>NC_055689.1:28095096-28695096 GCF_017639745.1 Melanotaenia boesemani | reverse complement strand
CTGATCCTCGGCTGCT
The DNA here is from genome assembly GCF_017639745.1 of Melanotaenia boesemani. Taxonomy (NCBI): domain Eukaryota; kingdom Metazoa; phylum Chordata; class Actinopteri; order Atheriniformes; family Melanotaeniidae; genus Melanotaenia; species Melanotaenia boesemani. Next base: position 28,695,080 of record NC_055689.1, on the reverse strand, counting down.
AAAGCTAGCTCTAGGGACTTTGAATGTCACCTCTTTGGCGGGGAAGGCACCTGAGCTGGTGCGCGAGGTTGGGCAGTTCTGGCTAGATACAGTTGGACTCACGTCGACGCACACTTGGGCTCTGGAACCGCTGTCTTCGATAGGGGCTGGACCCTCTTTGCTGAAGCTGATATATAAGCTGAAGAAGGAGTTCTATCGGGCCTTTTTGGCCTGTGGGACTCCAGAGGCAGCTGATGGGTATCAGCGGGTTAAGCGGAGCTGTTACGGCCCCTGCTTGTTACAGGCAGCTGTGGCAGTATATGCGCTGATTAGGGACTGCAGAGCGCTGCCCGGAGTGGCCAAGGCCAGCGACTCTGCCCCCGCCCCGTTTTGACTGGCATCCCTCTGGACCAGTCAGGCTGCAGCCCGAAGGAAAGCTGAGGCTGAAAAGGCTGCAGCCGAGGCAGGTCTGGAGGGGGAGATGCCAGAATGGCTTCGGTCTCTCTCCCCCTCATGTTGTGCACCGGGTGTGTGTGTGTCGCGACCACCTCCCTTTCACAATGGATGCCTTAGGTGTTTAGTTGAGTTAAGTTTACTTTGTGATTGTTTTAGGGCTGGGCTAGGTTAGCGTTTTATCGTGTTGTGACGACGGTCACTTTAGTTTATGGGCCTGTTGCTTTTGTTTGGTTTTAGTTTCCTCACCGAGTTGCGGTTGTCTGTGTGTGCACTCGGTGAGTGTTTGGTATAGGTTTTGGTTTGTTTCTTTCTGCAGGTCCGCTAACCCCAGCTCATCTTTTGTTTTACAGGTTGTCCATCACTTATCACGGGAATTGTAAATAAATGTGCTTTTACTTTGAAATATCATCTGCCCTCACCGTGTTTTTTGTTACGCCCGTCCCTACCCCTTAAGTCGGGTCGTAACAGGAGCGCAGCTTCGGCGGTCGCTAAGGCAAAAACTCAGGCATGGGAGGAGTTTGGAGAGGCCATGGAAAATGACTTCCGGATGGCTTTGAGGAGATTCTGGTCCACCATCCGGCGGCTCAGGAAGGGAAAGCAGTGCTCCGTCAACACTGTGTACAGTGGGCATGGGGGGCTGCTGACCTTGACTCGGAAACGTTGTGAGGCAGTGGAGTAATACTTCGAAGACCTTCTCAATCCCACCAACACGTCTTCCGATGAGTAAGCAGAGTCTGGGGTAGCTGGTACTGGCTCTCCCATCTCTGGGCTCCTCGGTGTCAAGGCCCCGGGGGTGGATGACGTCCGCCCAGAGTTCCTTAAGACTCTAGATGCTGTAGGGTTGTCTTGGCTGACACGCCTCTGCAGCATCGCATGGACATTGGGGACAGTTCCCCTGGACTGGCAGACTGGGGTGGTGATCCCCCTCTTCATAAAGAGGGTGTGCTTCAACTACAGGGGGATTACACTCCGAACCTCGGATTGTGGAGGAGCAGTGTGGTTTTTGTCCCAGTCGTCAAGCACAGGACCAGCTCTACACCCTGATCAGGGTCTTTGAGGGGGCATGGGAGTTTGCCCAACCAATCTACATGTGCTTTGTGGACTTGGAGAGGGCATTCTATTGTGTCCCCTGGGGACTCCTATGGGGGGTACTTCAGGAGTACGGAGTGCCGGACTCGCTTGTACGAGCTGTCCGGTCCCTGTACAACCGGTGTCAGAGCTTGGTCCACATTGTTGGCAGTAAATCAGAATCGCTTCCAGTGCGGGTTGGACTCCGCCAAGGCTGCCCTTTGTCACCGATTCTGTTCATAACGTTTATGGACAGAATTTCTAGGTGCAGCTGAGGTGTTGAGGGGATCAGGTTCGGTAGCCTCAGGATTGGGTCTCTGCTCTTTGCGGATGATGTGGTTCTGTTGTCTTCATCGGGCCGTAATCTTCAGCTCTCACTAGAGCGATTCACAGCCGAGTGTGAAGCGGCTGGGATGAGAATCAGCACCTCCAAGTCCGAGACCATGGGTGGTCCAAGCCGTAAAAGGGTGGAGTGCTCTCTCTGGGTCTGCAATAGGGTCCTGCCCCAAGTGGAGGAGTTCACGTATCTCGGGGTCTTGCTCATGAGTGAGGGAAGGATGGAGCGGGAGATCGACAGGCAGATGGGTGCAGCGTCTGCAGTGATGCGGACTCTGCATCGGCCTGTCGTCGTGAAGCTCTCGATTTACCGGTCGATCAACGTTCCTACCCTCACCTATGGTCATGAGCTGTGGGTAGTGACCAAAAGAACAAGATCAGGAATACAAGCGTCCGAAATGAGTTTTCTCCGCAGGGTGGCCGGGCTCTCCCTTAGAGATAGGGTGAGAAGCTCGGTGATCCGGGAAGGACACAGAGTAGAGTCGCTGCTCCTACGCATTGAGCGGAGCCAGATGAGGTGGCTTGGGCATCTGGTTAGGATGCCTCCTGGACACCTCCCTGGTGAGGTGTTCTGGGCACGTCCCACCGGAAAGAGGCACCGGGGAAGTCTAGGTTTCCTTGCTTAGGAAGCTGCCCCCGTGACCCGACTCCGGATAAGTGGCAGAAAATGGATGGATTGATATATATCATACTAGAACTTTGCTACCATGTGTTTATGAATGAGTGAATAGAAAAGCGATGACTTCAGAGTATCTGGAAAAACACTGAAACAGTACACAAACTTGTACCACAGTTGCCTGAATATGATACTCCTGTTTGCTTCATTTTGCATCAGGCTCCATAAAAGCAGAAATCTATGCCATCTAACATAAAATTTTTGTGTTGGGACAATGAGAAATTATCTTTGAATGATTTCAAGTGTGGAAAAGTGATTCCGTATAATTACAGGCTTATTTGAGTGAGAAGCAGTAGGTTGGAAAAAAACATAACAAATCCAAATAAACCCAAAAAACACCTGCAATAGAGCTAGTACAGCTTTACTTTCAAACACATGTAGCTTGAATCAGCAGTTAAGGACAAATGTATTCACAAAGTTATTTTGTTCATTTATGTAAACATACCCTGAGGTGAAGTTGATTTTGCAGCGAGGAAGAATCTCCCACCGTAATCTGCAGATAATGAAAATGTGAGCTCATAATGAACCTTTTTACCTGAAGCGAGGTACAGCACATTGGAGGCATAAATATGTAGCGTGGGTTGTTATTGTACAAATTAAAACAATAGTACAGTTATTTTTCGTGGTTATTGTGGATTTACACACTGCACCACTTTGCATAATGTTTTTTGTTTGTTCTTTTTCTTTTCAAGGGAAAAACCTATTAAGTGGGAGTCTGAATAGATTTTTTTTTTTTTTTTTTTTTTTTTTTTTTTTTAACTCTGAGGCCACTATAACACCTCTAAGCCAAGTTGAGGGACCATTCAAGAGAGAATACATGAAAATTCAAGGGGGCATAAAAAAAAACAAAAAAAAACCTGTTTTATAGACCTGGGCAAGTCTGTAAGCTACATCAAGGAAGATGGCATTAAACAGACGTCACAGGTAGAAAGAAACAAAAGAAAAAGAAAGGAGCCAAGATTTTATAAAAATATATATGTATAAAAGGTGTTGTGCTTAATTCTTAAAGGCTTAAAGGCTGAATAATTAGGATTTTTTGACACTAGGTGTCAATGCTACTTATTTTTCCTTTAATTCTTGCACCAGTTCACCCTCCATCCATTCATTATCTATACCGCTTAGCCCAATTCAGGGTGGCGGGGAAGCTGGAGCCCATCTCAGCAGTTAGCAGTCGAGAGGCAAATAAAATTGGTTAAATTTGAGATAACAGCAGAAAAATTTAACAGCAACAGTATCATAGATGGTACAAAAGGCCCTGAAACCAAGCATGTCGTGTATTTCTGTCTCTTTATCAAGAGCAACCTGTTTTAAATATACAGACAAAACTACATGTTAAGTAATTATACTTTATACTGTATAACCAATGTGCACAAACGATGCTTCAAAGAAACACAAAATATGTGAAACAGCCTTGATAAACATGTATATGTGTAATTAAAAGTCTTAAATGTTACAGGAGCAAAAACAGTGCAGGATTGGTGAGGGGTCTGAATCCTAACTGCTTTCATCTATCCACACAGGAAGAAGGTAAAGGTTTCCAAGGTGCTTCATGTTCACTGTGTCAAAGCTCAACTGAAGGGACACATAGTTTGAGGTAAATCGGGGGACTGATGTGGTGGATATTTCTCCAATTCCAAGCTTAAATGTTTCTTGGATAACATAAAAACTTGCATCTCTAACCTCTTTATGACTGGAAGTATGTTCACCTACAACAGTCGTGAAAATGAATACAAGCAATTTAATTGTTCATTAAGATGGGCCAGATTGAGGTTGTGAAAGAACTGAATCAATTTCTTTCACCTCAGAGTTGATAATATACCAATCTGTTCCTGTCATGCAGATAGGAAGTCAATAAATCAATAGTAAAATAGAGTTATGGGACATATAATTATCTCCCTTTCTTGTTAAATTGCAGTTTAATGAGTAGAGTTCATCTGCTGAAGGTCAAAAATCTCAACTTCATCTCTAAATGTCAGCCATGAATCCTAGGACAGACAGAGTGGGCCTGGTTCTTATGAAGAAATTAATAAACCAAAGTCAATAGACTTCCAATATGTCTCAAAACTCTGATTACAGTAACCTTAAACTGGTATTTCTTAATGCCATTAAAATTATTGATTAGTTTTGCACCTCTTTCAGTTTTTGAATCTAGTGTTAATTTAATTTAGCATTAACAGTGTTTATCAAGTTTGCATCAGAGAAGCTGGAGATGGACTGAATTTCTGATAAAAAAAATAAAGCAAACAGCTCTAAACCTGCACATTAGTCACCTGTAACTACCAATTACCTCTAATTCTGATTTCAACTAGAATACAAAAACTGAAGAGGTGTTATTTCTGTTCATCTCATCATAACTATTATAACTATTATTAGCAGCTTATGTTTTAGGGATGATAAAGCACAGCTGGTCAAGCATGTGCTGAAGCCTTCACCGCCTCTTTAATCTCCATAGTAACGGGCAGATTTGCACATACAGTAGTGTTTTTAGATATGGTCACCTACAATGATACCAAGAACCACAAGGCATTCCTCAGTCTATGCACATACTTTTAAGGACATATCCTTTTTATTCAGCTTTCATCACTTTGTAATAATCAAACAAGCAGAATTCCTGTGTGTAAAGTTAATCAGCTGAATAAAAACCTAAATACAAACTTGAAGAGTTTAATTATCTTTTTCACCTTATTAGTGGAAGCGCCCTCTTCATCCCATTGACAGTTGTCATTATTCCCCTTAAGATGCCTTTTTCCCCTCCTGCTTCTTTTAGCTGCCAACAGATAATACAGTGAGCAGCTTTTTCTTTCCATTTTCATTCCACAGATTATTATACAACATTCAAAAGATCATATTTAAAGCCTTGATGCTGATTAAACCCAATGAAACTGTTTCTTATTTCTATAAAGCAATAAATGGTTATTTTCACAGAATTTTCTAAAACAAATATTCAATGCTTTTTTTTAAATAACTTGTTCATATAAGTCAATTCATAAAAAAATGATCATGCCAAGGAAATAAACAGATATTTTATAAGCATTCTGAGCATGCACTGGCTGGCAGGTGACAGTGGAGAGGAAAAAACTCCTTTTTTAACAGGAAGGAAAATCAGAAGGGAACGGCCTTCTGCCTCAACCAGATGGGGTGGAGAGGACAGGAAAAAGGGGTCAACAAGCATTGTAACTTTAAGCCAGGGATACCTGCTGGAAAAGAAAAAGGAAAGTATAAAATAATGACATTTATTTTATATACATGGAAAATTACAAAGAGGTTCTCAGTGCATCATGGGACATCTCAGTCTAAGCCTATAGCAGCATAACTAAAGGGATGGCTCCCAAGCCAGGCCTAATTTAAAACTTTATAAAAGAAGGAAAGTTTAAGGACAAATTTTTAAGGTAAATAGGGTGGGTGCTTCCCAAACAAAAACTGGGAGCTGGTTCCGTAAGAGAGGGGCCTGACAGCTGAAGGCTTTACCTCCCATTTTACCTTTAGAAACTCTACTAACAAAAGCATACCTGCAGTCTGAAAACGAAGTCCCGGACATGTTAAACTTTAGCCTGGATTTAACAGGGAGCCAGTGAAGAGAAGCTAAAATAGCTGATATACAATCCCACCTGCTAATTCTCATTAGAACCCATTTTTTTTATTTTAATTTATATTTTAATTTATTTTTTTCTGGATAAACTGGAGGCTTTTTAGAGCATTTTAGGGACAGCCAAATCACGAATGTCAATAAAGTTTGTTTCTCAAATCTAAGTCTGCTCAAATCCAGAGATCAAGCAATCATCAGTAAAGACTTTAAATGTTATAGGTAACACACTTTATCTTCAGTTCCTGAGGCTGGGATGTTTATGCAGGTTCAAAGTTGGCTTAACCCAGAAGGAGGAAGAAGTGTGAAGCTTTAAACACATAATTCCTGCTGTCTTCACAAACCAGACCATGCTGACATGAAACTGATCCCTGACAACTTGCAGGTTTAAAGACCAGATGGACATTACCTTGTGAGCAGTCTCCTAGGTTTTCCAGCAGGGAGCAGTGTTGCCATGGCGTCAGATGCCCGCTGTGCTTTGTCTGAGTGTTTGTCTTGCTGAATAAGTTTGCTGCCTGTCATTAAAGCAGCCATGCAGGCAACAGTCTGTCAGGGGCCCCTGTGTGGCTGCTTAGAGTTCAGCTCTTCCCTTGGCTCTTTTCCATCTATATCTGTCTGTGTTTGTCTTTGTGTCTCTTTTCTCGCTTCATACATCACAATACAGATGCAGCATATTCTGCCTCCACACTGCAGGCATCAGACTGACATTGTCATCGGGAGCAGTTCATAATATTTGTAACTATTGCATGCAAAAAAACATGAGAGAATTTACTGTAACAAACTTTTAACAGCACATCACTTTAAATGCCATTTAGGAGAAATTACATAAGCAACTTAGTAGGTACAACTTTGTAATTTATTAAAGGTACAAAGCTTTTCAGTGATGTCATTTGGACTGATCACCTTTTGTTTCACCTTCTGTGAAACATTTCTGTCCTGACTGGCACTTTAATTTTCATCACCTGTGAAATTTTGGGTAAATTTGTTAGGATATTCTCCATCATCATCATCATCATCCAAAAAATGGACATTTATGCCCGGAAGAGTCAAGTTCCTAAACCAAACTGAAGCTGGTGGCCAAGAACCTTAAAGGGGTAGTAAACTCTAAATTGTGTTTTTTGAGCTGTAAAAATTGTGATGAAAACCACATATATGTTGATAAAATTGTAATTTTTTCATTTCTTTAAAAAATGGGGTTTGTGGGTAAAAATGGCTCATAACGCTCCCCACAGGGTAAAGCCAGGTTTTGTTTTTTGTGATGTGGAGTACTTGAGCTGTATTAGTGCTTCTCTATGTCATGAGACATTTTTAAAAACCTCACAGCCCCTCCCTCCAGAAGGAAATAGGTGGGTCCTTGCCTTGCAGGCAAAGAAAACCACGCCCACCAACGCATGTGAACGGATGTGAACTTTTATGGTTTAGATTTACTAGTTTCAGACTTCTATTATTTCACAGATTTTATGATCAAATATTCCTGCAATGGGACGGATTTGTGCTGTTGAGGGGTGTAAAAGTAACACCGGCCTTTATTCTTCACCTGCTGATCCTTATCCTGGCGATAGACAGCAAGGAAAGACAAGGCAAATTTACTTGTATAGCACATTTTATGTACAAGACAATTCAAAGTGCTTTGCATAAAACACTACAGCAGGATGCAGAAAGCAATACAAGTGCAATAAAAAAACAAAGATTAAAAGAAATGCAATTAATGAAATAAAAACAGAGGGAAGATGCTAAAATAAAATAAATAAAATGCAAGAAATAAAGTTCCAGTGTGGGGAAAGACAATATTAAAACATGATTCCAGCTTGAAAGAACCAGATGCAGATCTGGACTTCTAAATAAAAACTAATGAAATGCAGCAGAGAACAGGTGGGTCTTTAACCTGGATTTAAATGAACTGAGTGTTTCAGCTGATCTGAGGCTTTCTGGGAGTTTGTTCCAGACATGTGGAGCATAGAAGCTGAATGCAGCTTCTCCATGTCTGGTTCTGACTCTGGAAACTGATAAAAAACTGGATCCAGATGATCTGAGGGTTCTGGTAGGTTCGTACTGGGTCAAGAGGTCACTGATGTATTTTTGTACTAAACCATTCAGAGCTTTTCAGACCAGCGGTAGAACTTTAAAATCTATTCTCTGACGAACAGGCAGCCAGTGTAAAGACCTCAGAGCTGGACTGATGTGGTCCACTCCCTTGGTCTTAGTGAGGACTCTAGCAGCAGAGTTCTGAATCAGCTGCAGGTGCCTAATAGATTTTTTAGGTAGAACCTGTAAAAATACTGTTACATTAATCAAGCCAACTAATGATGAAAGCATGGACTAGTTTTTCCAGGTCCTGCTGAGACATCAGATCTTTTACCCTTGATATATTCTTAAGGTGATAGTAGGCTGATTTTGTAATTCCCTTAATGTGTTTTTCAAAGTTAAGGTCTGAGTCCATCAGTACTCCCAGATTTCTGGCCTGGTTGGTGGTTTTTTGGTGTATAGACTGAAGCTCTGTGGTGACCTTTAATCGTTTCTCTTTTGCTCCAAAGACAATCACCTCAGTTTTGTTTTTGTTTAACTGAAGAAAGTTCAGACACATCCAGTCATTAATCTCTTCAATGCATTTACCAAAAGCCTGAACTGCTGTCTGTCAATCATTTCTGCCTGTGTATCCCGACCGCCCACTCTCCGCTTCATGATAACCTCCCACCCCAACCCTTGCAGTTTGTGGCATTTTTCAAAATTTGGCAGTGGGTGGAGTTATGCAAAATGTAGGGTGTGTAATTACACTGTAATAAGACTTTTTGTGTTGGTTTAGCTCTGTGGTCAGTCCTCCGCATCCGCATAATTTTTTTTAATGTCACAGCCGGAAAGATGATTTGTTTACTGTCACCATGCAGTTATTTTCAACATGAAAATACAATCCAAATTCAGGTAAAACATGAAGTGGTGGCAAAATTCAAAGCTGATAATGCTGATGGACATGAAATGTATGTTTATGGGGAATTTGTCAATTCTATAACCAAAACCTTTTTCTAATCCTAACCAAGTAGTTTTTAATAAACATATTCCGAATTTATGAACTAAACTAGACAACAAATGAGAGCAAAAAAGTGACAGACAAGAATAATTAGGCCTCATATTAGGAAAGTTTAGGAATTAATGAACTCTTCTTTTGTTCAACTTTACCACCTACATAGACATGTTGCACTCAATTGAGGAAAAAAAATCAGTTTATTTATTTTTATAAATTAGATAATTAAGGGGGAGGCACCCCCCTCCCCCTACCCAATCTCACTATCACATGCACCCAATGCTTACTAAGATGTGTACGAAGAAACGGGCCACAAAATAGTATTTTATTTTATTAACTGCTAATTTATTAAGTATATTTAAAACCATGTCCATGGCAGAAGAATTGATCAGTTCCTCTGCTATAGTGTGAGACGTTTAAACCAGGAAACTGCGAAATACCTTAGGTAAGTTGAACATTTCATGAGGCAGATGCTGCTTTAGTAAAACAACTCTGCTATTTACAACAGTTAAGTAATTTATTTCTAAAGTTATCAAGAGCTCTTTATTTGTGTTCAGGATGAAAAGTTCCAGAGTTGTCCAGGGTTGTAACTAGTATGGCTGTCAAATGCTGATATTTTGAGACATAAAACACACTATATACAACACACTATGGTCTGTCTTCTTTACCCACCATTGGTCCTGGTCAAGCCCAGGACAAGACATACCTTCATATTTTATTGTCTTTTTCTGGTAGTTGAAATGTCTGATGTTAATTAATCATCATTTGCAAAATATGGTCATAAATTTGACCATATTTTGCTAGCAGTGCAAAAACTATAAGTTTTATTTAGCCTAGCTGCACTTAAGCTGCAAATGCAATCAAAGAAAATAAAACCGTGATAGAAAGTTTTCCTTCGGGGAGCTCCACGGTCACCTCAACCCCACAGAAAACCCAAATCTTTGGTCTGAATGCAAGTTTACCGTCAGGACTTAGGCTCCATGTTTTTCCTTTAAATTGCCACCTGTCTGTGTGTATTCTGGCTATATTAAAATGCTGTGCAGGGATAAGGCTGCATTTAAATGGGCAGGTAGTAGAGAAGCCGTATCAACACACAGCTCTCCCCAGAGCCTGTCACAGATTACTCACGCTGCTTTGGGAATATGTTTGGGTGTTTCATGCATATATCTGTAGCACTGAGCATATATGTGTTATTACCTTTATCAGAACCTACCAGCTCTCCAGACATTTCATTTACAGTACACGAGGAACACTGATAGCCCAGTTTATATTGAACCTGTTTATTTCCACCCATCTCTCTGAATAATCCCTGAACTGCAGCAGCGCTGTCCCCGCCGCTGATGTGAGATCCTCGGTCTACTGTGGGCATCTCCGCCAACATACATCTCTAAAGTAATGGTCCTTTCTTTTACGAATGAGATGAGATCGGGGAGTCCTTCTGCCTCTAGAAGCTAATCAACTTGTCAGTTCGTTTGTGTTGTTTGCATCGTTATTTTTCAGCAGAGACTGAAATCAATTTTACAGCAATCACAGCAGGACAGTAAAGGCAGCAGCAGAAGATTGTCCTGCGCCTGCCATCTTCTAAAAGATGATCCAATATCAAAGTCAAACTGGTAACTTTTCTTCCCGTGGGAGCTTTGGATGGTGGAGAATATTAGATAAAATGGTGGCTGCTGGATGACACAGACACATCGGGATAGTGACTTCATGCATCACTGCCAGATATGGTTAATCTTTGTCAAAAACAGAATCTTTTTTGTCTTAAAATACTGAAAATGGTTGGAGCACTTCATTTGTTTTGCCACAGTAGCAACATTTTCCTTACAAAGTTAAAAATAACTTGAACCATGACTTTGAATTTAGACGCTGAAAAGGAGAGTGTGTGTGAACATTTTAATGCTTTAAGATGATTTGCAATATTTTCGTATACACAAATCTTACTAGCGTGTGCATGAAATTGCTCCTTTGCTGTAAATGTTATCAGAAAGAAACACAGGGGTAAAAAAAAAAGGGCTAGAGCAAGAAAATGTACTTTATTGCTCATATTTTGCTAAAAGGAGGGATTAAACAAGGAAACAAAACCCAACTTATACAAAAATATTTTTTGTTGTGTTATACACTACAAAAGAAGAAAATAAAATATTATTTATTTATTTATTTACAAAGCACTTTTTATACAAGAACAGCACAAAGTGCTTTACATAATAAAACAAGTGTTTGCATTATAAAAAGAATGTAACTATTTAAATTAAATTCACTCACTCACACAAATGAAGGTATATATATATATATATATATATATATATATATATATATATATATGGTTGCCTCCTCATATTTTGACCACATCCGGCCCACACAACACTTGCCGTAATCCTAATCCAAGCCAACAACTGACATCTGGACCACATGTGGCCCACAGAACACTTCCCAGTGCTGTAACTGAGTCAAAAATGCCTAGCTAACAAAAGCTAACAAAAGCCAACCGTGTGCAGACAAATGCGCACAACACGAATAGAAACAGTGACAAATGCTCACAAATGGTTTTCCAATCGTTATTTTTCAAAAAGAAATAAGAAAATAATCAACCAAATCTTCTATTGAGTGTCAAATAACAACTTGATATGACATTTTTTAACCTGGATGTACCCAAATAGTCCAAGGATCCTAACACTGTACAAACACAAAAACATTGTCCAGTTTATAATAATTGTGCTCATATAATCCAGTTCATACAAAATAATTACCTTGGTATGAAAAATATTGTTGTCCTTCAGTATGAATCATTGAACATTGGAAATCTCATAAAATCTTTATCTGAAAACTAAATATATTCATGCTGCTACTGATGTAATGTTGATAACTAATGAATACTTAAAAAATATAAGCAACATGCATGGGTTGAATTTGCCACCTCCCAACACTCTATGGCATGAATTCTATTATTTTGGAGAAAAAAATATATTTCTCTCTACTTTTTGGGAGCTTTGGGGTCCCTGTTAATATATCAATCATCACATTTGCCCCCACAACCCTGTCAGCAGAAACTGGTATGTTGCCTCAAGGCAGCAGTGTGCTGCAACGGTAAGAAAATATCAAGGATTTCTATAAATACTCCTGTTAGTAGGATTAGGAGATGCAGACAGGTATTAAATTTATTCAGACGAAGTCAATCAGACATTTAATCTAAAGACCAAATAACTATGTTTATGTGTGTGTGCATGCACATAAGGGTTAGTGTATGTTTCAGTGCGAAGTTGAATATGTCTAACATTGATAACTATTCTGTGTAGATATTCAGGAAGCAGGAAACAAATATTTTTACAGCATTTGACTTTCAGAGTGCATCCTGGTTCCTTGTGATGATCATTCAGTACGTAGGAATCTTAGTTTAGAAGGTTAGCGTGTTTGTGGTTAAGGGACCTGTCACTTCAGTGGTTTTAACTCTAGTCCCCAGGACAAGAGCTGAGAGCCACTGCTTTAACATCGTGGAAGAGGTCCAACTGCATAACTGAGTCAGCAAATAAACAAATACCATAAATAAATTAAATCTAATGCACATATTTGTATTTCTAAAGTTTTTCCAATTTATATATTTCAATCTTTTTATTGGATTTTCCATACATAGACAACTTAAACAGAAACAACAGAAAACATGGTAGAACCACCATATTGCACACAGTTGGGACATTCTAAAGTACAATACAAATAGATGCCAAAGCATGCTAAACTTTTGTATAGAGCCTTGAGTTGTGTGTCTGAGCTGTTCCACTTTCAGATGTGCCATCACGTCCATCATCCAACGTCCAACGGCTAAGGCCCCCTCCTCTCTTCGTTTTTCTAGGCACTCTTTCCTTACGCGCGATGTTTTCTTATGTCAAATATACAGAGAGGTAGCCTTATCTAGTTCTTTGGAAAATTACTTTGCTATAAATACTGGAATGGTTTGGAAGAGAAACACAAAATTTTGGCAGTATTATCATCTTGACTGAATTTAGGCGTCCTGCAAGTTATTCCAATTTAAACATGAAAAACATCAGATTAACCTCATTAAGTGCAGTCAGCTTTGCTGTGGATCTGTGGATCTCTCTGTCCACAGATCTAAAGTCAGACCTGGACACTGGACAGGGATGGGTCTTGTGCCACTACATTTATCTTTTTTCTTTTCAAAAAAACGTTACAAACAAAAAATATGGTTTGTTGTCTGAGGGCAGCATCATGTCATAAAAGGCTTGAACAGAAAGTATATAATTAGCAAAGGTTGTCTTTGCTACCTTGCAAAAGACCTTTTCTTTTTTCTTCTTTTTTCTTTTTTAATTAAAATGTTTTGTGAACTTTTGAACAAAACACACCCCTTATTTCTTGTAGTTTCCTATAAACTTTTTCTGCCTTGGGATATTTTTCAAACCCAGCTCTTTGATTCTTTGAGAAGAAGCTTGAGGGAAGAGTTCAAATAAAGGTGTAAAGACTCTCAAGGGACATTTTTACAAGAAATATCCAAATCGTGAACACTTAGAGAACAAAGCAAGGATGGATGAAAACCTAAATTAACCTACTTATCAACTATGCTCAACTATGTTCTCTCATCTTGGTCTCAAACCTGAAACAACTGCAGCCTGTGGACACTGAAGACAATATAACTACATTATTTGGTGTCTGACAAGTTTACAAACTGGTTTATTGTCTGATGGAGCTTTGTGTTACAGTAACTGCACTTCAACTACCTGTAGAGTCTACCTGCATCATTAAACAAAACTGGTACCCAAAAATGTTCTGTACCAGATCATCAAATACTCACTGAATTTTGTAATCCTCTTCCTTTACACGCCATTTCATCTCTTCATCATTTGTTTTCTCCCGCTCGTATCCTCATGTTGGCTGTTTTCATGTCAGAGTTTTTATTAAGGAAAAGCAAAATAACATTCTACTTATCCGTTTTTCAGTCATGTGACTTGAGAAATGTGCCTAATATTTTTGTGTTAAATATTTAAGCCATCCTTGTTTCAACTTGTATTGAACCGCTATCGCTCTGAATTATGAAGTAATGTTATGTATGTTATTCTGTTCTGTAACCAGAGGCAGAGTTTGGTTAAAGTACACTGAGATGAATGTGCCAATGCAGCCAAAGGAAAGGTGCCTTACAAAAAAGAAAACCAGATCTTTGTAGTAAAATCTGGTTTTGCTTTCTGTTGAGGCCTGCTGGATTCTAGCAAAAAAAAAAAAAAAAAAAGTGGGGCACGGATACATTATGAGCTGGAGGTCATAGTTTAAAAACTTGCTAAAAATAATCCCAAAGCCTTCAGAAAATTCTAAAAATGTATGTTTTTACCATTCACTGCTGTCCTGGGGTTCTTGGGAAACTTACAAAAGTAAGTGAACTTGTCAGAAACCTCTGCAGTTTATACAGAACTGATTCCTGAAGACTAACACAAGTATTCATCATCGCCTACCCAGTGGTGTAGGAAATCATGAAATTTTTAATGGGGTGGCGAAGATAAGATGGAAGTCAGTATGTGTGTGTGTGTGTGTGTGTGTGTGTGTGTGTGGGGGGGTGGGGGGGGTGGGGCAATAAAAAGATATTACTAACTGCAGTCTCTATCAGCATCACAACTATATTTAGTTGTGCTATGTCACAGATTAATTCTTTAAATTATTTAAAGAAACCATCCATCCATCCATCCATCCATCCATCCATTTTCTATACCTGCTTAATCCACTGCAGTGCTGTTGGGGGTAGTTGCTGGATCTAAGCAACTACTAGGTGAGAGTGCAGGTAAACTCTGTACAGGTTGCCAGTCTGTCACAGTTAAACACAATTAAAACAATTTAATGAAATAAATACAGTTATCCTGAGTTATTGCCTCCCACTCTCCAGTCTATTTGGTGATAGTAATGTACCCTTTAAGTTGGTTTCCCAACCAACAATAAACCAAAAAATGGATGAAGACGATGATGAAAAACAACTCTTCCCCTCTTCTTCTCTTGTTCTTGTACTTTCTGTGTGAATTTTTGTTTCAGTCATCAAAACAACCAAGCTCATGACATGAAAACAGTCACTGTGTAGTGATTTACTGTTCCTGGTTTAAATACTACAGTGAATCACACAAATTTTTGTTCTTTTTCTTTTAATCTGTTTTGTTTCCATAGGAACTGCACAAGAATGTATAAACACACAATATGCACAACACTGAGTTATTTAATATATTTGTCATCAGATGGACTAAAACAATGAAAAACACCTGCAGAAAATGAAGTTTTGTGTTGCCTTCAGTTTTTGTGTTATGGGATTGTTCTTGTTGTTTTATATCACCCTGGTTCTAAATGTGGTGTTCATTCAGTCTTGAGTGTAACTTGCTATTACATATTGAAGATCTCTCTCAGTCCAGTCTGTCAGGCACCTGAGCTTGAACCTCGTTCCAGCATCATCCCGGCTTTAGACCAGGACCTTTGGCCCACATCTAGATTTGATCTTATCCTCCTGGCCAGTAAACAAATTCCTTTTACCTCCTTCCTGGCCTCCTGATTCAGTCTGAGGTCCATATCTTCCTTTAACTGTCAATCACCTGCAGCTGCATCCATGAATCCAGCAGACCAGTCATTGCGACTTCCACCTCAGGCAGCAAAACCAATTAGTGTTTGACAGTTTGCTGCAGAGCTTTTCCTCAACTTTCTAAACTCTGATTTTATTTAATTCTTCGTTTGACCACAAAAACAGTCTTGCGCATTGACCCATGTCAGTGCAGGTCAGGGGTGAATCGCTGCAGGATGCTTCAACGTTGTTTAGATTCATCGTTCTCCAAACTGTCCGGACCAGGTCATGTCCTTGTTTGTGTCTCCAGAGAGGCTGTTTGGAGCCTCTGATGAGGTTTATTTTGGCTCAGGGAGTTTCTGCATTTTCTGACTTGCATTTTTAAACAAAACAGATTTGTTTGAGCTACTCCATGAGACCAGACAAAAGTGACCATTGGGGGGTTGTTAATTTGCTTTAGCAGCATGAGTCTGCTTAATTTGAATATGAAATCTGCTTCATTGTTCTCTGATGGCATCTGAGGCATTTAGAAAACACAAGTTTTCACAATTGCTTCCATTTAGCAAATATCACAGCAGCAGTCAGGAGACCACTTGCAGTTTAAGAACGAGTGTGTGTGTTTCAACAATGAAATATTGTATTTTCTTAATGATCTCATCAGTGTTAAAGAGGTCTGAAGCACTTCTTTAAAATTGGAAAATCCAGTAATAATTGTCGCTTATATTTGGTGCTTTTCTTTTACAAAAAGGGGCCTTGAAGTGATTTAAATAATGAAAAAAGTCACAGTGGCAATGTTTATATATTGGTGTGACATTACTGAATTTATACAAAGCTACTTTATTTTTGAATTGTAATTGCCAGATACCTATTGGGTATCACAACAAGCATTAAGACCCCTACAGGTGAGTGTCAGGTTTGTCTTCTGTTATGCAGGGACCTTTAAAGGCATCTAGTTAATGTAAATCATATCTTTTCTCTTTAAAAACAAACATTCAAATAGTTTAGTCACAGAATTCTTCAGAAAAAAAAAATCAAGTGTAAATCTGAAAGTCAAATCATCTCTACATATGGATTTTGAGCACAAATGAAATCTTATTTTGATGTATGCATTCCTTGGCTTGGCAGCAATGGACCAACTCATTTCTTGAAATTGTCTTAATGGAAAGTTTTGTGGCACGTGTGAATGGGGCTAGCCATAACATCACCAGTTAAAGGGAGGATGCAGATACATTTACAATGGATACATTCCTGCTAATATACAAGTGATTTTGCATCTCATTGCACAGATGAGAGATGGGGTAGAAAAACCGGAACATTTTTATGTGACTAAAGAATTTTAAAGAATCATCTATATGTTTTCAAATAGTTTACTATTGTCTCCACATGTGACTATCTTGCATTAACCAGCAACTGTTAACAGGTAACATACATCTACCACAACTATGCAGTTATTTGAGGGGGAAACACCCAACAGAAAGTTACTTTGTGTTTTTTTTTTTTATCATTAAACACATTTTTCTGCCTGGTGACGAACTCAGAATACAGATTTATTTCTGCTCTGCTTGGTTTTTAATCTTGTTTCCTGCGTTTCCAAGTGTTTGTACTAAGCTAATAGTCTGTTAGCTGCAGATTCACAACATACAGAACTCTATCAATCTTATCATTTACTCTGTTCAAAGATAAAAATAGCCCTATTTACCAAGCTGAAAAGGTTATATGTGAGAAGATAGACTTTACTGAGACAACTATAGAAATAGCTGCCAACTCTCAGATCGGTCTGTGACAACAAGTCTTCATTTTTACATTTTACACATATTTCTTGATTATTGCATGATTATAAAACTATGAGACTAAACCAAAATGTTAAAATGAGGTATGTTTGCAGGTGACCTAATGGTTATGAAAACTGCTTCAGGTGTTAAACAGCAGCTGGTTCCCACCAAGGAGAAAGCTCATCAAACATTAAAAAAGAGACAAGTTGTGGAATAGGAATAAAATAGATCATAGGAAAAAGAAAACCAAAGACAGAACAGCACAGCGGGGTTATCGCTGAAGGAAAGAGAGGGCATACCGGTGAAGAGGAAGAGGAGGAGGAGGACTGATGCAGCTTCAGAAGTTTGTTCATTTATCTGTCTGCTGATAGAAACATCTCAGCTCTGACTGAAGGCCCGATATCACTGAGCTGCCGCCCGTGATGGGAGAGAGAAAGAAGAAGAGAGAAAGCTGAGAGAAACAGGCAACTGAAGTTTTGAAGCTCGGAGTTTATTTATGCCTCTTTCCTGCAAGTCCAGTTCTCCTGTCAGGGTCAGAATGTGAAGGTGATATAGTTTACCAAAGGTCAGAACAGTCAGATTAGCAATGGATCGTTGTATATGCTGGAGTTTTATGTGAAATACACTGAGGTGAAAATAAACTTGTTCATAAGCTCAAGGTCAACACACACACCCACAGATAAAGAAGCCCTTTGTCTTCCTTCAGCTTTATCTGCAGTAAAAACTGTCAGTAAAATCCCTAATGCAAATCATTATTAAACATTTGGCAACGGCAAACAAAGCAGCAGTGTTCTCTTTTGTATATGTTTTATGCAAATAAAGCCGAAGATAGAACGTATGACCACTATTCTGATTATTAAAATCCAATATGAGTTTACTGTGTGGGACAGGAAATATAAGAAGAGTAAAGGTCAGCTGCAGATGAGGAGGCCTTTCCATAACATAATAATCAGATTATATAAGAAATTATAGTGAAAATGCAGCTCAAGTATGTTAAGAATTTATGGATGGTCTGAACTCCTGGTGGTGCACCATGATCCATGTATGCCTGCCATATTGGTAATTAAAATGTGTAATTACAATTATGACAGATAATCATAGCCATGGTTGTATGATTGTTATGATCGTCTTCATGTTTGAAAACAGCTGAGTGAAACGGATACATATACATATTCTTACATTGTTGGTGAGGACAAGAATGGTGATCACCAAACATGACAGACCGATGAAGCTCATGCTGGGTCCAAGGCAGAGGTTGTGTTTTGGTGGCGTATGCTTGTCTGTTTGTTAGTAACATAACTGAAAAAGTTACAGCGGAATTTTGATTAAATCTGGATCACTGTCTTGTTTCAGGAATTTTTTTTTAACAAGAGAACCGCCAACATTTCAATACCTCCCAAAACCACCAGACGGGTCATTCTGACACCATACATAAAAATAATAAAGGTGGAGTTTACAGAAGACTTAGTGTATCGCACGTTGACAGCTCAGTTATGAACATGTTCCGGGTCATTCTGGCATCGATGTAGATCCGGTAGAAGATTCCTGCATTCAGTGCAGCAATCAGACCGTTTTCTAGTTGCAGCTCGAGCTGAATATTGTCTCAGCATCTTGTCAAGGATGTCTATTCCTAACCTGGTCCTATTGTAGTAAGAGGAGCTGATCATTACTCCCCCATCTTGAAGTTTCAAGTTGTTCATTCGTCACATGCACATGCAAAATGGCCGTAAAATGCAGTCGTACATGCATCCGAGGCTGTGCACATCCATTTATCACTAGTAAAAAACAAAAACAACAACATGAAAATAAACTAAAAAGACAAAAAATCTAAATATAATTAACCACAGTGCAATGATTGTGCATTTCTTGGAGCACACCCAAAGCTTATTCTGCATTCCTCTGCTTCTCTAATTTTTTAAATTGTTTTCAGCAGTGTTAGTTTGTCTGTCTGTCATTTAAAATAAAAACAAAAAAGTAAATTACAAGATGACATCATGGTAGATGTTATAATCCAGCAGTGTTTGACCCGGATCATGTTGATATTCTGGATCTGGTGATATAGGGGATACGGGGTAGGGTGTTGGGCCTTTTGGGGTTTTTCTCAGGTGAGTGACCCTTTAGCTCAGCAAAGGTCTGCACCTTCTGAGTGCTTCTAGTCATTGTTAATAGTTTCTAAGAATAACTGTAGCCTAACAATGAACAGATTCTTACTTTGTTTATCACATTTATTTTTAGGGCAAATATTAACCTACTAAAATGTATCAATAGCTGCATCCCCACCTTGTTTTCTACATTAATGCTTGTACTGTACACTTATTTGTCAATTTGTGTTAGCAAACATGAGTGGGAATAAATCAGAAAACGTCTTGTAAACTTAGTGATGGTTTACCGTTTTTGGGACATTAACTTGTTTTGCTAGGTATTACCAGCTCATGCAGCATCATACTTTCTGCACAGCACTGAGCATTTTTACTTTTACTTCTTGATTTATCACACACATACTTCACAGATTGCAAACAGCAGGAACATCTCTGATCTACTCTGTGGGAGAGCAGCAGAGGGGTAATTGTAATCTTCTCGCTTAAGGGCCCAAACCTTTCTTAGTGATACCCATGTGCACAACCAAAGATGCTAATCTTGTGCACACGTATATGCACAGTCAAGCTCTACAGTTGTATTTTTCGTCCATGGGTTGATTTCTGCCTCCTGTGATCTATTAAAGCCAGTGAAGCAAGAACAGCAGATGGCAGAGATATGGCTGCACATTATTCAATAATCACATTCAGCAGGAATACCAACCATCTGACACCAAACCACTTTCTCTGGCCAGATGAAAAGTGTCTCGGATGAAACACCTTGTCAGAATATCATCTCATACATGCGGCTGATTAAAGTGGTTAAATTTGCATGTGGTTGACAGAAAACACATGCAGCCACATTGAGATCTGGGGCCATATTTCTAGAGATTCTACGTGCAAAGATTTGTGTGTAGTATCCAGATTTTATGAAAATTTCTTGAATTATGATGTTTGATGATAGAATTTTCCCTGAAAGTGAAGAGTAGATCCTAATAAAGATAAAAGCTATTCCTAAAGAATCCTAGCTCTTGAGGGCTCCTAAGGTGAGATCTGTTAAGAGCAGAAGAGGACTTTTAAGCGGCCTAGGAGTTCCCTAAACAGAGGACAAAATGGTGGACAGAAGAGGCAAGAGAGATATTCTCCAAACATTGGATGACAGTGAATTAATTCAGCGTTACAGATTGGATTGTGCAGGAATCACATTTGTGGTTTTTCATGAAATTTACCTCACAAAAAACTTTTATGCTCATCGACCAATTGAGCCAGGCGCAAACACTGTTCCTCTGTCCAGCTGGGTTTTTCTTGTTCTTTTCTTCTCCATCGCTGTTCACTGGTTTGTAGTTTTAAATGCCAACCAACACTGCTTCTTATAGGCCGGTCACCAATCACAGACACTGATGGAAGCTGAACCGTTTTACCCACGTTAATACAAAATGGAGTTTAAATGTTCAAAGCTGAAAGCGCAACAATGACCAGTACGGTAAATAAATGTAAGCAAATAAATAAAACTATCAGCATGCGGATACTGTGCAACTGGGCCTGAGTTTATACATTTTCTGCAGGATAATTTTAAA
Source organism: Melanotaenia boesemani (assembly GCF_017639745.1). NCBI lineage: Eukaryota > Metazoa > Chordata > Actinopteri > Atheriniformes > Melanotaeniidae > Melanotaenia > Melanotaenia boesemani. Next base: position 28,674,010 of record NC_055689.1, on the reverse strand, counting down.
GTATAGCTTACCATTTATATAACAGATTTCCTTTTTATGTAAAATATTATTTATAATTTCACAGTTTTCATTTAGATTAGATTCTATGATTAAGTTTAGGATCAACCAATCACAGTTTTTGAAATGATGACTCATACCTAGCAACAGGCCAACCACACCTCCTTACTAAGATAGGAGTTTCTGTCCATTCCTTGCCCAGAGTTCTCTGAGCAAGACTCCTTGTTAGGAATTTTTAGGCTAAATTAGGAGCTCTCTGAGAGAGAGAGAGAGCTCGAATTAAAAGAAAAGACATGACTTATTGTCAAAAGAGACCAACAAAGAGTTCATTTAATGTATAAATTGTGTTCTTTAAATACTTGTGACACTAGTTTTTGTAGCTTTTATCCTTCTTTTATTGAAAGCCTTTTAGCTTTTTCTCTCATCTACTAGTTCAACAGGCTGTCTGTGAGAGAAAAGAGCATCTTAAATCATTAAAGTCTGCTCAATGATATTGATATTCAGCAGAGGAATTTGGGTACAATCTGGGAAAAACAGGTGGCTGTGAAAGCAAAAATAATTATCAGCCAACCAGACCACACTTTGTCAACAGAGCTTTTACTGCTGCCTTCAGGCTGACGCTACAATATACTCAAAACAAAACAGTATAAAAAGTATTTTATTCATTCTGCTGTTAAGCTTTTAAACACGGACCCCACTCTTTTTAGACTATTTTAGACTAAACTATCTTTCTTTTAAAGATGTATGTATTTCTTTGACTTATGTAGAGGATCTTATAGGCTTTATTTATTAGATTTTTAAAGATTTTTTTAATTAATTTTTAGCATTTGTTTTTTATATTTCTACACCACTTATTCAATCCCAGGGTTGCAGGGAAGCTGGAGCAGCAGCAATTAGCAGGCGAGAGGCAGAATGCACCCTGGACAGGTTGTCAGTCCATCATGGAGAGACAAAAACATCCACTCCCTCCTCTGGAGAATTCAGAATGACCATTTAACCAAACATGCATGTCTTTGAATGGTGGGAGGAAGCCAGAGTACCAGGAGAGAAACCATGCATACACAAGGAGAACATGAAACTCCACACTATTGCTGTGAGGCCACAGTGCTAACAACCACACCACCATGTAGCCCTAATACCTTTACTATTATTGATGTTAATAATTAGATGAACTGTGGATCTCACAATTTTCTTGTATGATTTTTTAATGCGTGTTATAAATAATATTTTCTTCTGACTAAAATTATAATCGCTCCTATGTGCAATGATTGTTGTATGTGTTTGTGGACAGGCTGCAAGGACATTGCCCAGTGGAATAAATAAAATAGTCTTAACACGATACTTCCAATTAATATTTGCCAATTAACTGATGCCTACAACCTTCAAACATCTGCAGGTTCCCCTTCCAACCAGGTTATACTGATAATGTGTCATTTTCTAGTTCAGCTGAAGTATAGCACATGGAAATTATGTCACAACCTTTCTGACTTCTGTAAAGTAAAAAGAAAGTATATCCTCTTTGACCTATGGTTTTATGCATCAGGACATAAAAAGAAACATCTGGGTTTTAAAATGAAGTAAATATAACTGCAGATAAATGTCACAAGATATGACACTTTCACTATTTATCTAATAAAAGCTAAGCTGAAATGTGAAAAGAAGGTATTCCATTTCTATAAGTCTGGTTCATCAAAGTGAGAGCTCCGTTCCATCATCGTGACTTAAATTTGTCCTGAGTTACCATGGTAACTAATGTTTGTGAACAAGTCAGCTCTGGGCAAGGCTAACTGTCGAGCTTAGTTCCTTCGTTCCCCCAGATTGATTCTACTCATGCTACTCATGTTTAGAAATGAAATATTATTAAAATCTATTAAAATCAGATAATGTCGTTTAATCATTTCTAAGATAAATAAAAACCTTAATATTACAAAATTAAATCTTATATTCAATAAAGTAAAGCTTATTTATTAAGCACATTTCAAATAGAATTTAAAGACCTTTACAGAGGATCAAAGAACAATAATTAATACCTTCATCAATCCCAAATAAAATACTATATTGTCAGACGGTAGGCTTGAATCTGGGTCTACAAAACCCAAACCCGGCTCTGTAACCTCTCTATCGCTCCCCTGTGAGTAGTAAAAAGTGGAATATACCTGACCATGGAAACTTGTACACTGGTTACTTGTATGTAAGTAACTAATACGTAACAAACTTCTCGAAGCCAGACAAAGGTGAAAATTTGTTATGAAAAAAATGTCCATTCACATTAATGGGGTAGCCCCATGGTTTTTTAATGGAAAGCATCCACAACTGTCTCCCACAGAGTGGATCAGACAAAACAGGGCTAAAGCAACAGAACGGTTAAAAATCCATCACACCCCGCATAACCCTATAGGTAGGTTTTTACCGGACAATTAAATCCTCCTCTCTCAAAAGCTTTTGTATTTGTCCACATCATTGTCTGACAGATAAAAGGCAATCAGTCTGCATCTCAGTTTATGCTGTCAGGTGAGAAGGTTTCATTATTGTGATTTCCCAGTAGCCTCATTTCTCCTCAGTGCTGTCCCTGTTTGGTCATTTATACCTAGTGTTTCAGACCTTTTCATTATTCTGGAGCCCTGTACCAAAAGATTTGGGTCAACAAACAATTCAACATCTCATTTCACTAACAATAAATATCTGCTTTTAGTCTTCCAGTTCCAATTGAAGTTACTTTCCTGCTTCTCCTGCAGCATCATTTACTTTTATATCCCTCATTGCCAGAGAAGCACCACCAGCAGCCATTAATCATGAGTCTGAACATGCTTGTAGGAGTGTTTGTTTCTCCCTCAGCCCGCAGACTGTTATGGCTGTCTCTTCCCAGAAGACCGCAGGCTTGCAGCTTGTTACTGAGTCAACTCGCTGACCACCCACGGCTCTGCCTGCATGACTTGGTCTGGCCCCAGAGTCTTCCGGATAATCTGTCATCCACTGTCTAAAAGTTAACCTAATTTATTTTATCGTTTGCCAAGAACACAAATCTACTCCCCCTCAGTCTTAAGAAACTGTTCTATGTGCAATCAAAGACACAATTACCGCTATTTGCCTTAAATGGTTGTTTAAAAGCGCTTTAATGGTCTGAAGCTTCCTCGATTCAAGAGGGAAATGTTGGTGGTAAAGTGCAAGTAATCATGTAAAGGACCCACATCTATCTGAGGCTAATAGTAAAGACATTCTTTGTAGGAGTGGTAATTTAATGAACTGATATTTGCTGTGTTATTGAAATGCCAGATTAACTAAAACGATGACACACTTTTTCAGTCCAGTCTTGACACCCTCATCACCATCTTCTTCATGTCTTGACTTTTGTCATGAACATTAGATTTCAGGACAGAATTTAATCACCACTTTTCAAACTCCATGTTGGTTCTGGCTGCATTGGTTGCAAATGAATCTGAACAGATTGAAGTATTCCCCATCGATCCTGCCAAGTGTTTTTCTCCAAACACATGGTTGTCAGTGTAAGATTAAGATCGACATGCCAGATTTTTTTTATAGATGAATTTTTGTGGTATTTTGTTGCCTTTATTAAGGTACAGCAGTAGCAGATGGGATATATGTTAAAGTGAGGAGAGTAACATCCAGTAAAGATATGATCAACATTCATGACCATATGGTGCGATGGCTCTGCCAAATAAAATCCTTCATATGCAGAGCAAGCTCCACGCAAGTATGCAAACATGATACTGTGAACTCTATAAACCTAATTTCATGTGTCCTATAAAATCTCAACATAACATCAACATGAGGTGCAGCATGTTAATTTTCTCTATGATACAATCTGATGCTTATTTTTTTCACTTTTTTTTCCCCAACTTTTTATCCAGTGAAGCCAAGTCTGGTATGATGGATTCTGACCTGACTGTGATTTCTTGAGAGAATCCAGCAGCTTGTTATTGAAGGAATGGCACAGTTAGCCAACAAAAGTTTGTCTTTTAGCAAAGCCAAACCTTTAGATTCACCAACAAGCTCTGAATTAGTGCTTCTTACAAATTCAACCAGGATGTGAAATGGAGAACTGATACTTTACCCTCAACATCTTAACCCTTCACCTTCATTTCCACTGGGTGCAAAGCGGCTGCACCATGGTTTTGTCCTGACCTCCGTGGCGTGGCAATCTACACTGGGAGCATGTAAGGTGTGGAGAGCCCGCGAGTGCAGTCCACCTAGCAGGATCTGCAACGTCACAAAATCCCAGGACAATTGGAGAATCTTGTGATTCTCCACTTCCCAGATAAACGTCTCGTCGTCCATGATGAAAAAAAAAAAAAAAAGACAACCAAAAAAAAAAAACAAACAAAAAAAAAAAAAACACACAGAGCCCCATACAGGTTAAACACATAATGTTGTCATGGCCCAGCAGTGCACATCTGCACGGGTGCTTTTATTTTGAAAAATACCGAAAGCTTTTACACTGCTCCCGTGTCAGATTTCTTGTCTGCCCCTATCTGAACTGTGGAATTTGACGCATTCTAGGTGCATGCTCCATCAAAAATAAACTCGGCGCATAAATTTAGTGGAGAGCCGCGACGATGCGCTTCTGGGATGCTTCTGATAAGCGCTGCAGTGCATCCTGTAGAAACCAAACCACTGACTAAAATGGCTGCGGCGCAGCCGTAACGTGGCTAACACGCACCTAATGGAAATCAGGGGTAAGGCAGATTTTTACTCGCGCGGTGTCTGCGTGTGGTCGGTTATGGCGTAGCTGATGCTGGTGAGTTTGCTCTAACACTCAAGCGTAGGGGGTACGCGTAATTTTGGTGTCATGTTGCAGTTTCTCCTCCTAATTTGAAAGTGGCAATAGGGGTGGTATCGGCCGGTAAACTCACCAGGTCGGAGTTCTTTCGATGGTTCACTTCAGTTCTGGTTTGAATTTTCTGTTTTAAAACAACAATGGGGTCCAGTATGGTTCAGTGTCTTTATTAGAAGAAAATGAAGAAATAATTCGATCAGCCTCTCATCAACTTGATCTATTGGGTGTTGTTTTTACAAATCGTTGTTACTACACAAATTCAGCGAAAAGATCCAGAAATCCGGAAACTCGTAATCCCAAATTGACCAATCAAAATTGACCGATCAAAAGGAAGTACATTTGTGTAACTGTCTGCATAGCAGGGGTGCACGTCAGGTCTGGAAGAGGTGCGCATCGGGCCTCTGTGGACCTACGCAGCACCTACGGCAGTGAAGCAGATGTAGTCGCCGCCCGAGTAAAATTCCACCTTCAATGTGGGCAGATTTCTAAGATATATTGCATTATGATTCCATCACAGTTCTACTCGTCCAAAGATTGTTCTTCATACATGAGACAGGTGTTCTAACATAGCTTCTATTGCCTGAATCTGAAATAGGCTCAGCATGTATCTGGATCAGTTCACCATGATAGTGCCTTTCAGTAGCCCGTTCAAACAGCAGGTGTGGCCCCTCACAGCTGCTCATGTTGCTTAATGGGCTGAGTCGGCTTCAGTGACAAAACTCTCATGACAAATAAAAAGAGAATAAATGCTTTCTGAAAGTTGCTGCATATATCTGTCCGTATCCGATTCTGATTCTGCACTGTTTTGAAAAAAACAACAAAACAAAACAAAGAAAGCAAAATAACAACAAAAAAAAGCATTTAAAGTCCTTTTCCTTGATTATGTCCTACAGAGCCATTTCTACATTTCTGATCTTGGAGCCATTTTCTGTTTATACCAAGATGTGTTTAGAGCTGTGAAAGCCCCGTGGAGCGATGAACAAGTCCTATCAAAACTCCAGAGACTGCAGCTGAAAACAGCAGTCCAATCACAGCAGGCCTGTTTCACAAACAGACAAAGTGGCAGAGGTCGATGCAGCTGGCTGCTTTGTTGAGGGGGTGTGTATTTAGCTGAGCTGTGACTGAACATGAAAAGCTGACAGCAAAACCAGACTGTTTTCATAGAGGATTCATAGTCTACAGATATCTCCTGCACAAACGTGTTGTATGGAGAGATATAAGAAATTAAATTAATTTTGTGGCAAAACAAAGTGTAATTAACAATATTTAAGCAATATAAGAGCAGCATTAAAGATGGTTGATTCTAAAGTGAATGAAAAGAAATCTACTGCTCTGGCACACAAAACTGGTGTTTTGTTTTATGTAAACTCAAAATGAATCTCTCCCTCTCTACAAAGGGCTGCAGCAAAGGAGGAAACGCAGCTCGCATTTTCTAAGCAAAATGGTGGAAAACTGAATGAAATATTCACCTGCAGACGACCATTGCCTCTGAAAAAAAAAAAGTCACTGGCGAAGAAGTTGTCGGATAAAGAAATGGCCAGTTAACATTGGCCTGGTATTTCCAAAGTGGAGAGCACTGCAAGAGCTGAAGATGCTACAATTTGACTGAGAGCAGGGCTGCCCAAGTCCGGTCCTCAAGATCTACTATCCTGCAACTTTTAGATGCAACCTTTTTCCAACATACTTGAATTAAATGGCTGAATTCCCTTATTCACATGTCATTCATGTCTGCAGTGGCCTGGCAATGAGCCATTCATCTGATTCAGGTATGTTGAAGGATAGTAGATCTTGAGGACTGGCTCGTCTCCTGGACAGCTAAGTAACTGCATAAACATTATAAGCTACTTTGACATGGTCCACAAAATAGTGATGTTGTTTTACTCAGGGTGTTTGCATTTCGCACATTTGTTTACAGATGATGCAAATTAATTTAGTTTACAGGCAGTGCACAAAGCAAACCTTGCGGTGAAACAGTTTAGCTTTTTGCCCCTTTAAGGGTATTTAAACAGACATGCATGTGACCATTTGAACATTTAGACAGAGTTCTGACTATAAGGGGTGTGATGTCCTGTCAGAAAGGATAAAACATAAAAAACATATTAAATGGTCAGCTGTGACGCTGATGTTGTAGTTGTATGCGATAAGTATTCCAAGTGAGTTACTTCAGGGGTGTTATGTATTTATTGTGGTCTGTAACCAAGCTAATTGCATAAGTAAGGCTGGGCGGATCGATCCAAATATTGATTTTTATCAATACTATGGCTAGTATGGGTATTGTTCGCAGTAGGCTTTGTGTTTGTTTAGTTAATTTGGACTGTTGACTTTTTTTTCTCAAACAATTGTGTGTGATAAAGTGGAATAACAGAGTTATTTTATTATTTAGTTTTATTATTGATGTTGTTATTTTCAGTTGATTACAAACATCCATCCATCCATCCATCCATCCATCCATCCATCCATCCATCCATCCATCCATCCATCCATCCAGCCGCTTATCCGGAGTCAGGTCGGGGGGGCAGCTGCCTAAGTAAGGAAACCCAGACTTCCCTCTCCCCGGCCACATTCACCAGTTCATCCGGAGGGATCCCGAGGCGTTCCCAGGCCAGCCGAGAGATGTAGTCCATACAGCGTGTCCTAGGTCTTCCCCGGGGCCTCTTTCCGGTGGGATGTGCCCGGAAAACCTCACCAGGGAGGCGTCCTTGAGGCCTCCTAACCTCATGCCCGAGCTACCTTATCTGGCTCCTCACGATATGGAAGAGCAGCGACTCTACACTGAGCCCCTCCTGGATCACCAAGCTTCTCACCCTATCTCTAAGAGAGAATCCGGCCACCCTGCGGAGAAAACTCATTTCGGCCGCTTGTATTCGCAATCTTGTTCTTTCGGTCACTACCCACAGCTCATGACCATAGGTGAGGGTAGGAACGTATATCGAGAGCTTTGCCTTTTGGCTCAGCTCTCCTTTTTCACCACGACAAACCGATGCAGAGTCCGCATCACTGCAAACGCACTCCACCCTTTTCTGGCTGAGGACCATGGTCTCGGACTTGGAGGTGCTGATTCTCATCCCAACCGCTTCACACTGGGCTGCGAATTGCTCCAATGAGAGCTGAAGATCATGGCCCAATGAAGCCAACAGAACCACATCATCCTCAAGAGCAGAGACACAATCCTGAGGCCACTGAACCGGATCCCCTCAACACCTCGGCTGTGCCTAGAAATTCTGTCCATAAAAGTTATGAACAGAATCGGTGACAAAGGGCAGCCTTGGCGGAGTCCAAACCGCACTGGAAACTGATTACACTGATTACAAACAATAAAACCTTAAACCTAAATTTCTCAGTTCTGGCATTAAATTTGTTAAAAACTGTTTAATTTGACAAAAATCTTTGTACTGTGTTTTATTATGAACATAATCATGATCAATATTTAAAGGCAAAATTGTTAAATGATTATGAAATTTCAAGCAAAAAGTATTGGTATTTGTTCGGCAATGACGCCGTTGAGTTATAGTTTCTAGTTGGACCCACTTCAGTGACGGACCAGTCCAAGCAACAGTACGGAAATCATTTACAAGTTTGCTTCATTACAGAGCTTGGTCAGATCTTTGTCTGTAAGTAATTACACACAAACATTGTGGTTTGCAGTGTGACATATATGTTTTGTTTTAGTGATGCATTTTATGACGTTCGTGAGTGCATCAATTTACACGAGTTGCACTCATGGTTAACGCGTCCGTTTTTACATACATTGTTTTACTTACTCGAATCAATACAAAAATTTGCATTATTGCCTAGCTCTACTCATAAGTTTCCAAGATCATCTAACCTTACTGCTGCTTGGCAGGTTGAGCTGCCAAGCTAACAGCTAGGCTGGATTGTACATTTTTAATGCCTTGGCAGCTACATGAGTGGAACTGGCTAGCCAAGTAGCTAGGCTAGCTGCAGATGCTAACAGTTGCCTATCAATCACAGCTACTAGCAGCCATGGTTAGATGGGCTAGCTTAACAGCTAAGCTATGCTAGCAGGTGCTTTGGCTAATCTAAGGTGATTTGTCTTGACTTTTTAAGAAATGAACATCTTCTAAAATGGTATTACTTCTTGGTATCCTTGGTGATAACATTTTTGAAATACAAAATATATCAATAAAAATATACAATGATAAAATATATAATCAATTTGCAAATGTCTGTGAAAAGATTGCGATAAAAATACATATTTAGTTTTTTATTATCATAATCTTATCCCTTCTCTGACCCTGAATTGGACTAAGTGGTATAGAAAATGGATGGATGGATGGATGGATGGATGGATGGAAGGTCATCGTTGTTGTCGTCAACAACAATATTATAATGACTGATGCAGACCAACCTGATCACTCTCCTAAGTTATCACATCTATCACCAAACATATTGTTCTGTCAGGAACCTGCCGTCAGTGTTGAAAGGAAAAACCACCACTTTCAGACATGTGGGTACTCGAGCTGGAAATGTTAACAGTTATGTCAGATGGAAAATGTCAACAGAGCATTCAACAATAAATTTCATTTCCTGACCTTTAATAGTCTTGTTTCTTTTTGATAAGCCTGAACTACATAGTGTTTTCAGGCTGCTGTTGTGTTGCAGTAAAGAAACATTTCTGTTACTGTTTGTGCATCCATCAAGTCGGTTACAGCTGCAAACATCTGGAAGTATGACCTGTTGTGCACTTTCCTGTGCATTGAAAAGGAAAGGTAAAGGGGTTCCCTGTTGGTTGTAAACTGAAGCAGAAAGCAAAGACCCAACATCAGAAAATAATGAGTTGGGAATGTATATTTGTGGGAGTTAATGGTTTGGGCACTGAACAAACAGGGGACAAAACACATAAAATTCTCATATGTGTGAGGCCAGCATTAATAGAGATGTTTTTCTTGAAAATGTGAAGAGGTGTATGCTGCCATTACGGTGACATGTTTTTATGGGGATTCACAACAATTTCATCAAGACATTGCCAGAACTTATTCTCATGACTTAGAGTGGCATGGCTTCGTAGGTATATAGTATGTAGACTTGACAGACCAGATCAGTCTCCTATTAAAGTATGGATATATTAATGTATTCTATTATTATCCCCTAATAAAGTATATATTTAATATGGTTAACTTAGTGAAAAAACTAAAAAAATAAGTTATTTAAACTTGTGTTCAAAAGTTCAAATACTTTTTATTTGTTTATTTTTTTGCATTTTTTTTATCTTATCTGTAAATGAGATTTGTAAACTACACAATTTCTTCGAAACACAAGACAACTTTGAAACAGCTTGCAGCTTTCTCACCTACAGTGGGTACGGAAAGTATTCAGACTCCCTTTCAATTTTTCACTCTTTGTTTTATTGCAGCCATTTGCTAAAGTTGAAAAAGTTCATTTTATTTCTCATTAATGTACACTCAGCACCCCATCTTGACAGAAAAAAAACAGAAATGTAGAAATTTTTGCAAATTTATTAATAAAGAAAAACTGAAATGCCACATGGTCATAAGTGTTCAGACCCTTTGTTCAGTATTGAGTAGAAGCACCCTTTTGAGCTAGTACAGCCACGAGTCTTCTTGGGAATGATGCAACAAGTTTTTCCACACCTGGATTTGGGGATCCTCTGCCATTCTTCCTCGCAGATCCTCTCCAGTTCCATCAGGTTGGATGGTGAACGTTGGTGGAAAGCCATGTACATTAATGAAAAATTAAAATTAACTTTTTCGATTTTAGCAAATGGCTGCAATAAAAAATTGAAAGGGGATCTGAATACTTTCTGTACCCACTGTACACTGAAGAAAAAAAGAAATGTGCAAAATCACTCAGTTTTTGTGGAAAGAATGTGTAAAGAACACACAAAAAGAACAAAAAGTAAAGAGACTAGACAGTCAGATGGGAAGTTTTCAAGGGTTTCAGTAGCTTGACTGATTCAGCCCACTAACCTCGTCTTCTTTGCAAAAGCATCCCAGTAACTTCCATAAAATATTTGACAGGTCTCACAACAATTTGACCAAAACCCAACATATTGATTTGACTTCAGGTCTAACAACTTGGCCCTCTTTTTCCTCAGAAATCACAGTAGAGCTACTTAAACCAGACAGGACATAAGTGAGGAAATTCTCTGCTGAGATAGTGATCAAGCTGTTGCAAGTATTTTAGTTGCTGGTGCTGACTTTATCGTTGAGCGAGAAAAAGATATAGAAGTCATTACAGCATCTAACTGAACCCAAGAGTAAACTCAGTTACATATCTGAAGCGTTGACATGCAACGTTGAAATGTTGAAATCCAAGATGAAAAAGCCTTTTTTGTTAACTACAAATACTCAATACAAAATTCATGCAGATTGCAGAAGCAGTTTTCTGTCCCCCCCCCCCCACACACACACAGGTGCATTCGGTTAATTAAACCATAAACCTCTGAGGGTTTTAGCTGTTTTTAACTCTTTACATTGTGTCCTAATGTTAACGCTACATGAAATAAAGCTAAGGTTGCTCTGCCATCCACAAAGTGGGGCATGGTGCTGTGCGGGACCCATCATTCACTGGTTATAACATCTCAAATATGAGTGATTTCAAAGGTTGTGCAGTATTTGTTGTTTGCTTCTATGACTGAAAACAAAATAGAAACAATCATTTTTATTTGTTTGACCTTTCCATGACACATTTTAAAAAGAGAAATCTTGAAATAGCAAAAATCCAGATGTTTCAAATGAGTCATTTCCTTTGCTCCCAGTGGAAGAGGTTGTCAAAGCAAAGCTGAGAATGGTGTGCCAGATGTTTGCTTTGACATCAACAGGTGGAAAATGTATGTATTCCTCCAAGGATCCATATGGTACATATTATAATTTGTGGATGTTTGTTTCTTGAAATAACTTTAGTAGATTCACATGACCTACAGTACTGATAAGATAGTCGTCTCATCTGTTTAGTGAGGACATTAAGCAGATTATTAGAAGAAAGTGTAAAACTTGGCAGATCAATGGCTGATGTATTAGCTTAATTTTTTCTTCTTAAAAATCTATCGCTTCCTGCAAAAAGACCCTGCGACGCACTGTGAAGGCAACCAGCAAGGTCACTGGTTTCCCTCTACCCTCCCTCACAGACATTTTCCATACCCGCCTCACCTGCAAAGCCATTAGGATTGTTAAGGATCCCTCACACTCCCACTTCAGCATCCTGCCCTCAGGGAGAAGGGTCTGCAACATCTGGGCCCGCTCCACAAACTGTCACACAGCTTCATCCACCAGGCTGCCAGGATGCTGAACTCTATTCACTACCTCCTCCATCTGCCTCCTCCCTCTGGACTTAAGTGTGTGCCACTGCCATGTTATTTTTTATTTTTTTATTGTTCATGTGTGTCTTTTAATTATTTTTTACATGTCCTTGTTATGTAATTTCTATAGTGAGAAACAACAGTATCTCAATTCCTCTAAGTTTTTGGTGAATTGATAATAAAAGTCTTTGAATCTTGGATTTGAATCTATCAGAATTATATGATTTTTTTTATAGTATGTTGTTTAGTATATTTAAGCTGTGTCAACAAGAAGATAAACTTCTATACATTAGTGTTCAAAGTGTTTCTTATTGTTTTTCATTGTCCCCTCTCAGGAGAACTTGCAAGTCATTTTTCATTCGGTCACTCTGAGGGGTCAGAGTGAAACAGTCCACAGAAAAACACCTTTTTCCAACTCACTGAAATCTGTCTTTGTCTCACGTAGAAAACCAAGTAAAGTGATAATCCATCATTGTCCTCTGATCATGGGACACCAACGGCAACAACCAGGGCACAGAGTTGTAAAGGACCTTTAACATCTGCTCTGTCAGTGGAGATGAGTTGAAATATGGAGACAGGTGGGATGTAATATCTAATTATGTTAAAAACTGTAGAAAAAAAGTAGATTCTGATGGATAAAGCAGATGGGGAATAAAATGGTGACAAGTCTATGGTGATATAGATGCTGAATGTCATCTGGTCCCAACTAGCCACGTCTCAGAGGAACAACATCTGTATTTTGTTTTTTGTACAGAAAACTGTATTTCCTTTTAAATTTATTCATTTTTGTGTGTGTCTGTGCTTAACTGCATGGACCAGAAAAAGGGTGGCACATGTAAATGAGAACTTTGAAATAAGCTCTAGAGTTTAGGAAAATAGCTAAATTGGTTATCTAATTTCTCATCAACCATTATTTACTTTGGATGATCCTGCATTTTATGCCTCTATCCACTTTAGATTATTGCTCTATAATGACTATAAAATCTAGTTTTGAGCCAAATCACAAGCGCAAAGTGCAGAATTTCTTTAATCGAGTCTCTGTTCTGATCAGACCTGTAGAAGATCCTGGAAAAGTTATTGTTTACATGCATCTCATGTTTGAATAACATAGATTCTTTTGACATGTGCAGAAGTGTCTAACTTTCCAGAAACACCAGTAGAAGAAGAAACAGGGATTTCCAATGTAAACATATATCACTGCCCAAGCATATTTATTGCTGTTTTTATTCTTTTTAAATCTCAAGCAATGTATTAGTTTGCTCTGTCAGACACACGCACCCGCAACAGCCCTGAAAATGGACCAAATTATGCACGTAAATGATGCAGAAGAAGGACAAAGTGTTCCGTATCCATTTTTTGTGTAGAGCATAAATGAGCCTTGAAGGTAATTTCTACCCAACTTGCGAGATGTGTGTGTTCATACAGGCCAATCAGAACAGAAATCAGGTGATCTGACTTTTCTGTTAGAGATCATAGTGGATGACAGACAATCTCTGGGCCACAAGTGCAATTTCAGTTTGAATGCTCCATTTATTAAACCATTTGGGCTCCAACATAAACAGAAGCAGGTTTATTATATTGGTTTTGGTAAAAGAGAAATTTTTAACAACTTTTTTATAAAAGAAAAGTTTCTTTTATTAGTCAATCACTACGCAAGCCGGGAGCAGCCAGGCTCACGTGTTATTTTTTAACGCCAATATCACGTGATAACAGGATAATTTATGTCCCTCCCATCATGCCCAGTGCAAATTAAAGACTAAAATCAGCCTAAAACAGAGGTGGGGATGAGAGCTTAGCCAACATCTTCTCTCCCAACACCTCAACTGGTGGATCCAAGTTGCCTCAGTACAGCAATGGATGCAAGCTGATGTCAGATCGAGTAAGATCACTGATCAATACTTCTGATTTTTTTTTCTATCAAGTATGACAAAGGCGAAATTGCGATGTGTCTTAGGTTTTACCAACCACTCTTTCACATATTACACACATACACCATGACTGTCAGCTGTCATGGGGTCTGTTTTGATCATTGAGCACACCTTAACCATCTCGTTATCTCGAGAAGTTTTCTCGAGATGACGAGATAAATTATTGCAAATTATATATATATGTATATATTCATTCTCTGTACCGCTTGGTCCAATATGGGTCGTGGGTAAGGTGGAGCCTATCTCAGCAGCAACAGGTAAGAGGCAGGGTAGACCCTGGACAGGTCACCAGTCCATCGCAGGGCCAACACATAGGGGACGAATAACCATTCACACTCGCACTCACTCCTAGTGGATGGTGGGAGGAAGCCTGGAGTACCCAGAGAGAACCCATGCATACATGGGGAGAACATGCAAACACCTATATATATATATATAAATATATATATATATATATATATATATATATATATATATATATATATATATATATATATATATACATAGAGCATATGTATATCGACTGGTGGTTTTAATGACCCTGATCAGTAATATTGTTTTATTGTCAGCATAAAGTTTTTTTTTTTAATTGAACTGTAAGCTGTAACAAAGAAATGTTATTTCATAGGAGCATCTGCTTCAGCTCCACCCTGCAGAGATGTGAAATGATTGAACTTCATCACAAAAAATTAACATAATATGCTGTTGTTTTGCACAGAGTGAGCTTGTGTTTACCAGTCCATGTTTACTCCCTGGGAAGCCGAATGAAACTAAACCAAACGGAGGAGAAACATAAGCAGGGATCTGGACAGATCACTCAATCACAGCTGTTTTCTTTTTGTCTCTAAAGTTTCAATTTGTCACTGGCATGGGGAGAAGATTTCTCACCAGAGTCCACATGATTCCTGAATTTCAATCAGAGTCTCAAGGTTCAGGTACAAATCTAAAAGACCAAAGAGAGTGGTTTTCACTTTGATGTAGAGGCTTTTTCTTCCATTTCTTTTTACAACAATTCAAAGTCTTGCCTGGTGCAACATTAAACACGCTTTAGGTTTTCCTACATGTCAACTCAATTTATTTTGTACAGGCTTTAATCAAGGCTGCTGTCTCACAGGGCTTAACAACACCTACGTTATGGAACAATAAATAAAAACAAACGATAGCGGTTTCTAAAAGGAAAATCTGCCTAGTGGGGAAATTAAACTGCAGCTCTAACTCCGCTCTCTGTGATCAAAACAAATAAATACAGAAAACCTATCTAAGGTTAAATAGATCTCTTTAGAAATGCATTATTCATGTGCCCTTCAGTAGACATGGCTTTAAATTATAGCTGGAAAACATTTCTCATGGCTCGTTTCATCGTGAATATATTGCCCTTTTAAAGCATCAGCAGGGTTGAGCTGACACTAATGGTCCCAGCAACTCTTGCCTATAACCTACTTTACGGCAACGTGGGTAGAAAGGATGAATCCCACTGTCACAACAAGAAAATGTGTTTGGAGATTTGCAAGCGCAGAGTTTATTTCATGTGCACCTCGGCTTAATAAAGCAGTTTTCTGAGCGTCTTATCAGTCGCCAAAACACTCAACAGATGTCAGAGTAATCCCCACCCTGCTGGAGCATCTTTGTCCCTGTCCCCATCACCTTAATAACAAAGTAAACTGAAGCAAAACTGAAAAATATACACCACTCCTGCCTCCTCACCTATGTTATAATGCACTGCTTATGGCAAATAGGAAAAAAAAAAAGAAAAAGTTGTCAAATTTGAAGTTACTCTGTCAATGAGAGAGCTCTGCAAATGCAACTCGAGGTGGTAAAAGAAAGAAAAACAAAGAATAATTTGAGGGAGATTGAGGAAAAAGGCTCCTGCTGAGCAGAGAATGGCTCACCATCTCTGTGTATGAGATAAGAACAAATGGGAGGCTTCTGTAAATGTCAGGCTGTGGGTATGGGTAATGGGAGGTGTGCCACTGTGTAAATGAATGTCTTTTGTCAGAAAAAGCTTCAAGAAATCTACGGTAATGGGACAGCTTAGGTGATACGTGAAAAGAAAAAAAGAGGTTTCCTACTGGAATAATTTTGTATGACTGTCATTTTCATATAACCACCTGATAGACTGGAAACTGAGATAGCTGCATGACATATTACTTCTACAGAGACCAAGTTACTTTGGGATGAGGAAAATAGCATTTGGCAGGTGGAGGGATATTTTATGAGTTACATCATATAAAATGAAAGCTGAGCCTGTTGAGGCTTTTCATGGACAAGCTAACAACAAATCTGTCTCTAATAGCACGGTGATGGTCTTTAAACTCAACGGTTTGCTTTAAATTGTTTAGAAAAATGAAAATAATCCCTGGCAAGCCTTAAATCAGACTGGTCTGGATTCAGTGCTGGATCATATCAATCTACTCGGGGTAATGTAAGAAGGAAGTCAATCAGTGTCCAAGTGTGGGAAATAAAGCCTACTGAAATCCCAACGTGGAAAGGTGACATGCATTTACAAATAGAAATGTTCAGTATGTAGGTTTCGCTTTAATCTACTCAGACATGAAAAGAATAGCACATGAACTGATCCAACAACGAGTACAAAATATGCCCAAAGCAGCAATTTGACTCATCATATGAAACACTTCCTGGAAGAGGACCATTTATAGCAAATCCTTGCAGTCAGATTCGGTGGAAAAGGCTCTGAGCTCTTTCTAAAATCAATAACATTAAAATACCAACGCTGCTCTCTGTCATTGTGTTCAGACTGGCCCCCTGCCAGTCACATACAAATGTGACATTCACATCTGTCAACACCATGTTCAGTTTAAGCAGCTCTAATACCAAACCAGCCCTGCTGATGACGGTAAAATTGTGCTGCTAACAGGTTAAAATGCAGCATTTTCCACTGACTTGAAGGGGAAAGCACACTGAAAAGCTGGATGGAGGAAAGCAGGCCGGCAGAAGAAGGTAGAGAGCATTAACAAGTGAGGAGACAGATGGAGAAAAAAAAGTTCTGCAGGTCTGCAGAGAATATTTATCAGATAGTCTGACTTTGGTTTAAGAGCACCTTGACTCTTCCCACCTCTCGTTAATCGGAGATAACACTGGTCTAATCTCTAATGGAAAAATATCAGCCCCCAGTGAAACAGAGCTAATCTCTGACAAAGAAATAGCTGTAGAGGGCAGCTTCTTAAACATGGCTGCCAGACAACATGTGCTTCAAAAGTATTAACTTCACACTCCCCAAAAACATTTCCAGCCTCTCCTACGTATCTGAACCCACACAGGGGAGTCAGAGTTTTTGTCCTGATACGTATCAGTTATTATGACCCACTTTCCTTAATAATTTGCTGCACACATGTTCAGCTTCACCTCTAAGCACTCTTATCAGGTAGGTGAGGGCTGTGAGGATGAGGAAGATGGTGCAGGCCCTCAATAAGGAGCAGCAGACCACTTTCTATTAACAAAGGTTTTGTGAGCAGGTTGAGATTTAAACCTGATTAAAAAAAGTAATAAGATAGCCTAAAGATAATTTGGATTTGCAGCATGTTTTTTGGTAAAATCATTGTTATTTAAAAGGCTATGCAGGCAAAACTGATATTAACTGATAATTAATGTGCAAAAAATTGTACAGTTTGTGTGTAGGCATGCCCCTAGATCTCTATTTTCCTTTAACACGCTGTTATACTCTGTTTTTTGGCAGTGCAGCAGCATATAAATGAAACATGCTTTATGTATTGTTAAGCAAGGATGTTAATTTATACTCTCGTTTGAACACAGCCCAAAAAGTGGTCATTTCATTCCTCGGATAAAGCATAAAGACGTTTATCTTAGCCGATCGTAATGAGCTGCACAATCAAAGCTCCTGTGTCAAGTGTCTGATGATTTTTCTCAATTAACAAGCCCACAACATGAATGAAATGAAGTTCAGCCATCAGAACATCAGCCAATGAATGAAGGACAAGAGTCAGAGGATGATAGTAGACTCCACTCTTCTACACACAGTAGGTGGGCTGATAAACTGCCACCTAATTACTCCAAAGCTGCTCAAACTGTAATCTGTGTGAGGGCTGACTGATTACCGGAGGGGTGCTATGAGAAATCTTCTCAAAGCAACCTTTTATCTGCAGCAAGACAACAAGACCGCACAGTTTATGGCTTTAAATTGTACCAGAGAGACTGAGTGTTTTTTAATGAGGTCAGTTTATCTGCACTTCTGCCAAAAGGAGGATTTCATAAACTAAACTAGCTTTTCTATTAGCAGTATAAAATGTGACATCATGTTGTTGTTTACATACCACACAGAAGAATTTTAAAGTCACACGAGCCCTGTAGATCAAGTTTAATGAAGGGAACTGTATATTATATCACAGCTTTGAGTCATCGGTTGTATTTGTTCAGCAGGAGGCTGAGAAAATATACCGCAAAGAGCAAAAGCTTCGAAAGACGCCAAATGACTCATGGGAAAATCTAAAGCCGCAAACTGCCTTAATTTGTGTGTTTGTGTGTGTGCTTAATTGCCTTAATTTATTGCTATAAACACAACTGCAAAAATAGAACTGTGTTTAAGGAAAAGGGTGACACATGCAAATGAGAGTTTTTTAAAGGAAATTAGGGGAAATAATGAACTGTTTATATAACTAAAGTGGCCATCTGATGTAACAAGTAAAGCTAAATTTCTGAAAGAAAACAGCCAATGATATTCTTTAATCCACAAATTGTTTACTTAGGAATATCCTGTATCCTGTATGTGTGATTTTATTTCACTGATAACCAGATAAAACGTCTTTAAGCCAACTTAGCTGCTTTTTTTAAAAAATCTGTGTTCGGTTTGGGCAGCATTATTGGCTGATTAACCTTGCACATCTTTTTTCATAAAACGTAAACAGTTTGGTGAGATGATGTAGAAATGCTCTTTTATGATCAAGAACATGGTAATGTTGACGTAAAACAACAGAGAAATATATGCTGCATTCACTTGCTCTTAGTTATCTGAGCTTCACCAAGGTAAAGATCCATTTACAGTAAATATTAGTTTGAATTTGAATTTGAACTTGAACTGAACTTTATTGTCATTACAACAAGTGCAATGACATTATTTCCAGCACAACAGTACAAGTCTTACTAGTACAGTAATAGTCTTGGTTTGCCCTTGGCCCCTAAGCCATCCTGTGGCTCCGCCATTGAGTATGTTTGTGATAATTTATGCTACTCTCACATTACGATGAGGTATTTATACATCGTGTCCCCTCTAAACATGACAGATGCCAAAAAACAACCTGATACTGAGACCTTTTGCAATAAAATTGCAAAAGTTTTGTAGTAGGTCTCTAATATAAGTATATAAATGCTGATAAATATTTTATATTGTGCCAGCAAAGAAATTAAATATGTAGTCTGTGTAACCTTGTCATGATATTGCATCTAATGTGCTTGCTGCATCACAACTTACTACAATGTCAGTGTGGTTGGAAGTCCTTTCATATTTTTCCTACCACATTTTTTTTCTTTTAACCCTGTTTTGTTTTCCAGGGAAAAGAGCTTTAGAAGAGACAACAGAAGGGCGGCACTGGCTCAGCCAATCTGTTGTTGTAAGCTCTTCTGGCTTTGTGTGTTGGCATTGCTGGTGTTTGAACGTTTGGTGGAGGTTGGAGAGGTCGTTGGCGTGGAATGGCTGCCACGTTTCCGTCTGTCTACTCTAGGGCAGCACATGTAGCTTACCATCACCAAGTATAAATTAATAATGGATTCAATGTACAGTGATCTGAGTGCCTTGAAAAGCACTAAATAAATCCAATCCATTATTATAATTATTTTTATTACTCAACTGAAGCCCAGGACTTCTTCTGTAGTTGAGAAAATTGAGAATGTGAGGATAATTTTTCTACTCTGACAGATATATATATATAAAAACAAAAAAAAAAAACAACAAAAAAAACTGTCAGTAGGAAAAGCAATGCTCATAAGTTTGAAATAAGAAGTCTGTCTACTTCTTTCTTAAATCAGAGATTAAAAATATTACCACACCTTACTTCAATTAACTACAAGGTTGTGAATGAGCACTCAGTAGGAGCAGATTCATGAAAATGCACCGTCTCCACCATGAAATGAGTTATTTGTAGCTGTCTGAGTGACTCCCTTTTGGTCCTTGTAAAATAATTTTGTGGAAATTCCATCAGCGCTGTCTGCTGATGACATGCGTGAGCAACAACCCAACTGCTTACATGATTACTGCATCATCTTGTCAAGACCGCAACATAATTACACCATCATTACAACAGCTCAAAAACCTCCCTGCCTGCTTCAGCTGCTCTCATCAACGTGCAGATTTGTCCTGCTAAAACCACACTCATCCCTCTGTCATCTAAACAGCCGCTAATTACAGCTGGATATGGTGCTAATTACAGCTTTCAGAGCTGCTGTTTACATGGCTGTTAAAGAGTAAAGGTGAATAATTGAGGGATTTAAGGGAGCAAAATGACCAAAATGCCAAGTGGTGGAGAAACCAGAAGCAGATCTAATGAGGAGAAAAACAAATGAAAAATAATGGAAGCATCGGGAAAGAGATTTAGGTTTTTACTTACAGATCAAGCTGATCTGTCCACCCTTCAGCCCTTAAACCTCCAAGTTAATATTTGGTATTTTTGTCCATCTGTTCTTTTTAATTAAAAATGCATGTAGAGGCTTTTATCCCAGTCAACATACAGACATGATGTTTTTCAGGACAGCCTCAGATGTCAGATTATGGGGCTAAAATGATGTAAAATTAATGTGTCAGTAGATGTAGCACTACAGCAAACAAAAATATAAATAAAATCATAATGCAGAGATTAAGCTGCACATTGTAACTGTGCAACAGCTTATAGATAACCAGGGGATCTTTTCATGTTAAGCTTAATTTTTGCTCACTTTACATCTGAGTTCAGGAGGCAAACATAGTGAGGGTGGATGACATCACGATGATTCGCATTCTCATAAAATGATGCACCAGGGTAGATGGTCTGTACACCTATTACATAATTAAACGCTTCTTCTTTTTTCACTCGGATGGTTGCACATACTGTGCAAGACTGTAATGTTGTGATTGATGCTCTGTTCATGTGTATAAATCAGGATTTAGACTGAAACATACCATTTTCAGTTGGGAACAATACATCTACAGTTAAGCACAGGTGACTAATTAAATTAGAGGTAGATTGAAAATTCAGGATGATTTATATTAGCTGTCACCATTTACCAGGAGTGGGGTTAGAACACACGTTGGATCTTATGTCCAATGCCTTAACCACGCGACCATCCTGGTGTGGAGCAGCAGCAAACAGTATACTTCACTCCAGTTGGCAACACAAGTGTAACTGTGTCAAAACTACATGTGTGTCAATACTCCCTGTTAAAGCTGTAGAAATGCCTGCTCTTTCTACATAGATAAATATCCATGAATGGACTTCCTAATGGCTGCTTTGGCACATGAGCAGCTCAACAGCTACCAGGATGGCCGAGTGGTTAAGGTGTTGGAGTTAAGCTCCAATGGGTAAATATCCACGTGGGTTCAAACCCCACTCCTGGTAGGAGGGTATGACACATTTCAAGCTGTGCAGGAGGTGTGGATGTTTGATATGTTTAAGTATGTCAAACTCTTAAAAATGTCTTAACACTTTATCCAAAATAGTGTTTGGAGTGTTGGTCAGCTGCACTGCCAGACTGGCAGTCTCTGGGGCAAGCAAGAGCATATCCTGGTACCTGGTACCATATACCAGGATATGTGTGAAGCTTAACTATCCTTCATAATTCGAGCTGATATTTTTAATCTCAAAACTACATAATTCTAACTGAATTATTCACTTACTTTTCACTGTACATGTGGTGTTTCCAGCTGAAGATTTGTTTCAGTCTGATTAATGCTCTATGCCGGGAGTCTCAAACTCAAGTCTTACAATTCAGCAGGTTTAGATGTTTCCCTGCTCCAATATGCCTGACTCAATGAAATGGGGCCTGTTCCAGAGAGAAAGCAATGCTTTGTGGGTTAACTTGATCTGAGGAGAGCAATTCTGAGTTTTAAGTTCCAGATCAGCTGCTTTGAGTTGGTTCAATCAACCCTAAGTTTCTTTACCCGTCCCATGTCCTGTAGAACCGTGTCTCCAGCCACAGTAGAAAACAAAGTTGCTGAAGAAATTGGGATCTATACAGTCCTACAGAGGTCCTTTTTTATTTAATGTGCAGCAAACAGTAGATCTCTACACTGCATTATTTTATGGAAATATTATTTCAGACACACTTGAAGGCTTTCCTCATGCTTGACACACAGTTGTCGTTCCAAAATGTTCTATTTTGCCAATGTTATAAAGAAAGATCTGATTCATTAAAACAAGTTTAGCAGTGCAAAGCACAAAACGTACTGTGATGTCATCTCATGTCCACAGTGTGTCATGTTGGATATTCAAAACCGGAGAATTTGAGTGGCTGCAAAACGATGTTGTTTGATGAAATATTGATCAGGAAATGACATGAAATGAACGTCTATTGGAATTCTGAAAAATCGTCTCCCTTCTCAAGTCATTGTGTATTAACTTAGCTTCTAAATCTCTGCTATCGTATTGGTACGGACGGTCTGACAGCTGCTTCAGGTGGGAGGAGACAGGCAGAAACTAGCTTAGGTTATTGTTTGAAGAAGTGCACATGAAGTAGGCATCCCATTTACACAGATCTTATGCGACTTTAAATACACCTTGGATCAGTAAGAAGGAGGAAGTGAGCAACATCCAAAATGTGGCCGTAAAAAACATAAAAGTCAGCACATTACGGTTAATTTTCAACGTTAACCTGCAACCTGAAAATGTTAAATGGAGCAACTCACAGAAGAAGCCAAAAGACACAGCTGGACTCTGCGGTGCTTATAATCCAAATAAAACGTTTAAAAGTTTGACTTTTGATTAGCTATAAACATTATTTAATTAAACTGATGTTTTAGTTTTCCTTAGTGAATCTTTAATATCACAGCTGATGCTTGAGAAACCATTTATCAGCTTCATATCTGGTCTCTTATCACATCCAATAAGATGAGATTTAAATGATTTGAGCAGGGATTACTGATCTGAGGCCGCTGAATCATTTTCCATCCTCAGGCGTCTGAGCGTTTAAACTGCCAGAGAGGTTAAGTGGCTCTTCACAGAGAATCACTGCAATACCCTTCGCTCCTCAATACTGCACATCTATATACATTCCTCTCAGCTCTGGGATGCTAACAGCTGTCAGAAATGTTATTGGATGTGTATCCTTCAAATAATACAATGTGAAAGAACGCAGAAATGAAAAATGTTTGGGGTGAAGTCTTTATTGGGTGCCTGCTTTCTTCAACAGAGAAACTAAAGAGCCCAGAGTGTTTGTTGTGGTTGTGGAGGTTCGTTCGCAGAGCTCTTCACACCTCTATGAACAAACTGAAAACACAATTAAAATATTTCCTTTTTTTTTGTTTAAGCATTTTACAAAGCTACTGATTCAAGTCCCAACTACTGAAAATCAAGTTCATATCCTTGTTAACATGAATATAAGATGATGTCATGAGTGAAATTTCTACTTTAAATTTGCAAAGCAACAAATACAGTTTAAAAACAGTGAGGTCAGACACCATCTATGCTTCACCAGTCGTGACTACTTGCACGAAGGGCTGCAATATACCTCTGAATAAACAAATAAACAAACCCTTACTTGTTTTAGCTTAACATTGCCACATGGAGGCTCAAAATATGGAACAGTTTGAAATGTAGGTGCCTCTTGGTTTTGTTTTCCCTGTTGTTTGAGAAACACAAAACTGAGTACTTAAGTAAGTAGAGCCAATGCTTTTGTGTGCATGAGGGGAATGTTTTTGGTATTTTATCATATTTCATATAAAATCGGTTGTTTTCAGCCAAAGTTGGTCCCTCTCAGCTCGAGCTAACTTTCGGCCAATAAGCATTTGATCCACATGTTATGTCAGCGCTACTGTCCACTTGTGGTAAAAAAAAAGAAAAGAATACCCAGAATCCTTTAGTCTGCAGGAGCAGAGAGCAATGTAAACAGACACATATGCAGCGTGTTGAACGAATGAAATAAGAAGCTCAGAAGCTACGTGCAGTTAGCTCAGTCTACTTGGTATGTTTTGCTACTGTGAAGGTGGCAGAGAGGGCAGCCTTCCTTACAGCTTTGGAGCCTTTGTTTTTATGACATCAATTAAGGATTTGACCTCAGCAGGTTTTTTTTATCACTAAACTTATTATAGTAAAAAAGCTGCTCTATTGTACATTTTTCTGGAAGGTTTATATCTCCGATGTGTCCTGCTTCCATGTGTTCCTGAGCTCAAGTCATTAATGCAATGAGCCATTGGCGGGGTTCCCAAGGCTAATCATGGCTGGCTAAGAGGTAAATTGGCAGTCTGTAGAATCTGGTATGTCTTTCAACATTTTTAAATGTTTTCATCAGGTCCTACTTTGGGACCTTAGACTTAGGCTACGAGTCCACTGGTACAAGCAAGACTTAAAGATTAACCCAAGGAGCAAAGAGTCAGTTAGATGCTAGCAAAGAGTTCAGTGATCTTTGATGTCCCTTTGTCTTAATATATGTTGTGGTAGGAATTAAAAAGACACAACACAAGCAAACAAAAACCATAATGTCTTAACAAAAGCAGGTGTTTATTTTATCAGAAAGTGACTGCTGATAATCAAACATCCAGAATTATAGGCATAATTATGCAAATTCCTATTACACATCACTCACACTCACATCACTCTTATTCACCTGTTACTACTTGAAATAAACCAGTACATGAGAAATACTGTCAGCAAGATAAAAAAAACAAAAGCCAAAAAACAGTTTTACATTTTTTTAAAGTTAACCAGTTCACTCAAAGTGTTTTATTTGACAATATGTCACTGGACTGAAGTCATCCGTTCTTAATTCAGACTGAAATCTTTACAAAGGAGATTGAAAAGTAGTTTCATCATGACCTCCACCAAGGTGGAGGATGGTGATATCTGGTCCACTTGTACCCCACAACACACCCAGAATGTGTTGCAAGTGTGTCACATTGAGGTCATGATGGCTTACTTTATTTCAGAGCAATTACAATATTAAGTATACACGCGTTGAGAAGTTATGTTCTTGTTTTGTTGTCTATAAAAGGTTTGACAGAACAACACAGGTTGCTCACAGCAGAGCTACAAAGAGACTGCGAGCCAAACATCTGTTTCCTGACTAGTTTGCACACATTTCTTTATCCATCAGAGATCTGATGCTGATGTTCGATTGCATTCTCAGTGGATGCACCATGAAAAATTGAAAAGTTCCTCCCTGGGTCTTCATAAACATTTTATTTGCTGTGTACATATGCAGCATGTCCTCCTGCTGTGCTCAGTCTGCGAGATTACCTAGCCTCCAAGGTTACCTTTTACGTGCTGCTTGGCAATCAAATGCTGAACTTGAGGGATGGAGGGAGAAAGACAACACGAGTGAATTATCTGGAATCAAGACTACTGCAAAATATTGCATGATCTCAGCAGTTGATAGGCGGGAAAACAAAAACAAGCAAAAAGATGAATAATGCACTTTGTAGATTTAGCAACTTTTGTCATTAAAATCCCATCTGTGTTTTGGGTTCTTGAGGAGAGATGGTGGATTGCATTGAGACAGCTGCTGTCAATCCTCGCTCCTCCTCATCCTCCCTCTTTCTACAAGAGCTATACTTGGAGGGATTTGAATCCCTTTTCAGTTCTAATATTGAGTGTTTTTTTTTACATTATAACCACGTCTGCTTGACAAAGTTTTTCAGGTCATCTTTTTGTCTCATCCTCATCACCTCTCTGCGTGCCACCAAATCACAAACCACCTGTCAGATTAAAGCAGATTACGGTTTCATAAGCACATTAAATGCCTCTGCGTGCAGCAAACTGTCAGTGTTTAAAGCTTCGATGTTGAGAGACATTAGGAGAGCTGGGAGAGGAGCTTCCTACAGGCAGCAAGCAGCAGGGAGGAGAAACCTTCAGTAACAGTGAAAAATCTGTACCGACTTTTCCTCGAAAGCTTGCAAAATAGCAGAAGACTTGACATTAAAAAAAATGAAAGACCCAAAGAAAGAGGGAAGAAACTGAAAATGAATGCTTACTGTGTATGAAAAAAGAAAATGTCTGAAAATAGCTGCAGGGCAGCAGAGTACCCACAGAACAAATGTGTTACGTACTCATTTGCATGATTGGAGAGACTTTGAAGATGCCACTTGATAGCAGCAAAAATTATGTGGTAGCAAAATGCCGCTGGAAGGAAACCACTCATTAAAAAAAAAAAAGTTTTATTCATGAGCTGAGCGAAGTAAGAAAAACATCAAATGTCTTTGTATTTCATGGATGTTTTCAGGCTGAATACACTCTGGTAATTTGTCTTTCCTTTAACTTCTTCTGTTGCACTGGATCGGACTCTATTTGTTATAAAAATGCAACCAGCATAATTTATTTTGAGGTTAATGAAAGGTTTCATTATTGAAACAGATAAAGAATGTTTAGCTTCTATTGTGTTTGGTAGATCTGAAGAGTCTACCACAAAGCAAGCTAAACACAGTCAGGTTTTCTAACCTAAACTGGAGTCAGAACGTTTTTCAGCCTTCCTGTTCAAAGCGGCAGAATAGAGGGCTGTAGTTCATAAATCACAGATATGCCTTTGAAGGCTAATTTATGTTCTACGCTGAATGCACATACAGGTAGAGCCTTCTATCTCAGCATCCTCTATACGGGGATTTTGGTCCATTTTTAGGGAACTTATAGATGCGTAGCCCGACATAGCAAACAGAGTAGTACCACTGGAAACTGCAGGGGCAGTGTTGTGCAGTATAAGTGACGTGTGTCCAGTGAAAGGGACAAATAGAAGAAGAAGAAGCTGCAGCGTATTTAATGGCTGCAGACCATCGGTGTCTACTTCAATGCCTCTTTTCATGTGTGTTTCTGATTCATGTGCATCATCATGACTTACTTCATCCTGCTCTTTTCCAGACTTGATAATTGTTTATAAAGTCCATTTAAACATTTAGTTTTAATTAATTTTTTTAACTATCCATAAGTTTATTTTGTGATTGAAGTGTACTTTGCTTGCATGTTCAAAAGAATTAGAAAAATGACAAAATACCTCTACTGTCACCATTTTTTTGTTTTGTCTGAAACTGGCATCTGAACTCAAGGGTGAACTCTTAAGTCCAGGGCATGGTTAAGGTGTTGGATCCAATGTGCAAATGTCCATGTGGGTTCAAACTCCACTCCTAGCAAAGTGATCCTGTGTTATCAAGCTGAATTTTCAGTCTCAAATTTGTTTCAGCCTAAAGCCTGATTTATTTGCATATGAACAGAGCATTCTGACAGATTTTTGGTCTATTCTCAGGGAGCTTATGGATGAGTAGCCTGACATAACAAATGGGACAGTACCAATGGAAACTGCTGGGGGTTGCACAGTATAGATAATGTGCGACCAGTGGAAAGAACAACACAGAAGAACAAGATGTGATTTAATGAGTGCACAGACCACCATCGTCTACCATGCTGCCTCTTTTTATGTCTCATTCTGTGAATGTTCATCATTATGATCTACTTCGTCATTTTTTTTATATTGTCTGAAACTGCCGTCACCTCCTAAACCAGGGGTGTCCAGCTCCAGTCCTCTAGGACCACAATCCTGCAGGTTTTCAATGCATCCCTTCTCCAACACACCTGACCCAAATTAATGAGTCATTGTGCAGAACTTCACAGGCTGTTGGATCCATTTAAATTGAGCCAGGTGTGGTGGAGCAGGGGAAACATGCAGGACAGTGGCCCTCGAGGACCAACTTTGGACACCCCTGTCCTAAACTTAGAGGTGACTCTGAACTCTGCACTGCCCTCTGGTGCATGCACTGCCTAACAACCAAGACACCATAAAAGATGCATGGAGTATGTGCGCATTGTTTGACAACATATAACACCTGCGTCTAAACCCAAATGTGGGTTCTAATAAAATTTGGCCAGTGTAAATAAAAATATTCAAGCCACTTTGGCAGGTGATGAATGAGTAATGGTGCATTCCAAGTGTCTCGTAATTCCGAGCAGTTGAGAGTAGATGATGTCATTACTACGTAGTTGGCGTTCTAGTTGCAAAAACTCAGAAAAAATGGATGCCTCCAAAACAGCAAATTTGTTAGCATCTACAAATGCCATATAAAATTAGAAAATCCCAAACTCATTGTACGAATTTGCACCATGAGAACAGCAGCCAATTTTGGTGATGATAAATACACATGCTGACATGAATTTTTACGAACAAACCCACCGTAAACCTGATGTTCATGAAATACTAACTGAACAAACTGCAGCTGAATGAGGAAAGACTTTTGAATGAAGGGACACGTGTAGAAGAAAAATCTGGCACATGAAGTAAACATCTAGGTTGGTTTGTTACAGGCTATTAAGTCACTTTGTTCCATTAAGAGAACATTGCTGTCAAGTATTTTTATGAAAAAAATACAAAAAAAAAACCAACCAAACAAACAAACAAACAAAAAAAATAAATAAAAAAAACTATCTAAATAAACATGTATAATTTATGTGTTCAGGTGCACTTACAATCTGGATTATTTTCCCTTTAAAAAAATGGTTTTGGAAAATTTGATTAAAAAAAAGTTAATTTAGAGCCCTGAACATAGCTATATAGCTATTCACGTACGTAAACGAGCATAAATGAGGCTTTAGCTTGAAACGGAGCAGAACTTGTACAGGTGGAAGTGGAAGTTGGCACAGATGAAGACTGAATGCTGACTTGCCGCCCTGTGGACAAACATAGGTATTACACCATTTAGAATGAGACTGGGTTGTTATCTGCACAAACTTTTAAAGTACTAAACTTCCTCCACATTGTTTGTCTGTGTTTTACCAAAGAGGAAGAGATCTGGGTGAACTGACTATTTTCTATCCAATATGGCACAACCCTGTGAGAAAATCTTTTGTTAACCCATATTTATGTTCTAATATAAGTCAGAGTCAACAGGTGATTCGATTCTTCTGCACAACCTACACAGCACTTGAATTGTGATTTAACCTAATCAATTAGAAAAGGTCATTTAAATAAAAGAGTTAAAGATCATAAGTAACATTTAAATTGTGTAAGTTTATGTCAACACAAGTACTATTCAATGCCATGCTCACTGGGATCCAACCCTGTATTAATATTCTAATGTGGAGTTAATGTTCACAGTTCTTGACCTTGCAAACAGTGGCCCACACTCACTAGTAATTTTAACTGGTCGTGCATCTTCTGATTTTATGTCCTGTAGCAAACAGCGAATTTGAAATAAAAAAAGTAGTGTTACAGGGAAGAATGTGAGAGAAGGTCCGTCTCTACAGGCAACAGCATGCCCCACAAAAAGCCAAAAAGATACAATTACTGCAAAGTTATAAAACCATCAGACATCATTTGAAGGGAACATAACCTACTTCCTGCACAACTCCCTTAAGTGGAAATCCTGCTGTAATGAGGTCATTTTCTTTATAGTGATGCCTGCTGTTTCAGATAAAGACTACAAAGAGTGAAGTGCACCAGAGGTTTTGGTGATGGTATTGGGGCTATTTTGACATCACAGCTGGCTTGCACATCGACCAATGCGCTGAAAATAACTGCAGCTCAACATCAGAGCTGCACAAATTTGAGCTTTAAAATGTCAAATTTTACACATTTTAAAAAATATACTCAAGTTATCTCTCTGGATCAACATTTTAATAATTTAATGTTGACAAAATTGTCTCATGATTAAATCTGGTGATTTAAATACTAACATTTCATTAACTAAATCTACTAAACAGAGATATTTAGATGAACAGTTACGGCTAGAATCTGAAACAGAATCATACAAATAAGTTAGCTTTCAATATTTCCCTCCATTTAAGCAACACTACATAAGTTTCCGACTGTAAAACTCCCTGCTTCTGGCATGTTTTGATGGCATGCTGATATTATTTATGCACATTCCTGGAGTCATCATTGTCCTGCAGAGTTCAGAAGTTGAGAAACTGCATTTCTCAACTTTTTTCTAGCCTGGTGAATCACATGACAGCTGTGTTTTGCTTTATGGGACCACGTCATACGCTAGCAACTTAATATCAACATATTGGCGATTTTACACATGCAGCATGGCTGATTCAGCAAAGAAATGAACTGGATATCATCAGTAGCAAAGCAAGAGATAAGTTAACATCAGGCTAGTCTGGATGGGCTAATCCAGAGAACTCCACTCTGCACTTTACTCATGTAGACAAAACTGCGCAAGCAACATCATGTAGTTACAACAAATGCTCACTAGGGGGCAAATTACTTGAAATCTGGCCCATTGATTGGCCAGGACTGAAAATGGGTCCTTCAGTGCCAACAAACCAAACAAATGTGTCCTGGTTGGAGAGAGCTCAGAGAAGAGACAGGATGCAAGACGGATGCAAAATTAGCCTCCACTAGGGGGCGCTGAAGTTTGAAAATGTAGGGCTTTAAGAATAGAATCAGTTAGAAGTCAAAACTTTCTACAGCACATTAAAATCCTAAACTGGGTATAACGTCTATGGGAGTAGGTTATGCTTTCAGCTCAAGTTACCATGGTGATAGTCAGGATAAAAGAAAGGAAGTAGCCTAAACATACTTTGATAAGCCTCTAATGTTACTCCACAGACCTTTGCAATTGAGAATTTTGAGAACAGATTTGTAAACCTTATTTTGAAGTTATAATTAAAGCAAACCTCTTCATTTAAAAATCTCCTTAGCGTCTCTGACTGGGGTAAAAAAAAAATGATCAGTTTGATTTTTTTTTTTTTTAAGTGTGATGTTACTCTGATTTTGAAGTTTTTTTTTTCAGTTTTTAAGATGGACACTTGAAAAACTTTCTGATGTTTAAGGTTTTAAAATTCTTGAATGAGTGCATTCTGTTATTCCTCCAAAGCTGCTCACAAGTTTTACACTTGTGCAAACACCAAAAGTGGCCTTCTGGAGGGCCGCACTGGAGGAAGAACAGTCTCCTTTAAACAAAGCAAACATTCATTATATCTAATAGAAAAGCATCATCTGCAAATCACACCAAACACCCTGTTTCACTGAAATAAAGAAATTAATTTAAATCAAACCATAAAACAAGTTTTCACTAAAACAGAGTGACATGACTCCAACATTTACATTTTTTAATATTTACAGTTGTTCAAACAAGGACTGAACACCTTCCAGCGCAGCACCTTCCTGCACTCTTGTCTGTTTGAATCAGCTTATACACAATATACAGTAAAAGTCAAACCTGTCTGCACTGTTTCTTGTTTGCGTTCTATATTGCATGGAGCCACAGTGTCCATTAAAGTGTGTGACTGGCTCATAGTGCAGTGTAAAGTCCTGAGGCGTGGCCGGACACTCCCGTCTGCAGCCTCCTCACAGAAAAAACAGCAGCGTGTCAAGCCACCGGTTACATGAAAAACTCTTTTGGGTTTTCACTGGAGACATTCTGGGAGTCAGCCTGGTTGTTGTAATGGAAATCTTGGCTGTCTTCCCGCTTCATTCCCTTCACTTCTTGGTTTCTATATGTCTCTTTTCTTCGGTACAGGAATCTGCCAGTTATGGCCAGGACGGTCACAACCACAAAGATGACAACAGCTATAACACCTGCAAAGTACAAGACATTTACGCTGACATAGTCACATTTAAGTTACTAAAGCAAATATGCACAGCCTCAGTTTGGAAAAAGCCTGGATGCTGTGTAAAATGTAAATAATGACAGAATTAAAAGCTTTACAAATCGCATAAACCAACATTTTATGCATAATAGAACACAGAAAACATACCTAATGATGAAAGTATTTCATGAAAACAGCTCATCTGGAATTTGATGGCAGCAACATACCCCCAAAATTCAAACTGGGTCATGTTTACAGCTGTGTAGCATCTGGGAACTGTCTCATTGTTGTCCGAAATAGGATTGAAACTGCTTAACAGTCCCAGCTCTTTATTATATTTTCTATTTCTTTAATTGTTTTCAGTTAGTGGAACATCTGGACTGCAGTCTACATCTGTGAAGCCATGCTATGATAGAAGCAGAATGTGGTTTAGGATTGCCTTGCTTAAATATACATACCATCAGAGACCAAAGCATTTGAATTAAGAATGAATAGCAAGCTCAATGGTCCCTCTCCTCTTTAGTAACAACTTCACTATCTCTTTGTGCTCCTTCCTTCTAGTAGGAGACTCCAGAGTTTTCAGGCCAGGACATCCAAACTGTGCAACAGTTTCTTCCCTCAGGCCGTCAGGGAAATGAATAAATTGCATACACTGCCCTCAATTCTTTTTGTTAGCACAGGAGAATGAAGGAGATGAACAACGCATGTGCACTTTTCTTTTCTGACTAGCTGCACTTTAAAGGGGCAGCGGGATACAACATCAAAGGTAAATTAAAGAAAAATATAATGTATAATTTAAACTGTGTTTCTATCGGTATCACTTTACTAAAAAACATGTTTTTATTCTCTTAGAATGAGCCATTTATGTCTACTTACTGTGGGTCCACATAAAAGGCTGCTGCATTATTTTTGCATGAAATAATATGTATTTTTTTTTAAATATTTGGCTTGATGCTTTCTCTTTTCTATTTTGAATAAAATATTGGCTTATAACAATTTTGTTTATATCTTACACAACATTCACATTTTTTGTATTTGGGATTGCATATAGCCTGCACTTATATTATTTCTTATTAAAATTATTTAAATAATTAAATTAATTCTTGACAACATGCTACATCCCTTACAACATACATGTCTAATGTCTCACAATGATGTAGATATTTTGCTCTCGTCATATTGGCCAGACTTAAAGAATTTTATCAATCTGATGCTTGAAGACTCCTCTGTATCAGGTTTCAGCATGCCAGGTACTCTTTAAGCATCAGTTTTTATGCAAGTATGGCCATCAGAGCTGGACAAGTTGCCATAGCAACATAAAATTGTTGACACTTTCAGCAATAATATGTTTTACTCTACGCAATAGTTTTTCGTGACTTGCAGAACTCAGTGAGAAATATTTTCATTTAATGGAAAGGTTAAAAAATATCTTACCAGTAATGTAAAAATCTATATTCATAGGAACATTGGTACATATTGTCTAGAGAAACTGTCCTATAATATCTGAAAATGTGGATTCTGCTAAGTTCATGCACTTGCAAATCCCTGCAGTCACAGTCTCGCAGAAGGTCTCGGTTAAGTCAGCTCGTTTTTCCCTGCGGTCTGGTTGTTCCACTAATCTAACTTCACCACACAGTAAAAGAATTTCACACATTCAGACTCTGCTGTACTCTTCTGTTCAGCTCATTCTTTATTAATAAAAACTTTTATCTGGTTGGAATTCCAAAATATGGCTAAAATCAATTTCTCACTATATTACTCTGGTTTTAAAACTTTGACGTATCTGAAGATAACAGTGAAAGTTTCACTATCATTTCAGCAGAGCTTTAATTAATTCAGCCATCTTTTGTGTGCTGACACAAAGTCACAAGGATTCAGGCAATTTTAAATTACTCGACTCGCACTTTCATAGGAACAATTTCAATCTTCCTTTTGTATCAGTCTAAGGGAAAGGAGGAATAAATTAAATGTACTTTAAAAGGAATATCTTCACCATCGCAGCACTGTAACAGAATCTATAGTTTGCTGAGATATTAAGGAAAATCTAGAACTCATTTAAAAGAATTCAATAGAAATAAAGTGAAAGATGATCAAACAGTACCTCCAATAAGAGCTGAGTCCGTCTTCATGGCATTGACTAAAGGTTGTCCTGAACCCACTGAACCAGACTGGTCTACAGCAGAGATAGAAGGAAATGCAGAGGAAAGAAGAGAGAAAAATGGACAGAAGATAAAAAACTAAACTAGGAAAATTTGATTTTAATCATGTAAAGAAAATAGACGAAGAGAGTTGGGAAAATGAGAAGATATAAACAGGTCAGAGCTGAAAAAACAGATAATAAGGAGCATGTAGGATGTGTCAAGACCAGACCAGAAAACCAAATTAGAATTATGTTGTGAAAAAAGGATGGATGTATGACCCAAGGCTTTCTCTTACTTATATTTTCATTATCTGCAGGACAAAAGGTAGGCTTCAAGCATTTTGAGGTGTCATAAAAATGTTTAAAATGTATAAATGACTTCAGTTGTAATGGCAGACACATACTGGCTTGATCAGAAGTGATGAGAAAGATGAGCTGATCCGTTGTATTGAGGACGGAAATGAGCCAAAAATGCAAAAATATTGATTTACTGATCCATCTACACTTCAATCCTCACCTACGATAACAAGGTTTGGAGAGAGACCAAAAGAATGAGGTCACAGACACAAGTGGCTGAAACTGGTTTCCTTCGGAGGGTGGCTGGATGCCGCCGTAGAGATAGAGGGGCACAAATTAAAGCTGCTCTGTCATGAAAGGAGTGAGCTGAGGTGATTCAGGCATCTGATACTGATGCCTCTTGGTTGCCTACATTTATAAGTGTTTTTGGGTACAACCAACTGAAAGAAGACCCCCTGTGGCCAACCCAGATTACATTTAAGGGATTATTTATCCCTTCTGACCTGGAAGACCAGGAAGACCTGGAGATTAACGCTGAGGAGGGGGGAGGGGGAGGGTTGCCTCTGCAACACTTTAATTAGAAAGAAGAAAATAGATGTATGTTTGTATGGTAGCAAAAACCATTTGATTGATGCAGAAAACCTTACGTCTTCTGAAAACTTAGTGTAAATATGTAAATATGACGGACATAATGTAAACCTGTATTTTTGTAAAAGTGCTAGAACACATAACTAATACATAGACTCGGTGAACAAAGGCCCTTAGAGACCCAATCACAGCTTTGTTTTTCAGGCACAAATGTAAGAGCAGCAGTTCAGAGGACTATTAAATGAACATAAAACTGGATGAATGCAAGACTGAAGGAAAGAAATGTCAGTGGAAACTCCCTGTCTATGCTCCAAATTAATTATCTTATCAAGCACTTTGTCATTCAGCTCCTCAACAAGGTGTACATGCTTAATGAGCTCATAATACAGGATGAACCAGCAGCTCCCACAGAGAATAGCTGCACAGAAACTAATATGCACAAAAAGAGACCCAGACACTGACATTTAATTTTAGTAGTGTTTTAGCCTGCGAACTATCCCACATTTACTGTAACTTTATATCTAAAAAGGGTAGGAAATCATTGCTCAGAGAGCAGCATCAACATTTCTAGCATCAAGATTATTTCATGTTTTCTCAGTGAATATAAACACATCACTTACCTGCAGTGAAATTCAACACCTTTTCTGATTCAAGGGAGCAAAAAAGAAAAACACACCTTTCTTATTTTTTTTTTTTTTTATCTGTGAAACATGTTTACAGCTTTGACCTGGGGCTAAAAACCCTTGTTGAGCCACTACTGCCCATTATTTTCCTCACAACCATGGAGATCAAGAAACATTCAAACTGTAATGCACTCAGCAGACAATATGACAAACTCTCCTCATTTCTTGAAGAAGAACAAACATGTCCTCTTTCCTGTGAAAATAAATTCTGGGTGGAAGATTTCTGCATGCTACATAATTTACAAACCCCTCTTATTATGTAACACAAGTTATCTGGAATAAGACTTAAACAAAATATGATTATGATGATTATGGTTTCTTTTTTCTTTTAATTACCAAAATTTGAACGTTAAACAACTAACGTGACTTGTCTGAGAAATTTCAACACCTAATCTGGCAGTCTAATAATTACTGATCAGGCAAAGTATTTTACTCCATGTAATGCTCTGTTTACAAATTCCCAAATCTGGAAATAATCCATGCAAAGATTAGACTTTTGCAGCGTTTATACAACATTTTTATAGGACAGGTTTATAATCACAATTTTATATAGTCACAGTTTCCTTGCAAAAATATCTTAATATCTGACATTGTTTTCACTGATTTAAGCATCTGACAAAGTCAACACTAGCAGCTGTGAGATCATATAGATATAAAATCTATAGAAAGGTAATCTTTGACACTAAATTTTGACACATACACAATGGATTCTAGAGTTTTGGAGCAATTAGCTGCAGAGTTTTAAGTTTTTTCTTGGTTATTTTTAGGAGAACAGTAGAAAATCAACACAAGCCACTTTGTCGCCAACAAACTGAATCCCTGGAAAATGGTCTAAAGTCTAAAGTCAGTCCTCGAGGGCTACTTCAGGTTTGGGATGTTTCCTGTTGCAGAACACCTGAAATAGAGTATCTGTTCAAAAGTGATCAATTTAATTTGAATTAGGTGTGTTGGAGCTGGAAAACATGTAAAACCTGCATAACTGTGGCCCGCTCGGACCGGAGATCTATTTTCTCCTCCTTACAGCCACAGGATAAACTCTTCATGCCTCATAAAACCAAAACACTCCCATTCAAACTTAGCCCCTCCCCTCTTACCTGAGAGGTGGTGCGTATTCTCTGCTGCGTAGGGATTGGCTGAAGCCAGAGATCCGCAGTTGGACTGAACAAAGGGTCCGGAGATGACCACAGGGCTGGTGTCCGGATGGAGCAGAGCTGCTTTCAGAGGGTTGATGGAGTTGAACTGAACCACAGACAAACAGCCCACGAAACCAAGAGACCCGAGCCGGACCAGGTCTGAATCCAAATCATCAGGCCCTGAAAATTGAAAATAGATATAGTTTTTGAGGTTCTGTTTTTAAAAACACCAAGTTTGTAATCTTGGTGTGTTAGTAGACTCAGATCTGCCTTTCACTAAGACCAGCTCAGTCTCACAGAAAGACCAGGAGAAACTCATCCATGCATTCATCTCCAGTAGGCCGGACTACTGTAACGGTCTTTTAACTGGACTTCCAAAAAAACAGCATAACATCTGCAGCTCATTTAGATGCTGCTGTAGAGTTTTAACCAGGACTAAGAGATCTGAACACATTGCACCAGTTTAAAATCTTTACACTGGTTACCAGTCTGTCACAGAACAGATTTTATAACTCTACCAGACTCCAGACTAAACATGGAGAAGCAGCATTTAGCTTTTATTCTGCAAAAAAATGGAACAAACTGCCAGTGGAGATTAAACTTTCACCAGATAAACCCTTAAATCCAGATTTAGTTTCTCATGCATCTATGCATAAAATTCTGCACCGTATCTTTTTACTTATTAAGACTTGCTTTAAATAATTTTAATTTAGTTATTTTATATAATTGTATAAATTTTATTATGATTTTTGCACACCTTCTTTCTATTGGGCAAAACACACTAAATTCCTTTCATGAAATGTGCTCTATATGTACAGTTTCCTTACCTTTAAAATTGGTGGAATTCACCAACAAAATCACCAGTGAAAGTATTTTCAGGCCAATAAAATCTAAAGTAATTTAAACTGTATGGCAACATTACATTAGAAACAATGCTACGGTTTGGTACTGGCCCCCTTTTTATTTTTTACCACAGAAATGAAAATAATATTAATGTTCTCATCTAAATCTGAGCAAAAAAACAAAACAAAGAAAAGATTTTATTTCCCAAAAGTTAACAAAATACAGAAATGTTCAGTCCTTTTCCAAAGCATGGTTTAGTTTCTCTCAAACAGCAGTATTATTTGGAATAAATCATGTCACCCACCAACAAGTTCAGTGATTCTGCATTATATTAGTGAGTTATCAGAGTGGGACAACATGGAGACACCTCATTGGTTTTAATTAACACACACAAAACCTCACACACCTTCAACACAGCAGACAAACTACTATCCAGCTTTAAAATCTACATCCATCACTTTGTAAGATATATATATGCACTCTCTCCCCCTGTATGTGTTCATTTTACTGACTTGAGTCCCTTCATCATTCATCTGCACTCCTTCATGGCAGCGTAAACAGCAGCTGTGAAAGCCGACGTTAGCGAAGTAAGCAGCTGCATCAGTGTCTGATCAGATGTCTGAGAGGTGACAGTGGTTTTACCAGGACACATCTACATGTTGATGAGTGCAGCAGGAAACATCGCTGCAGCCTGTAAGCAGCTTCTACCTGATGCACCACTCACTACATCACATCTCTGCCTCTCAGTCTCTCTGTATTCCTTCTGGGTCCATTAGTTAGACTGATGGATGATGGGGTTTGGCGGAAATACCAGAAAATCCACTTTGCTGCTGCTTTTCTGATCCTGATCTGACTCTCTGCCTCCTCTGGGTGGATGACAGGTCACATGTTGACATGATGAGGTTAAAACCTGCCATGTAACAACATACTGGAGCCTCATATCAGAAACACAATGGGTCTTGACAGGATATAGAATCATGTGAAAAAAGAAGTATATCATCCTTTTACTCTAAGGTTTTACGTATCAAGACATAATTGCAGAACCAATGTGTGGAAAACTAAACCTAAACAAAAACTTGAACTGAATCAGTCTCACAAGGAAGTTTGTTTAATTCTTCTTTACAACGTGGCTTCAGTTCATTGAGGTTTGCAGCATTTCTTTTTGCACAATTCTCTCCCACCACAGGATTTCAGTCTGGTTGAGGTCTGAACTTTCACTGGACCACTGCAACCGCTTGATGCTTTTCTTTGTCCGTCATTCTGCTGTAGATTTGCTGCTGTGTTTGGGTTTAATGTTCTGTTGTATGACCCAATTTCACTCAAGTTGTAGCTGTCAGACAGATGCCTTAACAACTGACTCACAAATACTTTGATGTACAGAGAAGTTGATGGTCCACTTAAAGGCTTCAAGGTGTCCAGGTCCTGTGGCCGAAAAACAAACCCAAATCATCAACTCTCCACCACCCTACAGTTGGTAGGGTTAGCACCACGCATCTCCACTTTGGTCTGGTCTGTCCCACAGACAACCACAAGGCGTTTTGTTCAGATGCAGCTCTGCAAACATAACTTGTGCGGCCATTTTCTTTTAAGAGAGAAGCAGCAGATCAGAGTTTTTTTGAATACCTTTTCATATTCCTCATATACTGCTATGAGAACTTCCTCCACTGGGGTGAAATATCAGGCAGCTTTTAGTCAGCGGTTGTCATGGTGACTCTAGGTATTGGAGCTCCAATGAGAATGGCTCTTTATTGTGAGTAAAGATACTCATAGTTGATGGAACCAACCCAAAGCAGCTGATTTGAAACTGTTAAAATAAACTTCTCAGCTCAGTGTGAGTTAACCTAGAGTTTCTTTTTAGATTCAGAACTGGTTGAACCTCTTTTCTGGAACAGGCACCTAAACTTCGTCCAGCTCCAAACCCCAAACTTTTTTGCCAATGTGGGGACTTTAATCTGCCATCTTCCATCCCCAAATCCACCTCTCTAACCACTAGGCCACCACTCCCCAAATAATCTATCTAATTGTAGATTTATGTGCTCCAAACTGTTTGTAAATGGCCTGTCTATTCAGATCAATAGGCAGCAATAATTGATTCTGCAAGATCTCTGTTGGTGTCTTTCCTCCTTGGCACTGTGTTGACAAACACTCATGATCCAGACCAGCAAACTGTCAAAACATCTGCATTTATAGAGACACTCACACCTGATAATGGTCAGTCAATCATAAGCATTTGAGAAGCAGCACCTAGCTCATAC
This sequence comes from Melanotaenia boesemani, assembly GCF_017639745.1. Taxonomy (NCBI): domain Eukaryota; kingdom Metazoa; phylum Chordata; class Actinopteri; order Atheriniformes; family Melanotaeniidae; genus Melanotaenia; species Melanotaenia boesemani. The sequence continues at coordinate 28,634,406 of NC_055689.1, read as the reverse complement.
TTATCCAACATAATTCATATCCAATCAGTAAGGGTGTACATAGTTTTTCTAGCAACATATTTTAGCTTTATTTTTGTGAATTAATAATGATGCTGTGCTGCATTGTTTTTTTATATGAGACTGTTTAAACTTGTGAGAACTAGATTAATTTTTTATTCTGTTCTGATATATAAAATGTTAGCGAGTACATGTGGTCATTTTTCTTTTTCACATAACTGTATATAAACAGAAAGCAAATAAGATTTTACTTTTTTTCCTTAATCATTTAAGTAAAGTAATTATGTTTGCTGATACTTCCAGTGTAAAAGAAAAAAATACTGGGTATATTTTGTTTAACATTTAGGTTTTCAATGGTTTATTCCAGATATTTATGTTAACACCTGGCATTGTCTTTTAAAACAAGATGACTCGTGGTTTACTATTAATAGCCAGTGTGTTGTCTATCAAACTGGGAGTGCTGCTGTGGCTGATGTCTGCAGGCTTTTAGCCCCTCGTGTTATTAACAGCTTACACCTCAATCCCCTCTGATGGAGCCGCTCAGTGAGAGCATGAATAAGTCATGACAGAGCCAATTACTGTCTAACCTCAACACGGTAACCAGTCCTGTCCAGGAGTACACACTGGAGCTCAACGAAATATGGTGCAACCCTCCCTGAGGGTGATGAGTTTAATTTTCCTTCCCAGGCTTAAAATCTGTGTTAGGAACAGAATTAATGTAAACAGGACTGGGTAGACCTCTAATACAATCCTACCTTTGTTGTTGTCCCTTATGGCATTTCTGGTTTCTTCTTTTAATCTCATGATGGACAAAATGTTAGAAATATCTGTTGAAATGTTAAGTTTTATTGAATAATTAAAGGATGGAAAACCAATCTTTGAGGTTCAGTTTTATTTTATTGAACAGCCACACAAACTACAACCTCCAAGGAGACCACACAAGAAGGTTTTAATCACAACTACACATTATAACCACATAAAGACAGCAATTATTGAACTGGGGGTCCTTGTAGTAGAACCAGATTCTGTTAGTAAAATGCAAACCTGCAGTGTTTTCTGGAGGCTGCTGGGTTTGTCTCATTCACTGAAGAGTGTGCCAGAGGCAGCTATGATAAAAAGAGATGCTGCACCGTTGTGCTTCGTTTCAATTGGATCAAATATGGTGAAAGTAGAAGTAAATCTTTAGAGCAGGATTAATGGCATCGGTGTTGACTGACCTCAATATTCTAAGGTTAATATTTACTCACCATTATATTTTTTCATTTGGGTGGAAGCAGAAATGTTAATCAAAGCAGGATTTTTTCTTTAAATTGTACCCCAGTCTGATGATGAGGACAAGATTAGTCATTATATTTCAAAATTCTCCCAAGTGTCTCATTTTCATAGAAGCCTGACTTATTCACTGACTGACAATATGTGTAACAAAGATTTAGAGGAATTTCAATAAGAAGAATTAAGTGTATTTATGTTTGGCCAATATTTTAAAATGATGAATAGAAAAACCACATTCACACATTTTACATTATTGTTTTCTAAAGGAACGATAAGAAAGTTAGGCTATCCTTATTTCTCTTGGGCTCCCCGAATATTTCTCTTTGGTGTCGCCACCTTGTTTGACTTCTCTCTGAGAGCTGTAATGTTGAATTGTAATTTTGAGTAATTTTTGTTCCATTAGTTTAAGTAGATGACTGGGGAATAAAAACATATTTTATGATAGGAATAAACCACAGTCCCCTCAGAACAGATGAACATAAGAGCTAATCAGTTATTACTTACAGATAGCAACAACATATCTAACCCTGCATTCGTCTGTTGTCTCCTCTGAGTGCTTTCCAGCAGTAAAATCCAATCTGTTAATCTTTATTTCTTTTTCCTCACATCCTCTTATTCCAATGTTTTTAGTCCCCTTGCCTCATGTTGCACTTTCTTTTCAGCTTTATTTTAGAAAGATGTTATTTTTTTCTTTTCTTACTTTATTTACTATGGTGAAAGTGTTTTGTTATCTAGTTTTTGGAACACCATGTGGTACCATAAAGCATGTCTAGCTGTAAACCGAAGTTATGATCTGTTATATCTCAACACATGGGCACATTGGGGTAGTTTCAGGCCTAGCAATGTGCAAACTGAATGTCAACGAGCTCCAAAATAATTCACAAGCAGATACTTAAAAAGTATACATACTTCTCTAGTGTTACTTAAGGCAAATGATCAGTGTTTGTACTTCCTGCTTTTCCTGAACATTCTTCCACAACCATTTGACAAAGTCACCTTTAAAACAGCACAAGTCTGAATGTCTTCAGTCAAATGAATGGATGGACACACAGAACAGCGGTGGGATAATTTGATGTAATTTTAATCATTCGTTCATTCTCTGTCCGCTTCATCCATTAAGATTCGCGGGGAAGCTACAGCCTAACTCAGCAATTAACAGGTGAGAGGCAGGGTACACCCTGGACAGGTAACCAGTCCATCGCAGGGCCGACATAGAGAGACAAACAACCATTCAAATTCACTACTAGGGAGAATTTAGAGTGACCAATTAACCTAAAATGCATGTCTTTAGGAGGTGAGAGAAAGCCAGAGCACCCTGGTTTAAACATTTGTATGTATAATTAAAGCACAGTATGCTGGGGAAATACTACATAACTTTCTAACCTCTTCTGAGTCTGTATGGCACACTGACATTCATTATGCAGATTCCTGGAGCTGTCATTGCCCTGCAGCATTCTGAGGCTGAGAAACTGCACTCACAACTTTTGCTTTCAGCCTGTGGCTTCACATGACAGCCACGTTTTGTTTTACGGTACCACGCCACATGCCAGCAGCTAAATATCAACATATTGGCTATTTCAAATGTTTCAACTAAGAAACTCAAGTGGACCTTATCAGTGAAAATGAAGAATAGAAAGAGAAACAGAATAAGAGATAAGACAAGAGTCAACCTTGGGCTGACTTTTAATGGCTGGAGAGATCCCAGAGAAGAGATAGGACACAAGATAAATGCTGAATTAGCTTTTGCTAGGGGATGCTAAAGTGTGTAAATCTGCCAAATTTCAGTAACACTGCTTTAAGACTAAAAATGCTTTGAGAAGTGACAAAGACCTTCCTAGTTTGAAGGAGGAAAAAAAGACAACAATTCTGTGGGACATCCACAAAAAAAAAATACAAAAAAAAAAAAAAAATGAAAGAGCTTTTTTTCTGTAGAAATATCAGGTATATTAAAACATATATGGGAAAATGCTTAGTTACATGAGTTTACAGTTGCTTAAATGGTCATTGTTAACATTTTCTGTTGTTTACTGGCCAAAATTATATATATATATATATATATATATATATATATATATATATATATATATATATATATATATATGTGTATATGCGATATATATATGTCTTGAGCAACAGTAAAATATCTGGATTAGTTAAAAACAAAGATACCAGAGGCTAATTAATGAAACTTAAGTTACTGTTGAAGATTTAAAGCCAAACCTTTAATAAAAAAAACAATTAATATGAGTAAATGCACCTCATTGTTTTTACATTTTGCTTCAGACTTTTCTTCCTGATAATCTGAATAATCGGTTCTGTGATAATAGGTTTATATTCCTTAATATAAAGCACAGTGTGGACCAAGGCCAAACGCTTCACCTTTTTATTCAAATAAATCTGATCCTAATTAAAACAAAAGCTTTCTTTCTACTTTTAGTTCGTCCACTTACCGTGCACTTTGCCCAAAACCAGTGACTTGATGCCACTGAATTCCCCTTCAGATGAAAGGTTGAAGTCTTCTTTGCTGTTTTGGTCAATCTGTAAGAGAAAGATAATTTGCTAATTTTATGTAAAAAAAAAAAAAGATTTTCAGGGGTTGAAAGTTTTTATGCAGATTTTTATCTAAAGTGGGCAAACTAAAACAGCAACTTCAAGACATGATGGCTGCATTAGTGATTTGCTTTGAAGAGCTGAAATATTCAGAGGCAAATGTAATGTAAATCTGTTGTAAATGAAAGATGAGATACCTTCCTGCAGACTGAACTGTCACCTCCAGTTGGATAAAAGTATATTGCTAAAAATACAACAATTCAGTATGATGGCGACTGATAAGATGAGATGCACCTCATATTTCACTGGAGTCTTACAACACAGTGAATCAAGAGGCTGCACCCAGGCGAGACGAGGTCACCTTGTTATTTATCTCACTGTTGCTTATAATTATACAGACATGCTGGCTGCTGGCTCCTGCATAGATAAGTCTCAACTCATATATCATTTGGGGCTGTTAACAAGATAGGCCATTCAGTAGATCTAGATATGATTGGGATGCTTCATATTTCATCTGTGGCTGTTTTAATGTGCAGTGTCCCTGCTGCCCTGCCGTAGCTCCAACCAGGACATTGGCTAAAGTGAGACCAAAGTGCTGACGGGGGCTTTACTACAAAGAGGAATATTACAATACTATGCCATACCTACACACCACAGCATGTGTTGTAATATTTGTCCTTGAGATACACATGCCACTTGTAAACATGGACACACACAAAAAATCCATGCTGAGCAGCTTTACACCTTGTTTACATTGGCTGCTTAGCAGTAGCAGCATGCCATCAGCAACTGAGGCTTTACAGAAACATACGCCAACACATGATGCATAAATCTGCATGTTAAATGGCTCACAAAGATGGTTTAGGTCACAAGTGAGTCATGTTCAGCTACATGGTGTGGGAAGATAAATTGACTTGATCAGACAGAATTAGATACCTTGTTTGTCCCGATGGGGGAATTTGTTAAGAGCTTACAGTGCATGTGCAGCTGCATAACAAGACAAACACACAGTGTTCACATAGTTGTTTCATTCGTGTTATTCTTGAACAGTGTGTTACTGAGTTCACTGTTCATTCAAATTCTAATCCAGTCTGTAGAGTAAATGGTTATTATTTTATGTTTCTAAAAACCACTGATATTTATTATTCCTTAGACATTGGCAACAACATCAGACACAAACTGCAGGTTTTATAGACAAATGCAGGAGTATATACCTCGCCGACTGGCTGCAAAATACTCATTAGGAGGTTGGATAGGCGGTGGTGAAATAAATCACAAATACTGAATTTACACTGACCGGCAGAGGCGCCACTCAAAGCACCTCTGATGGCCAGTCACAATTCATAAAAATGCATAAAACTTAATACATAATCATTTTGACGTGGAATGTGAAATTGTAACATGCTTGTGCGCTGCCAATTGTTTTATTCAGAAATGAATGCTAGTAGGTTAATAAAACCTTTCAAATACTGGATCACAGCCCCTAGCTCTATTCTCAATAGGATGTATTTATCATACTGATTAATCTTTTAATATTAGCATTATTAACATAGACAAATCAGATTTGGATCAAGCAACACAGAATCTGTTTGAGGTAGCTAGGAAGGGTTATTTTATTCTCATATTATTTATTTCACCTCCATAAGAAGACAGGGCGACAGATAAAAGCCCCACGCAGGATCGGAGATAATTTCTTCCACTTCAATGTGTCTAATCGCGGGGGGACATCCAACACTCGCTGTGCTGCGACTTCCTGCTCGCCGGGAATCCCGATTACGTCACCCCTCCAGGTGGGCTATTCCCCGACACGCTCTGATTACCATTCCAAAAGGTACTGTATGCAGCCCCCAACTTGAACATGCGCCTTCTTCAACATTCGCACTTGCTCCAGAAAATTACCATCTCTTAGGCTCCTCCACCACCACTTTGACTGTGGATTGATACGTAAATGAGCCGCAATGAGGCAGCTGAACAAGTGACCCAGTTTTGTGATTGTTGCACATTGGGTAAGAGTGGTCAAACGAGTCCAGTTTGTGTTGTCATGCTACCAGAAATTCAGTAGGCTAGTCGGTCCTAATGCAGTGAATTTCCATGTTAATGTTGCCAAATTCAATAGCATAGCAAGAGATGAAAAAAGAAACAACGATATTTCTTCAACATGTTAACCAAAATATTTACCTCTTAAAGCATAAACCAAGTATTTACAACAAGCAGTGTGCTTTTTAACGTTAACGTGTGCCATAGCCTACTGCACCGCTGTTCCTCCTTCCAAGTCTTCTTTTTTATTATATTGTTGTTTTATCATCTGAATATACTACAACAACACAGAGAAAATATATGAAAGTTTATTTTACGCTGGTATTTGCGCAGCAGAGTTTTCTGCCGCCGGATTTGTAGTCCAGGAACGGAGAACACAGCTGCTGCCAGGAAAGGTGGATTACATTTTGTTAAAGCACAGCAATCTCCGAGTAGCCTATTATAAATACCCTCTCAGTGGCAAAATAAAACACACTGGTCTGGTTTAGTCTTCACTCTGAAATGGTTCAGTCAGAGGAATATAAAGCTGTTTTAAAAATGTTGAGCAAGCTTAAAATAAACATTCATAGGCTATCTATGTGTTTTAGATTAACACAATGATAAAACAACAATAGGCTATAATAATGAAAAGAAGCGGTGCAGCATGGCAATGATGCGTTAATGGCTCGGGTCGCGGGTTAAACATCAGTCTGGTTCGGATTTAAATGGAATAAATACATTGGTGACGAGTCGGGTTCGGGAGTCATTCTAACGGGTTAGAGCAGGTATGCGTAGCAAAACGGAACCGTGCAGGACTCTGCTCTAAGCAGTTCGGACTTGGTTGACCTGGAACCATTTGACAATAAAATCTGGAGCCATCCTGCAACGCGCTCGCTTAGGCGTCCAGTTAAACCGTGTTTATTCAACCAGTCCCTACTTCATTGCATTCATTCTTTCCTCATAGCCTACGTGCACATTTTTTTCAAGATTGTTTATGTCAGTTTTGTTTTGGAAAATGAAAAAGGAGTCTTTGCGCAGAACTTATAACATTATTCTAATCTTGCCACTTGCCTATTTTATTATTGTGTATTTTTGTAATAACATGTAAATTCACTGCATAGGAACCAACTAGTCTACTGAATTTTGTGTGACAACACTAACAGAACTGTTTTGACAATGCAACAATTACAAAACTGCGGCTCATTTACTTATCAATCCATAGTCAAAGTGGTGGTGGAGGAGCCTTGGAGATGGTAATTTTATGGAGCAAGTGCGAATGTTGAGGAATTTAGCCTTTGTTCAAGTTGTGGGCTGCATATATGCAGCCCACAACTTGGTATACCTTTCAGAATGATAATAAACAGAACAAGACACACCAAACCAGGAGCTAAGACCACGAAGTTCAGCATCATGCTTATCTATCTTTGGCGTTTTTACACCAACATTTTTATACACTGGATAATGATAATAATTATCGATTAAAGTCACGGATAAAAATAAAAAAAAAAAAAAAAAAAAAAAAAAAAAAAAAAAAAAAAAAAAAAAAAAAAAAAAAAAAAAAAAAAAAAAAAAAAAAAAAAAAAAAAAAAAAAAACTGCTGTTGTTTAAAACACACCCATCTCTTACAAAATCTAAAATGTAAAACAAAAAAAACAACAAACAAAAAATCTGGATCACTGTAGAAATATCTTTATTCATTGCTGATCATCTGGCCATTGAAGCGTTTTTATTTGGAATTGGGAACAAATATTTTCCACCCTGTTATATTCTGTTCCACTCTGTTATGTTCCATTCCACCCTGTTAGTAAGGTGTTTTTTAATTTTTTTTTTTTTTACTAAAAACATTGAGGACTGTGAACCTTGTTGCACCATATTAGGAAGTGAGGAACATTAAATTGATTTTGCTTTTCTGTTCCCAGGTCAAAAGGAATGTAATTATCTCTCATTTGAAATACTTGATTATGCTTTCCTTCTTGCCTTTGTGGAAACAGAAACGTGATAATCTCTCACTTGAAAGCAAGCTGGGCGTACAATAGTGTGATGACGATGAAAACTCACATGACCAATGCTCAATAAAGGGTACATGAAAATGTGAGAAATGGTCAAAAGCACAAATACCGTTTGTGGTGAGTGAAACTATACAGCACAGTCCACAAGGCTCTTTTCAAGCACACTCCTCCCCCCAAGGAGTATGCTTGAACAGCTACGGCAGGTAATGGCTGTGTTTACAAATGTAAAGGTGCTAATTGTTGGCCATTGAATTGTTAATTTCAACCGGGCAGCCTTTTGGTTGTACTTGGGCATGGTAGAGGGATAAGAAATCTCTGGGTTTTCTAGTGTTAAACACTGGAAGCGTCGCCAGCGGTCTTTTGATGACCGCCAGTCACGCTACCATGCTTATAGTGTATTAAAAACTAAACGGCTGAACCTGGTTTTTTAGGACTTTTATTATATAGTTGTTGTCTATAGTTTTACCTGCTTACTTGTTTGGAAAAGTAAACACATCAATATTTACGAGCAGTTTAGCACGTCTAAACTTCCACAGAGCCGCTCAGGGAGACTCTTTCTCAGCCAAACTGTCGTATATCACGGCTATGGAGTTGTAATAAATGGCCGCCCTACTCTGCTTCTGATTGGCTGTAAGATCACAAACCCTGTGTGATGATAGGCTGCTGGTTCCTGTCATTCCTACCAGCCTTTGCGCATGTGCCTGCTTCAGACAGCAGGCAGGCGTTGTCCCACCACTGAGACACAGCTGTATGACGTTTTATCACGTTTTATCACTAGATCGCTATGAATAAAATCCAGGGACACTTCATTTCACAGTATAAACCATTTATTTACTTATCTACTTAGGATAATAGCACTTTGAGGCCTAATTCAGAATATAGGTTGGGCTGGGTCCGACTTTTGTGATCCCTGCTTTACACATTATCAGTATTATGTTATTTTTACCTGCCGATATTACGTTATGATTTTGTCAATATTCAGTTACGCAGCAGCTGTATCAACCCCCACTGTGAATAACTTACGTTGCAGTCAAATGACCGCTGGCAGCGCTCCTCGGGATGTTTAGAAAGCTCTGCTAGTGACATTCACCACTTAGCCGACTTGAGGAGGTTGTGCTTTGCCTCATAACACCATTAGCTACACATGTCGGCTTTTTTGATACATTTATTTGACGCCATTTTCAAATCAAATCATTTTTTAAATGTTGGCAAAAATGCATAGCCGTGTGTTTCTTATTTTTCTTTTCAAAAGTTTGTTCAGGGTGAAACCAGCACTATGTGATGGTGATATAACACAACCACTGTGTGGAAAGGGCTGTTGTTTGTATAATGTGAAATATTATTGGTAAAAGTAAACAAGAGGCACGTTTCTCATAATGCATCATGAGTCGATTCTGAAATGATGTGTTTACATTAACGTCTTTGCCGCAATGTTGAGTTTATTCTGTGTAAGACAGAAACTTAAAATGTGCCTTTTTTAGTCTGGACACTGGCCTGCACATAGATGGGACCAGATTCACTTTGCTTTTGAGTTTTATTGAATGCCTCTGCATCTTTCAGAGGTTATGTCCAAAAGCTTGTTAAAATTCTTGTTCTTAACCCTTATAATGTCTTCAGCGACCATCCTCTTTCTTATTAAAAAAGATAGTGGAAGTACATCTGTCCGAGCCATCTCTACTACTTAGTTGCTAAAAGTATGTATATGTTGAGTTAAGTGACATCTCAATGAGTTGTTAAAAACATTAATTTTCATTATTCTTGCCTCAAAGGTGTAAGAAATGTTTTTTGTATTGACTTTTCTCCTCTCAGTGAGGACATTAAACAGTTTCACCATGTGTTTGTTCAAGACTAGCTTTTAGCTAATTCCCTGTTTTTGCATTTATATATTTGAATTTCACTTATGGCTCCTTTTATCCTAACTATACGATAACACGGATAACATGGTTTTCATCAGATTACTCAGAAAAGTTTTAGTTGTTTTACAGAGCAGGTGAAGAACAAAGAAAAGAAAAAGACAAGTAAATACTTGACCCTAAAGACTGCTTTCTCTCTTCTGGATGTGTACGTGCTGAAACCACATGTTGCTTCATGTTTTACCTGCACAGAAACAGAATCTGTCAGCCTCCTGATGGAAACCGTGTGCAGCTGTCCGTTGGCCAGGCTCTTTACGCTGCTCCTAAACACCTCAGCGTCTCTGCTGCCGTCCAGCTTGTATCTCAACTCCAGCTTATCTTCACACACAGAACACAGAAAAAGACTGTAACCATGGCGTAACACTTCACATCGCCAAAAGCAGAAAACAAAATTCAGTTTAAATCCTCATCATCTTAAAGTTTTAGGTAGAGTTGTCTTCTCCTTAAAAAGATCTGACCATGATCTGTAATCTTTGCCAACAGGGCAAAATTATGCATTCAATACATCAAGCATAGCTCCATGTTTGCTCTGCTAATGCAGATTTCTTTATTAGGAGGATGAGATCTGATTCCAGTAATAACAACAGAGTTAATCTCTTCTTAATCATCAAGCATATTAAGTGCAGATTAAACAAAGGCCCTGAGAAGTACTGAAGGTTTTCAAATAAATTAAGCAAAATGAAAGCAAATTATTTCCATATGCATGTGCATTATTTGACTAAATTATAAAAAAAAGTACATCAAAATATAACAAATACATGGCAGGGAGGTGCTGAAGAGCTTCATCCACCAGCTGCAGTTCAATTAACTTATTCTGAAGTAAAGCAGCTGAGGAGGTCAACACACAGTCTGGGGTAAAATAATCAAAGCTATCTGCCAGCAGAATAAAGAAAGCTCTCAGGGATTAAAACACACTTAATTTTAATAGGTCAGCAGGAAACCTTAATGCCCTGCTTCCCATCAGCTTATGTAGCATCAATAACAGCAGAAAAAATCCATTTGCTGCTAACTGTGCTACAAAGTGCCATTTCTTTTAGACTCCTGGATGCTGCAATTCAGAATTTAAAGTGGCTCTTACTTCTTTAAAAAGCCAAAACTATGTGTTTTATTTCATACAGAACACCCTGACTATTCAACTGTTTTATTAAGCAATGACCTGACCCGATATATTCTTATTTCTGCTGTAATGGAACTTTGTGAAAACACTTGCAAAACTTTTAAGAAGTTGGTGACCTACTCAAATAGATAGTACAGCTGGACAGAATTAAAAAGGAGGAAAACTTAATGAAAGTGTGAGGAGAAGGGGAGGAGAGGCAAAGTGAAGAGGTGTGATCACTGTGTTTGCTGTATGAAACGTTGTGATTGTCTTGTCATCTTCCATGTCAACAGATTAAAGAATTTACATAAAATGGACAAGATGTGCATCTTGAAAGGTGCAAATGAAGTCAGCATCAGAGAAGCAGCTATTTTATAAACCTTGCCTTGTCACCATATACATGTTACAGTGGCTTGGAAACGTATTCACGCCTCTGGATAGTTTTCCTTTGTTGTGCCTCACAACCTGGAATTAAAATATATTTAATCCATTGTATTTCATGTAATGGATAAAATAATCCAAACTGATGTGAAGTGAGAAATAACCCAACCCTTAAATAAAATCATCAGAGCACCATTAAATCCATCATCACAAAATGGAAAGAATATAGCAGTACAACATACCTGCCTAGAGACATGTCCACCAAAACCAACTGAGCAAAGAGGACATTAATCAAAGTGGCAACCAAAGGTAACCGTGAAGGAGTTGGAACGCTCCACAGCAGACTGGTGTATCTGTCCACAGGACCACTATGAGATGCACACTCCACAGAGCTGGACTTCACAGAGAAGTGGCCAGAAAAAACAAGCATACTAACAAAAAAATGTTCCCCAAAGTTCATATGGGAGAAGGTCCCCTGATCACAATTGTAGAACTTCTTGGCCATCAAGGAAAACATCTTATTAGCCCAGATGACAGATCCCACATTGAAGCATGGTGGTGGCAGCTTCATGTTGTGGGATGTTTTAATCAGCAGAGACTGGGAAACTGGACAGAATAAAGGGAATATGGATAAAGACAGGAAAATCTGTTCCAGTCTTCTAGAGATTTGACACTGAGGGTACTGGATCGGGATACATATAGCCGTTTATGGTGTTTATTTATTTATGTTTTCTTATGTAGTGTATGTAAATCCAGTAATAGACATGTTCCAAATATCCATTTTATTTCCAGATTGTGAGAAAAACAAAAAGCCAAGGAGAGTGAATACTTTTGCAAGCCACTGTCTATCAGCAACCAAAAATCTTTCATTGTACTTTGCCAATGTGTCACATTTATCAAATATATTGTACAAATATCTAAATTTGTGACTATGTGAGAATGCTTTCACACAGTTTAAGCAGAAACCCACTGTGGGATAAAAAATATTGGTATGTCGATAAATTTAAAGGTCAGTTTTTCACTGCTTCTCTTTCCATCCTTGGACAAGGATTAAAAACGTGTGGGACTGATAAAAACAAGATGTGAATATTAAACACAAGGCAAGAAAAAGAAGAAGAAAATGAAAATAACAGCTTTTAAGGTTGTCCTGCGTCCTCACCGTGCTTGTTGATGAGCAGGGCCAGGTACTGTCTGAAGTAGGAGTTGACGTAGAGCAGCAGAGCTGGACTCTGGGTGGTCCTGAAGCTCAGGGTCACGTTTTCTTCTCTCAGCGTCATGTCAGAGTAGATGGAGGAGGGCAGAGAGCTGCTGTTTCTGCTCAACTCGTAAGGCTCCTTAAAGGTGTAGATGACCGACGTTCCCAACTTGAAGCTGGCTGACACCTCTGGAAGATTAAGTTGAGACATGAGACATGAGACAGAAAGCTGAAAGCATTTATCAACTTTATACATTTAACATTCCAGCTTCATGTTGTTAAGATCAAATCTATGACCTTCTGATTATCAGTCTGCAACAAAATCACAACAATTTATACAGATAAATTAAAGAGTTTTCTACTTTTTAATCATCACATAAAGAAGCTGTGATGGAACTTCACATGTCCAGTTACTCAATGAGTAAATGAGTTAGGTTTCTAATTACAGAGTTGTTTTTAGAGTTGAGTTTTTGCTTTGATTACCAAACAAGAAAACAAGATGAACTTTTAAAATATTTAACACTGAGTGAGTCAGTGTGACTCACAGAAAAACAAAGTGTTCATCAGCTTGTTGTGAAGGATGAGAGCTGCAGATGTCAACATGTGGTGGGAGAAGGGTTAAGAGGGTCCCTATTAAAAGACGAGGCTAAACTCTCTTAAGTTATTGAACTAATGAACAGTGTAAAGGATGGTGTGATGACATTGTTACTCAGTTTAGCATAAAAAAATCACTAAAGTGGACGGCAACACATCAGATAGTCACTATTTTAAATAAATCTGTTAAATCTCAGGGTTTCTCTTGGGGTGATTAGTGGAGTATAAAATGTAAAGGTTTCAGTCGAGCTGTTGATTCTTTACATTTAAACATCAGCAGATAAATATTTGTCATTTATACATTCATCCCAAAATTTCAAAGGACTTAGACCTTTTAGAGGTGACTATGCTTTCTCAATCCTAATCTTTCACTGAGGGACTTCCATCATGGATACTGCACGTAGCTTATATACTTTCAGAGCGCTGTTAACCTTGTCTTAGCAAAGTTATGAGCCAGAGACACTGAAGCAGAACAGAGGACAGACAGCTCTCAGAGAGAGGTCAAAGAGGTGGCAACACCGAAGAGAAACTCTAACCAGAATCTGTCAGTGATGTCAAATAAAAACACATTTTTCAAGCTTGTTTCTTTTCTTGCACATTGATAAGCAGCTGTGGCTGTGATGACTTTTATGGATCTGTTTGCATGTTGTCATTGTGTTTGAACATTTTCTGATCTTCATCAGAGGGAGCTGGCCCTCCTCCATCTGCATTGTTATTCAAGTTTTATCCATATACCCTCATATGAACTTTCCCACCACCAGTCAACATAAAGACAAAGTTAAAAATTCAATAAGTGAAGGATTTGCTCCAGTGATAGAGGCAGTTAATTTCTCTTTTTTGCAGCAGTGACCTGCTAGGCATTTTAGGTTGTGAAAAGTTGAAATATAAAGCAGCTCGTCCATCAAAAGATTTATAAATCAACAATAAAACTTTAAAATCGATCCTAAAATATAGTGGGGAACAGAAGAGATACATGTATAATAATATTATTAATAATAATAATTGCACTGCTTATTACTGTGTAATATGTCAGAATGAATGTGGTGCAAAATGTGTCCACTAGGGGGCAAAACACAAGTGTTTTGAGATTTTTTTATTTTTTTTTTTTTAACCATAGGATAATGCAATAGGTCTCAGAAACTGTATGTATCACATGTATGGTGTCCAAAAAACAAAACAAAGAAAAAATTTCACTTTGGATGAAAAAGCTAAACAAATGCTGTCTTTTACCTCTGAGTTTATCTGCATCTCTGATTTACATAATCATGAGTTACTCCAGAAATTCGCCATGATGCAATCATAACAATCAATGCAAATTCAGCCAATCAAAAAAAAATTCTGCACAGCCATGGGGAAGAAGGTTTGTTTGAATCTGTGATGATTGACCATGTTTATGTCTGGAGGTCACTGACAACCTAAAATTCAGGAAACCAGGTTTTTCTTTCAACACTTTACTCTCAGTAAATACGTAAATAATACTTACTTCAAATGATTCAATATCTCAAGAAAATGGAAAAGATTAGAGAAATTAAAAAATTGGAAACAAATGTGTATCAGAACTTTCTTTGTTCTTGTAATTTCTCCCAATAACAAAGTCACAATTCTTCAGTTTTAACGTTGATTTAGTGCCAGTACTCTTCAGCTTTAAATAAACCTTTTCATGCAGGATTTTTAATTAGAATTAAACACTTTTCCTTTGCTATTTTTAAACTTTTATGTAAAATATCTAAATACCAACTTTTGTGACATGTCTATGTGTACCTGTTTGGCAGAAGACTCCGGTGTATGCAGACAGGCTGCAGTCACAGTGGAAGCCGTTGGGTTTCTCCATGCAGCGGCCCTGGTTCTGGCAGAACGAGCCATAGCTGCTGCAGTGACCCGGGCAGCCGGGTCGAACCCCGGGTGTGATCTTCGCCCTCTCCTCCAGGTCCAGAGTGATGCCGTTCAGCTGCAGAGAGCGAATGCAGCCGCGGAAGCCCTTCTGCCTGGATGCTGTGCCTCCTGGCAACAAAAAACACATCAAACCAAAAGATTTAAAGAAAAGTTCCCAAACCAACTAATTGTCTTCAGCTGAAACTTTAGCCACTGACAGATTCTGAACATGATGAAAGTGTATTTAGACGGGTGGGATATCATTGTTCAAACATGCCAAACTCTCAACAGTATTTCTGCACAGACTGAACCTCTTCTTTTGTTGGAGGCAGAAACTCATACAGCTGCTGTTTGCTCCCAGAATCTGAAGATGACAACTTTCTATTGTTCAGCAGCAACGTTTCACATCAATAAATCACCATTAGACTGTCTACTACAGGCCTCCCGTCTCTGCTCTATGACTCGGAACCGACTGAAGCAGTAAAGCAGCGCAGGACATGAAAATTACCTCGACATCTCTGACAGAACACACCAACAAGTAATACCGTTCCTTTTATCCATGAATGCTAAACATTAATTCTTGGTAAAATGAGTCTTTACATGATCATTCACAGGGTGACTCTGATCTGCCAAACATGAACATGAAAATGTAAATCTCACAGCATATTAATCAGCCTTAGATTCACAGCTACGCACCCGGTTTTCTGCATAATGATTCAGATAATTAAGTTGTGGATGCCCCTCTCTTTAACTCTAAAGGCACCTTAAACTTCTATTAGAAAATGCTTCCACCAGTGGATGCGACACAAAGTAAGAGTTAGGGCTGTAACAAGATGTGGATCTAAGTTGTGCATCCAGGTAAACTGATAGTTGGAAATGTTCAGATTAAACACGACTGGCTGACTTACTGACTTGGGAACAGCTTATATCAATGATAAAATCATTTACGATAAAGCAAAACAATTGTGGCCATAAATAAAATTAAATACCATCTCACAACTCGTTTCTCAAAAGCAGCAACCTGGTTCAGCTAATTTGTGATGGGCATGTTTTCTTCTTTACGTTTAAAAATAAGATTAAACAGTTACAATTCCTGGATAGCAAACTGGCCCTAATCTGGGCCTCCTTTTCCACATATGACATTGGCAAGGGTTGTGAGGGCCAGATACAGCTCAAAGGTCACGAGCTGGGTCTAATATGAGTTATTGTATTGGTTATATGGAGCCTACACCATATCAGCATTGACATGGGTAACAAGACTGATCAACTGTTTGGACGAAGGCAGGCAAATAAGATGTTTTCAAACTCCAAATTGCTTAAAATAAAGCAACAAGAGTTGCTTTGGCATGTCATTCTGGTGTGAGGCTGAACACAGAGAACATGCATAAAAGCCTAATGGCTCAATGTGGACAAAAGGTTTGCTCATAAGAGGTTGCTTCAATATGAACCAACCAGATCCCTCAGGTCATCAGGGTCAAATCTACTTTCAGTTCATAGAGTCAGAACTAAACGTGGAGAGGCAGCGTTCAGCTTTTATGCTCCTCACATGTGAAACAAACTCCCAGAAAAATGCAGGTCTGCTGAAACTCTCAGCAGCTTTAAATCAGGTTAAAAAAAACTTTCCTATCATCTAAAAAAAAAACGTAATTCCTCACACTGGAACTTTTATTGCTTGCATTTTATCTATTTTATTTGAGCTTTTTTTCTATTTTTTTTAATTATTTTTAAATTCTTTTTACAGTTTGTTTTAATGCACTTTTTATTGCTTGCTGCACCTCGCTGTAAGGCTTCTCTTTAATGTAAAGCACTTTGAAATGGCTTTTACATGAATGTGCTATACAAATGAACATGTCTTGCCTTATATTTCTTCTGGAATGTATAAACACAACAAGCAACCACTTTGTCTGTTCTTCCAAATAAGTTATGTTAGAGATCAGCATGGCTATGGCACTCAACAAGCTTTTTGGGGTCAACTTGTTAAGAAAAAACTCAGAACTGATGCTGAAAAGATGTGTAATGTACAGAGCTACCGCAGTTACTGTAGTTTAAGCTTTTAATAAAGCCAGTTTTAAGAGATTACTGAAAACAAATTTTAATTATTAAATAATGAGGAATTATGGTGATTTGGTGTGATAGGTACATACATACTGATACTCTTATGTATGTTTTATTCTTATATAAAGTGTGTTCTGTTTGTTGTTCTCTTACTTTTATCTTGTTTTGTTGTTGTTTGTATTGTGTATGATGTATATTATGTTTCTTATAAGAGCAACTCCTGCATTTGCTCCATCTAATGGGGACCTAAATAAAGGAATAAAGGAAAAGATGTGGCCCAAAGAAGATGTAGATTTGGGGCATATCTGGTGGATATGTTACTGAGTTAAGGTAGTTACACTTACCCTTAGTTCACAGTCAATATTCCCAATGTAAAACAAAGCAAATGGCAGATATGGATCATACCTGGGCCAAAAACTTGCTTTCTGGGGTGTTTTGATTGGAAGAATTGGACATTTATGTCACCAGGCAGCAAATCCAAATATACTGTATTTCACAAATAACATTAAATCAAAACATCAAAGAAAACATGTTATTTGTCAATTATATATGCAATATGCATGCATTCAGAAAATACTACATCAGGACTACTCAATTCGGTCCTACGAGGGCCGCAATCCAGCAGGTTTTGTTCCACTCAGGTGTGTTGGTGCAGGGATACATGGAAAACCTGCTGGATTGCGGCCCTCGTAGGACCGAATTGAGTAGCCCTGTACTACATCATATACACATTATATGAATTACTAAAATGGACCAAAATAAATCTAGATATAATGAAGTGACACTGTTAACACCTAGCCTAGACTACCAGATTAACACTGTAGTTAGAACTAAATTGTCAAAAGAGAAAATGTTTTTTCTCTTTGCAGAACTTTAGATAGTAAGGAAAAGTAAAGTAAAGCTCTTTACTGGGACTTTCCTGCTCTTTGACTTGCAGGGGCATGAAGAGTGGAAATAAAAGTCATCCGAACAGATGAGCACTGATGACAGACGCGATACTTGGCATCTGATTCAGGATGAAAAGAAAGAACTGGAGTGAAGATGGTTGGAAAGTTGCTTGCAGGGTTGAGCAGGTTAGAGTGGCTTAAATTAACGAATTACATGCTTAGAAGGGAATCTCAATTAAGCTGAATTAAATCATGTTTCAACAGGTTTGAGCCCAAAAGTATAACTAAAATATATATATATATTTAACTGAATTGAAAACTAAGAAATATTACTAAATATTTGAATTCTTGAGAGATATGCACAGTTAAATGTCTTTATTTGCAGTTATTACTATGAGTAATGATGATTTCCTCCATTATTATAACAATGTTTTTCTTCTATCAGTCTCTTTCAACTTCAGACAATGAAATAAGTCTCAGTCCTTTTTCTGTGGAGATAAAGCCAGTCAGTAACATGAATCAGAATAAAGGCGGAGAGCCTCCGTACATGACCTGGCAGCTTTTTCAGTGTTTAAGGCCATCCATCTGTCAGCAAGATTAGGACCGAATTCATGAACAACGTAAAGAATTGGAGCCTTTCTGAAGCGCACAGAAAAATAAAATTCTGAGCAGATCCAGATGATTCTCTTTGAAAACTGAGAGAAGGAGGTTGGAAAGAGACTCAGAGAAACCTTCACCCTCACAATGCTACATACAGCAACTAAACAGTAGATTTGGCAAACTTGTCCAGAGTTTAACCTTGAAGTTTAAATAGACCTTATCTGATGTGTACAACTTTTCATCCTTAACTTGCTGTTTGCTACACATGCAACAAAGGAAACCTGAGATCTGTTGACTGGATGAAACTGCAATATTTCATCAATAATAAAACAGTACAGTTAAATAAAATCTTGATCCATCCCTCTAGTCTTTATATGTTACCAGGAAAGACGTTAATAGTTCCAGCAATTTATTGAAGCAAGTGCAAACATGAATAGAAATCCATAGAAGACAAAAGCAGTTTGGATCATTC
Source organism: Melanotaenia boesemani (assembly GCF_017639745.1). Taxonomy (NCBI): domain Eukaryota; kingdom Metazoa; phylum Chordata; class Actinopteri; order Atheriniformes; family Melanotaeniidae; genus Melanotaenia; species Melanotaenia boesemani. The sequence continues at coordinate 28,615,497 of NC_055689.1, read as the reverse complement.
AAGTCTGAAGGTCGGCATTTGGTCTGAGGACATTTTTCTTTTTAAACAAACTTCCTTGTCATTTCTTTAAGTTCAGGAATAGTTCTCCAATGTTCTTGAAGGACTTTCCAAAACTCTTCTTTGGATGATGGATGCCTTTCTTTCCACTGAAGTCAGAATTAATCACAACATAAGACCTGTTGTCACTTATTTCCAGTCCAGTTCTTAAGTCATTTGACATTCCTCAACCTTTTTCTCTGTTTCCCTTCCTTAAAGGTCCAGTGTGTAAAAATTACTGGCATAGGTATAGCAATGACTTCAAATTCCAAGCACAGTTGTGAATGGACGGTGGCCATCGGTGACCAGAATTCCTCCAGACATAAACATGTTTTCATCGGTAAGTGGATCCAGTAGCCTCAGGTGCAGCGATAACTGCACTACAGGTAGCTACTTCATCATTGTGTTCACGTGTACTGTCTTCTTCTATGTGCCTTTTAAGGCGTTACTTATCCCAAATGGTGCCCTAGCTCCTATCAAAGAAAGCTGGTACTGAGTTATAAAGCTCAGAGGTTTCTCACTTCACACAAAGAGCTGTTTGTCCATTCAGAGACACCGTAGTAAAAATGGCTGCCATTTTTGTGAACCCACAAGAAATATATATAAATGGTTCATTCTAAGAGAATAAAAGCATGGCAGTTATAGTAAAGTGATTAGATACCAATAGAAACACAGTTTTTAATGATATATGTTATTTTTCTGTAATTTTTTTTTTTTACACATTGCACCTTGATGGCCACTCTTTAGTGGAAACCTTTTTTATTGAGGCTTCAGTGAGCTGTAGATGCATCAACTGAAGAACCAAATGCATCTCTTAGATCCTGTGCCAGGTCTTTGCTGGATTCTTTCCCATTTCTTAACCCTTCAATTGCCTGCTCTACTGTTCTGTATAGCAAACTTTTCAGTCACAATAATGAATCTTCAAACATTTATCTAATTTGGTTTAGGTATGCAATACCAAAATTAATTTGTTTTACTTTCATCTTAACAATTTCTCATAAGAACAATTGAAATGATTGATGATCTTGTAGCCTGTAGTTGCTCATTTGTCTCTTGTATAGATTGTCCCTTTTTAGCAGAGGCATTAGATGCTTTTTTTAATGCTCGAATGATTGATAGGTCGATGTTAAGTGGCTTAACAAACAAAAACCACATTCTTCTGAAAACTGTCTGACATGAGGCCTGGACTGGAAATTAGTTTTAAAAAAATCTGCCATTATCCAATGAAAAACCCTGAAAACCCTTCAAATACCCTGGAGACCTATTGCTCAACACCAGTTTAAATGATTACAATAATATCCTGCTGGTTTCATATATATAAAACCGTGGCTAGGTGGGACGTTCATGGTTTTTACACAGTACTGGATATATTTTAGCACTCATTTTAGTTTGAAGAGTCAACGAGGGTAATTACAAAGGCATCAAAGAAGTGCTTCACTTGACCTTGTTACTATGCATCAAGAACTGTGAGTGTCTGAAATAACTCCACTTATCACTGGCAGTAAAAGGAAACCATTATGGACCTCTGATCAAAGTAACAAAGCAACTCTCCAAAAAAGTATGATCAGAGAACAAACTCTCCTACCAGGTAGGCCATCGGGGCTGTGACCGGTTTTCAACAAACATCTTGTATCATCATTGCTTCCAACAAAAATCACAGCCTCTTCACATCAAATGGAAACCCGGCGCTCTGAAAACATTTAAAACAGCATAATGAGGGACTTGTGATGTGGAGATCAAAGCAAATATCAAAGAATAAAAATTCAAATTAACTCCACCTCTGACCACAGATACAAATAGCATCTTGTAGATACTTTCAGCCATCAGAAATGTATCTATTCCAAGGCATTTTAAGTTTCTCTGCATGCACAATAAGAGGAAGAAAAACAAAATCAATAAGTAAAATTATGATCAAAGTAATCATCAAGGTGACTCAGGTCCGAACTGAAACATCAAGCTTAAAAAACACAACACAGAAAGAATTCAAAGCTCAGAAATAGCAAAAGATTCCCCACATTTCTGACCGAACAGACTCAGCTCTGAGAGAAGAAAATTCAGATAAAACAACACAGGGGTGGTCACAGCTGTGAGGCTCGACGGGCAGATCAAAGAGTCACTGAAGACTGTGTACGTGCAGTACAAGCGCAATTGATGACAATCCCACCATGATACGAGGGATGAAGAATACAGATTTCTGTCTTCATTTAGACACCTTTTACTTTTTAATACTCAAAAGACACTCCATAGAATTAGTAGTTATAGTAGTTACCATAGTAACACTTCCATGTATAAATTCACTGATGTTTACATCTTAAAAATAAGATCCACTACAGCCTGCTGCCTGTGCATGCTCAGGATGGTCAAACTTGATGGATTGGTTTTCTTGAGCTAGGGAATGATTTTGTATGAGTTGACTTTTAAGAACAGTTATTATAAATTAGAACAATGTGGATGTGTCTTAACTGGATGAATTTATTATGCCTGTAAAGTAGAGATGACTTTGTTAAGAATCTTTGTAACGAGGTTAAGAAAGAGACGATAAATAAAATACGCACTTGAATGTGGCCAGCAGGGGGCGACTCCTGTGGTAGTGAAGTGAACTTGGATGGTGTAGAAGTATATCGGTATGTTTACATCAGTGGTGGAGGAAATACTCAAACCCTGTGCTTAAGTAAAAGTATAAATAAACAAGCAAAAATATACTCAAGTAAAAATAAAAGTATCACATTAACCTTTTTACTTAAGCAGAAATAGGTATGTAGTTGCTTTTAAATATACTTACAGTATTAAAAGTAGGGCTGTCCAATGACTAAAATTTTTAATCAGATTAATCACTGTTTTCAAATGAATTAATCATGATTAATCACAGCTTTCAAATTAATCACAAATTTCAAATAATTTCAAAATAATTAATCACCATTCGCGACTATGCCTGAAATTTGCCCGTTTTTACTGCATTATATCACCAGAATGAGCAGATACTAGAAATATTTACTGTTAACTGGCCGTCCCTTGGGTAAACATCAGATGTCCAAGGGTCAGTAAATGCAGCATGTAATGTATTTCTATATGTTGTTCTAAATCATCTCTACCATGTTCTATATCCTAATTCAGAATTCATATATCATCATCTCACCATCCGTCTCCACGGTGATAATTTCTGTAATAAAACCAACAGATGTGACAACTGAAGTTAAACAGCCAACACTGATGAAGAAACTCTGATAAAACTGATGATCTGGATAAAAACAGGTTTTTCCTTTTATCAGTGAAGTGTGAGTGTTTGTGTAGCAGTGATAAAAGTCCTACAGCAGCATCACCCAGAGTACAAACCTGTTCATAAACTACATTACTGGCTGTTTGTTTTACAAGTTTACAATGCGTTTTTTTTTGACAGCCCTAATTAAAAGTAAAAGTTTTTGCTGAATGTATTGACTGATGGAGTGGTTTACAATATCATTAAGCTGACTGTATGTATATTTTAACACATCTATAGTAGGAACTGTATCATTTCAATTAACAATGATGCAGATGATGATACTGGGAACTATGGAAAAATCACATATATTCTTATTGTGTTTACTCTTTGTGACACAGTTCACACTTGGACTTATGATTCTGTGAATCAGAAATAAGTTTTTTTTTTTTATTTTGTTTGTTTTCAGGTGTGACCTGCAGAATTAAATTCCATTAAAAAGGCTGAGTCATGACCATACTGGGACAAAAAGCAGGCACACACAGGCTAAGTGATCACCAAAGCTCATTATTCTTTAAAGACCAACATTCACACACAACTACAAGCCAGCAGTCCAGCTCTTTTCTCTCTCCTACTCTCACCAAAAGACTTAACAGTCTTATAGTCCTATATTCATATTATAATATGTTAATCCAGACAGCATGATTGTATCATTTTGTCAGCAAATAATCTAGAGGACAGATTACCATAAATATAACATGCTAACATCAATATTCTCTGCAACAGTAAAAACAAGAAGTGGTCGATTATTTCAATCTGATTTGATTTAAGTAACATTAGAAAATGAAAAAGTCAATTCAAGACAGATAACCCAAACTTTTCTATGCAGCAAGCCACCTGTGGAGGTACGCTTGGACCCCAAATATTTGATGCAGTAAAATAAGCCAATGTCATTATCATGTAAACAGAAACACATCCACAAACACACACTTCATATGGAGATAAGAACAGATATCAACATATTTAACGAGCAAGCAGCTGTAGTCACAGCATTTACAACCAGATAAACACAATGATAACCTGATTTAGTCAAAAAGTTCCCTCATCAGCGTTTAACATCGACTGATAAAACTGGCACATTCTTATTGGCACAGTTTACAGCTGTTTCTGCGTTGGACAAGGACAGTATCTGTGAACAGGCTAGTATAGCTGAGGAGCTTTAGTACTGAAATATCCACCACTGCACATAATAATAACTCATATCTTTGAAACCAGGAAATAGGACCTCCTGTATATCCAAGGTTGGAATAATCAGTGGCTTTATGTTTGGGCTGATGGGAGATACAATGAGCAGTTTCTCATTTCTTGAACAACCATGTAGAAAGACACATCCGGTTGCAGTGAAAAAGATGTTAGGACGGGTCAAATCATTGGCATGCATCAAGCAAGGACAACATCTAAGAAGATTGCAGAAACTACTAAAACGCAGTGCTGTTATCTAGGGTTACTGCAGTTGGTCAGGTCTAGGTTCAGATGTGCCCAAAGGTCAGCTGACAACCGGAACATACTGAATGAGCAGGTTATTCCATCTTCCCTGATGGCACAGCCACATTCCAAGATGACAGTATCAGGATTCATGGGGCTCAGATTGTGAACGAGTGGTTCAGAGAGCATGAGACATCATTTTCACACATGTATTTGCAACCATGAGTCCAGACCTGAAGCAAGTACAGCTTTGGATGGATGGATAACACTGGCGAGTGATGTATGGCTGAAATAGACGGGACATAACTCAGAAGATGATGCTCCAAAGTGACTGGGGATGAGCTAAGAGATGCAGCCAGGAAAGGGTCGCTGCATTCGGTCCGTCTGTCCTGTCCTGACCGCTGGTACTTGACAATAAGAGCTGTATTGATTAATCAAGTAAAATAACCACCAAATAGTTGAATTTATATAATTTCCTGTATTTTGTCATTAGAAATGAGGGACACTTGTATGAGGACAGAATTAAAGGAAGGCTTGGATGTGATCTACAATCCGAGAGTGTGTTTTTTGATTCCGGGAAGGTTCTTTGAATTTTAGTTGCGACCTTCAGTGGATGTTTATGGAACATTTAAAAAAGATTTCATCTCAATGTTCTCTGAGCATCACAGCCAACTTTACCAGACCCTTCAGCCTGTTAGCTGCGCAGGTCTGCAGCTTGAACATCCGCTCACTTACTGCATCCACACCAACCAGTACACAGCCATCAGTTTCGGTCCTCCATATTTGACCAATTTGTCACAGATCTAAATAACTGGCAAACATTTTAGTGGTTTAAGGTTAGTGTTACATCTCCTTGCATTTATAAATTTTTGACACTTTTTTTCTTTCAGCCAGTTAAACAAGTTCTTACTGGCTTATTCACTCCTCCAGGATGGAAACTGTGAAGAATGTGCAGGGAACCTAGATGAGTTTGAGTCTGACTGAACATGTCAAGATTCTAAACTTCCAGTGCTTAACAATTATATGATAACAGGCAGAAGAGCAGTTTTATATTCAGAACTACACCTTTCTCCATTTAGAATTGCATGAAAGTAAGAGTTGTGTCTTGCGTGGAATTTAAACACAAAGCTGCTTGAAGTCACCTTTCCATCTGTATCTAATGGGGTAGAGGCTAAACATCTACTCTAGAAATGTATTTTTAAGATTTTGAGTTGGAGGGTGAGGTGGGCATGTGGAGGCACTTGCAGCTTATGCAACTAGATGTTACTACATTCTGCACACTGAACCTTTAAAATAGAATAATTCACAAACTAAAGGGTGACAGGCAGGAATACAAATAACCTGCATGTGAAAGAAACATCTGGTGTCAGTATAGTAGGATTTTGAGAATATATACTGTGTACAAACAATTCTGATAATGACTTCACAAAATAATTTATTAAATAATAAAATGAAATAAATAAACAATAATTTCTAACTCTACTTTGTAATGAAGCTGAGATCATTCAATGTCTGCACCACGATGTAACATATCCTCTACAAGTCTGTTGTGGTAGGTGCAGTCAGCTTTGCAGCATCTGCTGGGGCAGCAGCATCAGAGACTTAAAAAGACTGAACAAAGTGATCAAAAAGGCAGTCACTGTGCTGGGGAAAACTCTGGAGCTGCTGGAGCCGAGAAGAATGCTGCACAAGCTGCTGAAACAGATCATTCCTGCCAGCAGCCATCACCCTCCAGAACAAGGCAATACTGCAACTGCAACTTTATTTATAATGAACTGTAACAAAAACGAAGTTGAAAAATCAACTAAAATAGATCAAAATGCCAAAATAAACGAATGGGTTTTAAGATGAGATTTTAAAATAAGTATAGAGGAGGCTCATCTAATGTATAAAGGTATCTAGTTTAGGTGCTACCACCAGGCCCGGTGCACTCTGAGCATCCAACTTGGCCACACTCAGCCGACCTGAGAAACTGAGAAGGTGTAGGGATGGAGGAGCTCGGAGAGTTAAAGCAGGGCAACACCGTTGAAACATTTAAAAGCAAATAAAAACAATCTAAAATAAGTGAACCAGCCAAGTGGATACAAAGGCATGGATTACTAGAAAGGGCTTAATTTTGGCAAGCTGCCTTAGGTAGAAGAAATTACATTATTACCTTCTAATTTATTATTTTTGTTTTTATGAAAACAAACAAAAAAACAAAAACCTTACTACAACATTGCAATTTCCCTCTGGGATTAATATAGTATTTTTCACTTCATTTATTTCGTAAATGTTTAGAAAGGATTTAATTCCTTCATCCAGCGCTGAGCTAAATATAAAGAGCTGTGCATGAATTTTTAGCACCTACAATTGCAACGGCGTGGCGTGGATTATAAGCCATACCAGGCAATAACATGGCTTATTAATCAAAACAATGGACTTCACTGCCAAATAAAGTAAAGCAGGATTATAGCTTATAAATACAGCGTTCATTGAAATATGGCTTATGAATTTATAACAGAAAACAAGCACACCCAGCAGCTGATAATTCAAACAAAGGCTCAGTTTGCTGAACAAATCAAGTCTAGTAAGTTCATGCAGTGAAATCCTTGGTAAGTTTAAGCACATCGTTTTGCTTTATGTCCTTGTGAAAGGAAAGTTTGCTTCTAGAAACTGAAACACTCTCCGTGCTTAGAAATGCCTCAGCCTCACAGAAAACCTCAAGCACAATATTTGTCCTCATCTAGTTAATAACTGAACTGAATTTACTGTGAGGAGGAATCCCTCTGAGTCAATAAAACAGCTCAATGATATCTTATGATACTTTCAGTTCTGAGAAATCATCCAGGGTTGAAATACTCCATGGAAAGTGTAAGAAGAGGCAGGAAGATGTGAGGCATCCATCTGACAGAGGGCTTAATGTAAACAAAAGACTACAGTTATGCTGTTGGACATAGTTTTAAGACAAATACCGACCCAATAGGCTGACTTTAACATGACACAGCAGCACAAAGCATTGCAGTGGCTCGTTGTTCTGGCTGAAAGGAGGAACCGATGTGTGAAAGGTGTGACTGGTTAAAATCAGTGTACATGATTAGATATAAGAATCCTACAAAACTCCGGGGGGATACTGATGTTGAAGTCTTGCGTCATGATTCCCATCATGGCACAAGAATGCCGATATTGTATTTGCTGAAAACACTAATGCCAGCCGACAACACTGATGTTTAGCAGCTTTTATGCAGTATCTTAAGCTTAATTTGTACCTCTGCAAAGAAAAGACCACACAGTATGATATGAGAGTGGCCTACGATGTTGTGAATTGTACTGGTGTGCAAGCATTTGTCTGCAATTTCTGTACAATGCTTAGGTGTTAGCTGGCCGAAGGCTTCTGGTTGTGCTGAGTTTCTGGAAGAATTTACATGTAAACATGTTTAATGGAAGTCTATTGAAGCCTGTAATGTTACAGAGCAAGTGTCTAGAAACTCTCCATTTGAAACACTTCTTTCAGAGCTGTGTAAAATTTATTTATATATTTTTGAAGGTCTTTCACAGTTTTTCTTTGGACTCTGTCTGCTTTTCTAACATTTTTAGTCCAGTCTAGTCCAATTTTTGGAGAGATTAGTATTTTGCCTTTGAGTACTGATGAATTATTAAAGCATAAAAAACAGCACTTAACTGAAGGGATGAATCAATGTCGTATCTACACATAACAGACAACGTAGCAAAGAACCCAATTTAAATAGCATCTTCAGTCACTTTGCTACAAACAGCCTGCTGCAAGGACACATGATTTGTGCCCATTTTCTCAGCTACACTGATTTAAAAAAAGGCCAAAGATAACCCAGTTTGACAAATGTAAACTTATATTTCTGCATTAATGGGATGAATGCGAAAGAGCTATTAGCAGAAAACTTGGCATCTCTCAATACAATGTGTAGTGTGCCATTAAAAATGTAACCCTTTCATGCAGAGTGTCCACTACAATGGACGCCTATTTAAAGGCTGTTTTCTGGTATATGGATGAAGATGGTGAGGATGGTAAATTTGTAAATTAGCTTCTTCAGTGGACATCAGTGGATCATCCAATGCACTGTCACACACAAAGTGACACGTTAACACAAATTCCTTTTAATGGTGTTATTTTGTTTTGATGCACTATCAATACACATATGCTTATATGTGATGCAGAAATGGACACAGATTGTTCTATTCAGAAACTCTAGATGAGGCCCATCCACAATAATTAACTTATGGCTATGTAACTAAAAGTATGTGGCAAGATCCAGCTGTTCTCCTACATGAAATCCCAACTATTAAAGGTTAACTTTAAAGCTCTGCAAGGTGCTTCTCTGGATAAGACTAAGGACATATTTAATATATTTACATTTTAATTTTAAAATGTTATCTTTATGATCAAATATTAATGCTTCGGTAGGACAGAATGCTTAAATATTTTACCTGGCATTTTCCTTAATCAGCCCCAATTAAAACTAATGAAAGCAGCAGAGATAATAAGCAGGTAAAAAAAATGTCTCCTGTGAAAAGTTACAGGTGCGTAGAGTAAAAAGAAAACAGATTTCGTTTAATTTCATTACATTTAAACACATATTTACACAATTTGTTTTGTCCTGTGTTGAATCAAGGGGCTGATTCTTTTAGGGATAACAAAAGTGAGATGTGTGTGGATGTTTTCTAACATTGTGCAGACTGAGCAGTACATAGTGGGTTGTTTAGAGATGACAGGACAGTGTGTAAATATTCATGAGATGTTTCATTTGCAATTAAATTACATATGGGCCTGTTCAGGCTAAAAACGGGGCGTTTTGTGCCTCTTAATTACTACTGGGTTGCTTACAACACATGCAGAGTAACTGTTCCTCAGTTTACAGCAGCTGTGTTCAGAGTTTACTGGATTTTCTTCTCACCAAACATTTGTAGCTGTCTGTTGCCAAGAGACACTCAGCAAATCAATCATTTCCCTGCTTCTGCTGCCATCATCTGATTTCATCAGGGTTCATTAGTTTATTCGTCCACCTTTTTACTTATATGAAATGTCATGAAATTAGCAAATATTCACAGGTTGATGCAACCTGATAGTAAAAGATGGATTTCCTTTTCTTTGTCTCGTCTTGCAGATCTATACGCAGACACTGAGGCTGAGCAGAGCATTAAGAAAGGACTTATGAAGTGGAGGTAAACAAGGCTGCAGTTATCGATGAAGTCTGTAGGTGGTTAATTACATGACTGGCTGATGAATAACTTCAGGTTCAGAATCGTTGGAAGTATTTAAAAACTGTCTCTCCAAGAAATCTCATCATACCCGGTGTACAGTCGCACTTCCTTGCTGCATGCTTATTTATTGAATGTGATCATTGTTTGGAGGTCAGAAAGTGCCGCCTCAGCATTTTCAGATTCGATAGTGCTGAGCAGCTGGTGGCTTCAGGCCAAGAACAGTTCAGCAGTTTGGTGTAGGAGACCAAGCTTGGTAACTGCTCTGGTTCTGGAAACTAAAACTCTGCAGGAGAAGCTCTTTATCATAGAAATCCAGCTTTAATTCTCTTTGATACAATCAAACAGCAATATTTAGCTGAGTTTTACATCAGCATGTCTGAGGAAGAAAGTTCCTTTTTCATTGAGGTGTGGCAGAAGAGTAAAATACTTATCGACGCAATTCTGTAGATAAATGCATCATCTTCTGCATTTGCTTTCACTCACGGTGATTTTGTTGGTTTAAACACAGGACATATTAAATCGTTTAAAAAGCAAAGGTACTTGGTAAAACATAAATGTACCATTCAGCAACTCTAGATGAAGCCCATCCACAATAATCAACTTAGCGTCACGTAACTAAAAGTATGTGGCAAGATCCAGCTGTTCTCCTCCTACATGAAATGAAAATTAAACTATTAAAGGAACGTCCACCAGATTATATGCTCTTGAAAGTTATTTCAGTTAAGTGTCCCCATTGCTGAAATGAAATGACGACCAAGGGTCCTTTAGGTAAGAGAGAAAACCACCACTAAGGCAGGAAATAAAAGATATTAAAACAGAATATTAAAACAAATATTTTTAAATCAGATTGTTTTTTATGTAAAATGCAAATGATGCATGTTATTATTTAAGCAGCACTGCATCAAAAGAACCAAATTTCCCTCTAAATCACTACATTTAAATATTTCTTGTAATTTGCAATATTTAGTTAGTTGATAGTTGTTTTAGTTAGTTGATAGGTAACTGATAAATTATTTATTGGTGTATTGTGTTTTAAAAAGGGGCAGGCATTATAAGTTTTCTTCTTCCTGCTCCTTTTCAAGCATGGCTGTGCCTTAAGATGTGTTTTTGATTTGTTTTCGTAAAATTCTGTGTTGCTTGTGCATAGCCATGTGAGAAATAAAAAAAAAAAATAACTAACTAACTAACTAACTAAATTTGCAATATGAACACAGCAATGAAGATTTGTGAGTTTAAGCCCAGTGAATGGACCCTCCCTGCCCCCCTACTCCAGTCATTTATTTGGCCAAATATACCCAAAACAATTACCATTTAACTAATCATGTTGCAGGAAAACTTCATCTATAACCTTGCATTTTTATTTTGGTTTTACGTCTCTTTTAGGTAAACTGTGGCTGTGGCTTGCACACACCTCTAAGTAAATTAAATGTAATAAATGTAGAGAGGGCTACACTCCTTGGCACAGATGGCAAAAACAAGCGACCATGAAGGTGAACCGTTCTGCTGCAAACCCTTCAGGTACCAGAAATAACCCCGTACAGTGCAGCATTTCATAAAGTGACATCTGATGTCAAGGTACGTGGGAGGCAGAGAGCTACACTGCAGGGACCGAGAGGAAAAATAGACTTAAAGGTTTAGATTCTGTGTGTGAGCTGCAGACTTTAGAGAGAACAAAGACAGAAACACTGAAATGGACTACGGGTTCCCTGGAAAACTTAATGTTTGAAGAAAAAAACTGTCCATAAGATGTATGTCTAGGTTGTGTCTATGTTCATAGGGGTCATAAGGGGACAAAATGTCCAGAGAAATAAAGGGTAAAGACATGAAAGCTGCCAACACCTGCAACACAGCCTCACCTATGAAGAGCTGGCTGTTGAGCTGAAGGTGGAAGTGACCATCAGCAGGAGCCTCCTGCCTAGCAACAGGAAGTTCATCCAGTTGAAGCGAAGCCTCCTTGACGTTGCGCTCAGCTCGAACTCGATGCCAACGGTTGTCGTTGAGTGGGACGCTGGATTCTACAAATACCTCCAGTGGGCCGTTACCAACGTCAAAAGAAAAAACCACCTGACTGGAGGCTGGGAAGCAAAACAAAAACAAACAAAAAAAACTAAAGTGAAAAATAAGACTCTTAACATCATTTTATGACGTATGGCAATATTTTGTTCATTCAGAAAGAAATAGTTGTTAATAAAAGCTTATGACACCATGACCAAGAGGAATAATTCAACCTAAACAGTATTTTTGTGCAGATTCTGACCTTTTAGTTTAGATGACTTTGAGAAAAATATCACCTTTAAATAAGTTTGTTTTTAGAGCTGTCCCTGGAACTGTCCAGAAGATGGTGTCCTGTCTTCTTCTAAAGCCAGAAAATATAATCCTGAGACAGGAAGACCCCAACATGCGACATGACAGGTTACAATCAGGGGTCAGAAGGATGCCATAAGGACGGGTTATGAGCTGAAAACCCACAACAGTGACAGCAGGAGTTTCAGTAAAGATTTTGTTCTTTGTATTTTTTGATTGACATCATGTTTATGTTGTTCACTGAAATTAAACACAGAGGTCATCTACAAGAAGCCATATTTATTTTCTGAGGTGTCTGAGGTCCTGCAGACCAACAGACCCAAGAAACTTAGCCGTACAGCCAGTCATGTTGTGGGTGTGGAGCTTGAAGGCCAGCGATCTGTATATGTGCAGTGTGTGAGTGTTGTCTGAGACTATCTGAGAAACTTTTAGTTTAGTCCTTCTGTTGTAGATGCTGAGAAGTGCTTCCTCCACCAGATTCTGTTTAGCAGATTGCAATGGATGTTAGATAGTGACCCAAGCCAGGCTGACATATTGAAGTGTTCTCTAAAAAATAAATAATGCTGGGCCCAGCTGGGACAGAATTACCAGGGGGTGCATAGTCAGGCGAGACCCTCTGACAGAATATGCAGGATGAAAATTTCGATTTTGGTTTTCATTCCTGTCCAATTAACGAGCTGTATTTTATTCCTCCTCCTGCTTTTTTTATCTTTTTGGTCAGTGGTCATTTTGTTTTGGGAAATAAATCCCCTAACATGCTGTTGTTGTGTAAAAGCAAAGCAAAGCAAACCCAGTAGCCCGGACCACTCTGATGCGAATGCACCCTACCATATGAATGGTTAAAAAAAAAAAAAAAAAAAAAACATTCTGACCAGGTTGGTAAACAACTTGCAGGTCACAATAACCTAAAAAATCCACAGAACAGTAAGTGGGTCAGTCACATTCAAATGACCTCAAACATTCTTAAAGTGTGAATGTCTCTTCAAAATCTTATGAGCCCAAAACTCCAGACCAATCAGAGATGAAGAAGCTTTCTGGAGGAGAGGTGAAAGTCCATTTCAGACACTTTATGATGTCCTAGAACACAGAAATCTACGTTTTTGATAAATGACTCCCTTGAACACAAGTTTGTTCTGTATTGAAACTATGACTCAGCAGATCTGAAGTTGGATGTTTGACTCATCCGGCCAGGAGTGGTTTTCGCTCCACCTTCTTTTCTTTATCTTTTGGCTGAAGCAACGCAGCAAAATAAATGTGGCCAGTATGAAAAAAACAGAGATTATTATCATTAATTTTAAAATGCCAGGTATATCTATTAACTATATACAGTATCTACCTGAAAATGAACTGAGGCAAACAACCACAAAAGTTTTTGGCCAATATCTAATATCACACACACTGAATTCAGTAGATTGAGCTTTGCCATAAAGCAGCTCTGTGGCCTATATATGATAAAAGATTGTAACTAAGTCTGAGCTGGTGACAACTCTATATTCCCACACTTCAGAGAATCATACCAACAAGCCCTGACAGGCCCCAGTGACACATTTTTTTTATAATCCTGAGCAGGAAGTGATCCGTCCCTCCACATTTCAAAGCATCACACCTTTCAGGCGTCTCGCTCACAGGATTCATACCAACGAAAAGAAAAGATGGCGCTTCTAAAATAAATACCCATCCTTCATGTTTTAAAGGCAGAAGATTTATTACTTGCTGAAAAGAGAACAAGATAACACAATATCCCAGCATCCTGCAGTAACTTCATTTAGAAATTGTCTTCCGAGTAGCTGCAGTGTTACAGAGTCATCTGAGGCAGCCGCTAACCGAGCAGCAGCAGCATTCAGAGCTGGAACAACCTTGCTGACAGTGATTTCCCCGAGGAGACAGGATGGTGGTGCAGTACTATCCCTGTGTTAGGTTCCATGTGGGTGTCCCTTCACAGCTATCTTTTTTTCTTAGGAAAATGCTGCAGAACAGCAAACAAACCTCAAACTAAACTAGAAAAAAAGATTAAAACACTTTAAATGGGTGACTGCTTTTAAACATCAAACACCAACTCTGCCAAAAAATGAGCCCCTCATGAGATCAGTGCAGTACAGAAGACCATTAAGGAAGTAATTCTGATCTTTTCTATCTGACACACATAAACCGGCAAAGAAAGCTACAATCATCTCGTGTTTAGAGCTGAAGCTTAAAGTGAAGATGAGTTGATGTTTGTGTTTGCACAGTTGCAGCCAATGTGTCCTAAAGGCTTAAACCAGAGATCCTCAAACCTGGTCCTCAAGGGCTAATGTCCTGCAGGTTTTAGAAGTTCCCCTGTTGCAACACACCTGACTCAAATCAATGCACAATGGGTAATTAGCTTGACATCAGCTCTGCACAAGTTTGAGTTTGGATCAGGTGTGTGTGCAGGGAAAGTTCTAAAACCAGCTCTCGAGGACCAGGATGATGGATCCCTGACTTAAACCAAGATTGTGATGCATTTAATTTTCTGTTTAGATTATAGTAACAAGAAACATCTTGTTAATTTAATAATCTAGGTCAACACATTTCCCTCCTACAAACAAATCCAGGCTCGCTTTATGCCCAAGAATTCTGCACACCAATGCAATGCCAACCAGAGCCTCCAATGTACAAAACTTGACAAATGAATGTACACTCATATTCGCTGGATTCTGTTTAAATAAATAGTTCACAAACATTTTAAGTGGTTTTTGCTGGTTTGTACTGAGTTTGGTTCTGTAAGAAAACTGTGCCACATTTCTGTGCACCCTCATGGATCAGATTTGAGACTCAGTCCATAAATAATAATGAATGATTCTTCCTTCAATGAAAATTATTTATTTTCCAGTCTGGTCATAAGAGGAAAATGCTGACATCCTATATTTCTAGGAACTAGAGATATGTGTTATCTCAAGTTCCTCAACCACAGGTGTGTATAATCTTAGTCAGCATGTTTACATGGAAGTAGAAAAATCAGAATTACTCTATTCTCATGACCAAAACTCAAGATTTTAAATGCATTTAACATGTTTGACCATAGTTAAAGCTCTCAAGGTCCATGTTTTTGAATATTTTTGTAAAAAAAAGCTAAGTTTAAGTGTACATTTGCACAGCTGAATTCCGAAATAGACATAAAAAGAGATGCTGTTAAATTCACAATATAAGGACACACAGGTGTGGGACAGCTGAGTTTAGCCTCCAATAAACACTGTTTTTCTTGCAGGCTACTTATGATGCAGATTAAGCATGTGTCCTCTGGGTTTATACATATCAAGATTAAAACTTCTAGCTTTCCACCACATCCTCCTAATCCGCTTTAAATCTCCACCCTCCAGCTCCTGCTGTACTCACAGCTCAGTTCGATGCGGATAAAATCTTTGATGCCCAGGTTTTCCAGGAACACCCCAGAGGAGGCCGTAGTCTTAAAAAGGAAGGATATGTCCGCGCTCAGTTCTCCATGGAAGGTGGGGAAGTGGAGGTACGACGTCTCCTTGTCAAAAAACGCTGCGTTCCAGAAATTCTCTGTTAAAACACCACAAAAGCTCAAGTCAATAAATTTACATGGAGAATACGCAGCCAACCAGTTTGACTAACATGTTTTCAAAGGGTTGTTATTTGTGGGTGGTCTCTGCATGGTTAATCACTGCCACTCTTTATTCATCCAGCTACATGTGAAGAGCAGATACAGCTGATTTAATTTCAGAGGTAATTAAATGCAGAGAAAGCTGCATCTTATTTTGATTTACCTTGTGATGAGTTTAATGGGAAACAAGTAGAGTGTGAAAACTTTAAAGGAAACGCACATTATTTTATTTCTGCTAATGATGATTGAATTGTGAATAAAAATGTAACTGGAAGAACTCATTCATCAAGTTATTGGCTCTTAAAGTTTAATATTTAAAATAGCACTAGTCATATAAGACTTTTGTTTATAGCTTCATTGAGAATATCTGAGATTATAAAAAAAAAAGAGGTAAATTCATATTATTAGTTTAAGACAAGAAGAGAGCGAGATCATTTCAAATGAAGGAATGATTACTATAATCTCTCCATTAACTGTAACCAAGCAAACAGAAATCAACTTACTATCCCCATGACAACGAAGTGATCCCACCCTGTAGGCAGCTTCTGAACCCGGCCTCTGGATGTCACCCAGAACCAGAGACCTGACTGGGAGGCTCCCTTTATGGGTAAGAAGACCCGAGTCTTCAGTCCTGAGACAAGGTGAAGAAAGAGAAGAGGTGGAGGAGGAAATAGATGAGAAAGAAGAGATTAAAGAAGTGGTTGAAACATTATATTGAATCAAAAAGAAAGGCAGAAGGGAGGAAGAGGATGGGGTAAACAGTGAGAAGAGGAAATAATGATGAGGGAGGAAGGAAGAAAAAAGAGCAAGATGATGAAAGATTATGGAGGGAAAGTTAAAGACGGTTAGGCAGAGAGAAATAAAAGAAGAAAGGAAGATGATAATGAGAAAGGAGGTAGGGGATATGGATGAATTGAGGAGTAAATCAAAAGGACAACCATGAGGAAAGATTATAAGGAGAGTTAAAATGAATCAGTAAGAAATTCGGATGAAGACAAAGGATTTCTTTGTAGATTTAATTCCAATGAATGCCAATTAGGCCAATTTACTAGCTCAAACTTACATGAAAAGGGCTCTGGTAACTATAGCAACAATGTTCTAAGCTGATGCTGTAGTGAAACACATTTTTTAGAAAGACATTTTAATAGTCAGTCAGATTGCATCATATCCACTCTGACACTCAACACTCTATCTTTGCCACTTTTTGTGACAGCCACTTGCAAAGGAGCACTCTGGACAGACAGCTGGGTGAGCAGCTCCGTCCATTTACACCCATGTTCAGATAATCTACACGCCAATCATCCAGTTAGGTGAGAATTCCTTTGAGACTGGGAAGGGGTGGCATGGAAAACATCATGGTTAAAAGCTGAAAACAGAAGAAACTAAGAACAGGTCTTACAGTTGTTTAATGATTGCTTACACACTAAAATAAAAATCATACCACAGTTACCAAAACCTTCCACACAAGGAGCAAAACACCAGCCCAGATTTGCACAACTATAAACACAATCTCAGCCTCACACTCTGCAAAACACTGAACATTTATCTGCTTGAGACAGAGAAATATCATGATGTCATTTCCACATATGCCAAAGCACTGACTTCTTAAATGACCCCATCTATGAAACAGATAGTTAAACACATCCACAAGGTGTGCAAACACAGATGTACAATGAATCACTGGTCCAAGTTAGGCGTGTTGAAGCACGAAAACTTCTAAAACCTGTAGGACAGTGGTGCAAGAGGACCTAAGTTTGACACCCCTAGCTTAGAGAGATACAGAGTAAAGAAAAAAAAGAAAAACTTTCTTGTTAAGAAAATGTAGTATATATATATATATGTCAGAGAGATAAATAAAAAGAGAGTAAAATTAAGCTGTAAGATGCAAAAAGATACAAAAATACCATAAATAAAAATAGAAAAGATAAGAGATGTGAAATCACCATTTTATGTGAAACACATCAAATGATGGGAGGCTATTTAAGCCCTGTTTCCACCAGCGGATCTGGCTTGGCACAGAACGGTTTGGTGTGGTTTAGTAAACCCTGATCTCTGTTCCACAGCTAACCATACCCTTACCTGGTAGGTGGCTTATGAGCCAGATAGCAAAGATGTGTCAGCTATGCATGATGTCATTGTGGTGCGACGCCTTCCGTGAATTATAACAAAGAAGACAAAAACAAAAGAGGAGAATAGTGGACATCCAGCAGTTTGTGTTTTTCTTTCTTGGAGTGTGGTTTTAAAAACTGTGGTTTTAAAAACTAAAAAATTGACTGAATATTTATACATGGAGCTTTTCCTGCTTTGTTCTTATCGCCAAGTTACACAGGAAGTGACTCGTTTGACCAATCATGTTACAGTGTGTCGAGCTCCAGCCTTTAGCCTCGGATTGATAAGACTGGGACCCTTCTGGAAGAGTCCTAAAAAAGTTGGACAAGTCAGATCGGACATTCTGGACCTGTCCTAGTTTTTGCCTGTGGAAACGCAAAACAAATGCAGATCAACCAGTTCCTTACTGACCCGGACCCGCTGGTGGAAACAGCTTTAGTGAGAGAAAAGGAAAATAGAAGATATTCTAGTGGAACTGCACTTCACAGCAATTCCACGGATAAGAACGAAACTGGATCACAGCATTTTGTATCAATAACTTTTGCTTTGTTGCCCAAACTTACTGCAGGAACTTTCCAGTGGAGTCCTATCTCTGGTTTATTGATTTCAGATGCAAACTACCGTCCAAATCAATCCTGGTCAAGAGGCATTACAATAGACCTGGTTCTATTAGGTTGGAGCTTGAAACTGAACGTTTGTGAGGCTGTGTACTACCACGGTCTTATTTCTGCTCTGCCTCAGTCTTACGATCAGTCTTCACAGTAACTTGTTAAACTTGGTCATTCAGCCCAGAGTCAGTGACTAAGATGTTGCTAAAGGCCGCTGCCTTTGAATTTAAGGACACAAAGATCTCCTGAGCAGATGAAACTCGCTTCCTTCTTTCTCTGCTCTGTGACTGCTGCACTCCAAACTCAGAAACAGATTTGTGGATTTATTTCCCTCATCTTCATACAACTTATGTACTCAGCAAAAACAAAGCAAACAATATAGTTCCATGAGAAAAGTACCTGGGACTTAAAGCACCGGGTACTTCTGGTAGAAAAGTGGCTAGACCTGATTTAAGACAAATTGTCAAACCAAATAAAGATATGCAGCACAAGGGATGTAATAAATGATCATATTTAGATATTTATAGCAATCATTACCACTCCATGCTGTCGGCATCACAGTTGCAGTAGTGATTTGGATCCACACAGTTGCCCTGCAGGCCGCAGGCACACTGCTGGCTGTCTGGATGAGCTCCTCCCCAATAAGTCTGGACACGACCTGGACTAGGACCACCAAGCCACCAGCTGAATGGAGAGCCCTCTGAAACACACACACATACACATACCTAGTAGATATAACCTTCATGTTCCTGAACATGTCTACCAGACTCTTCATATTCTCTTACGAGTCTGTTTAATCTTTATCCTTCAAAATACTCGGTACATTGTGAGGCGGTGGAGGGAATACTTCAAAGACCTTCTCAATCCCACCAACACGTCTTCCAAAGAGGAAGCAGGTAGCTGGGGGTAGCTGGTACTGGCTGTCCCATCTCTGGGGCTGAGGCGATTAAAAAGCTCCTCGGTGGCAAGGCCTCGGGGGTGGATGAGGTCCGCCCAGAGTTCCTTAAGGCTCTGGGTGCTGTAGGGCTGTCTTGGCTGGAGCAGTGTGGTTATCGTCCCGGTCGTGGAACAGTGGACCAGCTCTACACCCTCTTCAGGGCCTTTGAGGGGGCATGGGAGTTTGCCCAACCAATCTACATGTGCTTTGTGGACTTGGAGAAGGCATTCGACCATGTCCGCCGGGGACTCCTGTGGGGGGTACTCCAGGAATATGGAGTGTCGG
This sequence comes from Melanotaenia boesemani, assembly GCF_017639745.1. Classification (NCBI taxonomy): domain Eukaryota; kingdom Metazoa; phylum Chordata; class Actinopteri; order Atheriniformes; family Melanotaeniidae; genus Melanotaenia; species Melanotaenia boesemani. The sequence continues at coordinate 28,595,734 of NC_055689.1, read as the reverse complement.
ACCCGCTTGTACGAGCTGTCCGGTCCCTGTACAACCGGTGTCAGAGCTTGGTACGCATTGCCTGCAGTAAATCAGAATCGTTTGCAGTGTGGGTTGGACTCTGCCAAGGCTGGCCTTTGTTACCGATTCTGTTCATAACTTTTATGGACAGAATTTCTAGGCGCAGCTGAGGTGTTGAGGGGATGCGGTTCGGTGGCCTCAGGATTGGGTCTCTGCTCTTTGCAGATGATGTGGTCTCCGGGTCTGCAATAGGGTCCTTCCCCAAGTGGAGGAGTTCACGTATCTCGGGGTCTTGTTCACGAGTGAGGGAAGGATGGAGCGGGAGATCGACAGGCGGATCAGTGTGGCGTCTGCAGTGATGCGGACTCTGCATCGGTCTGTCGTGGTGAAGAGGGAGCTGAGCCAAAAGGCAAAGCTCTTGATTTACCGGTCAATCTACGTTCCTACCCTCACCTATGGTCATGAGCTGTGGGTAGTGACCGAAAGAACAAGATCGCGAATACAAGCGGCTGAAATAAGTTTTCTCCGCAGGGTGGCCGGGCTCTCCCTTAGAGATAGGGTGAGAAGCTCAGTGATCCATGAGGGGCTCAGAGTAGAGCCACTGCTCCTCCACATCGAGAGGAGCCAGATGAGGTGGCTCGGGCATCTGGTTAGGATGCCTCCTGGATGACCCTGGGGATACCCAGGACATGCTGGACAGACTACATCTCTCGGCTGGCCTGGGAACTCCTCGGGATCCCTCCGGATGAGTTGGTGAATGTGGAATGTGGAGAGGGAAGTCTGGGTTTCCCTGCTTAGGCAGCTGCCCCCGTGACCCGACTCCGGATAAGTGGAAGAAAATGGATGGATGTTTTTATCAAACAGCTGTTGAAGATTAAAGCTATATATTTTTTAATTAAAGAGACATTAATGCTACATTCTGGTGCATTTAAAGGTGCATCAGTCAAACGTAACATGGCATAAAATGTTGAAAGAAAATCAAAGTTGTGCTAGTTTCATGCAGCGGTTTTAATTCATTTGAGTAAAGATAGACAATATTAGATAATTGATAGTTCTGTAATAACTGTTTTAAGCAGGAGCTTGACTGCAATGAATGCCTAATCGACATCTTGCAGAGAACTTGATGAGGACTCCATTAATCTGAATCAGGCGAGTTGGAGCAGAAAAACATTTAAAACATGCAGAGCAGTGGTAGTTGAGGACTGAGGTTGAGAAACACTGGGTTAGAATATTTCTAAGGTGTGTTACTTCCTGGCTCATGTGGTTTTGCTTCACCATATATATTTTTCTGGGCAAAACCTTCTCTTCAAAATGATATCCTAAAAAAATAAACAGAACTGAGAATAAATTGTGTTACCAGAATATTTTTCCTTTATTTTAAGAAACACAACCTAATTGCTGTGTACTGGTTTGCTGACTTCAAATTCAATCAGAATCTCAAAAGGAATAAACTAAAAAGAGAGAGAAAGCTTTTCCCCCCGTTCATCGAAATGTGTGTAGGGACTAACAGCCAGTATTCATTAAGATGTGGACCCGGCTGTGAGGAAAACAGCAGGCTGCAGCTTGAAAAGAGTCACCGCCTTTCCATCTCCCATGAGGAGAACGATGTTGGCCAGTGCCCAATACTGACACCGGATATATTGTTTTCATATGGCAGACAATGATAATATATACAAAAAAACACATATTTCACATTCTGAGAGCATGCAGAATGGCAAGGGGATGATTTGAAATGGTCTCTGCTGAGTCAGCTCTTCTTTAGTTTGTGATAGAGCTTCTATTTCTCTACTCATTCTTCCTTTTCCATCACTTTCACAGTCCATCATTTTATCACCTGCGACAGCAAAATGTTGCCTCACCTCACAGATATCTCTCAAATAATCTTTGTAGTTCCACAGGAGGCTTAAACATCAAGGACTCGTGTTTATCTGAATTATAAAGCCTGACAAAAGTAGCACATAAATGGTTTATCTTCTCAACCTGTGATAGTTTCACTAAAAGCTCATTTATGGTGGTTGATAGAGAACAAGTGGGCTGCTGCCATTCAGATAAAATACACAAGTAAAATAAGGTGTTGAAAGACACATTTAAATGGATTTGAAGTGTTTAATTATCTTGTCTTACAATATAGGTGATGCTCTGTTGTCTTTCTATCCAGGCTTTGACAGCCTACATTTTAATGCAACTTGGTGATCAAAGTTATTTTAACCCTTTAAGGCCTGACCCATGAAAAAATAGTAAGAAAGGTCCAATTTCTTTTAATATGAGGTCTTTATTTGGCCCTTTAACAAAAAATTAACCTTTTTTGGGGGGATGATATCTACCATTTATTACCATGTGATAGTTTAAAAATATTATAATGTGGTTTTCTGGTTCTGGGTATCTATTAGGGGACAGAAGACGGGTATCAAATTGTGTTCAACAGGATTTTGAGCAAAGTTTATACCATGAACTGAAGCAAAATGTCTCAGAAACTGAATGTAACAGAAATGTCACATCAGGCTCTTATGGGTTAATGTGGTTTGTAACATTGGTTTCATATTTGAGTTTACGCTTCGGGCACATTGAAAGAAAAGGCATGAAATAAAATGCTCCAGCAATCTTTCAATCAGATAAACTCAAGTGATTAAAGGGACTACGGTTAGATAAGATGTTTGAATAGTGGAATTTAGCTTTAAGATATTAAAACATGATCATGAACAGGCTGAATCTAATTTTGGCACCATAAGAGAATGACTTATTATCTAAAGTTAAAATTCTCTCTTATTAAGAAAAATGTTTTAGGGAGTACAAAGTACAGATGTAATCAAAGTGTGGTTAAGATAATTGTAGAATTAGACTTTTTTTGCAAATAAGAAATAAGCTGATGATTGGCAGACTTCTAGAAGTCCTTTGTTCTTTGCACAGGAGAACGAAGACTTCTCTCATTACTCCACAGCTCTGTTTATTGCTTCTAACTGTTCCAGCTGAGTGACTCAGAGTCTTGTCATGTTAAAGTTGCCTAGAGAATTAAAAGGAAACATTCTTCAGATACCCTGTAACTTTAGGTGCAATCACATGTGGCTTTGATTGACTTGATGGTCAATGTGAACTGTCTGTGTGAAGTATAAAATGGCTGCTGTTAAGTTGCGTGCATTTTACTGCCGTGAGCTCAAAACAAATAGTTGATTTTGCAGAAATACCTGCAAGAGCAACACCTTCAGCGGGAAACTATTGTTGTTTTTCATTTCCACCTTTTATGGAGAGCCATTGACTGGAAAATGTTGTTAAATCATTATTCCTGGAGGATAAAAAGAAATGAAATACAAAGGATAAAAATATGACCCTATAGAGTATTACTTATTGGACTATTGTATCTCTTCAACTAAACTGGTTTTATGGCTTTTCTGCTGGAAATTAAATCTATTGTCTATGGTGCCCAGAAAATGAGCTGCCAGAGGGAGGAAACTGGATCACATTCAGGAAAATATAACCACAGAAGGCAACTGGTCTTATCTTCTTAGTATAAGAAGTGATGGAAGTTTGTGTTATAGAGGTCTGTTGGTCATTTACAGAAATAGTAGATGCTGCATTCAACATCTTTCTATAAAGGAAATCTGGAATATAATATTTTATTTTATCCTATTTTATCTTATATTATTATTTACCTATATACACTCACCACCTACGTTATTAGGTCTACCTTGCTATTACTAGGTTGAACCCCCTCTTTCTTTCAGAACTGCCTTATTTCTTTGTGACATAAATTCACAAAGGTGTTAGAAACATTCTTAAGAGATTCCAGCTGGAAGTAGCCATCAGAAGATGCTACAATGTGGTCATAAAGGGATGGACTAGGTTTGAAACAATACTTAGCTAGACTGTGGTGTTCAAACCATTCTCAGTAGGTACTAAGGGACCCAACCATTGATACAAAGCAAGATGAATCCATGCTTTCATGATGTTTCCACCAAATTCTGACCTTACCATCTGAATGTGGAACTAATATGGAGACTCATCAGACCAGGCAACGTTTTATCATTTTCTATCGTCCAATTTTGGTGAGTCTGTGGGAATTTTAGCCTCAGTTTCCTGTTCTTATCTGACAGGAGGGGCACCATGGTGGTCTTCTGCTGATAAACCAACCACCATCAAAGTCCAACGTGTTGTCTACACAGAGATGGTATTCTGCATATCTTGACTGGAACCAGTGCTTGTTTGACTTCTGACCTCTCACATCAACTAGACAACTGCTGCTCATTGGATATTTTCTTTTTGTGACCATTCTCTGTAAACCCTGGAGATGTTTATGTGAAGGGCTTGAATTGCCCAGGGAGTTTCAGGGGAGTCTTATTTTCGGTTGTGGGCCACAACTTCACAAGTAACATGCCCGCACAAATACTTTATATAATTGTGCAGCAGTGCAGTAAATAACAGGGTTACTGCCAAAAATATTCTGCTACAACTGAATGCAACTGATACAATGAGAAACATCTCATACTTGGATGGAAATAGCTTTTAACAACCACAAAAAGCAGGAATATGAAACAGTTGCTGCTCACAGCACGCACCAAATAATTCTGCTGTCCACAATGCTGGATAAAAATGGAACGGATCACCTGCATTATTCAGAAAATTGTATGTATTAAATGAATAAATTATCCAGTTAAAATCCAAATAAATATAACCTGAAAGTGGACTATTTTTAGAGTTTTCTGGGGAAAATGGGAAAATCCCACGTCTTCTGGACCATGTCTACATTAAATGAGTTGCTGCCACATGATTGGCTGATTAAAAGCAGCCCTGATGTGCCCAGACGTGCCCTCCTTCAAAGAAGCAGCTAGAGACACTACCAAGGGAGGAAGTAAATAGCTGCTGGTTCCGTGAATAGGTTTTGCAGCAGTATTTGTTGTGCACAGTGAATTCTTGTAATATGACTGACGAAGCGAAATGAGCATCCCGTGTGTGTCTTCGTGTCTGACTCTGGACACACCTCTCATAAGTTACAGCCGCTATTCAACCCCTCAGTGTGCTGGGGGGAAAAGTATGTCAGGCTTCTTTTTATTTCTATATGAAGAGCCCAGTGCTAAAAGTGCCCAAGTCACTCGTTTGTCAGTTTCATCTTGTCTGTCCTTAATACATATATCAGAACCAATGTTTACCGAGCAACCAACTTTTTCCTTGGAAAAAGTTCCGATGTCCTATTTGAGAGCAATGGGTTTGGCTAGGATCCTCTATTGTTAAGCCTAAAATCACTGAAGTCCTGTAAATAGGACATGCTATTTATATCTCCATCAGAGATATAAGATTAAAGTTATGTTAGTCAGTGTGGACGCTGGGCATTCATGCTATTATGGTACTTTTCTTTATGTTACTGATTCACCTACTATATTGTAAATACATTTACCTTTCGATCTGAAATCCAACTATTTATGAAGGACTAATGTTATGAGTAAAACAATTTACAGTTTAACTATGTGGGTTAGGGTAGACATGTGAGTTATTTTCTCTGAATTTATGAAACACTCATTTTCTATACTTGACATAAATGTGTTTTTTGAAGTCAGATTTTTCAAGTGAACAGACATCTGTGTAACATAACATCTGATCAAAGTGTGAACAACCACCTCTTTCTGACAAGGGACTCTGCCAGACGTTCCAAGGAGACCCTCACAACACATCTGAGTCTGCCAAGTCTGACCGGCATCCTCCCCCACCATCTGAGCTGTCAATTGATCACGACCAGGTGGTGATCAATTGACAGCTCCGCCCCTCTCTTCACCCGAGAGTCCAAGACATGACTCAGTCTATCATCGAGCTGCGGCCTAGAGTGTCCTGGTGCCAAGTGCACATGTGGACACTCGTATGCGTGGAAATGGTGTTCATTATGGACAATCCATGACAAGCGCAGAACCAATGACAAAACACCACTCGAATTCAGATCGGGAGGCCATTCCTCCCAATCACGCCCCTCCAAGTCTCGCTGTCATTGCCCACGTGAACATTGAAGTCCCCCAGCTCCCAGAACGAGGGAGTCCCCGGAAGGAGTGCTCTCCAACACCCCTTCCAGTATGGGCTCAATTTTTTGTCATGAAGATTTTGCAGTTGTAAATGAATGTTTGCAAATAATTTCAAGGTTTGCATCTGTAAATCAAGCTTGTCACCCTGTAAAAACAATCTGCCTGAAAAATTCAAGTTTGCAAATGTGCAGCAAAGGATTTGCATGGTTGTAAAAAAGATTTGTATTCGTGGAAAAAAAGAAATAAAATTCTTCTGCTAAAACCCTGTTCACAGAAACAAAGCACAAAACTGTGTGTGAGACTCTGAAGTTGTGGTTGTGAATTTTGTCCATATCTTTACACATCTATCTGATTGGATGGTGACAAATCAAACCATCCAATCAGAAAGCAGACGGCTTCCCGACCTTCTGCTGCCTCACACTCCTACACAGTTTTAATGTCATGTGACACGGAGAGCTGTAGAAAATGGGATGAAACGTCTTGCACTCATACATCACATCAAGTCCTCACTGCTTCATGTCAATTCAAATACAGCTTTTTACCTTGAGTGTTGAAGAGGTGGGACTTCCTGCAGTGGTAGGACAGTTCCTGTTGGCAGTGCTCTGATTGGTCGATGACAGCTAGTAGCTGCTCCTCCCCAGATGGGTAGTCAAAGTAAACTAAATGCTGGTTTACGCCTGGAGAGGGTCGCACCCTGGTCAGCTCTGTGTTGTTATGCTGAATCACCATCCATGTGTTCTCTTCTGGGAGGAAGTAAATCCATAGAAATTAGATTAATTATTATTAGGACCTACTTTAATGGCATAGAATATGTGCAGTATCACACACATATACATTGAGCTAAACTAATAAATTAAATGAAGAACTCCAAATAAGTAAAGGTTGGGGAGTGGTGTAATTGACCAGGTGACCAGGGCATAACCTCAATCTACTAATAATCTTAGTCACTATAATAAATTTATATAAAGTTATATAAAGTATAATAAAGTTCCAATAAAAAGAAGCGAAAAAGTAATAAATGAAAATTATATATATTAAAAACAATAAATAAGTCCAAGGTAGAAATAATTCAAGATGAGCATTGACTGTGTTGAGCAGCCTAATGGAAGTAAATATATAAGACTTGGAATAGATGGAATAGCTCTTAGCTTTCCTCAGGGGCACATTATAAGCCTGGCCTGAAGATGAGAGATCTGTATTGAGAAAACATGAACTGGTTGGCTCAGAATATTCTTTGCTTTCTAGTTGCCTGTTTCTGCCATGAACAGCCCAATTCCCTCTGCAGAACTAAAATAATGTAAGCACACTTTCACTTTCCATCACAGACAACCAATTAAACCAGCAGGTGAAAGAAAAGGTTTAGCAGGCTTTAAAAAACAGGCTTAAGCTTCTATATTAAATTAATCCTTTGCCAACTTGAAAATCTGAACTGCATTAAAATCAAACTTCACCTGAGAATCAAACATACATGCAGGAGTCCACAATTTCAGTGTTTTCATTCTAAGTAATGTTCATCTTTAGGGTGAAAACAATGAAGTCCTTGTTTTTCGGTCTTGATCAAGGAGGTTATTTTCACACATTTCAGCAAAAAGAGGAAAATCGTGATGTGATTGTGAGTCCTGAAGAAGAGACAGCAGGGCTGTCATGAAGCACACATATTTACATTTTCATGCTAACTTCAACTTCTCTTCAAGATGAAAAAGTTCTGCTTTAACTCTACTGTTGCCATCCCCAAGTGAAGGATTAAATACAAACCCCTCTGATATATTTACCATCAGCCTGTTGTCAGACAGGCTCAGAGGAAACTGATGAGCCATCACACACATTCACATTTGAGCTTTTTCCCTTTAGAAGACAATAGGGAACTTTCTTTACTCAGTTATTTTAGAAACTCTTTGTTCCTACTGCAGTAAAACTTTTAAACAAATCTGTGTGAGACTGAAGGAGTTTCCACTGGTCCAGTATAATACAGTAGTAGCGGTTTAAAAGTTCCCCTGTTTCCATGATGGGTCCTTGACTGGTTCTTGACTGGTCCTTGACTGGTGCTTGACTGATCCTTGGCCGATCCTTCACAGGTCTGTGGGGGTAATGTAATCCCCCGCAATGACGTCGTCAGCGAGGCTCTGCCCCTAAGCAGCCCAAGTAAAAAAACAGCTGCAATCCCTCTTTTGTCCACGGGGAGGAGCAGTGATTTGATCTTGCTGCTCTCTAAACAGTTTATAATGAGCTGTGTCGCTCATTTGTTGCATTTTTGCCAACATTTAAAAAATGATTTGATTTGAAAATGGCGTCAAATAAATGTATCAAAAAAGCCGACATGTGTAGCTAATGGTGTTATGAGGCAAAGCACAACCTCCTCAAGTCGGCTAAGTGGTGAATGTCACTAGCAGCGAGCTTTCTAAACATCCCGAGGAGCGCTGCCAGCGGTCATTTGACTGCAACGTAAGTTATTCACAGTGGGGGTTGATACAGCTGCTGCATAACTGAATATTGACAAAATCATAACGTAATATCGGCAGGTAAAAATAACATAATACTGATAATGTGTAAAGCAGGGATCACAAAAGTCCGGACCCAGCCCAACCTATATTCTGAATTAGGCCTCAAAGTGCTATTATCCTAAGTAGATGAGTAAATAAATGGTTTATACTGTGAAATGAAGTGTCCCTGGATTTTATTCATAGCGATCTAGTGATAAAACGTGATAAAACGTCATACAACTGTGTCTCAGCGGTAGGACAGCTGCCTGCCCGCTGTCTGAAGCAGGCACATGCGCAAAGGCTGGTAGGAATGACAGGAACCAGCAGCCTATCATCACACAGGGTTTGTGATCTTACAGCCAATCAGAAGCAGAGTAGGGCGGCCATTTATTACAACTCCATAGCCGTGATATACGACAGTTTGGCTGAGAAAGAGTCTCCCTGAGCGGCTCTGTGGAAGTTTAGACGTGCTAAACTGCTCGTAAATATTGATGTGTTTACTTTTCCAAACAAGTAAGCAGGTAAAACTATAGACAACAACTATATAATAAAAGTCCTAAAATACCAGGTTCAGCCGTTTAGTTTTTAATACACTATAAGCATGATAGCATGACTGGCGGTCATCAAAAGACCGCTGGCGACGCTTCCAGTGTTTAACACTAGAAAACCCAGAGATTTCTTACCCCTCTACCATGCCCAGAGTACAACCAAAAGGCTGCCCGGTTTGAAATTAACAATTCAATGGCCAACAATTGGCACCTTTACATTTGTAAACAAAGCCATTACCTGCCGTTAGCTGTTCAAGCATACTCCTTGGGGGGAGGAGTGTGCTTGAAAAGAGCCTTGTGGACTGTGCTGTATAGTTTCACTCACCCCAAACGGTATTTGTGCTTTTGACCATTTCTCACATTTTCATGTACCCTTTATTGAGCATTGGTCATGTGAGTTTTCATCGTCATCACACTATTGTACGCCCAGCTTGCTTTCAAGTGAGAGATTATCACGTTTCTGTTTCCACAAAGGCAAGAAGGAAAGCATAATCAAGTATTTCAAATGAGAGATAATTACATTCCTTTTGACCTGGGAACAGAAAAGCAAAATCAATTTAATGTTCCTCACTTCCTAATATGGTGCAACAAGGTTCACAGTCCTCAATGTTTTTAGTAAAAAAAAAAAAAATTAAAAAACACCTTACTAACAGGGTGGAATGGAACATAACAGAGTGGAACAGAATATAACAGGGTGGAAAATATTTGTTCCCAATTCCAAATAAAAACGCTTCAATGGCCAGATGATCAGCAATGAATAAAGATATTTCTACAGTGATCCAGATTTTTTTTTTGTTGTTTTTTTGTTTTACATTTTAGATTTTGTAAGAGATGGGTGTGTTTTAACAACAGCAGTTTTATCCGTGACTTTAATAGATAATTATTATCATTATCCAGTGTATAAAAATGTTGGTGTAAAAACGCCAAAGATAGATAAGCATGATGCTGAACTTTGTGGTCTTAGCTCCTGGTTTGGTGTGTCTTGTTCTGTTTATTATCATTCTGAAAGGTATACCAAGTTGTGGGCTGCATATATGCAGCCCACAACTTGAACAAAGGCTAAATTCCTCAACATTCGCACTTGCTCCATAAAATTACCATCTCCAAGGCTCCTCCACCACCACTTTGACTATGGATTGATAAGTAAATGAGCCGCAGTTTTGTAATTGTTGCATTGTCAAAACAGTTCTGTTAGTGTTGTCACACAAAATTCAGTAGACTAGTTGGTTCCTATGCAGTGAATTTACATGTTATTACAAAAATACACAATAATAAAATAGGCAAGTGGCAAGATTAGAATAATGTTATAAGTTCTGCGCAAAGACTCCTTTTTCATTTTCCAAAACAAAACTGACATAAACAATCTTGAAAAAAATGTGCACGTAGGCTATGAGGAAAGAATGAATGCAATGAAGTAGGGACTGGTTGAATAAACACGGTTTAACTGGACGCCTAAGCGAGCGCGTTGCAGGATGGCTCCAGATTTTATCGTCAAATGGTTCCAGGTCAACCAAGTCCGAACTGCTTAGAGCAGAGTCCTGCACGATTCCGTTTTGCTACGCATACCTGCTCTAACCCGTTAGAATGACTCCCGAACCCGACTCGTCACCAATGTATTTATTCCATTTAAATCCGAACCAGACTGATGTTTAACCCGCGACCCGAGCCATTAACGCATCATTGCCATGCTGCACCGCTTCTTTTCCATTATTATAGCCTATTGTTGTTTTATCATTGTGTTAATCTAAAACACATAGATAGCCTATGAATGTTTATTTTAAACTTGCTCAACATTTTTAAAACAGCTTTATATTCCTCTGACTGAACCATTTCAGAGTGAAGACTAAACCAGACCAGTGTGTTTTATTTTGCCACTGAGAGGGTATTTATAATAGGCTACTCGGAGATTGCTGTGCTTTAACAAAATGTAATCCACCTTTCCTGGCAGCAGCTGTGTTCTCCGTTCCTGGACTACAAATCCGGCGGCAGAAAACTCTGCTGCGCAAATACCAGCGTAAAATAAACTTTCATATATTTTCTTTGTGTTGTTGTAGTATATTCAGATGATAAAACAACAATATAATAAAAAAGAAGACTTGGAAGGAGGAACAGCGGTGCAGTAGGCTATGGCACACGTTAACGTTAAAAAGCACACTGCTTGTTGTAAATACTTGGTTTATGCTTTAAGAGGTAAATATTTTGGTTAACATGTTGAAGAAATATCGTTGTTTCTTTTTTCATCTCTTGCTATGCTATTGAATTTGGCAACATTAACATGGAAATTCACTGCATTAGGACCGACTAGCCTACTGAATTTCTGGTAGCATGACAACACAAACTGGACTCGTTTGACCACTCTTACCCAATGTGCAACAATCACAAAACTGGGTCACTTGTTCAGCTGCCTCATTGCGGCTCATTTACGTATCAATCCACAGTCAAAGTGGTGGTGGAGGAGCCTAAGAGATGGTAATTTTCTGGAGCAAGTGCGAATGTTGAAGAAGGCGCATGTTCAAGTTGGGGGCTGCATACAGTACCTTTTGGAATGGTAATCAGAGCGTGTCGGGGAATAGCCCACCTGGAGGGGTGACGTAATCGGGATTCCCGGCGAGCAGGAAGTCGCAGCACAGCGAGTGTTGGATGTCCCCCCGCGATTAGACACATTGAAGTGGAAGAAATTATCTCCGATCCTGCGTGGGGCTTTTATCTGTCGCCCTGTCTTCTTATGGAGGTGAAATAAATAATATGAGAATAAAATAACCCTTCCTAGCTACCTCAAACAGATTCTGTGTTGCTTGATCCAAATCTGATTTGTCTATGTTAATAATGCTAATATTAAAAGATTAATCAGTATGATAAATACATCCTATTGAGAATAGAGCTAGGGGCTGTGATCCAGTATTTGAAAGGTTTTATTAACCTACTAGCATTCATTTCTGAATAAAACAATTGGCAGCGCACAAGCATGTTACAATTTCACATTCCACGTCAAACGATGATTATGTATTAAGTTTTATGCATTTTTATGAATTGTGACTGGCCATCAGAGGTGCTTTGAGTGGCGCCTCTGCCGGTCAGTGTAAATTCAGATAAAATCTGACAGACTACGGGCGATGAGAAGTCTGTGAGAGAAGCGCCATCTTCTGGGTCTACCCTATATTACAAGGAATGGGTGGAGTTTGATTAAAACATCGACACTCCCAGGAGAAGGAGGGGGCCTCTCTGGCGGCTGGAAGTTGGAAGGCAGCTGGCTGGAACTGGAATGGAACTGGGCTGGAAGCCAGCAGGTATTCGGCTGGCTTTCAGCTTGGATGGGAACTTTTAAACCGCTACTACTGTATGTGCTATTTGTAATGACTATGCAGGGCTGTATTGGCACTGGGAACTATGTGCAATTTATCATCAAGATTATCTTATTCCTTTAAAATTTTGCCTTCAGAACTGCCTCAGTTCTTGGTGTCATAGATTCAACAAGTTGTTGAAAACATTCCTCAGAGGTTTTGCTCCATATTGACGTGGCCGCATCACAAAGTTGCTGCAGATTTTTCGGCTGCACAACCATGATGAGAATCTCCCGTTCTCTGTTTTCTTTCTATTCATAGTCATGCCAGCTTCAAAGTCCCTTAAATCCCAATTCTTCCTCATTCTGATACTCAGTTTGAACTTCAGCAAGTCATTTTGACCATGTCTACATGACTAAAGATATTTGTGTTAACAAACAACTGGAAAAGGTGTAATACAGTGGATGCTAAGCTTTTGTGTGCAGGACAGTAAAATATGCAGGGTCATGGTGTTTTAGAACATGCAATTTCACACAAACTGCCTAAAAACAGTGACCATTATCTGCAGGATGCAAAGGGCCCCATCCTGAAACCCACCATCTACAAAAGGATATCACACAGACCACTTCCAAATGGGTCAGAGCTGTGATGATAGCACAAGACCGACCAACAAAATAGCAAGAAGATGTCTTTAAATTTGTGGCTGATATTTTAACAGGGGTTGCTATCTTTTCATCCAAATGAAAAGTGCTTGAAAATTAATGAGAAAAAAGAGAGAATAACAAAGGTCAAAGGGAGGAAAAATTGGATAAAAAAAGAAGTGAATCAGCTTAATGTACATTTAAAGGTTCATAAAGTCATGGAAGTGAAGGAGGAAGGCATAAAAACGAAGTGACTGAGCTTGAAAATTAAATGAAAAAGCAGATCAGTGTGTGTTGAAAGGACCATCAAATCATGCAAAACACTGTGCGATGGTGGGAAGATGAGGGGAGGTAAAGCGTGTGCATGTGTCACCTGTCATGTTGCAGTAGATCAGCTGCGGTTTGATCGGTCCGCTGCCGTCCACGTCGATATAAAAATATCCAGACGTGTTGCCCTTGTGTTTGTACGCTTCGCAGGACTGTTCATACACAGCTGGGAGGAAAATAATGAGATCAGCATCAGCATGACGGCAGACAGGAACTGCGAAAGGGGATGGAGATCACACACCGGGAAGGATTACGGGTACCACTTCATATGTATGTATCACAGCTGAATCGGTGTGTCATGATCAGAGCTTTCTCCAGCTGCAGGCGACAGCAGTGACTGATGCGAAAACACAGACTCAGTAAATAAAACTTTATCAGCAACCCCTCTTCCTCGCTGCCTCACTTCAATCAAATTTATATCTGAAGATTCCCACACGCTGCTCACCTGTTTATCATTCCTTCTCCACAGCTAAAAGGCCCTTTTCTTTGCCAACATATCTCCTCAGTGAAGCTAGAAAACAGTTTTCACAGACATCAGCGACAAAGAAGAGCAGAAGTGAAACATTTCGCTTTCTGTCTCACTGATTAGAGAATCAGCACTTAAAACAGCAAATCTAACCTCATCGCCATGGTTTTAATTATTTATTTTGAGAGTTTCAGTCACAGCTAATCTCATTAACCTCTAGCACATCACCCACACCGCCTTCTTTTATTATGCTATAACCTCATCCAGACAGGCAGGATGTGCAGATAAAATATATAGCATGATACACAACAAAGACTTATTGATTAAGATGATTATGCAGGGTGGAAAGAAGCCAAAAGTTCAGATAAAGCTGATGAGCAACAGATCCTGAGTCACAGTCCAGGTCTGACTTATAAGGTGTTTTTTTACAGGTTTCTGTACAGGAAATTTAAGATGGAACATTTTGTCTCCTATCTCACAGGACAAAACAAATTAAAAATATGTTCATCATGTCTGTGTTTACACTGACTGAGCTTTGAATCAGAGAGGTGAAACTCCTCATGCTGCCTCTGAGTCTTATCAAGGATTTGCACCAGGATTTGGACCATCTGAGTGTGTATTCAGGCATAAAGATTACCTCAACTGAACTCGTATGGAGGTCTGTAAACTACTGCTGTCAAGCACCAGCTTAAAGGGAAATTTTCGCTTTCTCCCTATTTTAAGCACCCTAAAATTGACGTGTTGTGGTTTGGCAAAGCGGTGATCAGAGAACATATTCTCTGGCAAGATTTACAACCCCCTTGGTAATTTTTATAAACATATTCCTGATGGTGTCTGAATTTATTGGGTCCTACTTTTGCCTGATTTTCCAACAAAAAGTTAAGTTCATTTCTTGCTCTGGCATTTGAATTGAATTGGATCCAATTTTAAAGCTTAAATTGAAGCATCTACTGTTTATGTAATAATCCCTCACTAGGTGAAAGACAGTAACACAGGATCTGCAGTCTGTGATAGATGGTTGCATACTGAGCCACCAAGTTGATTTATCTTATTCTGGAATACAACATGAAGCAAAAAGCCCACAAAAAGTTTAAAAAAAAATTTTTCTTTCTTTCTTACCCCTACTTCATGGGGCCTACTTTTTCTGCCCCCTATAAAAAATGACACACCAACCTAATGAAGTATATCTTTGCAACTACAAGTGCTGTATGTATAATCTTGGTCTCAAAAATGTTAGATTACTACAGAAATATCAGAATCAAAATATGTGTCACTGTGTCTCAGTAAATTTTCTTGGGACAGTAGAGGTGTTACACAGGAAGCCATCAGCTGATGTTGATGATGGACACCTCTGCCAATGGTCAGGAGTCAGGAGAATCAAGAGATAGCCTTCAAGTTCACCTTAGAAACACCATAAGGATCTAAAAAGAAGTGATCCCCGAGGTAGTATATCATAGGAAGAGTAAATACTTCACTATAAAACCTCTTTTATCTTCATGGAAACTAGCAGGACCTTCATAAATTATTTCAAAGAAAGGCAGAGTCAAAGGAGAACACATTAGCTGAGTTATCAAGGTGGAATAAAATGTTTGACCGCAAAACATCAAAAGTAAGACACGATTTAAGACTTTTTCTTGTTTGCTACTCTTTAGCTGCTAGCTTGCAGAGATTTTTTGTCCTACAATGATGAGATGACATCTTTGTAATCAGCAGAACCTCTGCTTTTATGACACTTTGTGTGGTTTGCTTCAAGTGGAAAAATTAGCAGAAGCTCTAAAGTGGACAGTTTTGTTCTGATGCTATTGTTACATTCCCATAATTGCTTGGTTTTATTTATTGTGTTTGACTGAATGGCACTGTCTTTTAGCTGAGTTTCTCCCCGTCATTTTGGTATGCTTTATGTTATAAATGGTGCTTCCTAGGATGTGCAAACATTTTTTTGTCCTGTATTATCTCCCGTTGTCCCCATGTACGGGGGGCTCTTGTGAAGAAGAGGTCAACTTCCTCTTTAACTTCTCTGCTTGTGCTGCCTCCAGTAATTTGAGAAACCATCCTTTTTTCACCTGCCTCTCTTTAGTCTGTCCTCATTTGCCTCGGTGGTCATGTGATGTTTGTGTGTCATGTGACTCACAGCTGTGGCAGGTGGCGCCGGTGTAGCCGCTGTCAGAGCAGTTACAGTGGAAGATGGTCCAGGACTGACTGCAGAGGCCACCATGTTCACAGTGACTGGGAGAACACCTGACAGACGAAGAGAAATGGAGAACAAAGTGAGTGAATTTAAGATCTGCTGACATTTTAGAGATTCTTTCTTCTTTATCTGCTGCCAGAAATAAGAAGATTTAACAGAGGACAAAGACGACCATGGACATAAAACATCCTTTTATTTCTAAAATATCAAGTGGAGGAATTTTTTTTTTTTTTCTGAACATGTCTTTTTTCTGAACATGTCTTTTATATTTGAACTGTTAGACTTGAGGGGTTATGTAAAGATACCTAAAAATAAACTCCCTGTGCACTGGAGATATTTTGTTATGCTATAAAACTTTCAGTATTGAAAAGAAGCTGTTTTCAATACAAAACTTTAACATGCGACAAGTTAGATTAGTTCATTTTCCATACATATGCAAAGCTTAGTGGTACACAAGCTCATATTGAAAAAAAATACTTATTTTGTTATGAAGTGAATTTGTCTTTTTCCACAAACACCATTTTAAATAGTCTAAACCAAGACTACTCAATTAAATCCCACGGGGGCCTCAGGTTATGACCACGATTTGCCTGCAGGTTTAAATGTTTCTCTGCTCCAACATACCTGACTCAAATTAATGACTCATTGTGAGGAGCTTCATAGGCTGTTGTATCCATTTATTTCAGTCAGGTGTGCTGGAGCAGGTAAACAATGAAAGCCTGCAGGGCTGTGACCCTCGTGGGAATGAATCAATTATCGTTAGTCTAAATGTTCAGAATATGGTCTAACAGCAGCGCTAAACATGCATGTAGCAGAGCACATGTGTTATTAAGCCCTAAAACTGGACAGAGAAAGTTCAGAAAGTGAAGCTGTTGCAGAAGTTAAAACCGAACATAATGAAAATTAGAAATGTTTGCTAATACTTTGGTTTTTAAAAGTCAGATGTGGACCACTATTTACCACAAATACTGTTGAGCTAAATATATAAATATATTTACAACTTACATAAGAATCACAACTATAAAAAACATATAGTATGCTGTTCTAATTGACCAAAAAGGTTTCGACTGAAGCATTTGCTTTTTTCTTCACCCTTTTAACATTTAATATTAAATTTAATACGTAAATAAATCAATACAACTAAATAAAAACAATCAGCAGATTGTTTGATTTATGCACTGGAAAACAACACTAAAAAGAAGAAAAGTCAGTTTACATAATAACTGCAATATGTATTTACTATATTTCTTCAAACCTGCATTCAGTAGTTGAACTACGAGGGAGGAATGCATATAGGATAGAGCTGGTAATGTTATTATCATGTTACATAATACACAGACAAGCCATGGGCCACAGGAGGGGGAGGGAAATCAACTGTTATGGAATAGCCATCTTCTTGCAGAATAATTGCAGAAAATTATGCGATTAATCGAAATATAAATTTAAATCATAACCCAGCACTAGTATGGGAATATGTGGAAGGAATTTATGGTTATAATGGCTTTGACATTTTTTTGCAATGCATTTTTCCACATGTGTTATATTTGATATATACTTTTTCTGAGACCTATTGCGTCACGTTACGGTAAAATCTTTGATTTTTTTTACTTCTGCCCTCTCGTATAAACCTTTTGCACTACAACATGTCTGACTAATAACAAGTTAATAAACGGTACATACAAATTTCTGTTTTTCCTTGTTTAAAAATGCTTTAAAAAGTAACAAATAAAAACTTAGGGTTAAGCTTTTAATTTTTTGCCTGTTATTTCTTGGGTTGTGCATTAAAGGATTAATTTAAGTTGTATCTCTGTACGTAAATATGATGTGAGGAGGTTGACCTTTAATCCAAACCAATGTCTGTAGGCAACTGGACATTAGTTACACCTTATATTTATAGATGTTGTAGGAAATAGAAGTGTCACACATCCAATTAACAAAAAAGTCATGGAAAGAAATCATTATTTGAAGAAATGTCACATTACAACAGAATTTCCCCAGAGAGCACATCATCCCTCAACTCATTATTATTAGCTTCAAATCGTGTGACACATCCCTGACACACCACAGCATATCACACCAATGTCACATTTTGTTTGTCCTGCATATAAAAATACACACCCTGCCTGAAGTAATACATTATGATTATGAAAACAGCAGAGCACTTTAAAAAGTAAGTTAAAGACAAAACTAAAACAGCATCATTCATCTGTTATATAAATGGTTGTTAGAAGAGGTTGTTTGTTTTAAAAAAACAACTTTGTTGATTGAAAATACAACTTCTGCAGTTTATGAGCTAAAAACGCAATTTTTCAGGGAGGTCAGTTGCAGTTTCAGTTTTTCTTTTATTTCATATAAAAGGAAAAGCTTTCTAGTGAAAAGAAAATATTCTTTTCCGGCATCTTCTTTGAAAGCTTCAAAACTGTTTGAAGACACTCCTTCAATGAATTTAGCTCCCAGGAGTGTACACTGACGCTCTGTGTGTTATTTATAGATAAACATCGTCACGCTGTAACCATCAGGACATCAATAATGTGTGGGAGGAAGAAAAGAGATTAAAGGAAACTTAAAAAGACTGACAAGGATTACAAAAATACAATATTTAGATAAAAAATCAATCAGTAAATTGAAATACTTTTAAATGGGTTAATCTTTTGTTTTTGTGTTGGCTACTGTGCGTTCAGGAAAAAGCCTATAAAATGACACACCATGTCAAGAAATATGCACACATATTTCCAGTGCATTATGCTTTCTCCTATTCCTGTGAACCAGTAAATTTCACTCATGAAAAGTCATTTAATATGAAGATGTTTTTTTTTTTTTTTTTTTTTTAAAGCAAAGCTGTACACAGTGAATAGCTGTACATGTATACTAAAAGGGTAAAGGCTTCTGCATATGAACCATCCTGCTCAGAAAAGCTTTTTTACATTCAGCTGTTCCTTAATGCAGCCTCACAGGGTCCAGCACCAGCAATGGAAAATTATGAACACAGAGCGATTTATGGTCATGCAATTTTTACTTATAGAAACCAGTTAAAGGTTTCTTCTGACTGCAACAATCTTCAAATCAGCAACAGTTGAATTCAACATCACTGAAAATCCAACAGCTGATCTGAATTCGTGCATGAAAAAAATCTTAATTTTTATCAGTCTGATTAGAGATGTCCATTATATATCTGTTGGTTATATGTTTTAACAGACCCCTATGATAAGTCAAATCAATGGATACATGTCTCCCTTGTAGTTAGGTATGAAGGCGAGTGCCTGGTGGCTAGGCCTTTGCCCATGGGGTCTGGTTGAGCTCAGTCGGAAAGGGTGATATGGGCCCCCCTTTCTGTGGACTCACCACCTGTGGGAGGTGACTGTAGGGGTCGGGTACAGTGTGAGTTGGTTGGCTGAAGGCGGGAACCCTGGTGGTCTGATCCTTGGGTGCAAAAGCTAGCTCTAGGGACGTGGAACGTCAGCTCTGAGGTTTAGTGGTTTTGGCTAGACATAGTTGGACTCACCTTGACGCACAGTTCTGGAACCATTGGTCTCAAGAAGGGCTGAACTCTTTCCCATTCTGGAGTTGATCCCAGTGAGAGGCGCGGAACAAGTGTGGGCATACTCATTGCCCCCTGACTTAGCGCCTGTACATTGGGGTTTACCCTACTGGACTAGAGAGTAGCCTCCTTCATCCTCCACCTTTGGGTGGTGGGACGAGTAATGACTGTTGTTTATGCTTATGCACCAAACAACAGTTTAGAGTACCCACCCTTTTTGGAGTCCTTGGATGGGGTGTTGGAAAGCACTCCATCCGGGGACTCCCTGATTCTGGTAGAGCGGTCGTCTTGTAACCTGAGGGTTGCTGGTTCGATCCTCGGGCAAGTCGAGTTCATGTCGAGGCGTCCTTGGGCATACAACCCTTAATTGACCCTGATGGGTTGTGGCTGAGCACCTTGCATGGCAGCTTCCGCCATCAGTGTGTGAATGTGTGTGTGAATGGGTGAATGTGATATATAATGTAAAGTTCTTTGGGTATCATCCCATGGTACAGTAAAGCGCTGTATAAATACAGACCATTTAGGCCACAATTCGATGATTGACTTTGTAGTCATATCACTAGACTTGGAGGAAATATTTCAAAGACCTCCTTAATTCCACTGACATGTCTTCCGACAAGGAAGCAGCTTTGGGGAACCCTGGTGTGGGCACTGTATTATAATATGTATGTGCTGTATAAGCAGTTGCACAAAGATTTTACACTTCTGGGACCATAGTAGGAACAATCGCCAGAGACAGACATAAAAATCACTTGGGTTGACCCTCGGCCAACCTTTAGTTATGGTGCTATAGATTTAGTTCTGCTGGGAAACATCCCATGATGCACTGAGCACCTCTCTGCACTCTTTCCTCTTAACTCTTGTACAAATAAACAACATTGTTGCTGTCATTAACTTGACTTTCTCCTTTTGCTTTCTCAGCAGGTTTCACTGGATTAGAGTTATGGCGGTTCTGGCTCCACTGGAGGATTTCATTCCTGTTATAACTGTGTTTTTCCCTTTCTTTTACAGTCACCCACTGCCCCCGGCATACTCAGAATGGGAGATTGAACTGAAGATTCAATCCAAACTTTAGCTTGGCAGTTTTTTTATGAATTGGCATTATGTAAACAGTTATTGTGGACTGGACTAATATGGATTATAGTTAATTTGATTTGATAAAGATTACAGTGAACTAAATTATAATTGGAAGGGACTTTAAAAGTGCCTTGAGATAACTTTTTTATGAATTGGTGCAATACAAATAATGGTGAAGTGAATTGAACTGAACACATAGCAACGGTGTCATAAATAGGGCTGCAACGACTATTCTGATGGTCGATTAGTCACTGACTATTAAAACGACTAGTCGACCAATCGGATAATGTATCTCATGATTATTATATATGGATCTTATTTCACTTTCAGCTTTAAAATCTTGCATGAGGTTGTTAAGTAAGTCCGACGTGCCTCCTCTTTAAATGTTCGCGCATTGCAGACGTTTTATTTTGTAAGTTTAACGTGAAGTTATCCCAGACTTTTAACGTTCTCCGCCGCCGTTTTCCTCCCTGGTCCACCATATTTTTCCCCTGGCGGACTTTATTGCGCATGTGTAACTCTCGGCAGAGATAAAAAAAAAAGAAGACGATGTCTCACTCTATATTTTTTTCCCCTCTTTGCACATGTGCATTGTGCAACTCTCAGCAGAGATAGGATTAGAAGACGATGTCTCACTCTGTAGTTTTTTTTTTTTCTTTTTTTTGCAATAGTCAACGGCTAAATTCGTTGTCGACTATTTTTATTGTCGACTATTGTCAACAACGTCGACTAATCGTTGCAGCCCTAGTCATAAACTACCAACCAAGGGCTCTTAATTAATTAAATACTAAAATTAAAAATATATCAATTTGGCCAGGTACAAAGTGACAGAGAGGAACAGGGAGCAGGATTTATATGCAAACAGGTCAAGAAAAAGTAAAGAAATTAACAAAAACCAAACAGGAAGCAGCAGCTGGTTGCATGAATGTACAGTTTGCACAACAAATATATCCACCACTTTATCTAATGTTTATACTTTGAACTTTAGTTTTTTTTTATTGCATTATTATGTTTAATACAAACTGTACATTTATGTAACTACAAAAAACAAACAAACAACCCATAAAATAATGCTTTTATGCGCTTGCCCCCAGAGAAACCATTCACAACTAAACTAAGCTAAAACAGAAGCTCCCACTGAAAATAAATCAAGAGCCATGTGGGAGCTTGAAGAGCTGGCTTCAGTAAGCAAAATCTTGGAAAAGAGTTGGACCTCCCATCAGTAAGACGATTGAAACGAATCACTACATTTTCCACTATCGCTATTGATATGGTGTTTTTGAGCTAGGAACAAGGAGCTTTCAGTACATAGGGTCATAGACTTCTGGGGGTGTTCAGAGTACAGCACGTACTTTGGTACAGTGATGCATTTTCTTTCTGGACAATAATCACTTAATTAGCTGTGTTTGTCACCTATTTGCAAACACATTGAACACACTTTAAAATATTCTACCAGGAGTGGGGTTCGAACCCACGCGGACATTTGTCCACTGGATCTTAAGTCCAACACCTTAACCACTCGGTCATCCTGGTTGGGAGCTCAGTGTTTCTGTTCAGACTTTTTGAGGACATTTACTGGCCCACAATATTAAATATACACTGTTGAAACTTCTCATCGAATCCAAGGGGACTTTCTTCCCTGTGATACAGAGGTTGCGTTAGACTTTGTCGTTGTCTGTCATTTTGACTGACTCAGTCATAAAAATCCCATTATAATTGATTTTTACCCATCACTTTAATTTTTTTAATAATAATGAAGACATATTCAATAGCATTTAATTTTCATTCATTTTTAACTAATATTCTATATTTTTAACTAATATTATAGCATATGTTCTAGTGGTTCAGCTCCACCGGTCTGTGACCCATAGTGGTTATTTGAAATTTGAAATTTTTAAAAATTTTATTTAATGGATAGCCCCTTGAGATGCAACATCTCGTTTTCAAGGGGGTCCATAAAAACAAAAGGTACAACAAAGGTACACCAAAACAAAAGATACACAGATTTTTCCAAGTAAAGCCAAAGAGGTGCACAGCCTGTGGAAACCAAACCATTGACTAAAACGGCTGTGATTAGCAGTGAAAGAGCTGTGGAGGCCGCAGCGCAGCTTTAACATGCTGCACATGCACTTGGTGGGAATCAGGGGTTCGTGACAGTGCATGATGTTCACGCAAGGAGGAAATCACATAGAGAAAACCAGAGAGCAACTAGACCAACCACGTCTGTGCAAAGAAAAAAAAAAGAAAAGAAACTGAGGATGTGGAACCTTCATAATGCGAAAAGTGTGGGTGTTAAAACACCATCATCCTCCATGGAGGCGATGTCCATGTGTTGTTCCATCGATGTTCTTTTTATTTTCAAATCCTTCCATATAGTCATCAGGCTCATCTTTTCTATCTTGCCTCTTGACGTCTCCACGTCCCACCATCATAACAGAGAAATGACGGATGTATTGAGCTTGTGATGCCGTGCATTCATTAATTACATTAAAAATTTCAACGCAATTAATTACATAAATTAGTTACTGCCATTCAGGATGGATGCAATTAAATCCAGGGACTTAATTGCATCCATCGTCATCTTTTCATAAAATTAAACCTGGATTTGGCATATCATGTACGCTTCGCAATACAAACAGGCTTTTAAACTTGCTATTGCAGCTGGTAAGATTTTTCTCTGAATGAGAGCGGAAATGCACGTTGGTGTGTTGTAAAGATAATATTCGATTACTTATTTACATCACAACCATTTTTTAGATCACAGCCAGTATATTAACAGATGCAGAGCTGGAAGTATTTATTATTACTGTATTAGAATTAGAAAATGGTCTTTATACATGGAACTTACGAGATCATGAGGTGCTGTATCTCAATGGGTTCTTCCTGGTAAAATATAGGATATAAATAGAATAAGATCAAATAACGTCAGACAGAGAGAACTACAGGTATAATGTTGTCCACGTCAGTTGCTTACCATCTGTTTCAGGACCTACTGACATCTTCAGGGGATTTCACAACATCGACCACCAGAAACTTTTATGCCATTGGAGACTGCAAAGCTTGAGAGTATATGCGTATATTAAGCACTACTTTTTTATTTTATGTCCATATTTCACTGGGCATGTTTACTCGAGGAAATTTATGTGACATTAGTTAACTTTTTGTATGTCTGGACTTAAGCAAAGGACAACTGATAATTGTAGAAAATCTGTAACTATTTCTTTTTGTGATAAAAGCCCAGACTGAGCAGCCTGTCAGCCAGCTACAGTGCGATTCTTTTTACTCCATTTATCTTTATAGTTCTTTAATCTCAGAGCGAGCTGCAACCTTGCAGATAAAGCACTTAGCGCTCACTTTAAATTCACATTACCACACTGCTTAGCTCCGTTATTTTGGATATTTATTATTTGTGAATGTGTGAGTTACAGGCAGGGTTTCAGGATTTGATGTAAACAAATTCATGGTTTCGGGAGTGATATTATATTCAGCCCCATGATCCGTGGTTACAACTCTGTCTGTCTGACTGCTGATGAGCTACAGTCTTTTGTTGAAGTAATGCTGTCTGTAGACTTGCCTCTAAGCAATATCATCCAAAGATGTGCAGTCATGGAAAAGTACAAAACAAAGAAGAATAAAAAAAAATCTTAAAAGGGATGAACATGTGAACAAAATAATGAGAAAATAAATACACATTTCCATTGAAATGCAACTGTATTTATCAATGAAACCTGATGAAAGTAATCACTTAATGAAATTACTGGCTTGTCTGAGAGACATAAAGATTTGGATAACCTTTTATTTTCTTCTTCTGAATTAAAACAAAATTGAAATGATTCTTTTTGTCCCTAAAAATCTTCAAGGGTCATCATCAAACCATTAAATTACTCTTGCTAGCACTGTCTTAACTTGTAGTTCCACCATGAGGTAATTTGGAGTCCTTTTTTTTACTGTGATTTGTCTGTCAACTGTCGCAATGAATAGGTCTCTAGAGTTGCCTCTTTTCATTTGTGTACCATTAAGAAAATCAGGAAGTGATGCTAAACAGCCTGGCTCATACATTTGTTACATGTTAATGCTAATGTCCTAATTCCCTAAAGCTTTTTCAGTTGAACCTGCAGCCAGAGTACTTACCAGTACTGCCATTAGAGATCACATTTCCCCAGTTTTGGTCTCTATTCATTAGGTCTTTATAATTTTTCAAATAGATAATAAAATCTTTCTTATCAATAATTTTATTTAAAAAATTGTGTTAAATTCTTTAAGTGATAGAAATACTAAAACCCCAGACAGGTGTGTCATTCATCATCTGGCCAACTCTAAAATCCAATTCATTCTACTAAATGAGAAAAGCCAACTTTCATTGGGGAAAGCCTTTAGAAGGTGCAAGACTTTATTTTGATTGGTAGATCATATAACCAATCACATGCTATGAAAGGCTTGGATCATACCATAATGTGAAAAAAGGAAGGGGGTAGATTCTCAGGAGACAGGGAGTGTAGTGGTTCAGGCCAGGTACACGGTTACAAAGTGCATTGAGGAAAAAGTGGCAAAACTATTGAATCTAGGGTGACGTAATGTTTAGACTTTGGTCTTTATTTATTTGACTTGTTTGCTGTGGCTCTGTGTTCAGATATTCATTTAAATGTTTGATTGAAATAATAAAAAGTAACTTTTTCTCCATTAAAAAGAATCCATAAAAATAAGGCTTTTATGAAAAATAAAAATGTACTTACCAGCATATCAACCATTCATGAAGGCCAAATTAGGCTAAAATATAAGTTTTGAGTGTTACTAAATGAAAAGCCATTTGAAAGCTGAAAGAGTCACCTCTTCTACAGAATCAAAGTCAAAAGAGAAGAATCTTTAAAAGGAGTCAGATTTCCCATCACTGAAACAGATCCCACATAAGTAGCTCAACACTGACAGTCATAAAGTATGGGTTACTAGTTAGATCACCTAACATGCACCTTCACTCAAGACTGCAACACAATATTCACCCACAAATCAAAGCTCATCCAATCATGTTTTTCACATTTTAAAAATGTTTAATATCTTAAGAATTATAAAAAAGCGAATTACCAAAAGTCATGGCGTAAACCTCCTGAAAGGTTAATATTATGAAATCTAAACAGTATTGATACAACTGATAATTGATAACCTTATGTTAGCTCAGAGTGCAGGATTTGTACACAGACCCAGTCGGGTAAACTCACACTGTTGAGCAATTGGATGCAAGTTTATCATGCAAATCAGCAGAAATTGTAAATGGTTGGCAACAACATTCACCCATTAGTGAACACACTCATACAGCATGACAAGCTTTTAAAAAATCTATGTGGCACAATGTTACCTATCACACACACATTCATGGACCAATAAACACAAAAGATGACATGGGGTTCAACATCTTGCCTAAGGACACTATGACATGTGGTCTGAGGTGTCCAGGAACAAACCACCAACCTTTCATTCCCTCCTAATCCCTCCTAAGCTGTTTTTATGTCCAAGACAACTCTTTTTCAATGGTTCTGCTAATTGGTTCGTCTTAGTGGGTCCTTCATCTGGTTTTCCTGTTTACATCTGCAAGTTCCATGCATGTGATGATCCACTATCACAGGCAGCCATTGCTCATCATAAGTGACATTAAAACCAGGGCTGTTACAACAAAAAAAGGGGGAGCAGGGGAGGCACTGCATCCACCCACACTATTCTGATGGCAGCCAGCTTGTTTTTGTGGATAAATGACAGTAATCACATTTTCCAGAGACTCTGTGGCATTGAAAAGTTTTTCCCTAGTTACTGCAGCAGAAGGGATTCTGTATAGTCTCTACTACAGTGCCTATTTGACATCTGCTTTCTAGTATATTCATGGGTATATTTGTTAATTTTCTGGATTGGTGAGTCATCCAGTGCTCTGCCACTCCTGTAGTATGATAATATACATATACATACATACATTGTAATTACCAAATTTGCTTTAAAACAGGAAAAGAAAATTTTGCTGCCATATTTTTACAGAAAAACAGTAAAAACGGAAAAACAGTATTTTCTAAATATTTTTGATGAATATATCAAAATAAATAAAAAGTAAAATACCATTAAGAAATGAAAAAGCATCTCTGTATATTTCTGTAGAAGTAAAATATTGAAACTAAATACATGTGGCAAGTTATACATAAAAAGTGTTAAATTCGGAAAAACTATTATTCTTAAGTGAGAGCAAGAATCCCAAAGTATGCATGTAAGTGAGTTTGGTCCATCTCTTTCCACTCCATCTCCCAAAAAACACCTTCCTTTTAAATAAGTTAAAGCCAGAATAATTTTCTGAATATGATGTGGCCCGATGTCCGGCTGATGAGTCACTGACACCCAATTAAGCCCTGCGGGGTGGTTCTTTCTTTAGGCAAAGACAACATTAAATTTTAGTTTTTGATAGGTTTCTACTTGGAGGCTGTTGAGGGGTCTGCTCAGTAGCTGGTCCTGTAAGGGCTGGGATATACTTGCTGTTAGCGACGTCTGCGTACATATCATGGATGCCATGCGTTCCCTGCTCCTGGCACATAGGCCACTTGCATTGACACAATGTAGTGTGTTGTGTATGTAAGTTGCAATATTGACTTGAACGCTAGAGGCACTGATGGGAACAGGAGCATGAACATGCCAGGTCCGAAGTAAACATAATGGCGGATAGTTTTGAAGACCATCCCTCGGACCTTGTCTGCTACTACCATCATCGGTATGATGTTTCCTTTCCCGTGATAAACACTTGTGCCTTAACAGTTGGCAGCAGAGGAAAGAGCAAGAGCAAGAGCCAGCACGAGGCAGCTGGCTATCCAGTATGTTGCTCTGTGACACCCCCAGTTTTCCAACGAACTAAAATTTGCTTCTTGGGTCCATACCTGAGTGCAAATGAGCATTCACACAACTCCAGATGAACTGTACCATCTGTGGAAGTGGATCAGGGTTCATTTAGGTTCATTGAAGTCCACACAAAAACAACTTAAAACACAAATGAAGAAGTGCAAGGAGGACTACAGGAAGAAGTTGGAAAGTAAGCTTCAGAAAAACAATGTGAGGGATGTGTGGTCAGGAATGAAGAAGATCACTGGCTTCGGGATAAAGGAGGATCAGACTGATGGAGGTCTGGACAGAGCGAATGAACTGAACATGTTCTTCAATAGGTTTAGCTCACCTCCTGCTTCAACCCCAACTAGCCACACACCCTCCATGAGCCCACAGCTTTCCTGTCACACCTCCACTCTGTCACCCTGCAGCTCAGTCAAGGACCTGGACACAACCTCATCTCCCTCCACATCAGGACTTCCTGAAACCTCCTCTGCCTCCACCTCCACTCTGTCTGTCTCCTGTAACCAAGTCATGCAACAACTGGTGAAACTGAACCAGAACAAGGCTGCAGGTCCAGATGGTGTCAGTCCCAGAGTTCTCAAGACCTGCTCAAAACAGCTATGTCCGATTCTCCAGCACCTGTTCAACACCAGCCTGAACCAGAAAAGAATCCCGGTGCTGTGGAAAACATCCTGCCTTGTTCCAGTGCCTAAAAAACCACAACCAGCTGAACCAAAAGACTACAGACCAGTCGCCCTGACATCTCACGTCATGAAAGTCCTGGAGAGACTCTTACTGGCTCACCTCAGCAAGCAGGTGAAGACCTTTCAGGACCCACTACAGTTTGCATACCGTAATGGGCTTGGGGTTGAAGATGCCATCATATACCTGCTTCAGAGAGCCCACTCTCATCTGGACCAGTCAGGCAGCACTTTGAGGGTCATGTTCTTTGATTTCTCAAGTGCTTTTAATACGATTCAGCCTGCTCTGCTGTGTGAGAAGCTGCAGAAATTCCAGGTGGATCCCTCCACAACCACCTGGATTTACGACTACCTCACAAACAGACCACAGTTTGTGAGACTGAAAGGTTGTGTGTCTGAGATGGTGGTCAGCTGCACTGGAACACCACAAGGGACTGTACTTTCACCATTTCTATTCACGCTGTACACCTCAGACTTCCAGTACAACTCTGAGTTCTGTCATCTGCAGAAATACTCTGATGACTCAGCAGTTGTTGGGTGTATCAGTGATGGACAAGAAGCAGAGTACAGAGAACTGGTCGGTCAATTTGTGAAATGGTGCGGTGACAATCATCTCATCTTGAATACCAAGAAAACAAAGGAGATGATTGTTGACTTCAGGAGGAACAAGAACACACATAGAAGTGTTTCCATCATGGGAGAGGAGGTGGAGGTGGTGGAGGAATACAAGTACCTTGGAGTTCAGCTGGACAACAGACTTGAGTGGAAAAGCAACACTGAGTACATTTACAAGAAAGGTCAGAGCAGACTCTACTTCTTAAGGAAGCTGAGATCTTTTAACATCTGCACCAAAATGTTGCAAATGTTCTACAGGTCTGTTGTTGAAAGTGCAATCAGCTTTGCAGCAATCTGCTGGGGCAGCGGCATCAGAACCAGAGACTTGAAAAGAATTAACAAACTGATCAAGAAAGCCGGTTCTGTGCTTGGAGTAACTCTGGAGCCGCTGGAGTTGATCATCAAAAAAAGAATTCTGTACAAGCTGACGAAGATAATGGAAGATCCTTCACACCCTCTACACAACGCCGTGACGAAACAACAGAGTGTGTTCAGTGGGAGGCTTGTTCAAGTCCGATGCAAGACAGAGAGATACAGAAGATCCTTCCTTCCAGCAGCTATCAGGCTGAAGAACAAAGCCCTTAATTAACTAATGTGATTGTTTTACTAAAAATTACTACTACTACAATATTGAATTTCCCTTTGGGATTAATAAAGTATTTTTCATTCATTCATTCATTTCATTTAAGGCAGACCAAACAGTAACAGTGTGAATGCGCCCAGTGTTTGGTTGGATCGTCTTCCAACTCATACTACTACATACAACTCATTAGGTTTCTGCTGAATACTTTTGTGTAGTTTTTGTTTCTAATTGAAAATGTCAAACATTTATTCATAGGTTTTGTCATCATGCATAAGTGACTAATTGTCTCATTTTGGTTAAATCTTTAAAAAAAAAAAAAAAACTATCCAACTTAGACTTTACATATATGTGACCTTCAAATGCAGAAAATCTTCCTCTTCATCATCTTTGGAAGCTTTTTTCTCCTTTCTAATGATCTCTAAGGACCCCTGAGCAAGGATCCTTTTTGCCATCCTGACAAACTTTGATGCAGAGCCACACAGACAAAGTAATTCACATGTGTTTTGCACCCAGTAAGACAGAGGCTAAAATGTGCAGGAATATGGGAGCAGACATGCATCGATGCTTGAAATAAAAATTCAATTTTGCAACCTTGTGCTGATGTAGCAGCAGAAAAAATAAAATAAAATAAAAAAAATCACATACACACACACACACACATGCATGGACACACCGCCTCCACACTTTTATTATCTGTGGGTCCAGTAGACCTGAGCACCTCATGTAATGTAAACCTGGGGGTTGGGGGTTAAAAGTGTTTTATTCTATATGTTCTTCACTGAAAATGAGCCAAGGCCAAGGAGTCTGAGGCTGAAATGATTATAAATTGCATTTTCTTTTTTTCTCTGGAAATGGGTCCCACAGGCCAAACCTGCAAAATACCAGGTATGTGCATGTGACATCAGTGCAAAGAACAGTATCTGCAAGAGGAAGAACTTGGATATCCAGGAACATTTCTTCCCTCTGTGCAAAGAAATGCAATCCTGTGAGAAAGAGGTTTTATTTTCTCACAGCTGATCTTCAAAGTAAAGCAGAAATAAATCTCCCTTCTGAGTTTGTCTTATTACAGACAAATGTGTTGCTAACCACACATCCAAAAATGAGTGACTGAAATAATTAAAAGGTAAATAAATTAGGTTTTAAAAGTCATAGAAAATGAGCAGTGCTCTGCTGCACAGCACCCCGACTGGCAGCCCTCAGAACAGCTCAAACAGCAGCAGATTGTAATTTATTTTAACCAGAGCAAACTGCTTGGATGTGAAATCCCAACAGACGTTAAATAGTTTATTGACTTTCTGACAGTGGGTTAAGTTACCAGCACTGATAATCGATTAACTTTACATTTCCTGGTGAGCATGTGTAGAAGATACAGTCGACATACAGTGAGCACAAATTTAGCATTTTTGATTTCCAAATATGCAGTATTTATTCAAAGAACCTTTTTTGATAACATCTTTGTCCAAGTCTAGAATCACTCTCTGGTCTTGACTTGTTGATACTAAAATGCTCTTTTTTAAACTCTTCTTTACTTAACTTTCTTTTTAAACAAATGCAAAAGTCCTTAAAAAAAAAAAGGAAATTACAGAGTGCAACCAAAAGGCATCCAATTATTAAAAAGTCATATTAGAAGATAGATCCTTGCACTATGAGCAAACCAACTGTTGACAATGCAGTACATACATAACTCTTTAACACCTTTTGGGTCTCCAAAACAGAAACTTTAAGGCCAAAACCTCCTGAATAACACTTAGAAGGTGTGCTACAGCAGGAGAACGAGAGTAAATATCATTAACAGAGACAGAAAATAATAAAATAAGATAATTTAAATCGTAGCTAAAGGGCTTTTCATGACTTTAATGCTCCTGATATCATGTGAGTGTTAAAGCAAACCTTGAAAAAGGTGTCAAATCATAATAAACAAGTAGAGAGATGAGAGAATTAAAAGAAACCTCTCAGAGATGTTGATTTGTCAGATATCACGGAGAAGAAAACAAACAGGGCTGTCGCAGCTGGTTTCATGCTTCACATCTCCTCTAAACAATAATCCTCCAAACCTTATTTGAAATGCTTTAAGTGTTTGCTGTTTATTCATCATATATTTGTTGGTTTCTTTATGGATCCAACGCAGCATAATGCTTCCCTTCACAAACAAATTACTTTGCCCCCCCCCCCCCAAAAAAAGGCAAGAAAAAATAGATTTTACTTCCACAAAAGTTCCTCATACCAAGTTATGTGACCAAGAAAACAAATGCAGCAACAAAGCAAAACATGACTGTTGTTTGTTTCATGGATGTTGTTCAGTTATTTATTTATTTTTATAATTAAGGTATTTCTCTTTGTTCCCTCTTGGTTATAAGCTCAGAAAAAAGACTGATTGCATCACACAAAGGATGCTTGTCTTTGCACTCAGTGCTGAGGAATGAGTCTTTTTACTCTTTAAAATTCAAAAGACTGAGAGTGAATGTTGGAAACAACCATGAAATTATATGCAATCTGATATAAATGAATTATGACTGCTATATTTCTATTATTTCACTATGATTCATTTCATCCAAATGAACAGCTTTTTGAGTTGAAGTCTTTTCCTTTTTTCTTTTCTTAGGAAGGTTAAATTATCTAAAATCAGTTAAGTGCTGGACATGAAGAAAACTGAGTAAATTCTCCAAATACAGTAAAGAGAAGCCTCAGTTGACGTCACCATGTGTGCTGTGTATTAGTCAAGGACATATTTACGCATGTATGCAGGCAAGCACATACACACAGACGTACCAGGATGGCCGAGTGGTTAAGGCGTTGGACTTAAGATCCAATGGGTAAAAACCTACGTGGGTTCGAACCCCACTCCTGGTATGTTTCAAAGATCATTCATTTAAAGCTCATTCTGGTATGTTGTACTGCCATATCCTTGCTGTTCAAAGGAGAGATGCCGCAGGACTTTCAGGATTTCAATCGGCCGTGGTACCCCAGGGCTCTTGTAGGTCAAGGTAATTCTTGGTAGCGATGGCCAGTCTGAAGTCCCGCCCAAGCCTACCAAGAATTGACCAATCAGAGAACTCCCCTCATTCTTGGCTAGCGGAATAGGACTTGGAGCGCAAAAATACCGTACATTTATTTTTCAACAGCATCGCTGTTTTTTTAAACGTGCTGATGGAAGCCTGACATTATCTGACTCCATTGAGGCAATGGAGATTAAAAAGGCTAACCAGGGAAAGCCATGGATGCGACCCTTGTCACCAGAAACTGTGATGGATAAGGCTCGGAGCGCCCTGCTGCAGCAAAAAGGAGATAGGTAAGCTGGCAAGTGATGTCTTCTTCCAGGACTATCTTTTGGATGGAAAGAGGACCGGGCTGTGACAGCATCGATGGATGAGCAGTCATGCTCATACAACCATCTGCTCCGTCATGCTGCTAACACCTGAGCAGAGGAGGTTCTGGGTGAGAGGATCATCCCTTATGTTGGGCCAAGAAAATACACAGGTTGAGTATTGTTATATAGTCTTCTGTTTTTTTTTTTTTTAATTTCTTCAACTGATACTCTCATCTGAATATTTATGCTGTTTTCCTGTTTTGTTTTTGTTTGTTTTGTTTTTTTTATTGTCATTTTGAAGGTGAGCTTATTAGCGTGGAGTACCTCTACCAGCAAACGGGAAAAGTGCTGCAGGACTACAAAACAGCAGTTGAAGATTCTGAGACTGCTGAAGTTGAGGTAGATGAAGGCTTCACAGAACCTGAACAATTTCAGGACTTGACAGTGCCCACATTACAGGCAGAGCAAACACTTGCTCTCGCCTCACAAGCATCTGCAGCTGCTCTTGGTTCCTCAGCAGCCCCAGCTCCTCAGACTACTGCCTCTGTGCCTCCCATTTCCCCCATGACCATTTCCCCTCGTTACCTGTGACTGAGTCATTCATTACCTCAACATCAGCGTTTGCAACCCCTTCACATGCTGTGACTCCCCTGCTCTCCCATTCCACGGCAACAGTTTCTGCTGCTGAAGAGTCTGGTGAGTGTTACAGAACTTTTTCACTTTGCTAATTGCTACAAATGCGTCAAGATATGTTTTACTCTAAATACTTCTCCTTTTTTTATAAAGCATCAGCAGAAACAGATCTACCTGCACACTCCTCTTCATGTGATGTAAGAAGTCATTTACCTAATAAACAAATGTTACAACAATTTGGCTTGCTTAATATGCATTGCTCTCATGTCTCATCAGTGGTTCTTATTGTAGGATTCGGTTGGCCCTGACAATGTTGAAGGTTATGGAGCAGTGCAGGATTTGGCCGATTTTTTGGTTGGATTAAGAGACCACCGTCTTGCACTGACTCAAGAGGAGTGCAGTCAGATCATCGCTCTGTGGCAGGCGTTGGGAGATTACGCTAAAAGGAAAACTGCGTACCCATCACGTCACCAAACTAATCTGAGTAAGGGACGATTCCGGGCCACAAAGAAGATCGTGGCTCCAGGTGTGGAGAGCACCAAAAGGTGAGTTAAACTAAGAAAACACAATATCAGGATAATGTAAAAAGTCAATGATATTGTGAGTCACACATCACTCTAATACTTTTTTTGCACATATAATTTTTTACTACTTCATTGGGAATCAGTCCTGCAGAGTGGCCCAACTGCAACAGTGTTTGAGGCTGTTTTTGTGAAGCTGTTTGCCATATACCCAAGCACTGTCCGCTGTGAGGGAACGAAGGTCTCAAGATACACTGTGGTGGTACGCGCTTACAAAAACATCAGGGAGTGCGTCATCACAAAAGCCAGGCTGATGAGTGAGACCACAATCCAGCAACCTGAAGTAAATGCTGCTACAGTTTCACAGTGGTGAGTTTGATTTATATAAATGTGCTTATTTACGCTTTACATAAAACTGATTTTGTTGACCACTAATTATAAGACTTTCTTTATGAGACGTGATTACATATTCCAGTCTGGGTCCTCGGGAAAATATATGTGAATCACATCAAAAGAAAGATCACATATTTTTGTGCATTATACTATGTGAAAACTTTGGTTTTCACATGAATTATTTTGTGTTGTAATAGGTACTGCAGGCGGTGCAAGGCACAGGATCGAGACATTCTTAAACAGGGTATTCCAGCTCAGCAAGCACCAATGGCAGCCCCATAATAGAGGTTATCTTTTCATTTATTTATTTTTATTTAACTGCAAGATCATTATATTATAAACAAACATTAGAAACACTACAAAGCCATATTAAACGGACACATATTACAAAGTAATATGTTGAGTAAGTACATGGACAAGTGTGTACACAAATACGTTTTTACATATGTATTTGTGTATTTTTCCGGCAGCATCTGGTAATTTTCGCACGTTTGTGGTCTTGCCGAATGCGGTGTGCGAACTCTCGATCTCGGGTTTCGTTCCCGCATTCATGGTAGTTTTACCTCGACTCACAGGCTATGTCCTTAGCTCAGGCGGAAGAGCAGTTGTCGTCTAATCAAATGGTAGGGTAGGGTAGGTAGGTGGGTAGGGTAGGGTAGGGTGGATCAATTCCACTGACTACATGTCATAGTGTCCTTGGCAAGGCACTTAACCCCACCTCCCAATGGGTCTATAGAGGTATGAATGTAATGTGTAGTGTCAAGCTGTATAAAGACGTACTCACCCTGTTAGACCATATAATATACATATTATTATTTTTTTGTGTGTTCTTGTTGAAATCTGCACCTATACTATTACAACAAAATAAAGGTTTTCTTTTTCTTATTAATCTTATTCCAGTATACAATAGGGTTCACAGTTTAGATTAAGTAAAGAGTTTTTTTATTTGTTTGTAGTAATAAAAAAGAAGGAATTAATATAAAAACAAAATATGACACTATTTGTTTGTCATCTATTTCCACAAACCAATGAGGTGCCACATCATCTCTTTAATTACAACTGAATGTAAATAAATAATAATGTCAGCAGTAGTTTGACATGTAACATCTTGTGCCACCCAAATACAGGTTTTTATATTTTTATGCTTTATGTTTGTATTAAACCTAAGTTTTAACCTAAGTTAAAAAACTGAAGTTTTAACATATATATCTTTGCTAAAATAAAACCTAGTAGGTTTTATGCCTGTGAATGAATTTAAACTTAAGTATAAACATTTCTTTAAAAATCTTTTAATATTTTTAAAACTTTTTTAGATGTCTCTTATATGAGGTAACATAAAATAGAGGCTCCTTGTGCGGTTTAACTAGTCTCAGTTCAGCCAAGGTCACCAGCAACCAGGATGACCGAGTGGTTAAGGTGTTGGACTTAAGATCCAATGGGCAAATGTCCGCGTGGGTTCGAACCCCACTCCTGGTAGTGGCTTCAATTGTGTTGGCAAATGGTAAGAAACAGGTAATGGATTTATTAAATTCCTTTACCAAAAATATAAAACGTTAAATATCAGAATCCCAAACACCATATGTTCAGCCATAAGCCTTCATTTTATGTTAGTGGAAATTATGTTATGTTAGTAGCAAGACTATCTGTAGCTGTCGTATCAACAGAAGCAGAAAAAAGTTAAATGTATGTAAAACGTGACTCCAACCTGTCGATGAGGCCACACATGTCGATTTGCAGTTGGCTGTAGTTTCCCAGAAGTCTTTCCTGCACCCTGATCAGATCCACAGCATGGTTCCCGACTGTGAGGAGACGCATGCAACCCTGGAAAATTCCAAAGGGGTTTCTACATTCCTGATTGTGATCCTCAGCAGGACAACCTGGATGAGGACACACAAATGGCAGAGATGAGAGTCACATGACTGCAGGCTGCCTCAAAGGAGAAACCAAAGTAGCTCATGTGATCTGGACACAAGAGAATCTGCATGGACAGGGTGAACATGGGAGGATTACAATCAGGGCCAGGAGGAAACAATAGAGAAAGCTGAGAAGTTGAGAGAGCTGAAAAGGACTGAAGAGACTACTGGGGGGGAAGATAACACATAGAAAAGATAAAGAAGAATTATAAGTTGGATTATTAAACCGCCACAAGCGGAAGGTTAGAGCTGACAGCACCAACAGTGCTGTGCAATATCAAAAGCTCCAATATTAATACATAAATCTGAGGGCAAACATGGCAACTTCCCCCCTATAAGACACATACTGAAGACGAAGAAATGAAAAAATATCCCAAAGATTCACTGAGACTAGATTTGACAGGCATAGTTCTCCAGGCTTTTTAATGGACTTTAAATTATTATTATCTACCATTGTTACGACATTATATACCTGTATATATATATATATATATATATATATACATATATATATATATATATACTGTATATATATAAGTTTCAGCTAACAGCTCTTTAGGAACCATTTAGTATAAAACAGTAATTTATGTAAATATTTTATGTTCATTTTGTTCGATGTTCATAGACAAATGCATTGATAAAGGATCTTAAAGTATGTTGAATGTGTTGGTTGATGGTGATTGGACTGTATACAAATTAAGATTATCAGGCTGTTTATGTCCCAACTACCCTTGTCATTTTAAACAGGAGAAACACCTTCTTCTCAATTTCCCCACATTCACAAATTCGCAAACACCTGGACTATTTCTGTCCCGATTTTCCCCCTTCCCCAGAAGACTCCTGAGTTGTGATTCTGTGGTGTGGAACAGAATCAGAGAGCGAGTTGACTGGGGCGCAAGGAAAGATATAAAGTCCGTGTTCACATTGTCTCCAGTCTTTTACTTTTTTCACTTCTGGATTTTTCTGTTGACAATAGTCCCAAAACCACCACCATTCCCTCGTCTTGTATGTCCTCTTCCATGCTGGATGTTGTGTTCCCCTGTTGTTGCCATGGTTCTTTTTCTTTGTTTTTCTGGTTGTTGCTATGTTTCTTCTTTGTTTCTGCTAGATCACGTTTGGTCACGTGAGATTTCTGGCTCGGAGGTCTAGATTGTAGATTGGTTGTGGGACAGAATTGTTATGTGTGTGTTGTTCTGTGCTGAGATTACTGGAGCACACCACCCACAGTACAATCAACACTGTTAAATGCCTGATTTTTATCTTCACGTGTGAGGTCTTGACCAGATAAAAAAATCTCATCAGATTAAATAAATCTTTATGTGTGTACCAGGCCTAACACAATCAGTTCAGAAAGTATCGTCCAGAAATAAAATGCATAAACTATGTACTAACTCTATATACAGGCTAGTTACTTACATCGTCCAACCACCATCACATTTTCTTTTCCTTCTACACGTCACTTACTTCATGTAAATTTCTCTCCTCATTTAGCTGCACTTTGTTCAGACAGTAGCTCATAAATGAGACCACACACACTAAGTGGATGAATGATACATGGAGTTCATGTAGGGATTTGCTTCATTCATCATTCATTCATTCAGCTTAATTATAAATCGTTTTTGTGAGGGTATTTTTTATTCAGCATTTTTATGAAAGTTTTTTAGTGCAATTTTTTATTATTAAAAAAGATTTACTGTTGTTTAACATTTTAACCAAACCTCTAAATGAACAACTGAACATAGAACAAACTAAGTAAATGAATCCAAGATCTTATAGAACAAGAAAAAGTGATGGATATTCTCATTTTACAATTTCTGCTCACAGCTTTGTTGTCTCCAATATCATTTAAATGCAGCCAAATGCTACGTATTTGCTGTTTTTCACTTATTTCTCAAACCTTTTCCAAAAGTATTTGCATTTAAATCCAGTGACCTCATCTTTCTCTGTTGCTCTGTGAGTATGGCCTGTACAACTAGATCAGAGATCAAGAAGTCCTGCAGATTTTAGATGTTTCCTTGCTGCAATACACCTGATTCAAATTAAATAGTTCTTTGCCTCTTAAATACCCAATGATTTGAGTTAGGTGCAGCAGGGAAACATCTAAAATCTGCCCACTTGCTTTTTCGATATAATGGTATGATCGAAGATTTAGATAGATAGATAGATAGATAGATAGATAGATAGATAGATAGATGGATGGATGGATGGATGGATGGATGGATGGATGGATAGATAGATAGATAGATACTTTATTCATCCCCAAGGGGGAAATTCAACCTATTTCAACCTAAAGTCCCGCCCTGGCCTGCTAAGCAGCCATGGTTCAGTTCTCCACAACGGAAGTCAGTTTTACTCGGTTGCTTCAGACATGTATCACTAATTTATCACCCCACAAAGTTGCTAGTAAGCTTTAATTTTAACTCGCATTTGGTGAGTTGGCTGGTGCTAATTTGGAGCCCTGCTCAAGGCCACTGTAAAAGATTTCCAGGCTCCATGAAACCAAAATATAAAGAAATGAGGTAACATCGATCATGTTGACTTCAAGGTTACTAGCTTTTACCTCCAAAGAAGAAATGACTTGATATGGTGACAGGAAATGAGGGTGTAGCATGAGAAACGCCTCCTTCCTGTTTATCCACAGAGACTGTTAGGCGACCGCTTCTGAAGGTAAGATCCACTGAATGCCACTGACCATCATTCAAAGCAGAACCTGTGAAAAGAATACATGTAAATGTTTATTATTGTAATATTTAACATATAAAAACAGGTTTTAGGCATTGGTGTTGAAGTTAGTATGAGACTCAGTTCACTCGTCTGACCTGTGCTGAGCTCCAGCAGCGCCCTGCCACCTTTATTGATCTGCAGATGGAGTCTGGACTCATGCAGGTACAACCAGACCACACTCTCTTGCTGAGGGAGGTCAAAGGTGAGCAGAAGCCCCGCCTTGTTCCAAGTCCTGAACTGAAACCCTACGGTCAAACCCACTGAGGAGGATGAGGGTGTCGACGGTAACTGGAGGAAGCTCTGAGGCCCTGGAAACGTCACGGCAATGGAAACTGGCTCAGCACAAGAAAAGGTCACATTGCCCTGAGAGAGAAGCATGCATAGTGAAGAGAGAAGAGGCGGGACAGAAAAAAAGAAAAGATTACTAAAGAGATAAAACAACAGAAAAACATGAATATTAATCAGCTGCAGAGGGCGTGTCGATGCGACCTCATGTCGCAGTGATCTCATCAGCAAGTCTCCTTGAGAACAGACGCCATTAGCACCAAGTAGAAATACCAACGGAGAGAGGCAGATACGCATATGAACAGTACTCTGCAGCTATTTTCTTTGCAGTCCATTGTTTCAAGGGGTGGTAACGATATTGCATTCATTGCCATAGCTGCAGCAGTAATGTATGTTACTGCACAGTGTCTCTACTGGGAATATCAGCCCAGTATCTTTACAATGCTCTGAAAACAAAGATGACATCTCAAAGCTCTTTGTAGAGCTGTTAAAGTGATATATGAATGTATGAGAAGGGATATGCATCGCCGTTGCAAAATATAAAGGAAAAAAAGTCGCCAAAAGCCTTTCTCTACACACACATCCAAAATTCTTCTCACAAACCTGTGCATACAAGCTTTTTTAAAGACTTTGCATTATTTTCTTCTGTGGCCTTGAGAATAGCTAAAATTGGTCTCTATCAAAGTAAACTATAAATACCTGATTACTCCGAGAGCTGCAGAGCTTTTGTAAAACATCCTCTATTCGAGCATCCATCACGCTAAGGAATATCAGAGCCCCTTTTAAACGGAGCTGGAAACTAATGGGTCAGTGCTTAACTGAGTTCGTCCTTATTATCACTGTACAACCACTGTTTATCTTCTAATAACAAAAGTGAGAAAGAGTAACAAAAATTCCAACAAACCTCCTTAAGGTCCTCCATTCCCTCATCACTCACTGTCCTTGTTAAGTGCTCATTAGCTTCATTAGCCAGCGTGCAACGGCACCACTAATATCCAGATAATTTCCCAGAGGTGCTGTGAGGATGTCAACATGTACGAGCACACCTGCATGTGGAAATCCCTTCGTAAACTCTGGAGGCTGACCTGATGCTCATGCATGCAAGGAACTCATTAATGCTGCTGAAACTGTAGAAACTGAGATTGTTTAGCTCTCGGTGTTTGTTAGGTGGAATGGTAATGAACAAATCACAGCAAAGTGTTTAGTTTCAGCAGCTTTTGGTGGACCAAAGAGAACTCTGTCACAATCTTTCGATCATACCCTACATTCTCTGCGTGATGTAGTTGGACTCTGGCTACCAATGACATCTTCTATCTCAGATGTGAAAGCCCAGAGCTTAGAGAGATTAAGGAGCCAAACATCAAAGATCTTTGCTTCTTCCAAATGGTTTACGTGATCTGTCATCATCACATTTGAACATAAAGGTTCTTTTCATTTCTCAAAAAAAATTAAATAAATAAAAAAATATCTACTTTTTTTCACTTCAAATGATCAAAGTTTTTATATTTAGTTAATTGATAATTTTAATATGAATGTGATTACAAAATTTTTGCCTGCTGTCATTTATGCCCCTTCTTGTAACTTAATAAAGTCACATGTTTGCTTTGTTTCAGTATCTTTTTAATGCAGTTTGCTTCCTGAGGAACGAGTCATTACCTTGTTTGTGACTGTCTTGTTAATTTACGCTTAGCTACATTTATTGGACACATTTAGCTGCAAGGCCATTTTAACAAGAAGATTTTACATAATAAAAATACAACCACAATTAAAAAGAGGGTTTAAATAGAACAGAAATAGAATCCAATGATCTTGAACATCTCCAAAATCATTATTTAATTTAGGACAGCCCACAGAAACATCAAAATATCACATATAAAATAGAAAGAGTCCTGTATTTTTGTCATATTTTGAATATTTCGATGCACCAAATGTGTTTGGTTGATATAAGGTCTGCATTGAAAGCAGAACAGTCCAGAAATCAGATTTGTGTACCACAATATCATGCTGTTGTAACAGATACAAAATGGAGTTTAGCAGTCTTACTGAAAGGTGCTTTTCTGAGAAAAACATCTTGAATGGAGCATGTGTTGCTCTAAAACCTGTATCTTTCAGCATTGATGAAGCTGTCAGTTCCACAAGGAGGCGCATTTGAGGAGAGACCAGATATACAGTAGTTGCTGAATTTGTAAAAAATGATAAACATGGTAACCTTAACATTTGGGTCATTTTTAGGTCATGGCAGAAGCAGTATCATATGTAAGGACCCTGAAAAAACATGTTACGTCTTATGTAAGAAATCTTACATAATTTTTATCGCTGTGGAACCTGTGACCCATCTGAGCTTTTATTGATTATATTTATTTTATTTCTTCTCATAAAACTGGTATATTTTGTTTATCTATTTGCTTTTACTCAGTCTTATTTACATATTTATTTTTTAGATTAATTACTTATAATGCTTTTCATTTATTAATTATTATCAATTTATTTAGTATTTAATTGTTGTCAGTTTTATTGTAATCTTTATCTTAAAAGCATTTTTCAGATTTTTTCCTGCATTTACTTTCTTTTTATATAATAGTAAATAAATCCAGGTGTTAATGGGTTCAAAGCAGGATGATTTCTCTCCTCTTCAGTCTGGAAGATGAGGCATTCGTGATTTCCAAATAAAAATTTTCATGTGTCACTCCATCTGACTTCAGAACAGTTTTCCTCTTTGACTTCCCAGGATCCCAGAGAAAAAAGCAGCTTTTAACACCTGCATTTGCACAACTGTGCTCACAGACACATTGAGTGTTCCTGACTTCGTGCTGTGATTTCCAGTAGAGAATCATGTAGGTTTTTAATACAGGGTGTAAAGGTCATGGCCATTCACTGCTGAGTTTATGACATTTTTATGATTTTGTTAATAACATGTGGAGTAGATTACTTTATTTTGTTGAGGATCATTATTCTGAAATTTTTCCCCATTTTGTAGACATGCTTATCTCAAGATTGATGCACCTCTGCCCGCCTTCACTTCTGAGAGACTCTGCCACTCTAAGGTGCTCTTTTTATACTCAGTCATGTCATTGACTTGTTGCTCAGTGAACTTATTGGTTGCACCATGTTCCAGCAGCTGTTTATTGTTGGTACTCCTTACTTTTCTAAACTTTTGTGGCCACTCTTCCGTCTTTCAAATGTCTTCCTTTCAGTATTTGATGTTTTCATGCTCTATTCTGAATCAAATGTTTGTTTAGTAGAATAGTAAATCAGTGTGCTTAAATTTATTTACATTTTAAATTTACAAACATTTTTTGGGGGTTGTGGTTTAACTTAAATGATCTGAACACTGCTTCCACTGCTTATAACGTATAAAATGTTTTTACCTTTACAGTAATTTGATGGTCACCGTTTCTCGCTGTTTCTATCAGGTTGAGACCGTTGTAGAGCAAGTTTTCCAGACAGCCATAGAAGTTCTTCTCAGCGGAGACTGGCTTCTGGGCTCCCCCGACACTAAGCTGAACAGCAATAATATGACAAGTTCGATAAGAAATAACACATATCTGCTGCGTAACGTGTAAATGCACCAGTCTGTGTTGATGTGTGTGCTTTGTTGCACCTGTTTGATGCCCCAGTGGTTGAACTCTGCAGGGATCTGGACTCTCTCAGTGTGTTTGTCCACAGTGAGGTTGAAGTGACTGTTTTTATGCTCCAGTACGACATGATGCCAGTGCTGGTCATCTAGCAGGCTGCCGAGGGAGGCGAGAAGCTGACGCTTAGAGGACGAAGCGCTGCCTGAGAAAGATAATGGAAAGGAAGAGGTAAAAAAAAAAAAGAGGATAAGAAAGAGAGAGGAAAACAGTGGACAAGAAGGGACAGAGTATAGATTAAGAGGATGGGAAGGCAGCAAGCAGACAAAAGAATTAGAAAGATGTAAGTGGATGAAAAGTGAGGATGGATGGATGAATGAAAGGCAGAGAAAGAAAAGGAGACAAGAGATGATAAAATAAATAGAGTGTTAATGAAACCTAATGACTTTGTGACTACTGCAAATTATAGAGACAGACTGGGACTTTTAATTAACACGTCAGCACTGTTTAATGAACAAGCTCTAATCTTCACACCTAAAAAAAGAAGCTTTACGCATAAAGCCGAAGGAGACAAAATGTCATTTTAAAGAAGAAACTGCAGGTTTTTTTTAGTTATTTGACTTGCAGATGTAGGCAGACACTGCTTATCTAATGTGAAGCTTTTCTTCCATCAGCTGTCATATTTCTTTAGAGTTATGCAACCTGTTTGACTTTTTCTCTCCCTTTATAGTAGCTCTGATCTGACAGCCTGTTGTTTGTTATCTGACCTGTAAGTTTGTTTTCTCCTCATTATCTGACCTCCTTGTCTGCTTCTTTCTAACAATCTGGCCGGATGTCAGAGCAACGCCAGCCTGAAGACTCCAGACATGATGCTGCTTTAAAAAAACTTCTCGTTTCTTAGCATCCCACAGGGAGCATCACTGCAAGGTCAGCTGCTCATCTCATTAGGAACTAAGTACATCTGCATATTTGTACTCAAAACCGAAGCCAGATATGTCACAATGTCTTTTCTGAACAACTGCGAGAGAAGTTTAGTGAGACATCATTAATGATAAATGAGCACCAGCCGGTGCTAATAAGTGGATCCATCTCCACCCCCCACTGGGGACACGAGAGAGAGAGAGACGTTGCGTTTCTGCTGAGTGAGCGAACTACAGAGGACGCACATTAAAAATGTATTACATATTCTTTCAGGCGCGGCAATCCCAACCTCAGAGAGA
Source organism: Melanotaenia boesemani (assembly GCF_017639745.1). Taxonomy (NCBI): domain Eukaryota; kingdom Metazoa; phylum Chordata; class Actinopteri; order Atheriniformes; family Melanotaeniidae; genus Melanotaenia; species Melanotaenia boesemani. The sequence continues at coordinate 28,551,876 of NC_055689.1, read as the reverse complement.
GATAAAAACTGTCAGTTTTAGAGGATGATGGACACATTTATTTTTTGATATTTCAGCTGAATCTGTGAGGAAATAGATTTTACTGTAATTTTAGAAAAAAACTTCATTGGAGAGACTTCTAACATCTACCTCGAGATACAGATGAGGTCTGTTCTGTCAACACAGCAGTTGCGTTGATTTATTTGATTTCAGTGGGGGCAATGCAATCAATATGGGAGGAAAGACAACACAGCTTCAAAACAAATAAGATCTCTCTCCTGGCATTGATTAATGGAACAATTATGATATTGCTGGAGGAAAAGAGGACCTCGCTGGCTGGATGTTTCATTAAATGGATGATTTGATTACATCATGAAAGATGACAGAAAAATAAAGTTGGAATCAAAGAGAGAATATTGTCCAAAACACAGAAGCTGATCTATTAATATGAATGAAGTATTCTCTTGTTTTTCTTTGCATTTTCTTCCTTTTTAATGGGAAATCATCTCCAGACTGAATGGAAACTTTTTAAGACTCTGAAATTGGTGGAGGGACCTCTGGAAGTTTGTTTTCCAGAAATGTTTTTTTAAGTGAAATGGTCATGACAAACAAATCATCTATCAATAATTTTCCAAACCTCACACATCAACAATTAATTTGACTTATGAAATTAAGTATTTCATGCTAGAGGTCAGTAATGACATGACATCATCCTTCCGGTCACAGAGGAAGAGTAAAAGCCAACGATACGGAGCTATAAAATCCTCTTTGGCCTCAAAGACCTTGACGTTGAACAGGAGCAGACCTGCAGCGTCATGGTTACGGCTTCTGGACTTCAGGATGCTTCAGAGTCAATGTGGTGTAAAAACATCTCACGTAGTTATAAAAAGGAGTTAACCATCACACAAACTTGGGTCTTGAGTTTTGTCAGTTTTTAAAATTTAAAAACACTGTCTATTCATAAAAGTCTCCAGAATAACTTTTAAACCCAGTTAATGTGCAATGAACAAGAAAAATCACCATTATGGCAGCAGATACACAATAAGTTTGATCATATATGATGATAAATTGAACGTCATGGTCTGTGGGTTTGCTTGTGTTTTGGATTTTGTCTTTTGTTTCTTGGATGGGGTTTAGCCATTAGCTCCTTCAGTATAAATGCTCCTTAGTTTCCTTTGTTGTCGGACCCTCGTCTGTCCTGTCCAGGTTTGCTATTGTTGTCGGGTTGGTCAGAGCCCTTCTCAGTCAGTTTGTTAGTCATGTCTTTACTCCTAAATGTTGTTTATTAGTTTTGGGAATAGTACTTTATTTATTTTGCTGTGGAAGCACATTGAGTTATTTTAAATAAAGTCTTGTGTTCTGACTCCTGCTGGTGATTTCTGCATGTGGGTTCTCCCTCAGTCACACTTCACAATAGTTAAACTTTCTAAAATCTGAGCTTTTACTTTGTTCTCCTTGTTCACAATGGCCAATTCCCATCTGGAGTTATTCATTCATTTTCTATACTGATTAATCCAAATCACAATTGCAGGGAAGCTGAAGTCTATCCAAACAGTTAGCAGGTGAGAGGCAGGGTACACCCTGGGCAGGTCACCAGTCTATCACAGGGCCAACATAGAGAGACAAACAACCATTCACACTCACTCCTAGGGAGTATTTAGAAAGACCAGTTAACCTAACATACGTGGATGAGTGTCTGCAACTTCACCATTTTACATTTAATTAGACTGTAAGACCCAGAAAGGGCATGCCATAGTCCTTTGCATAGACATTTATGAGCAGAATTAAGGTAAAGTTACTGTACCAGTTCACATGCACCCAATGTGATCTTCATTAAAATTTCTAATGGAAAAGTGCACAAGATCGGGTGTGTGCTTAGTTTCCTACATGTGAATGTTTCTGTCAGTATTTACTTAACAAATTTGGTGTATAACAAGCTGCTCAGTATTTTATACACGAGACTTGTTCTTGATGCTGTCTTGCAGCAGTTGCAGCTCACACTATGCCTACAGGCAGCAAGTCCACCTGTGGCTTGAGCCTAACGCAGGATGGGATGGAGAAAACACTTCACAAAACAGCTTTGACATCCTTGAGGTTACAGATGGTGTAACAACCTGAAACTCATCACTACTCTTGCTTCAAATCCTCTGAAAAACACCCACAAGGTTTGAAGGTAAACATTACCAATGAAACCATTAAGACAAAGCTCACAGGGTGTGTTAATGAAATTCTGTATTAAAATATGTTCCAATAACGTTCCAGTTCATTAATCTTCTATAGTTTTTCATGTAAACAACTACAGTATATTGATTATTTGGATTTTAATAACCAAGTTATTCACTGTTAAGTGCACATTGCACACTGCATTTATGCCATCTCTCCATCCATCTATTTTCTAGCACTTATCCGAGGTCGCTGAGGCAACAGGTTCAGGACGGAGACACATACACACCTCTCTCAACACTCAACATCTCCTCATAGGGAATTCCAAGGCATTTCCAGGGCCAGAAAGGAAATATTTTCCTTCCAGTAGGTCCTGGGTCTACCCCAGGGTCTCCTCCCTGAACGCTTGGAAAACCTCCAAGGCGAAGCAACCAGGAGGCATCCTAATCAGATGCACCAACCACCTTAGCTGACTCTTTCTGATCCAGACGAGCAGTGGCTTCAAGCCAAACTCCCTCTGGATGTGTGAGCACCTCACGCATCTCTCAGGCTGAGCCCGGCCACCCTCTGAAGGAAATTTTGGTCACAATCCAAATCTTGTGTCCATAGATCAGGGTTGAATTGGGGCTACTGATGAAGACCCAATTCATCTCTCCACCTCTTATTCCATCCTGCTATTACTCGCGAATAAGATCTCAAGATATCTGAATGCCTCCGTCTGAGGCAAAGACTCATTTCCAACATGGCTGGAGAACTCAACCCTTTTCCAGCTGAGAATCATGGCCTACACCTTAGATGGGCTGACTTTCCATATAAAATCTAAGCTTTTTAAAGTTAGTCTTCCAACATTTGTAAATAGTCGGTTACTTTGTATATTTTCTGCCAAGAGTAATCTAATTTTTAAAATCAAGCTTATTTTATTATTGTTTATCTTTATCTTTTATCTCATTTGAACAATAATTTACAATCAGATGAGCGTAAAGTCATTTAGAAAGGAATGCAAATATAAAAACAGTGAATGGACACAGTAGTTTTTGCTCATAAAGGAGGTTTAGATCGACTGGCTGAACACAAAGCTGGGTGATTTTATCCTTCTTCACATGCCCTCAAGACAATATCACTTCCCTGTATCTTGTCTGCTATTCTATTACAGTGGCTTAAAATCTGATTGCTGATATCAGAAAAGCTGCTGGTATAATTATTTCAGCAGCTGAGTCTCATAAAGCCCGATGACTGTGGCTTTGTAACGATTCACACCTCGGGTCACAGCGTAAGGCATTCGCAACAAGATCAAAAATTTCTCCATTGTGGAAGATAAAGTGACTATTTTAATAGAGTGAAAATGACACAAAAAGCTAAACTAAATTAAAAAGTGTCATCTGCAATATTAAGTTTGAAATTAAGAGGAGCTGATCCAACAAAATTTAACATTTACAGAATCAATTAGAGTCTTCGGAAGAGTAATCAAATATGTGGAGCAAAAGGGAAGTTATAGGAAACTGGTTAAATGTGAGCCACCACAACACAATGGTTTAGTATTTCTAAATTTATTCTACAGAATAGGAGTTTTATTATTCCCTTTATGAAGTTAAAAGTGGAGCAAAACCTCAAGACAAACTTAAACTGTGGCACAAATGAATGTAACAGCAGATGTGACGCAAAAATCCTCTGATGGAGAAAATGAGGGAAAAAAAGTTATGTAAAGAGAGCATAACAGAGGGGTGAAATTCAGTCTACCATACAGATAACATTACATTATAATGTTAACCTGCATGTTGCGGCTGCCTACTCATTGTCGCCACCTGTGCCCCATTCTGCATGCAAATACCTGCTCACTGTCACCTAGCTGGGATTGGCTGGAGATGTCACAGCTTCGACTTCACCCTCCTCATTGGATGATTGATGGACCAATCAATGCTTCTGCTGTCAATCACCAAGAAATAAGAGTCCTCTGCAACCGCTCAGTCACTGGCAGCTGTTGGCTCAGTAACAGTCTGCCCTCGAGCTTGCTGGGACTTTTGACTTGTGCATGTGACTGATGATACAACTGATAGTTTGACAGCTTAGTAGCTACTTCTGTTTGTATCAGAGGATTGTGTTTTGATGTTCCAGTAGTGTTAAAACTACTTGGTTTTAAGCTCACTTTTCTGACTTGTACAAGTCTTGTTTTGTGTAAGTTTTTGTAAAACCAGTTTGGCTCTTCCTTTAGTTATTTTGTTAGTCTAGTTAAAAATTTGTGTGGAGTTGGGACAGGAAAAGTTATTGGTATTATTGTGTTTATTGAGTATCTATTTTTTTTTTTTTGTGTGTGTGTATTTGTATAGTGTCAAGACTCATCATTAATGATGCTGCTTCCTTTGTTTGTGTGGCTTTAGCTCTGAAGGCCAGCTTTGTATTTTGTTCTTTGTGACTGGCTGTTTTTGAGTTGTTTAGGATAATGTTTTGTTTGCATTTTATTAAGCAGCATCGATAACCCCTACTCCCTTAGCCCCACTTTTCAGCCTTGTTTGTACCTCATCCCCTGTTGTGTGTAATGAATCAATATTGTTTCACCCCTACAATCTTGCCAGAGTTCTCCTTTTCGTTGCGGCTCATTTTTACCCTAGCAGAGTCGGGTCGTAACACTGCACAATATGAGCTTTTGCTGGTGAACAGTAATAGGATAGGATCTAATTTGTGTTTTGGTTGTTGTTGTTTCTGGGCTGTTGCTTTGTGTTACCTCATGGTGAACTGGTGTGGGGTTGCAGACCTGGATGCATCACTGTTGGCGCAGCAGAGTGGATGATGCATAGGCACAGGCTCAGAGACTTTAGCAGATTATCCTAATTACACAATATATCATGCTTAGAAAAGAATGAAACTGAATAAACAAATTGACAAAAGCGTTTAACTGCATTTTGAAAAAGATTTTTCTTTTCCAGAAGACCGATACCTAACAGTGAAGGAAGCTGGAAACAGAAAAGATGGCAGGGTAAATATCATTGGGGCTTGTTTGTATGTATGTGTAAATATACTTGATATAAAAAAGATAACAGGAAAGTTTCTTCTAATGTAAAAAGGCAATGAAGCCCCATTAATGTTAAATGTGTAGTACAAGGTGATTCCCAAAAAGCTTTTGGCTGATAACTTGGCATTTATCAGCATGGTGTGCTTTGTGACCTAACAAATGGAGGAAACTGGACACATGAAGGCAAAAAGAGTTTTTTCAGGCAAAAACAACAAAAAGCAGACCAACACCATCTGAAAGCGATCTTCATAAAGAAAGAGATGAATCTGGAGCTTTGGCTGTTCCATGTACTGTTCTCTAAAGCCTCTTCAGAAATGGTCTCAATGGAAAAATGGCTGTCAAGAAGCCATTATTACAGAAGGAAAAATAAGCAGAGAAGTCTGAAGTATACCAAACGACACTAAAAACTGGACTGAATAGGCAATAGGTCTGATGGAGAAATAAATCCTCCCTAGAGCCTGGACTCCAGCTTTATTGAAGCATCATCTTGATGTAGTAGATGTCCATCAAGAAGCCTGGAGAACTAGTCCTTAAGACTTTTAAAGAAATAACAAGAAAGTTAAAGAATAAATGTGGCTGTGCCAAAGATTTCATTTGAAACTTATTAGAATTTCACTGATGTATTTCCATTTATTTTAGTAAATGTAAAATGCATCAGTGCACCTTGTTCCTGCTCTGCTGGTTCTGTATGAAAAAATGAGGTGACTCAAGACTTTTTCACAGTACTGTCATTTCTTCTAAGCCACACTTTCTAAGGTGCTTTATTTTACATGAAAAAAAAATGTCAAATATCAGTTTGTAATAACTGTTAAAGATAAAAAAAAAAAACCAAACCTCTCAAAAGCATTTTAAGCATGTAAAAATGTGTAGAAAAGCAAATTAATTCCCAGCTTGAATATAGATCCTCACCACTAAATTCAGAGCCAGATTCTTTGTAAACAAGTCTTGAGCACTGACATAAAACTGGAGCGCACACACCAACAACTCAGGTGTAGAATATTACAAAAGGACATCTGTCCAGCTCTAAGCATGGGGGTAGAGAGATCATGCTATAGGACTTTGTAGCAACCAAAGTCAAAGGGAACATTTTGCAGACAAGTTTTTGAAATACACATCGCAGCTTTATTAATACAGCTAAATCTAAAAAGTTTGCTCCCAGACGTAGATCCTACACCAACATTTACAAGATGAACTTTCAGCTCAGAAGTCCTGCACAACCAAGACCGTCCAAGAACCTCTGAGCTACAGTAAAAGCCTTTTTGTCAGCTTGTACTTTTTAAAACTCTTTTTAACCGCAACTGTAATCCTTGAATTGTGACTTCAGTCACATTAGAGGTTGTTTTCTTTGACTAGCACATCTTAAGTGGACAGGTTTTCAAGGTGATGGTAAAAATATTCCAAAAATGTCTGGGTCATTTTAAAAGGGTGGCACAGATTCTTTGTAGACACTAAATGCTTGAGGGGCATAGAGTGGTTGTCTCATACTGTCAAAACCTTAAAAGAGAAAAAAGTTTCATGGATGACAGATGGAAAAAGGGTAGAACATAGTATAGACATTTTAATGAGAATTTAATAGAGGGTAAGAAGATGAAAAAAAACAAGGATGATAAAAGAAAACTTTTAGGATACATGTATATATGGACAGATAAAGCCAGGTGAGAATCCTGAAAGGAGGTGTGCCATATGGTGATGATTCAGCCTTACAACTGGTTTAACCTTATTTACACAAACATATGCACATAAACAGTCACACCTTTCTGTTCAGACCATAAGCCAAGCATCAGGACTTGCAGAGTCCAGCCCTAGCACATGCTGCAGTGAACAGGGACCATCCATCATGCCTGCAACTACAGAGATGCAGCAGAATGGGAGCCAGATTTTAACCAGTCAGGTGACTTTAGAGGTGTTTGTATCATTCTTATTTATAAAGATGCTCTACACTAATATCACCATGAATCACACAATGAAGTTGTTTGTCCAGCATGTGTCTAAAACAATATCTTGGAGAAGGGAAATCTCAAATATGGGGGCAAAATATTGTTGAACACATCAGTTAATGGTAAATAGACTGTTCTAAAATCTAAAAAACATTTAGATTCCTGAGAGAAGACACACAATGCTTTAAAAAAAATCATATATCCAGCTTGGACTTCATAAGAGAATTGTTATTTTTATATCAATGCTTTTTGGTGCTGATTACTTGTGTTTAAGTGCAAAAAGATTTGGTTAAGTCTAATAACAGTCACGGTTTGAGCTGAAATACAGAATTTGATCACTTCAGTCATTTTAAGGTGCACATTTTCTACACTTGGACACCTTTTCTCTGCTGCTCAGATCTTTACAGTCCAGCATACCAGGAGACAAACTATAGTAGATGGCTGTATGAGTGTTGATACCTCGGCTGAGCAGAAGCAGCAACTTTCCCCTGTCTAGCTCCACACTGATGCAGAGTTCCTCCAGCCCCTCGGCATGCAGCAGTGTCCCAGAATTCCTCAGAGTTTTAAACTTCAGAGAGATGACCTCTTTGGATGTTCGTCTTGCTCCAGGACTCGGCCGATACACCAGGCCGCTGCTGCTGCTGGTAAAGCTCACCACGTCAGAGGCTGAAAATAAAAAATAAAAACACAGATTTTCAGCTCAGACAAGGAGCCATTCAAAGCAGAACCATCACCAAAGCAAGCAGCTTAATTATGGCCTCTATAGTCACGTTATCGCATCTGTGTGTTTTAATTATTATTTTTCTTGTTGTACATGCACAACATAGTTGCTGTTTAACATAATCACAGTTAAAGCAGGTATTCAGAAGCAAACATTCACCCACTCTAGACATAAATTCAGCCTGTTACTGTGATACTGTGGTTGCAGCAGACAATTTCACAAATCTGTATTCTGCTTATCATTTTACATCAAGCTATTTCACTGCCTGTGTCTGCCGCTTGCTGGGGATTTGGTCTGAGGTGAGGCGAGGTAAACAGTGTAGGCAGTAAAGAATGGACTATTTAAAACAGGCAGCAGCTGAGCTCAGCATCCAATTTTCTTTTCGGCTGTACAACTAATTTCTCTGACTGAATGTTTTTTAATGAAGTTGGCAAGTCTTTGACCCCACTTAACTTGCAGCACTGTTCTTATTGCACTGTACAGTGTATTTCCTGCTGATTACAAAGCAGCAGGCTCAGGCTCCGAAGTTCTGAGTCACACCAAAAACACTATTCTCAGTCTACTTCATATTCAACCAAACATGCCAATTAAGCTATAAAATGTGTTTGTTTTTATGTAACTGCGATGAGCCTAATCCCTGTAATTATCCCAAAAACATACTGTCAATTGCTGGATTACAATAAGAGCAGTAGTGCGGTGAGTTTACCAGCTGTTTGTGTTTGAGTACTTCTATTATTTCTGCTGCACCAAATACCACAATAAGGCACAAAAAAATTCAAATGAATGTTTAGACATTTGATCTGTATAAAGGATTTGTTGGATTAATTGTAATGCATCTTTATAGACTTATTTTCCTGAGAAAGGGGGCATTATAATACTTTACTAATTACATCATTACTGTATGTTTGAAGTCTTGCTGTTAGCTCAGTGCAACATGATGCAACATCTTGTACAACAGCTGCGTTTTAATCCAACTGTCAAACAAATATGAAGCAAAATTCACTTAATAGAAAATGCACATCAGGTGTTTAATGGATGACTGAAACTGCCAAAATAAAAACTGAATACAGAAATATAATAACTGGTCAATGAACAAGTAATATATAAATATTTAAAAAAAATATACATATTTTTCCATGAATCAATTAATAAAATGTGACATTAATTAATGTTTATATTTTATTTAAATTTATTTTAATTGGTGGATAAGATTGGAAATAATGGGGAAGTTAGAAAATGTCAATAAATACGTAGATAAACTGGAAGCACTCAGAGAACACAGACCTCTGCCAAGACTTTGTACATTTTTTTCCTCAATGATGTGGGCAATTTTTTTTAGTTTGAAGTTCTAATGGCAAAATTATCCCTATCTCCTCATCGTAAAGAATCCTTAAATAAATTTCTGGATCCAGACGATGATCCAGATAACCCCCAAAATCAAAACCCTCATTCCTTATTCCATTTCTCACATTTCCTGAAAATTAATCAAAATCCGTCCATAACTTCTTGAATTATGTTGCTAACGAACAGACAGACAGACAAACCAATGCCCCTGAATACATGACCCATGTCTGAATAAAATTAAATACATAAAAAGATTTCTGGGGTCATTCACAGTGAAATAAAATGTAAAAGTAAAATAATACAGAAATAAATACAGATGTGAAAATTAAAAAGAGAAAGACATGGGAAAAGCACCAAATAAATAAATAAAAAGAAATGAAAATTAAATGGTAATATAAATTCATAGGAATATTAATACAAAATTTAATTATAAAAGCTGAAAATTGAAATATAAATGTCTATTTATGTCACATTGTACTAATTAATGGAATGCAAAAATTAAATGGTAAAAATAATTCTTTTTATATAAATTATTGACATATTAATTATTTTACTGTCCAATTTTTGTATTTCTGTTTATACATTTTTAATGGCAGTCCTCCACTGTCTCATTTTCATATATTTGTACTGAACAAACTATTGTTGACAGGTACGACTGTGCAACGTGCGATTGTTATAAACGGTGTTGTGATGGGCTAACCTAAAACAAAACCTCAAGGAAGAAAATGCAAGCAACAAATGGAATGACATCTTCATGAATTTTTTTCATCTAGGGCTAAATCCACACAGAGACAGTACAAATTTAGTTTTTAAAAAGTTTTCTGTAAAGACAGAATTGTTTCAAGAAATGTGTGCATTCACACAAAACCACTGAGGACCCTGTATTATGCATGCCAGGCCTCTACGCGGTGTTATAACTGCCACAGGAATACACAAACACCAGAGAATAAGACTATAGCATGTGCAGAAACTCATATGATGTAAACATTCAAAGAAGATGATGATGCTGAAGAATCAAACTCCCAAAATGTCTGTATCATGTGTATGAAATGTCTAAATAATAAAAATACTTCAGCAAAGACACCTAAACTCGCCCCTGTGTGGACATGGCTTTAGTATGCTATGGTTATGCCTTTATATAAACATTTATCCCTTTGACCCTGCATTGGAATAAGGTGGCATAGATAACAAAAAGATGGTGGGAATTATTAAACATTTATGCAAACTGCCTTCTCATCCTAAAATGGCAAAAACAGGTAATGCTGAGAGAGCGAGCGAAAGAGCAATCATTTTCAGAAATGTTTCGGTCTGACAGGATCTGAATCAGGGGTTTGGTATTTTATGTGACATGCACCCAACCCACTCAGCTATCAGCTCCCTTCAAAGAGCTGCATTCCTTTTTCTGAGGAGGATTTTGTGGTGGATGCTGCATTAGTTTCCAGCAGGATCACCACGAATCTTCTCTGACATCTATGACACAAACTGTCAGAGGAAAGATAAATATAGCACAAACTGTATTTATCTGCAATGTCCTGAAATAATTTTTCAATATATCCAAACCTCTGCAAGCAATTTATCAAAATCCAGCTTTTAAATATTCCTCACAAACCTTCTTCTTCCAGGTCCGTAACAGCAAGCAGCCTTTGAAAGGAACATAGGGGTTTCAATTCATAAATCTTTTTACATAATCTTTTTCATAAATCTTACAATTACAGTATTAGTCAGTCCATTGTTGTCATACAAGGCAAATATTAAACGAGTCTTGTAAGAACATTTGTGAAAATCCACAAAGGCATTCATGTCCCCCAGAATAAGATACACAAGATACTTTGTCATTATACAAAAATGTACAATGAAATAAGACTGTACTGTCAGGATACGGACTCATGCCTGGTAAATATAAATCAATAATGGCTGTGGAGTAAAAACTGCCCAAGAAACCTGTGGTATGAGTTTTTATGGATCTGTGTCTATTACCAGATGGCAAGAGTTAAAAAAGGTCAGGGTGGAAACAGTCCTTGAGAATGTTGAGTGAGTTCTGTAAACAGCGAGAGGCAAAGATGTTGTTCAGCACTGGTAGGTGGGAGTTGGTGATGTCCAGTTTCAACAGTCCTCTGTAGAGCCTTCCTTTCAGCTGCAGAGCTGCTTCTATACCATACCAGGACACTCTTGATGGTGCAGCAACGGTAGTAAGACACACCAGGTGCTGTGGAAAGTTAATCTTCCTGAGTGATCTCAAGAAGTAGCGTCTTGCCTTCTGTGTCTTTTTCACCAGCATATTGATGTTTATAGTCCATTTCATGTCCTCTGTGATGTACGTACTCGAAAAATTTGTAGTCAGTGATCATTTGTTCTGTTTCGTTGATATGTAGTGTGAGGTTATCTTCTTTACACTACACTGTCAGCTGTTTCACATCCTCCCTGTGCGTAGACTCATCTTTCCTGCTGATCAGCTCCACCACTGTTGTTTTGTCTGCAAATTTGACAACTGCATTGCTGTTATGTGACGGGGTGCAGTCATGCGTGCTAAAGGAAGGAAAGGAAAAGACTTAACACACAACCTTGTGGGGCTCCTGTACTAAGTGTCAGGGTGGAGGAGTAATTAATGCCCATCCTGACTGACCGTGGCCTGTTAATCAAAAAGTCCTTTGTCCACAGGCAGATGTTGTGTTGTATGCCCAGACTGGACATTCTGAAGTACAGTCTGCTAGGTGGGATGGCAATAAAAGTAGAGCTGTAGTCTACAAAATATCACCTGATAACGACTTAGTACATCTAACATTTAAAGCTATGATTATGAACACATTTTTATGTCTCAAATAGCATTATATTTGCTATAAATCCAGCCAGCATAATGACTTAACCACTATCTTTTAAGGTATCTGACTGTTCTATAGATGTTTGCTAGCATGAGATCTTACTTGTTCATTGACGAACGGAGAGAAACAGCATTCAGCTGAGAGCTTGGCAGCTGCCATAGACATGTTTGAGCTTTATGTGTACAAAGGAAAGGCTGTGTGCTAAGTCAATAATCTCTCACTTTCTGAATCATCAATTTACACATAAATATAGCAAATATGACTGTAAAGCCACTGTTTTAGGCTTTATATATATGGTAATTTTCTTGGATAACACTGTAGGTATGTAAAATATGGATGATAGCAATACACAACAACAACTTGGACATGGCGTCAGTGATCAAGGGTTAATATGTAGATTTTTGCGCCCTGAGGCCTTCAGATGCTAATGTTAATACCATCTGTTCCTGAAGCAAACATAAAACTATTGCTGAATGTAATTTATCTAAACATTCAGGCTTGATTTTTTTTTTTTTATGCCAGAGTCTTCCTGCTTTGTGCAACAGTTCAGCTGTTCTTTATTTTTTTCTTTTTATTTTCTTTCTGTGAAACACTGATTAGGAGAAAAATGAAGAGGATTTTTGGTGTGGATTTACTGGCAAACCGTTTTTCAAGATGCATTTTTTATAGCTGGGTACACACAAAAATTACTGGACTGTTTCTGTCCCGATTTTTCCCCTTCCCCACGCCCAATTATCTTAAGTTGCATAAGATTATCCTATAAAATTATTATTTGGTCAGAGGTGTGTTAAGAGCCAATTTGTCCCAACAATTGGCTCCGAAACGAGGTGGACAGTAGGAAGTATTGAACATGTTAAATATTTACGACCAAAAATCTTTGCTTGTGTGGAAAGCCGACGGCTCCTGAGTTGTGACTCTGTGGATTGTGACGTGGAACGGAAAGTAGCCAATCAGAGAGCGAGCTGACTGGAAAGCATGGAAAGATATAAAGTTCACGCCGTCTCCAGTCTGTAGATTTTATCAGTTCTGGATTTTTCTGTTAACAATAGTCCCAAGACCACCACCATTACTTCATTATATATGTCTTCTGCCATGCTGGGTTTTGTATTTGTTGCTATGTCTCTTCTTCGTTTTGCTTAGATCATGTGAGATTTCTGGCTCGGAGGATTAGCTTCTAGATCGGTTGCAGGACAGCATCGTTATGTGTGTATTGTTCTGTGCTGAGATTATCGGAGCACACCACACACAGTATGACCAAAACTGTTAAATGCTTCATTTTTATCTTCATGTGTGGGGTCTCTAACAGATAAAAAAAATCTCTTCAGACTTAGTAAAATCTGTGTGTGTACCAGCCTTAAGAAAAACTGCAGCCAAGACCTTGGATTCAATCTGGGGAAAGGATTTGTGGGACACTGGAGGTTTTTTTTTGTAGGTTCTTTCTCCAAGTTTGAGCATTATAGCTAAAAAAAAAGGCTGGAAACACAGCACAATTGTTGGTCACTGTTACTAATCTGTTATTTTGGAGACGGCTTTGTTGTGTTTGGCTGCCCTGCTGTTTATGGCACTTTAATGGTGAGGAGAATAATATTTTCATATTGATGGTGTGCACATTAAATCAGATTATTGCTATTGTTTAGTTTAGATTGTTGCTTGAGTTTTACATTTCTTGAGATTTCTTTAGACTTTCAATAATCTCTTTACACCCAAGTAGTATACTGCAACTATTGCAAGTGTTGAAGCACTAAATTTCTTCACAAAGTAATAAAACTTTGATGTGACAATAAAAATGAGGTTGTCAAATCAAATCACAATGTCTCTTAGCCCTTGTCAAATTATTCAAGTCCATTTAGTTTCTTCCCAAAGATAGCAAATGACAGGCCTCTGCTATTTTAAGTGCACCAGTAGGTCACACAGTTTGGCTCCAGGAAATGTCTGAGTGTCTTTATGGTGTATTTATGGGTAAGAAATGTCAGTGTACATTTTGAGTTTAAAGCAAAAAGGAAGGGACCGCTAACCAGTTTTAAGTCAGAAGAATTCTTTGTCAGCACAGATGGCCGTGTTTGCTAAATATTTGGCTGAGATGATTTTTTAATTTCATCTGTTTATTTATTTTTTCCTCGCAGGAATTTACTTTACATATGTCGTGGTTTAGAGATTTATGGCTGCTGATGTTTTATTTTCACTCTTGAAGAATCTAGAAGTGGACATGTGATCAGGAGCTTAATTGTAACACAAAATGCTGCAGCTGGCACCATAATAATGAGCTGAAAGTTTGTACTTTCATTTTTGCTAAGTGCACAGCTTTGATTAAATTGAGACACCAGTGTGCTGCCAAAATGCTCAAATGCACAAGAAAACACACAGATCAAGTATATTCAGTATGTATTTGAATGCAGTAATACTTTTATTGTGTCCCTCTGCAAATACTTTGATGGTGCCGTGGCTTTATTGTCATATTCTTATACATTGCAGAAACTTTATAGATTTATTTTATTTACTTATCATCCAATAAAAACGTATGGTTCAGTGGAATTTACGTTTTCATCTTAGTATTTACCGTTTGAGAATCTATATGGTTTTGTTTTTGCTCGTGAGTGTGCTGTGCTTTGATAAGAAAAAGAACATAAGAGCAAAGACACAATAGGCAACAAATGCTAAGAGAACTTCATACATTAAATATCTACTCATTTTAGGGAATAAAAGGCAAAGCACCTGACTCCACATTTTACTGTCTTTCCAGGTCCTGAACGAGATAAAGAAAGAAATAAAGAGGGAATGACCGATCTCTGCTTTTGTCATTCCTCATTAAATGAATGAAGTCATTTAGTTATTCAATAATAATAATTAATTATTTCCTTCTGTGTAGCTAATTAAAACAATGTAACAGGATGAAGATTGACGTGTTTTATTTTTTTATTCATTTCAGTTTTTATTGTGAAGATTTATGTTGCCAGTGTGTATATATGCTACTAAGTAAAATAAAAGTGTTAGAGCAATCTACCTAAATAAAGAAACTTTTTTTTTGCCAGTAAATTCAGTAAGACTTTTTGGCTTCATGATAACTGTGGTGATTTAAGTCAAGTTGATGAAGATGAGACTCACTGTAAGGACATCCATATGTCTCCAACCGAAGTCCGATCCGTCCGCTGGGATTCCAGTCTAGAGGAATGAGGCGGAGGTAGCGAGCAACTGCTGGCTGCTGCAGCTTGTACTGCACCACACTGTCTGCATTGCTGTTACCTGGAAAAGACTGAAAGCACACATATATCTGTAAATAGTGGAGCATATTACATGAAGTTTGTCATTACTGACAAGTCTAGACATAATTGTGCATAATATATATGCAGGGTTGCCTGCTAACAGTGACATTAATATGCTCCAACATACCTGTATGTTTAGTGTGTAAATCAAACACTTGTGAAACAATATTTTTACAAGCATTGTGGGGCTTTATATAAATTACACATGAAGGATTACTAATAAGATCTTTAAAAGAAGTGTTTATTCAACACATGAATCGAGAATTCCTAATGAGATTTGGAATTAGCAGGTAATCATATTTTTTTCCAAGAGATCTGCTCCTTCTGACATAAAAGCTGCAGCAGTTTATGAGGCAAAAATATTGCGAATAAAGAAGTGCTGTGTAATCTGTGTTCCAGCCTCAGTATGACTCAGCATTTGAGGGGATAGATGTAGGTTTTCTGACATGGGGAAAGAGAAGAAACACTTGTTAAGCACAACAAAACAACAACAAAATAAAAGAAAAACTGACACTTTTTGGTCACAATAAAAACAAACAAACAAACAAACAAACAAACAAAAAAAAAAAACATCATGTCATACTGAAACAGAAAAGATAGGAAGGTTACCAGTTATTGACAATTAACTGGCTGCACAACATATATATATTCTATCTTAACTGTATAACTGATAAATATTTTGGTTATAAGCAGAAAGGTTAGGCTACTTTAATGTCATGCTCTTGTTTTATTTCAAAATAAGGAATTTGTTGATTAATTCATTTATTTGCCCTTTCGTTTTTGTTTTAGATTTCTTTTACTGCCAAAAATTAAAGTTTGTTTTTTCTTGTAAAATGCTTCTTTGTGACTTTTTCTGCCAAATAAAACATGGATTTTTTGCATACCACCTAATTAGTCTTTTTTTTCCCACTCCTGTGGTATTGAAAATGATATTGAGTATTATCCTGCATACATTTTGAGTTTAAAATGGTAATGTTATTACAGAACTACAATCTGTTCAGAACCTGTCAAATCCAACTTCTAAAATCTAAAATTAAAATGACAGTAATTTGATTGATTAAACCTCGTAAACATCCTACAGCTGTCACAACCACTTAAATATCTAGAAACTTTAAATATCAGAAAAGTTTTTTAAAAAGTGTGTCAATTCTTCAGACCACAGGTTGTATAGATGGATGGATGGATTCTGACCACCAGAATTACTTGATTTATGATTTATGACAACTTTAACTTGACCTAATGCATCACCTGGTAACCATCCATCCATTTTCTATACCACTTAATTCAGTTCAGGGAAGCTGGAGCCTATCCCAGCAATTAGCAAGAGAGAGGCAAGGTACACCCTGAACAGGTTGTCAATCCATCGCAAGGCCAACACAGAAAGACAAACACTCCTAGGGAGAATTTTGACCAATTAAGACCAATTAACTGCATGTTTTTGGACAGTGGGAGGAGGTACCCGGAGAGAACTCATGCAAACACAGGGAAAACATGCGAACACTACACAGAAAAGCCAATGTTCAAACCTCCTCCCAGCCAAGGATCAAGCCAGCAAGCCACGGTGCTAACCACCACACCACCGTGTGGCACCTGTTAATAAGTTGAGCTGTTTTGTATTTACTAACTTTGAAATGCGAGGATTTACGGGAAACAAATTAAAAATGTTGGATTAAAGGGGCAATCAAGATCAGGAAGAGGGCTAGAAACTCCATAAACCTGAGAAACCACCACAAAGGTCGGGGGGGAGACGACGTCCCAGCTGAGATGGTCAAAACCTCCAGAAAAAAACAGCTGATAACACATCAGCAACACGTCAGCGGACGTTTCTGAGGAGGGCTGCAGGTGACAGCCGAAACATGTCACGTATAATACAACATCCTACTACTGTTGTCTGAATAGAAAAAAAAGAAAAAACTTATATCATTGAGATAAGTATATGAAAATCTTTGAGTTATGTTATATTAGAACCTGTTATTCCAAATTGATGCATGGTTAAGATAACAGACTATTGACTGTAATGATAGTTGTAAGCAGTATCCATATGAAAATTATTTCAATGTTAAGAAATTTTGGATATGAAGTTTTTATTATTCCAGCTCATGATAAGATTAGACTACTGTTTTGGAAGCGTATCCACTGAGCTGTTGCTCATTAACCTGTCTCATACTGAAATCTTTCCTGAGAATTTAAAGTGCGGGAGAAGAATTGATTGCCTGCTTCTCTCTGGCTCTGGGCTGAGAGCCTGACAGATCGCTTTCAGTCACTTTTCCCCTCTTTCCATCTGGCTATCTATCCTAATTACACACCTCCCCTTGAAGTTGACATGCAGGTTAAATAGAGCTCCCATTGCTGAGTAAAAGCTTAGACATATAATTAGCTTATTATTTCCTCTGTTATCATGAGTGGAGTTGAGCGATATTATATGATGAGAAAAGGGACCTCGTGTTTGACTGAGAGATACTGAAAAAATGTAGAATACCAACTTGGTAAATTATCATTTGGTCAAATTTAGGCTTAAATGGGTTCATAATGTTTCAGATATTTCAGAGACTCTAACTAATATTGGTTTGGTAAACAAATTGCAAGGGCACAATTTTTCTTAACCTTGATTATTCAGCTATCTTTTCAAATTAATCTTTATTAGACAGTGTTAAATGTGTTAACAACTCCTTTTAAAAAAAATGTAGTTTTACACTCAAAGCATATAGATGGTTTAGAGTGAATTAATTATAAAAAAAGATCTTTTGTATTTTGCGTTTCCTCACAGTAACCCTAGCTCTCTTTTTCTAGATTGTTTTACCCTTAAAGTGGTTTAAAAGTTATTTTTGGCATATTATATTTGGTAGTGATCATGTTTTGGCCAGTAGAAAGTATTTTATGTATTATGTATTTTTGACACAATTAAAAATGGCTTAAATCTTAATAAAGAAAACTGAACTAAGTAGTTATTTAATTCAGTCATGAAAATGAATTCAAATTAGAATTTATTTAATAAATTGCCAATAAACCATGCCATTTGTGTATTTTAAACACAAACATAAAGTAAAACAGGACTGTAATTGAAGCACTATGTTTCACAACATTCTTCCTCTGTTAACATGGACATAATGCCATGTGTATTTACGTGTAATGTTGAACAGAAGCAGACCAGAAACACCAGAAACTATCATAAACAACTTTAAAGGGCTCCGCGCGCTTCCATGGCCGTGTAATCAGTTTCTGTCGGACCATCACTCTTTTACGAAAGTACGCAAAAGCCTTGCAAGATCACACACTCAAAAAATCTTCCCTTGTCCTCTGGGGGCCTCTGTAAAAGTCAGATGTGCAAGAAACAAGACTGCTCTCTTTTGTGTACAAAAAACACAAAGTGTTTTCAACAAGAAAGTAAAGGTAAGTCGAAATTAGAGAGTTAGAGGAGCAAAATAGGAGAAACACTTTAGACTTAATCAGAACATTAATTTGCATCTTGGGTTGGATCATCATTTCCCTGTGTTTGCTTTATTTTTTACTGTGAACTTTGTGTGCAGAATTATTAGGCAAATGAGTATTTTGATCACATCATCCTCTTTATGCATGTTGTTCTACTCCAACCGGTACAGGCTTGAAAGCCTTCTACCAATTAAGCATATCAGGTGATGTGCATCTCTGTAATGAGAAGGGGTGTGGTCTAATGACATCAACACCCTATATCAGGTGTGCATAATTATTAGGCAACTTCCATTCATTTGGCAAAATGGGTCAGAAGAGAGATTTGATGGACTCTAAAAAAGTCAAAAATAGTGAGATGTCTTGCAGAGGGATGCAGCACTCTTAAAATTGCCAAGCTTTTGAGGAGTGATCATCGAACAATCAAGCGTTTCATTCAAAATAGTCAACAGGGTCGCAAGAAGCGTGTTGAAAAAACAAGGTGCAAAATAACTGCCCATGAACTGAGGAAAATCAAGCGTGAAGCTGCCAAGATGCCATTGGCCACCAGTTTTACCATATTTCAGAGCTGCAACATCACTGGAGGGCCAAGAAGCACAAGGTGTGCAATACTCAGGGACATGGCCAAGGTAAGGAAGGCTGAAAAACGACCACCACTGAACAAGACACACAAGATAAAACGTCAAGACTGGGCCAAGAAATATCATAAGACTGATTTTTCTAAGGTTTTATGGACTGATGAAATGAGAGTGAGTCCTGATGGGCCAGATGGATGGGCCTGTGGCTGGATCAGTACAGGGCAGAGAGCTCCACTCCGACTCGCCAGCAAGGTGGAGGTGGGATACTGGTATGGGCTGGTATCATCAAAGATGAGCTTGTGGGACCTTTTCTGGTTGAGGATGGAGTCAAGCTCAACTCCCAGTCCTACTGCCAGTTTCTGGAAGACACCTTCTTCAAGCAGTGGTACAGGAAGAAGTCAGCATCGTTCAAGAAAAACATGATTTTCATGCAGGACAATGCTCCATCACACGCATCCAAGTACTCCACTGCGTGGCTGGCCAGAAAAGGTCTAAAAGAAGAAAAAATAATGACATGGCTTCCTTGTTCACCTGATCTTAACCCCATAGAGAACCTGTGGTCCCTCATCAAATGTGAGATCTACAGGGAGGGAAACAGTACACCTCTCTGAACAGTGTCTGGGAGGCTGTGGTTGCTGCTGCACGCAATGTTGATCGTGAACAGATCAAGACACTGACAGAATCTATGGATGGCAGGCTTTTGAGTGTCCTCACAAAGAAAGGTGGTTATATTGGTCACTGATTTGTTTTTGTTTTGTTTTTGAATGCCAGAAATGTATATTTGTAAATTTTGAGTTGTTATATTGGTTTCCCTGGTGAAAATAAATAAGTGAAATGGGTATATATTTGGTTTTTGTTAAGTTGCCTAATAATTATGCACAGTAATAGTCACCTGCACACAGAAATATCCTCCTAAGATACTAAAACTAAAAAAGCCCCACTCCAACTTCCAAACATATTCAGCTTTGATATTTATGAGTCTTTTGTGTTCATTGCGAACATAGTTGTTGTTCTATAATAAAATTAATCCTCAAAAATACAACTTGCCTAATAATTCTGTACACCCTGTAATTTCAAGCTATTTTGTTTCATCTAGACCCAAACAAATACTTTGACAGCATCATGCATTGTGTAAAACAGGCAAAGTTTACTACATCACAGCAATGCTCCTTCTTTTAAGTTGCCAGTGTGAAAAGCCTGCAAAAAAAAATCCAACACGCAAGAAAGGGAGAGGTACAAATGAGTGTGTGTTTCTTCGTCTGAAAACCAATAAAAAAAAGAAGAAGAAAAAAGAGAAAAGCTAAAGAAACAGTTTGTGTCAGTTAGTATGAATGAATATTCAGCATTTTATCACTATTTAATGTACTACCAGGAGGCAAGCTAAGAAGATCCCTTTGGTGGAAACAGAAGCGAGTAGCCTTGGTTTTACATTTAGAGGTAACATACTGTTACTCAAAGACAAAAGGCAAAACAGAAGAGACAGAATTATTATTTTTTTTATATTATTTATTTTTTTACATGGTTTATATGTCACATCAACTATTTTTAGCTTTTTTACTCTCGGCTTTTTTTGTTTGTAATTATTTTTTTGCTTAATACTTCCACATTCATCCTTAATCTTTATTAATTGAATATTCAAATATCCTCATAAATATGGAGGTTGGCACTACGGAAGGTTCCTGTTTAAGCCCTTACCAGAAACCTCTTGCCACAATTCAAAACCATACATGTCAGAGTAATATGTGATTGTAAACTGAATGTAGGTATAAAATCGATCACACAAACACACATCGTTGTTGTGTTTGCCCTGTGATAAACTGGCGACCAGTTCAGGTTGGACCACAACTTTCACCTGATGACTCCTGAGAAAGTCTCCAGCTCCCTATTGACCCTGAGTTATGCTGGTATGAAAAACCTTTTAGTGGAAAAACCTGCATATATGCCTTTTCTAATCAGCTCTTTGTTTGAACAACCAAACACCTAACATTTTTATTTTTTGTTTGAAAATGGCCAAGACAAGCCTGTTTATCTTGGGAGAATTATTTAATCTATCAACTCTTAATTATAGTTATTTCCTTTTTGTCATGTAACAAAACTTTACAATACCAGCTTTGCTTTGCAACAAATAATGTGCTAAACTACATTTGAGTAAAAGTGGTTTAATGTCAGACAGGGTGTGGACCTTTGGATAAAGGTCAAACTAGCTCAGCTTGCATCTATGAGCCTCCCATTAGAGCACAGGAAAATCTGAACGTCAGATCACTGTAGATACTCCAATTCGTGACTATTATTTACTTATTTGGTATCAGCATTTTAGTGACAGTTACAATAGATCAACAAAAGTCCAATTTAGTGTTTTGCAAACCCAAGCCAACCAGCTGGATGTTTGGTTTAAGAAGAGAAGTGTAGAAATGCAATATAGAAATTGAATGCACTGAATGCAATAAAGGAAAAAGACAGAAGGACAAAATGAAGGGGAAAAATTAACATGGCAAGAACAAAGAAGGGAATAAAACCAAATAAGAAAAAAAATAAACAAAGTGAAAAGGGGAAATTTAGGAGGGAGAGAGTGAAAATAGCAGGATTTGTTCCCTCATCATCAGCCCTTCAGGCAGGAGAAAACAAACAGATAAAGAGGAGAGACAATAAGGAAAAGATGGATTGCAGTATTTCCAAGAACCCACAGGCTTTTTAGGACAGCGAGAGGAAAAAGACATCCTCAAATAGAAAGAGTAAAACAACATATTGCCTCCCAGGGTTCTCAGACCACTATACTGAGATCTGAAGCCCAGTAGGTAATGTGTTGTGGCTGATCCAGAAGCTCTGGCGTCAACTTTCTCCTCTGACAGGCTCTAAGCCTGGCTGACTCATTCAGTTCAGACACACTTTGAAATGTGACTGAGCTTGTGCAGAGTTTATGTGAGGTGTCGGATCAACATGCTTTTAAGCTGCGAGGAGCTGTGAGGATCCTCAGCACTGAGATTAGCTGGATTCCCTCCACTGGAAGAAATTGCCTCAGCTGGGCTTCTAATCAAAAGCTCCTGTGTGCAGAACTGTAACAAATGTGGCTTCAACCTGGATTAATGTCCATGCTCAAAGTGAAAAAAAATCTGGTTTGTTGCACTATTTGATTGGGTGTTGGGAGTCCCTGGGAGAAAGCAGGAACAGACTCAACACATTTTAAACTGACTCCCAACAAACAGCATGCACAGCTGTGTTTTCAAACTACACCCAGACTTATTTGTATTCCAGCGCCTGCATACTGAACCAGGTACCACTGCTACAGTGCGGCAAGTACAAGTCCAACATGACAGCTGTGCAATGAGAAAACACTGAAGGGCAGCGTTGTGTTTACAAGGAGGAAAGAAGTGATGCGTCGCTGCCTTTGGGATCTATCTGGCTACTTTCCACATTAATCAGCACTATAGAGTTCCGATGAACCAGCTCAATTTACATCCATCTACTGCCATGTGTCTGTTATTTGTGAGTGGAAAAAGTACTGCACTGACTTATAAACATCATTTGTAAACATTATCCTCATGTTTAATTTAAAAAGACTGGTTTAGCATGGCTTGTTAGAATTTTTTTTTCTGTGTTTCTGGGCTTAAACAAATACTGACTCTGCAGTGTGTAGCAAGAAAAATGGATCTGAAACAAATAAAAATGCAACTTCAATATATGATGTGCTTCATTAAGAACTCTATAATTTGTATAGGTACTATTAAAAAAGTAAACTACATATTTTGACATTAGTACATAATTTATTTAAACATAATGTGAGAAGCTGTTGTCTCTTCATCATCTGTTGCAGCGGCTTTTAACATATGGCCGTATCCCATGCTTGGATCTTGATCTCCACATACAGGGCTGCAAAAAGCCGCTGGACCACATAAGTTGTCAGTTGAAGACATAAGAGACATTACTGTTGTACATGAGAAGCTCAGATGCAATACATCTTCCCACTACCTGTAGCGCTATTTAACAGTTGTTTAACAAACTCCAACAAGACATATAGCCATCCACTAGCCCGTAGCAAAACTTATGAAGAAGTATTTTAAATGGAAGACGACAATTAAGAGTAACTACATTATTAAAATCCAGCTCAATGCAAACAAATGGTCCTTTACATCATTTGGATTACAAACATGTTAAAACCCCTGTTGGCATAACTAAAAGCTGCAGAAATAAGCCTCTTTAGTTTAGCAAGTTAAGGACAGACTGTTTAGATCTATTTAGTCCACATGTGATGGGCCTTCTTGTTTTACATCTTCGATTTAGTTGAAGTGTTCCTGTGTCAATGCACCATATAAGTACAAATTAATCTTTAAAGTTTTCTAGGATGTTGTGGCATAGATGAAGCATTGCTTGTAGCCACTGTAGCCCACCTGTCTCTGTCATGTCAGGTGTGGTCAAAAAGTGTTTTTTTTTTTTTTTTTTTTGACACAATCTAGTTCCTAATCAAGTGAAATGACCCAGAAATATTAAACAAGCAACCCTAAGAGCTGGTAAAATTAGCTAAATGTTAACAAAGCTGCCTTTGGTATCGTATTTTGAATGGGAAATACAGCACAGCAGGAAAGGAAATAATTTTCTCCCACAGTTCCTTGTAGTCACAGTTCAAATTTATATTTTCATACAGTTGTACTCACTATGATTCATGTGAAAAATATGATTGACAGCAACCTGTGACATCTTTCACTTGTCTTCACTTTTTGAATTACCAACAATGATTATCAAATATTTTCATATTTAATTACACTTACGTGGTATTTGGTCTCCCATCTACCCTCTTTGAAACAACATGAAGAGAACACATTAACCAAAGAACCTTTTTACAGAATATTATCTGGGCATGTGTGGTCTTAGTACTGCAAACCCACATTACAGCTTTTTGTCATGGAGTGTGGTTGTCTTTTTAGTCCTTGCAAGTTTCTCCTCCAATCTTCTCTTAACCTTGGAACATTTTTCACTGAGGTCAAGGAAAAAGGCCTTGAAAACTACAGAAGGTTTTTAACTTACAATGTGTTTATTTTTCTCTTCAGCGAAACTATGAGTGTTCCTCTTTCAGTTTTGGTAAATAATTGCTTTCTACATAAAATGGTTATTTAACATTGTACCAGAGTTTTCATCCTGATTTTAAAACTGTGGCGTACTGTGAAGAATAGACAGATTGATCTGAAACGGTTCCACAAACTCACTTGATCACATCTTTTTATTTCCATGAGAATGTTTGTAGGACTAAAACTACATCTAAAATGTATAGGTTTACATTGAACATGATCTATATTTACCCTTTCCATTTTAAAATATTGGTATTACTTTTAGGCATAGAAAGATAAACTGTTAGAAACTATTCCACTTTGTACCCAATCCTGTTCTATATTCATGTTTCTCTTCACTTTAAAAAAAAAATAAATTAAAAATAAGTTGTATTCTGTTGCTTTTGTTAAAGTAGCTTTTTAAACTTTGATTTCAATAAAGCCCCTCCGAATAGAACTGAGTTGACAAAAATGACAGAGAATAGCAAACTAGAAATAAAAAGTAGAACAAATCACACCACTTGACTGCCTCTCTGTTCGTGATCTGCAGCCAAATGTTTTGTCAGCAGACTCAGCAGAGCTCCAACACTGGGTCTTACATTATAAATGAAAAGATGAACTCCTCATGACTGAGTTTATCTTTACTGGATAGATGGAGCCATGTAGGATTGCACAACGCTACATCTCTTAATCTGAATTACACACTACAAACTATATGTATTGATCCCTGCAGGGAAAGACAGTCAATTCAGAGTAGCAGATAAACATTATGTCACTTGTTTGATGGTTATATATATATATATATATATATATATATATATATATATATATATATATATATACATACATATTTATATATATATATAGGCAGTCCACTTGTGCAATTTAAAGCCTAATAAGCCTAATGTTTTGTTGGTGTTGTTGCTGTTTATCCAGGTGTGAACTCACCCCTATACTGTCCTCCTGTCTGTACTGCTTCCAGTTGTGTCCCGTGTCGCTGAACATCAGCAGGTAGGACATCAACCAATCAGAGCTGCCGTAGCGACCCTGCGTGGCAACAGCTGTAATTTTGGTGCGCTCACCCAAGTCCACCTCCAGCCACTGATACTTGTCTGAGATGAGCGGAGACCAACCTCCAGCTCCTGCAGAAAGAAGGAGAAAAAACAGCATATATGTGATTTATTAGATCTATATCTAGATAGGATGAAATGAAATGGGTTTTGTTGAAGACTAAAATAATGAATTGTGTTGCCTGACCTTTCATTTTAAACTGAAATCCCTCTTTTCTGTTGTGGCGCAAAAATGATGAAAATTGATTTAACCACAGAAAACATATTTAAACCAATTTTGAGACTCCAATAAAATATGAATCATTCTTTAGAAGACTTAGGTGATTCAAATGACTCGTATTTTTCTGTGACCCATAATATTATCAGGTATTCCTTTTCATATTTGAAAAACAGATGGATATTTTTACTTCAGTTTTAAAATGAAAAGATGTGATTAAAAAAAAAACAGTATTTGCATTTGCTTGTTCACAGTTGTCTGAATCAATGTTCAATAAACATACACACACACACACACACACACGTATATATATATATATATATATGATATATATGATAACATATATTTATATAAATATACAGTATCTCACAGAAGTGAGTACACCTCCCACATTTTTGCAAGTATTTCAGTATATCTTATAATGGGTCAACAATATATAAATGAAACTTGGATATACAGAATTTCTAACTATAGAAACTAAACTTTGATATTCTGTATGTCAAAGGTATATATATATATATATATATATATATATATATATATATATATATATATATATACTTGTACAATAAGCTTTCCATTACTGTTTGTCTCTCTTCTATATGTTATATATATATATATAACATAGATGAGAGACAAACAGTGATAGAAAGCTTATTGTACAAGTTATAGATCTAATTTGAGGTAGCAGCAATATAACATTTCACTGACACTCTGACAGTGACCTGCAAACCCTAACAGACAGGTAGAATTTCCATAAAAATCAATGAGAAGATGTGGTGCCAAGCACTGATTAGTTTTACAGTGCACCTTTACATTTGTATCCTTCCTCATATTAAATGCCATCAATAAAGAAGCTGTGTTGTATTGATTAATTGCGCTCTGGGTCACCTGGTTGAGATGTTTTCCCACAGAAATAAAAAAGGGATCGATTACAGAGAGTTAAATTAATAATCAGGAGGGGGAAAAAGTGTAGTGGGTTTGCAACCTTGCTGACTTAAATTTGAGTCAGCAAGCTGCCAATAAAGCGGCATTAAGGCCACTTATTTATAAAAATACTTTCATGTACACCTGAAGCTTTCTGGTTATCTCATTAAACAACTTAAACATTTTCTTGCTCCAAAGAAAATTCTTTTGGTGCACATGTGTGCTAATATGTTCTCGTGCTGCGTTCAAAATCTGCCCAGCCAAAGCATGAATGAATGGGCTGCTGCACAATAGAAACACTTACAATGCAAAAAGGAAAAGCAATATACTGTATTTGTGGGTGTGCATGTGTGCACGGAAAATGTTTTGTTGAGCCAAAACGATGACACAGAGCTTAAACACCAGATGGACGGATTCTGAAGGAAGAGGCTGGTGACCAGAAACCCACTGAGCTCACAAACACACAACTCACAGAGTGACCGTTAGAAAACTGTACAAGACACTAACACACTCAAAGCCATCTCTGTTTTCCTATTACTGGCTGGGAGCCAATATTCTGATAACCTGCTGCTGTGTGGTTGAGCTAAATGTGTAAACACTGCATGCTATGTGCTAACAACATTGTAAAAAGGGACCAAATGGAGATGACAGCAAATCCCTATGCTGTTGGTATTGTACATTATTTAGCACCACTACAAGAAAATCTGGACCATAAAGATCAGACAACACTGCTATCATGACCATCCAGATGGTCATTTTGTAAGATTTAGTGATAATGATTCCTTGACCACCTCCTGTTTGACTATGAGCTGAATCCCAGCCAATGATACTGCAGCAATCTGCCTCCTGTACCAGGGCAATCAGACAGGAGGCGACAGTAACAGACTGACAACAACCCCAACACTACAATCCAAAACATCCCACTGATGGGTTAAGAGTCAGCTGTGGATGGGGCCTTTCAGTGTGGAGTCTGCAGATATGTGGGGTCTCTCCAGATAATCTGGCTCCCTCCTAAAGTCCAAAAACATGAATGTTAGGCTGATACGTGTTTATAAATCAGATAAATGTATTCTGTTCTAAATAACTACGTTTTCTAAATTTGCCCCTGGAGTAAACATGAGTGGTTGTTTGTCTCTTTGTTGGACCCTGTGATAGGACGGTGACCTGTCCAGTGCATCCAATGCCGCCCCTGTGTTTTAAATCACATTTCTTTATGTTTAACAATAAAGCACATGAATGTAAAGAGAGAAAATCAGCTTGGATGGTAGTGGTGTCTATGTTCCATTAAGTCATAGCTCTCCATAACACCATGAATAGGGGCTCCTTTATGGTTATTTTATGTAGGTCATTAAGTACGTCTGTTTCAACTGTCAAACATCACTGCCCACATGTCTTTTATATTGACGTGGTTGTTAGACAATACATCCACTAGAGGACAGTGTAGCAAGTTCAGATTTCAGACAGCAGTTTCAGACAATGACAAACGTGACAACGGTTCTCTTCCTATGCCCATGCAAGTTAACATAATTTATGTATTTGTAGTTTGGTACACGTACACACAGCCTCACTTTAAAAAGTTCCACCATTCCTGCTGTTGTCTTCTTCTTTGTTGCTTTCGCTGGTCGCAGGTGAGCTATGCTGAGCAATGATTTCCAGGCGTACTGCTCCATTTGCTGCATTTGGAGACGAATCTGCAAGCACTCTTAAAACCTACTGAAATATGCATAAAGTGAACACAGAGGATAGACCGAAGTCTATGAATTTGCATGCATATTGAGCATTGAATAACGTACGACATTAATGTGAATTTGTTCATTTTGGTACTATGAATTTCAAAGGATGAGTTGTGAACATTTACTTTCTTAATCAGTGTTTTCGTCCTAAAGTTTTTTCTTTTGTCCTTTTTGTGAAAACTACATTCAGTCTTGTATACTAGGGTTGGTATTCTCTCTCTCTCTCTCTCTCTCTCTCTCTCTCTCCCATATAAGCTCACAAGAGCAACATGTGGAAAAACAACCTTTATACCAAAATTAAATGACACGGAACATTGTGTGGAAACAGGTTGAGGATAAAAAGGAAGCAGTGAAAATAAATCAGTGTCAGTCAGGTGGTGGTCGAGGTTGATCTTTAAAGCGCTAAAGGCCAAAACTAATAAGCCCTTGACTACAGATGTATCCATAGACGACAGAAAAAGAAAAGAGCAGACATTTTGAACTTTACTCATGATGATTAGACTGTGGAGGAAAGGAGAAGGAGATTAAAGGAAAACAACTCAGGGAGTAAGAGGTGCTACAAAGATTTACTGTGTTCACGCTGTCGGAATAAGTGCAGCTAATATAATGGAGGTGAACTGATGGTGGATGGTCTGAGCAGTTAAAGTCACGGTTGCTGCCTTAAATCAAAGAGATACGTTTAGTTTCTTCCTCCCACCATATCTGTCAAGGAACTAGATTCAACCACCCACAGAAGAAAGCAAAGATTAATGGAGGCCAGAGCATGGCATCGCTGCTCCAAGGGACAAATTGAAATTATTGCAGTCTAACAGATCAGAGCGCCTTATTGAGAGCACTGTAAGTCTATTTTTAGAAGTGGGGAGTGTTGCTGTTTTTTTCTGTCCTTTATTAAGTTTAGTTTATTCACACAAAGACAGAGAAATTCAGCATGTAAAGTAAACATTTTTGCAGTGGTAGAAGTGCCCTCCAGACTCAAGCCCACCTCTGTATGAGTTGTACAACAAAACCTTTCAGATGAGTAAGAATGTCTTAAAGTTATCCTGAGTATATGAATAGGAAGCAGCTGGACTTCTTATTTTGGTGTCCAAAAATGCTTCACTTCTCATCCAGAACATTTCTTCAGTTATAACTAAGTGTTGGGGAGTTTTATGCTTTGGGGGCATCGAAATCCTGCCCATGACTGATCTACCTGTTTATCCTATAAGGCATTTAGGTTATATAGGCTATATTAGGGGTTGGACTTGATTAAAAAAATAATCGAATTAATTAGAGTCTTTGTAATTAATTAATCCCATTTTAATTGAATAACCATATTTGCGCCAAAAAGCAACATTTTTTTTTAATTTAAATGGATTTTAATTAAATGAATTAAATAATAGACACAAACTTTAATATCATAAACTCCAGCTCTAATGCCTAAAAAAAATATCCATTTAATTTTATTGCAATTCAAATAAGTAGAAAAAGAAATAGAAAATATTGCTGACCCACAATGAACAGACCTAAAGTAAAAGTGTCATTTTAAGTACTTTAACTTGCAGATCCAGCTGTTCTCTAATTAAGAGTCTACAACATAACCCTTTTAAATTTTTATATGTTTTTGTCCACACTCTTCATTAATAGGCATTATTATTTGACGGTAAGCCAGGGCAGCGATTAATTTTCAGTCTGGTCATGAAGCAGGGTGAACGTCTGCTCTGACTGCAGTTGTGAACGCTAATGGACGGGGGAGGGGCAGAAGAAGTAAACCTGCTTTCACGACAGTTTCGAAAAGTCTCCAGTAACACCAGAAAAAATCATTAGATTTGTCGCTAGCCGCCTCTTTCAAATGGAGTCACTAGATGGGTCTGAAAACTCGCTAAATATATTGTCAAAGTAGTTAAATTAGCAACACTGATTTAGACGAGCTCTGAGTGTTTCAGTTTACTGGAACTTTCTGCATTGTTTCGAATGCAAACTGTTATTAAATGCATTATATAATATATATATGTATATAAATATGTATATTCATAGACACTTCAATGGAAAACAATCTGTTCTTTTAATTAGAGTGTGAAAAATTCTATAAAATGCTCACATTCTTTAAAAGAAAACTGAAAGAATACATTTCTATTTGAAGAAATGACTGCATATACGCCACATAACCAGAGAAATTTGTCCGTTTTCTTAAGTTGACAAAAACGGGAACATAGTTTTTTTCTGGCCAGAACATTTTATACCTCACAAGAAACCTGTCTCATGCTGTGTTTGTGTCTTTGCACTTTTTTACTGTCTTGACCAAACCTATCCATTCAATCGCTCTGAACCTTTCGCATCAGCAGAAAAGCAGAAATGACAACTTTCCACTTGTCCTGCAATAACCAGGTCCACTCCAAATTCCTGACCAATCCCACCATAGTGGTCAGACACCACATATACTAGATAAAAGTTCTGCCCAGATCATGCGTTTGAAAAATGCTGCGAAAACTCCTAAAACAGGGCTGTGAGAAAAAAAGAAAAAAAAAATTCTCTGTTCTTACAGAGTACATACAGGCCTTAAAACATAAAGCTATCTACCATCTCAAACAAAATACTTTTAGAACTTAGTTATAATAACAGTAAAACAATTTGACTATATCATAGTTACACACACATAGTTGGATATTCTAATTAAATTATAATAGGACATGTTACTTGTTACTTGTTAGAACAAAGCAAATGTAAATAATTCCACATGCTTATGGTCAAGCTTGTCTAAATACTATTACTATATCCATTTTCAATTTCAATTCATTAATTACTGAAGCGACATATTCATGTGGATCAGTGTATTGTTATAGTTTTACTCCCACCAGTCAGTCAGACATAATTAAGCCTTTCAGATTATTAGTAAAACATCTTCCAGATGTCTTTTATGCAAGCACTTGGGCTTCCCACGACCTGGGAGAAGTAAAATCCACTCAGACATTTCTTTATATTATAAACTAACCAACATAGTCACTATGACAGCAGGTATTGATTCACAGATTACTGCTTTAAATCCATGAATTCGTAGTTCATATGGGGTGGCATGGCTCACTGGGTAGAGTGGTCATCCTGTAGCCCAAGGGTTGCCGGTTCGATCCCTGGCCGGAGAGCTCGAGAGCTGTCGAGGTGTCCCTGAGCATGACACTGAACCCCTAATTGCTCCTGATGGGTCGTGGTTGAACACTTTGAATGGCAGTTTCTGCCATCAGTGTGTGAATGGGTGAATATGACATACATGTAAAGCGCTTTGGGTAAAAGCGCTATATAAGTACAGGCAATTTACCATAGCATGTAAATGCTGGTCCATTGCTTTATGCCATTTTAACACATTTCTATCAGATAGATGTAGTCCATCTATTTACATTTAGAAGTAAAGTGGTAGAAGCAAGAGCCCGTGCTTGTAATACAAACAAAATCTCTGACCAGAGTCCCTGTATAATATCTATACTCATGTTAAAGATGACACCAATTGTTTCTGTCATTAATTTCGGCTTTATACCTTGCAAACAAAACTATGAAAATACACGACCAGCTGAAACTATTTAGGATCTTCATCACATTACCTTTGAAGAAACAGAAAGCTTTTCTATACAAATGCATAAAAAAAACTCTTCATTCCCATTATGTAGCAACCACAGCACTCACCTGAATATCTTCCATAATAATCTATAATAATAATAAAAAAAAACACTGGTTGAAACAAACTAGACACATTATGAACATAATCAATTTACTATGAAGACGGTAACCTACCAGTGAAAATTTAAACCCTTGAGATTTTTTTGTTTGTTTTTGCAGGTTTAAACCAAACCTTAGGAGATTATAGGCAAATTTTCATTAATAACATTTGACCCCTATACTATGCTTGATATTTGTCTATTATCATGAAAGAAATTATTTAGACGAGGTAAAAGAAAAAGCAGGAGAATGACTATTTCCACTTCTCCCCTCTGTTTTTGATTGAAAGCAACAAAACTGTGCATCATACAGAAATATATGGAAAACGCAGCTTAGCTACTTTGCTGAGTCTGCTCTTTTAAATGTCAAAAAACTGGCTTCTTATCATGTGGCCCCTCAATATTGCTGCATGATAACAAAAGTGCAGACTTGGTGAGGAGTGAAGGATGACTTAGGCAATTTGTGAAATAATGTCGAGTGTATCGTAATTCCACACCAGAAGATGGCAAAAAACTAAACGAATAAGTAATTTGTCTGTAACTGTGTACAAATATTCCATCACAAGTGAAAAAAAAAAACAGGTTGAATAAGACAAAGAAAAGAGAAAAAGACCATAGAGGATAAAAACTACTTCAGAGGCAGCGAATTAGAAGGGCAGGCAGAAAGCAGGACAGAAAGATGGGCAGCTAAATGAGATGGAGAGACAGCTGAAGACAAATGTAACAGACAGAATGAGTGTTGGTCATTTGTATGAGAAAACAATGTCAGGATAGTAATTTCAGCAGCCTAATTACATGTCAGTCAGTATCCAGCAGCCTGGACAAGCAGGAAAAAGCCAAAGCATCTTATATTTCGGAAACTATATGTCATAATCAGAGTCCACAACCAGCTTTCTAAGAAGGGAAATGTTGGTGGAGCTACATAGTAAAAAACAAAATTGGAAAAAGTTCTAACATGCATGTCAAAAGACATGCATGTCCTGTGACAGGCTAACCTCTCACCTGCTAAAATGGTGGGATAGGCTCCAGCTTACCCGCGACCGTAATGGACTAAGCAGTTAAGATAATGAATGAATGAATATGTCGTAACTTCAAAGCAGAAAAGCAGAATTATAAGGAGTCTGTGTGAAGGAGTTTGGGTTTTACAGACAGGAAGTGTGATAGAGATGAAGTGAAATGGACCTGATAAAGTTTACGTACTGAAACCAGTGACTATGGTGTTATAAATCAACACTTAACTGCCTTATATGAATACTGTCACAAACCAAGGAGATTTTGCTGTAAAAAGATTCAGCATTCGGTACGGGAATTTGGGTTAGTCAATGCAATTATTTTGACTGGAAACACATCATTAGAAAAGAGACAAAACAATAGATGCAGCAAAAAAGTTAATGGAGGTTTGAGCAATGCTGTTGCAGGATAAACATGGTAACTTCTTGGAGGTCACAGTGGATAAATGAATATGACGATCAATAGCTGATTAGCTGGCTGTTCCTCCACAGTCCCGCTTTACATCCTCCAATTAAAGTTTAATTCTGCCTTCAAATCTCTTTGGGAACATGATTACTGTGGCAGAGCGATTCTTTTCAAGTCACATTTCAGCATAATTGCAGTCACGTCACTGATAACTGTCAGCTTCGCCTACTGAAGAAAGAAAATGTTTAAACATGAAGACCGCTATTAACATTTGGCACGAGGACTGAGCTGACTAAATTAGTTCTTAATGCAGAAAATGAAATGTTCTGCAGAAGATGGACAGGGGGCAGTTCAGTCAGAGGAAGGGAGAAGAAAAGGAGACTTGTAGAAAAGGAAAGAAAAGTCCAACACAAAGAGGACAGAAGCAGACGAATGGTAAGATTAAACACAGAAAGGGGGGATTTAGAACAGCAAACAATGACCAAACTTGTGGGTAATCTTTCCTCAAAGTCTCTGCTAAAAGGCCAATCAATAAACTATTGAAGCTTCTCATCCACTTCTGGTGTCCCACTTCTGGTCTTTATATCTTTGCTTTGATCAGTTACATCAGGTTATTGTCTGAAATGAAATGTCAAGTCCTCTGGTCTCACTGAGAGATGAAATGGAAAAATACTGTGTGTCTGAAGAGAAAATAGGTTAGGAGATTCTTGTTTTCCTCAAAAATGTTATCATTTTTGTTTTGGCCTTCAAACATATTCAGTCCAAAGAATTTTTATCTTTTAGAGTTGCTGAGGAAGGACAGACTCTTCATCACTGTGTGCCTTCATATAGCAACCATGTTGGCAGGAAAAGAAAGTTACCATTTATGTTTCAGAAAAACCTCAATTGTGTGCAACATCTACATGCCTTTTGTCATTTTTATTTATCTTCCACATATTATATGTGGATTCCTCAACTAGAGGAGCACTTTGGCCACTGGAAGAAAGTCCTCTGGTCAGACGACATTAAATCTAAATTGTTTGTCCATCAAGGAAAACGCACATCCACTGCGTCTCATGACCCAAAGAATAGCATCCTCACAGTAAAGCATGGTGGTGGTGGCAGCATGCTGTGTGGATGTTTTTCATTGGCAGGGACTAGAAAACTGGCCAGAGTTGAGGGAATAAAGGACAGTGTTAAATACAGCGAAATTCTTAAGGAAAATCTGTTTCACTAATCCAGATATTTGAATCTAGGATAGAGGTTTACTATCCAGCAGGAAGATGACCCAAAGTGGGTTATCAGAGAGTGATTAAGACTTAACAAAAACATGAAGCCTCTAATTGGACTGCCTAAACAAAAACCTTTCTGATTTTGTTCTGCTTCACTTAATCAGAGTTGATTTTTGCTGGAATGGTCTAGTCAAACCAAATACCTCAAGCCAACAGGAAAACCCTTAAAACTGGATGGAGATGGGGCAGTTTTGCTTTTTCATAATACTGTATCATAAAATGTGTTACCTAAAGTTCTTCTTTGTACATTAACAGCTGTGAAGTTTAAATGTGTGTAACAGTTACGTATATCTTGCTAAGGTGCACTCTGTGGGTTTTTACAAGTCTCCGATGTTCTCTGTTAATGCAATGAATTGTTAGTGAATCCATGTTTGGTGAAAATGTAATTCATTATTCTACGATATGTTTTTGTGTATATTCCTGCACTCTGCAGCCCAAGTGGCTAAATTTGATTGTTAGCTGTTACAAGATTATATGATTTCCAAGAAGCATAACATTAAAGATACAAATTTCTACAATATTTTCTACTTTGTACTTGTTCAATATACCCCCCTTAGTCGGGTGTTAAGTAGCAGCAAGTATCACTTTATGCAAATGTTTTTTTCTTCAGCGGCTGAGTCTTTTTCTTTCTGTTTGGGGGATTTAAGCTCATTCTTCTACCACAATGAGCTGTTTGGATTATGTTGCAAGCAGTGCGATTCTGAAGTCTGTTCACAGACTTTTGATGATGTTTGGGTTGGAGTGAGGGCCATTGCAAAATCCTCTACTTTTCACTCTTGAGGCAGTTCATTGTGGACTTTGAGGTGTGTTTTGGATAATTGTCCTTTTTTTTTTTTGTTGTTTTTGCTTAGAGTCAGCATGATTGCTTTCCAATATTCAACTCATGATTCATCCAGAAGTGTGCTTCACAAAATGAAAAGTATTCTATTCATTTTCTATACTCTGTTCACCGGGGGCTGAAACCAATCATAGCTATCACTGGTTGAGAGGCGGGATACACCCTTGACAGTTCATCAGGTGATCACAGGGCCAATACAGCGACAAAAATCATGCATGCTCATACAGTCTGTTTGGAATGACATATTAATATTAGATGCATGTTTTCAGTTAAAAGGAGGAGGCTGGAGGACCCAGACTAAGCAAACTAAGCATCCATCCATCCATCCATCCATCCATCCATTGTCTATTCCCGCTTAATCCAATGCAGAGTTGCCAGGGGGCTGGAGCCTATCCCAGCTGCTATCAGGCAAGAGGCAAGATACACCCTTGACAATTCACCAGTCCATTGCAGAGATGGTGATGATGAGACACAATCACTCACACTCAATCCTAGCAAGACTTACCGTAACAAACGTGTAATTGAACTAGAAAGCTGGAGTACCCACACATGTAGAGGGAGAACTTGCAAACGCCATACAAAAAGAACCAACCCCAAATTTGAACCAGGGACCTTCTTACTGTGAGGCAATGGTGTACTTTAATTCCACATCAGTTATTTCTCCAAATAAACATTAGCCAGATTTAATTCAATTCGATTAGTCATCTCAAAGCACTTTACAGACATAACTAATTCAAGCCAATTCGTTGTGATCCCATTAAACAAATCTACCTCAGTCCAATTTATGATAACAGTGTTTATACAAGCCGATTCATAAAATATAATAGCTTATCTAAAGAAAACCAATGGATGCATCAAATCTTGTCTTTGATTCAACCTCCTATCCTGAGTCAAAACAGGGATGGTGGGCGACAATGAAAAGGAAAAACCTTTTTAACAGGAAGGAAAAACCTCCAGCAGGAAGGGTGGCCATCTGCCTCGACTGTTTGGGGTTGAGCGGACAGGAAAGAGGGATCAACAGACACCATAACTTTAAGCCAGGTAAACCTGTTGAATGCATTTCAATTATCATTCTACAGGACTTTTATATCATTTGGAAAGTTCTGATTCAAAATTTTATTGGGAAGAAAAGAGGCAAGGTTGACATACTTCCTTGAAGATCATATTTATGCAGGCATTCCTTCATGGTACACTGGTGCATCAATACTTCAGTCTTTTAAGTCTGTTTTATTTAAGCTTTTCTAGCATTTACAGTATTTTTTCATTCCCTTGGTCTGACCACACCGTAACTCGAGCTCCACCGGTTCTGTGAATTACCACTTATTAATTGCATTTCTAATAGAGGGAAGCAGCTACAGACTTTGTCATTTTTATCACCTTCTTTTGATCTTCAATCATAGATTATTTCAATTTTCAGAGTGCTTGACCAGATCAGTCTGATAATAGATGAAAAACTTAATGTTTTGTTTAGCTTGTTGTTTTGTGATGAAGCTGTTGATTGCTGAGAGAAAGTTTATATCATAAAAAGCTTGGCCTTCACCTTTAAGGAATTAAAGATTTAAAAACCTCTGAAAGTTAAAAAATGATATATATCAACTATCTGAGACTTATTAAAACATAATAATCAGTAGTCCTGCAAAGTATAAATCCTTTGTCTTTTCTGTGATGAATTACCCTATTAATTACTATCAATCAATGCTTTCATTGAGAATCAGCTGTAAAAGGCCCCAGAAAGTTGTATGAGACCCACTTCTAATCAACTAACTAAATCACAAATTAATGCGATGGCAGCCAGTCAAACCCAGGTAGTTGCAGATATTTAAGCTGTCAAACAACCAGTATGAGTTTATTGTATGAAATTATTATGAAATTGGTCAACAGTCAATATGTTTAAACTTCTGATATATTTAAATATACCCATTATTGGTTTGTATTGTATAACAGTCACTAAAAGACCAAAAATGTTAGCCCCATTTCAGCAGGTGGACCAGATACTGTCAGCAAAGTGCAACTCTTTGCTCTTTTAGTCATTACAATTACTGACTCAAGTAAAGTGTAAAACGCAGCATTCACACAATCTAATAAGAGATATATCTCGCTATATTGTGTGAATGCTGTGTTTACTCTTTATGATTGTAGGAATTATAATTACAGACATAGATGCTACAATAAAAATACATTTATTTGTGTTAATAGAGTCAAAGTATGTGTTTTTCATGCTTGCTGTCTTTTAGTTTCCCAGGTGATGGAAACTGTTCTGATCCAAATTAAACCCATCTTGCCCTCCCAGCTATTTTTGGGCTTTGATGTTGGGATAAAGCAGTAAAAATAAAATCTTTAATTAGTCAAAGATTCATATTACAATTTTGAAATGACAAACTTAATTCACGCTTTTTCTTCTTGTATGAGCCTACAATGAAAAAACAAACAAGCAAAAAAACCGAAGGGAATGGTTAATAGGCCATATTTTTATGGCACCTTCTTGAACTTATTAATTTTAGCATCAGCTTTTTCCAAGGCATTTTTTTAATTACCCACTCACTCATACAGCACTCCTCTTAACACAGATGCTCGCTACTGCATGGTACGCAGTGCTTTTCCATGCATCACTATTTCTGGATCAGCGTATGGTTCAGTGTCTTTTCCAATTAAAGCTCTTTTTGCTGAGTCATGGTCTTCTTTGAATTGTCAACTAAC
This sequence comes from Melanotaenia boesemani, assembly GCF_017639745.1. NCBI lineage: Eukaryota > Metazoa > Chordata > Actinopteri > Atheriniformes > Melanotaeniidae > Melanotaenia > Melanotaenia boesemani. The sequence continues at coordinate 28,513,751 of NC_055689.1, read as the reverse complement.
TGTCAACTAAACACTCAACTATGCACTGAGTCGGGCATTTTATGGTGTTTTTTTTCTAAATTTTAGCAGAAATTTTTCATTCAATCTATAACACAAGACAAACTTGGTATTTGTCATACCAAGAGTACTGTACAACTGTACAAATGCATCAACCAACATGGACCATCTTGCAATCCAGCTCAGCGACAGCAGGTGACAGAATATGCTAATGCTAGCTACTACTGGTTAGCTGCAACTTGTGTTTGCATTACTGTGATTTCGATTACTGTGATGCCTGGTGAGCAAATGATAATACTGCTCTGATGTCTGGAGAACTAAGTGGTTAAATGAATTTAAGAACTGGGTGAAATAAAATAGCATGAGGGGCCCGTCACAAACCGGCGAAGTTTTTGTTTACAGTAGTTTTTGTTATAGTATATTAACTCACAATTAGTATTGTGAACATTTTAATATGTTTACAGCCGCAGTCAACATTTATGTTTGTCATATGTTCTGCATAGATTTGCATCAAAATTTAATGTCAGGGTTGTGAAAAGATATGCTAATTACAACATGTTCCCTTTGGTTTAGTGAATACCAAACCAATACCATACAAGTATTTATTTATGAAACAAGTACCTGTATAAAATTATATGTAGAAATAAGAAATGGCTGTTTTCAAGCAGCCATGCATCCATGGCTTTCATATCCCCATCCCCTCTTGTGTGCACAGTGGTTCCCTACCTATTTTCCTATTTTCTTTGGGGACCCTCTTCATGCAAATACCAAAAAGCCATGGAGCCCCTGCTCCACCCTGTACTGTAACCATGCTTGGTTTTATGTTTTCAAAAGTGAGATTCTCACCATATATAATATATTCTGGCCTGTCCTTCCATAAAGGCAAAGTTAAATGAACAATGTGTGAACATTAATCACAATTGCTCTGAATGTTCAAAGCCTCGGGGACCCCCTGTGCTCATTGGGTGACACCCTTGAGGGATCCCGGACCCCAGGTTGGGAACCACAGCTCTAGCAAACATTATATAGTGAGTTAGTGAAAGGATAAGCTTAACATAGTTTATGTCTAACTGAATCCAGAAAAACCTCTCTGTTTGTTATGGTTTGAACTTTTCACCTTAAGCTTAAATAAAATCTCCTGTCTGGGCTCCACAGCCAAAGGGCAACCTCTCAGAAAGAGGAGAGATTAGTTTCTGCTGCCTTTATTTCAGTTTGGTCCCTTTCCTTATTGGAAAAACCAACACAAACAGCATAGATATTATATCACATCCTAATTCTTTACTATTTGTGTTAACCCACTTAGAAACATGAGTCTGGTTGTTACTGCGTCTGTTCAGATGCAGCAGCATCATAAGGTCCTACTGCTTTAACGTCAGCAATAGAAACACTCACCGTCTCTCCTGTTGAGTTTGGCGAAACCTGGTGCGTGGCTGCTGGACAATTGGGAGGAGCTTCTGAAGGAAGGCGGCAGAAGGTTGGACACCAATGCACTGTCACATGAATCTGTCAAATAAAACAGATTATTGTAAGAGTGTGTCTTTAATCTATTATGTGTTTTGAAATAAAACAGAAACTTGCTGCAAAATACATGAATATGTTAATGTTTTAAGATGAAAAAAAGTCATTTCCTAAAGCTACTTAGAATATTAGGTGCCTTTATCTGAAAAAGAATGAGGACTCCATCTCAAGTCTTCAGCTTTATAGTGAATGCTGCGCATAAAATCCTGTAAACGTTCATCTGGTCTGACACCACTGTGATTCAGAACATCTCTGGCTACAGACAGGATTAAAGATTCAAGATCTTTATTGTCATTACGAAGGCATAACAAAATTTTGAAGAGTCTCTCAACTTAAGCACACATAAATAAGAAATATAAATATGACAGGTACACATAAATAAGTAAAAATAAGGATAGAAAATACATTAAAGATATAAGAACACCTCTATATTTAATGATAATGAAAAAAATAATTCCAACAGACAGTAATATTTACTGGGTGGATGAAGGGCACCCTAGTGCAAAGATGGAGGTCTGTGTGTGTGTGCCTGAGAAGGTGAGCTTCAACTTCCTGAGAAAGAAGAGCCGTTGTCGGGCCTTCTTCACCAGGTGTGAAGTGTTCACAGTCCAGGAGAGGTCAGAGGACATGTGGATGCCCAGGAACTTAATACTGTCCACACTCTCCACTGCCTCCATGTATGCAGGGAGGAGCATGCTCTCTTCTGGACCTCCTGTAGTCTACTACGACCTCCTTTGTCTTGTTGTTAAGAACCAGATTGTTCTTGGAACACCATTTTGTGAGACTCTGGACCTCTTCTCTGTGGCGGGTCTCATTATTGTTGGATATGAGACCCACCACGGTGGTATCGTCTGCAAACTTCACAACCATGTTGGTGGGGTGGATGGGAGGGGAGTCCTGTGTGAAGAGGGTGAAGAGAGCAGGGCTGAGCACACAACCCAGCGGCGTTCCAGTGTTGAGGATCAGTGGTGAAGATGTTGATTTCCCTATCCTCACCACCTTGGTGAGGAAGTCACTGATCCAGGTGCAGAGTGATGCAGACAGACCAGGTTGTGGAGCTTCAGGGCCAGCACGTCAGAACAGTATTAAAGGCTGAGCTGAAGTCCACAAACAGCATCCTAACATAGGTGTGGAGATGCTGCAGGTGGGTCAGGGATGTGTGAAGTGCTATTGAGACAGCATCTTCCATACAACCGTTCTCCATGTAGGTGAATTGATGGTGTCCAGGCTGTCCATGATGTGCAGGCACAGTGATAGAGGACTTAAGGCAGACAGGAACCTCAGAAAGCTGCAGAGACAGGTTGAAGATGTCCAGAAAAACCTCCGCCAGTTGGCCTACACATGATTTTAGTGTTCGACCTGACACTTTATCTGGACCCGCAGCCTTGTTGATGTTGATCTCCTCAGGGTTGAGGTTCTTGGCAGAAGATCGTTTTTATGTCATTAGATTCACTTCTTATCAGTGTTGGTCATCCTTTTAACAATAATGTCATAATTAAAAAGATATAGGTCTCAAAGCTCAGTGTTTGGGAGCATGACTGCTTTGACCAACAACCCCAGAAATGTATGACATTACATTAAAAGAGGACAAGAACTTGATTCACCAGGGAATAAATCATATTTTAAACCTTCAAGATAAAGTATGAAAAGTAATTTAAAACATAAAAAAACATAATACATCAATCATCATTTTAAACTGTGAGCTAAAAAGATAAGAAAATAACATTGGAACAAGTCATTTAACAAACATTTACAAATATAAACTACTGTCACATTTTATATCAAATCTCTGACAGGAAATGAGCAGCTCAGTGTGATGGGCAAAATGAAAATAAAGAATAAGGAAATCAGAGATGCTGTATCAATAATATCCTCTTTGCTTTCTTTATCTTCCTTGATTTATTTTTTATGTTTAAAATGTAATTTAGTCATTGCTGACAACACGCGGTTGCAGTCATGAGCCTTTTTGTGGAGCTCCTATATGCAGAATTTATCGTTTTTGTGGAAAATCTAGTTTCAAACTTTAATTTGCAGACCCCATATTTCACATTTGGCATCATATTCCACATAGAGTTACTGGCCACTTTATTAGGTTCAACTGCATGTTAATATAAATGCTATGACTTGGCATTGTTGATACCAGACAGGCTGGTCTGAGTATTTCACAAACTGTTGATCCACTGAGATTCTCATGCACAACCATCTCTAGAATTTACAGAGAATAGTCCAGAAAAGAGAAAATATCCAGTGAGCAGCAGTTGTCTGAATTGGTGTCAGAGGTGAATGGGCAAACTGGTTGGAGATGTAGAAAGACAACAGTAAGTCACACTAGTCTGAGGAAGTCGGTTCAATTGGGTAAAGAATCTCAAAAAATTCTGCACTTTCCTATGGTTTGGTTTGCTTTCACCCTGCACTTTAGTAGTGTGAATGATCATACGCACCCTGGTGAGGGCCAAAAGAATGAATTCTGGGCTGCTTAAAAATCAAGTCTTAAAAACAGACCACCCAGTGAGTCGAAGAGAGGAAGTGATGTAAGGGCATTGTAACACAACATGATGGAAAGCTTGCTGCCTGTCCTGCTTCTCATACTGGACAGATACTTGTTAAAACTGCATTCGGTTTGAACACCAAAGTTAAAACAGAAACCAAACCCAAGACTTCATAAATTTATTGTTCTTCAATTGTTTGCAGTGAACAAGCCTTTTCTAATCCTGGCCAATCAATTAGCCGGATTTTCTTCTTCTTGGTCAGTGGTTATTTTGGCGAATTTGGCTATTTTTTCCAGGCACTTTGGTCTGGTTACGAACCCCAAACGAACCGGGTTATCTATGGAGGCAGACCAGGGTTTGTTTTAGGTGGGCCAATAAGCGCCAGTGTGAATGCAACTTCAAATAACCACTGGTCACAACCAAGGTATTCAGAATATAATCTCTGAACACACAACATGTCCATCCTTTGAAAGAAATAGGCTACAGCAGCAGAAGACCACACCAGGTTTCACTCATGTTAGATAAGAAGGAAACTGAGGCTACAATTCACACAGACTCATCAAAACTGAACTATAAAAGATGGATGGATGTTGTCTGGTCTGATGAGTCTCCATTTCAGCTCCACACTGAAATGGCACAGTGAAAATTTGGTGGAAACACCATAAAAGTATTGATACACTCTGTTTGGTATTAATAGTTCAGGCTGCTGGTGGTGAAATGGTTAGGGATTATTCTTATGGCACACGTTGGACCCTTTAGTACCAACCAGATCTCAATCCAATAGAGCAGCTTTGGGATGTGGTGGAGCAGGAGATTCTCATCATGAATGTACAACCGACAAATCTGCAGCAACTGCGTGACGCTGTCATGTCATGGAGCACAATCTCTATGGAATGTTTCCAACACCTTGTTTACACCAAGAATTAGGACAGTTCTGAAAGAAAGAGGAGGGTCACCCCAGTACTAGCAAAGCAGACAATGAGTGAGGTTTAATTATCTGTAAGGTGAAATGTGGTATTACATTATAGTGCATACCATCTTATTTTGTATTTTTAAGGTCATGCAAAGTGATTAAAAGATGTAATATATTAGTTTATTCGCAGTCACTAATTTTAGTCATGTCCTGTCTGTACTTTAAACTGGTATTAATATCAAGCCTGACAAAAAAAAAGTTTAATAACTTCTGAAGAAGCAGTGAGGTTTCAGGCAAATCTTTCTACAAAGATTTGGGTTCATAGAAAGAGAAGAACTTTTGGGCTGCTGAGAGTTGAGAAAACCAGTTTCTGACATCCCAGCTCTTTTCACCGTGCAAACAGAGCATTTTACAAAATATAAAAATCCCAGAAACATTTCTTTGGTTCAGTGTTGTGAAAGAAGTTGGATAAAAGAATCAAAACTCTTATGTAATAAGCGCAAACCACAGCTGACTGGTTCAGAGAAGCAAGCTCAAACCATAGATATCAGACGCTGCCGGAGACGGATAAAAAACAGTTGAATTGTTAGAAAACAGCAGGACAGGACAGGAACGTGCTGACAGGTGAAATCCTTTTTATCTCTAAATGATCAGTTTTTCAGAAAAAGAGATGGTTGTTCAGACAGGTTTTTGATAGACTCATTAAAAAGCCTTAAAGAGGTATTAATGACATAAAACTGCTGGCTGTGAAAATGATAACATGAGAAGCGGAAAAGAATTTAATCATTCAGAAGCAGGTTTAATGTTCCCCTGGTGAAAACAGGTCTTTCAGCTAAAATGACACCATATTAGATAGATGAACAGTGAAATGATGTCCAGTTGGATGGTGTAATTTTGCCTCGATGGGTGAATTAATGTTGCAGGCATGTCGTTTTGTGGAGCGTCCTGACTGACTCTTTAAAGGCTGGTGAAGATGGATCATGGTTGTCAAAGGAAATTTTTATACAATTGGTTTAAAGACAGCTGGCTGCAACAAAAAGAAATATTTTTCATAATGTAATTCTTTATGTTAATTAGGGTTACTCTAGTTTTACTGATCTTTTCTCTCCCAAAAATCATTTTAAATATCAGTCATTGCTATAGTTGTCTTTTCCATTTGTCAAGCTGCATAAAATGAACAAAGTGATACAAAGACACATAGTAGAAATGAGGTGGTGCGTGGTTGGATCAGTGTCATTGTACCTCGCAGATATGCAAACAGATTCATGAACATCAGCTCCATAAATATTCAGTTTTCCTCTCACTCTCCAAACTCGAACTTAAAGCCAAATCAACGCTGCCTCCATCTAATGCTTCTCTGTTAATGGATGTTATTCTCCACCACTGAGAGGAGAGCCAGTTACTATGATTCACACTGCAGTCTGATCCATTCCCATAACTCTGGCAACACTAGCTTTGATTACTCTGTCAACATCTGCACACTTCATCTCAACAACAATAGTCTTCATCTGCCTCTTAATGCTCACTAATACTTGACATTTTGCTTGTTTGAGTAGGATACCACTGCATTTACAAACCCACTTTTCACATGTAATTTGCAGTTAGAATCACCACATCTACTGCATTACTCGTTACTGGTTAAATAAATGCACATGGTGCACACAACTGTGCAAAAATCTCTTTTGGCTTCAAAGAGCCAAACTTTCTTGTAATTGTTGTAGCTGTTTCTGTCCAACTATAATCCATCTGAAAGAGATTCCAGCCACCATGTTTACATGTACACTAGATAAAGTGATCCAATTTGTTGTGTCCTTACATGATGAAAAGATTTAATTGGATCATACCACTGACATGGTTAATGCATCCTGATTGGGAAAAGAAGAAGATGACAAAGAAGATTTAATCAATTTTCATCAAATATCTGCGTGAACAGCTCGTTTCAAGCCTTTTGCCCAACAAAACACTCTGTTATGTTAAATAAAATCCCCCCCTCCTCCAAAACCAAAGTTCTGTTTTGCTGCCGACATTTTTCAAGTCTTTAGTAAAACTCATCATGTTATCCAATGTATGCACAGAAAAGAGCAAACGCCACAGAAACGATCGGAATCGTGCAAATATGGTTATTTTTTCCTGTTGATCTATTAAGCCAAGGTGTTTACATGATGCATTTTTATTCCGACTGGATGTTTCACTGGATGGAAAGTGCTCCATGTAAACACAGCTATGGTTTGCTCTGTGCACATCATATCTGTCCACGGTAGACACGTACAGAAACACCATTGAGACTGATGTGAATGTGTAGCTATTTGCTTTAGAATTATCTGGTGGTGCTCCATAATTAATGTTGGGAGATCCATCCATCCATCCATCCATCCATCCATTTTCTGCCGCTTATCCGGAGTCAGGTCGTGGGGGCAGCTGCCTAAGCAGGGAAACCCAGACTTCCCTCTCCCTGGCCACATTCACCAGCTCGTCCGGAGGGAACCTGAGGCGTTCCCAGGCCAGCCAAGAGATGTAGTCTGTCCAGCATGTCCTGGGTCTTCCCCGGGGACTCCTTCCTGTGGGACGTGCCCAGAACACCTCACCAGGGAGGCATCCTGACCAGATGCCCGAGCCACCTTATCTGGCTCCTCTTGATGCGGAGGAGCAGCGACTCTCCTCTGAGCCCCTCCCGGATCACCAAGCTTCTTAAAGTGGTCTTGAACAGAGACCACCCCCCTCCCCAAAAGGTGGCTTTGTGGTATACGTGCATGCAGATGGATGCAGAAGTTTAAAGAATATGCCACTTCCAAAAGTCGGCCACGTTTTGTCATACCATGTGGTTCCTATGTAACTATGGCAACAAGCAAATTAAAGGTGGTGAGCACATTGTAAAAAGAATGTATTTAAGGTAAAAACAAGATTGTTTTCTCCCTTGTGTCCATTCTCTAGTAAATTTGTAATTTACTTCCTTGGATGAGTTGCCCTGCAGTGTTTTGTATTTGTTTAGCTTCAAAAAAACTTTCATTTTTTTCACCAGGCTAATAATGTGGGTGTGTCTTTCAAAGTACAACCTTGAAACGGAATCTTGAGTGTGTGAGCAACATAGCATTATTTTTTGTTTATTTCTATTCTGTATTTATACCATCTGCATAAAAGCCTTGCTCCTCGTTTGCTTTTGTGAGACGTGTCTTCTGCTGCTTGTGGTAAAGGAAAAGTGCTTTAACACTCAACCTCCCAGGAGCTGCATTTGAGTTGACATGAACATCGATCTCTGTGAGTGCAAACATATATTTGGTCTCTGGAGGACGAGACAGTCAGCATTCTTCTCTTGCTCATGATCGCGCCTTCTTGTGCATAACACGACACATCAGCATTGTACCAGCTAACGTCCTCAACCACATTTAGCACATGCATAATCTAATTTCATGTCAGTCATGTTTTTATTTACTTCCTAGGAGGGGAAACATGCCAAAAGCACATGAAAATACAACTTTGCAAAGGCAATAACAAAACAAATATGCAGCTTTTGATTAAAAAAAGGTTTGGAATAGAAAATATTTGTGACTATTTGATTGATTTAGATTATTTCTAAGACACTGCTGGTATCAAAGTGAATAAATACCATAAATCTGTTGAAGCAGGATTAAAAATTAACACTTTCAAAAGCTCATATTTGTTAATACAAATTTGTAAGTCTGTCAAAAGCTAATTAATCTGTTATAACTTAAAAGCCTACAGCTTTGAATCACTGACACCATAGCTCACAAGCTTATTAAAGACTCTGTATCTAGTATCAACCGAGTCATAACTCTGTCTAAGACATGTCAGTTTTCATTAACTATGTGCTATACAGAACTTACATTGCTCTTTATAGTCAAACTTATGATGAATTAGTAAAAGTGTAGTCTGAAAATGAATCTCTCTGTTTTAAATACCATCCAGCTACTTAACAATCATCAGAGAACTCCAGCTCTGAAGCTCCTCTTGATAGTTTTTACCCCTTCAGGCCTTACCCTGACAGACACTTGTTACTGTGGGTGGTAGGGGAGCTCTCACTGTTAAAAGCAGGTGAATTACAGTAGTCTGAAGAGGTGAAATGAGAGGGATGGCTCTGCGATGCGAAGTGCTGTAATCCCTGAGGAGATAATGTGTGGAGAGAGCGCAGCCTCTCTGAGGTAACAATCAGAGAGAGGGCAGCCGAGTTAAAAACACCAAGCTGCTTTTCCTCAGTGGAGCTTTGCCGTTTAATAGCCAACATCTCTGAAGGTGTATCCAGTGGAGCACAAACACAGAATGCTCAGAGGAAAATGAAGCTAAATGACGAATACTGGCTTTTGAAGCCAATGAACCTTAACACTGACCCTGGCTTTGTTGGACAGTCTTCTTGAATATTAAGATGTTGCACCTCCCCCCTCAGTGTCAACCGCAATATTTAATTGATGTGAGCTCACCAAGTAGTACTTTTCTCCAGACAATTACATGTTAAACTTCCAGTTTACAGCTAACAAACACTTTAATGTAGAAGTGAAGATTCATGACTGGACATACCGTTATTGATTCTTACCAACTGCGATAGTGAATGATTAAATTCTGAGCCAACCTTGCCCATCTTGAGAAATCAAAGCTAATTAACTTGTGATAACATTTACAGTCAGTCGGCGAATAACTCAACATAATGACAAAATTACCTCATCACGAGAAAACAAGCTAACAGAAGAATTAACTGCTGATCTCAAGATCACTGCATCAGAAACAAATAACTGTGGGCACCCCTTCAGATTTCAAACATATCAAATGACAAAACTCAAAACAATTTACATTTTTTTTCTTTTATTCTTAGTTTTACATTGACATATTAATTCCGATTTGAGGTTTACATGGAAACACATTTAGTCGCCTTTATTCCGCTTAAGATCTATGGGTTGGGAAGGGTTCTGATTGGACGGGGGGCGGACGTGACATTTTTACATCTACCGTAAGAAAACAAAATCCACTTCCTGCTTCTTTTCTTTTCATCTACAACATGGAAGACCACACGATAAGAACAATTTTTGCCATCTTATTCCAGTTTTGAAGCAGCAGCTCGACATTAGCCTACTACTTCATTTTGGCCAGCTGAGGAGAAGAAGGGAGGTAGAGCACCATACCGTCATCACAACGGGACAAATGAACAAGCAGCGCACAATGACTGGAATTAATCTGAAGCAGAATCAGCATACACATGATTGAGAAACTTTTCAGTTCAGATTTATAATCAGAATAAACCAGCCACTTTCCTTAGATTCAAGTTTATTTCGGAATGACCCTTTCCATTTGGAATTAGGTGTTTACAAGGTCATTTTAAAGAGGGTATCATTTTTATTCCAAATTAAAGGGGAATTAAAACTCATGTAAATGTGGCTGATGCTGATGGTGCGGGCTGCCTCTGATTGGTCAACTGCCATTGGTCAACAGTTGTCAGGAGCACGCACATCAACTGTTTTCGTCATAGAAACACCAGCAGAACAACAATAACAAAACGAAGTAATACAAATACTCAGTAAACAATGTCAACACAAAACATACAACCATACTTGTTCGAGCCTGAATCAGACCTTGAAAACGAGAGTGAACTCAGCAACCTGCAGCAACGAATGCAACAGGATGCATCTGTTTGGTAAATACTCTGCTTACCAGCTATAATCCAATATAACTTTGTTTGCCTTCCATCACTCACCTTATATATTTGTACATGTCCCTGTTAATAGGTGTACATGTGGCAAATGTACAACAATGCCAACAGAGGTGGAAATGGATAAAGAAAAATGATGCTATGTGCTAACACTTTCATACATTGTTACACTATAGTTAGCTAAATTTCTAGCAACTCCATGTACATCTATTGTTCACGTGGCTAATCAGCTGGGTGTTTTTCGCTTGGTTGTTACAGTGTTGATCACTTATTTTCTGGTCATCATTACATGTGTGTTACCTGCTGGTAGAGATCAGCTAAAGTAAGTGTGAATTAATTCCTTTAGTTTGACCGTTGCTCACACACTAACTATCAAAACAAAACAGACAACTTACTCAGTTTTACTTACAGCTTGTGGCTCAGGATCAGAAACACAGTCCTTGATTGTAGGAACAGACCCCGCCCTTATTCATCCAGCAGTCTTCATTGAAGTGCCGGTCACAAATACAAACAACTCTGTGGCTTGCTCCCAAAAACAAACTCCATCCATTGCTGTCAAACCATTGTTTCCTTCAGGAATCCCTCACAGCTGAAGAAGCATTTCTTGTGTGACATGTTGACACTGAAAATGTGGTGGTGTGTCTTCCACCTCACACAGAGTAGTGAAGGTGGGTGTTTCTTTTTTCTTGTGAACATGCACAAACTGGAGAATATGACCGATAACTCAGTGTACTTGTACCGAGAACAAACTGAAAGTTCTTTTCCCTTTTTTAGCCTGGAGGATACAGCTTTTGTGACTAAAAATTAAAATCATATTATGATTTATTAGACCACAGGACAGTATTTGAAGTTACCTCGGCCACTTTGAATTAGATAAACTAAAAGATAGTGGTAGGCCTAAATAAGCACCTTAAACAAAAAGCATACTTTTACAAATTGAGATCTGGGGTCTCATTTATAAAGTTGGCGTATTAACAAAAACCAGCGTACGCCAATTATAGTCAACTTTTGAGATTTATAAAATCAAAACTTGGCGGGAGAATGTCCCTACCCCACGGCAACTCGGACCCTGCCATACGCAAAAACTCTGGAGAAACGGTAAACAGCGACACCAGTGGTACAGAATAAAATCAAGAAAATGATGTGAAATCTGAAGCATTTGTGCAAAATTACCTTTCACATGTTATATATTACAGCTATTTGCAAAAATGAATAAGGTGGCACATTTGATATCAATACTCCTAAAGGCCCATTTGTGCTCGATACGAAGACAGATACGGACGGCCAGTTTTGTCCATCTTCTGCATCGGTTACGTGTGTAATTTGTTTTTTTTTTTTTTTTTTTTTTGGGAGCTTAGCTATCCTTCGCTTGATGCAGAAGACGAAGCAACACCACCAGAAATCGCGGGGTAAGTGCTGAGCAGAATAGCTGACATGGAACCAACAAAAGAAATAAACCAGAGAAGAAGAAGAAGAAGGGAACAAAAAAGCAGAAGAAGAATGAAGACAAGGACAACAACTGTAGAAATTGCACAAGCTTTTGAATAAAGACTATATGCGAGTGTTTAGGGTGTGTTGGGCGGTTGGAAATAACTTTATAACGATGCATTACCGCTGTCAAACCGTGTCTGAAACTGACGTTGGCTCACAATAGTGCACTCTGAACTTTGCACTGAAGATGCATTTTATTAATAAGGACCTCAATCGCTAAAATATGTTCTGTCATTGTGAACAAAACTTGCATGTTATAAAGTACATTCACGGTAAATAAGGTGGACAGTCTGCTGCCAATATGTGCCAGACAAAATAATAATAATTGCAATTAACATGACATAGTCACCAGACAAAGGTGCTCGTCAGTCAGGCGACACTTAAGTTATTTCCTCCACCTGTAGCTATTCAGAAAATTGATGGTTGGATATAAAACGGCATTACACTTGTAGTCTGCTTTGCTACACACAGTTTTATAAATGAGGCCCCAGGACTCTATCGTGCTCATGTATTTTGCTTCTCTCCTCACTCTTTTCTATTTCTGTGCACTTATGAAATTTCTGCTCTCTGATTCCCAGAACAAAATCTGAGCATGAAAACATGAACATCTCAAATTAAACAGGAAAAATGCTTTTAAAGATAGCAGTATTTCCACAGTGGCAGTGTTTCTGAACCTAGTTTATGTTTTTTCTTGTATAGTTTTATCTTTATTCACTTTCTGTGTATTTCACTGGAGTTCCTGAGTCCATCAGTTTTTCTTGCAGTGCTGCTGAAAATCACAAGCAGACATGTTGTTTTCTGCCTGTCCGCTGTGTACATACACTTCCCTGGAGATTCTTCTGAATATGCACCATAGATGGAAAGAAAAATCTCTGAGGTTGTTGTCTTCAGCCTGAAAATGGTGGACGTTCCCCTCAGAGTTGGAAGTGAGTCACCCCCTTAGGTGGAGTTTTTGTATCTTGACTGACAGGTGGATTAGTGGGTGTCTGCAGTGATGCTGACAATGTCCAGTCTGTTGTTGTGAGGATGTCTAAAGGCAAATCTATACTCCAACCCTTCATTACGGCTATGAGATGTGGGTTGTGAACAAAAGAACGAGATCATGAATACAAGCAACGGCGATGAGTTTCCTCCAAAGAGTGGCTGTCACTGCTAAGGATACTGTGGAGCTTAGCAATCTGGAAGAACTCAGAATAGAGTTGTTCCTCTTTCACATTGACAGGAGCAAGAAAAGATGGTTTGGGCATCTGGTCGGAGTGCCTTCTTCATGGCTTGGAGGTGCTTTGGATATGGTCAAGGGGGAGGAGGCCTCGGGGCAGAAACAAGACCACCTGGAGAGGTTATATCTCTTGTCTGGCTTAAGAACATCTCATTGTCCCTCTAAAAGTGCTGGATAAGGGGACTGAGGAAAGGGAGGTCTGGGTAACCCTGTTCAGACTTTTACTGCCATGGCTCACCCTGGAAAAGCAGCAGAAGATGATGGTTTGATTTTAATTTTCTTTCACATCTTTATTTCTAAAAAGCTCACCCTTTCTTCATTGTTATCTCCCCATTATATATACCCAATCATCTTACTCAATCAGAGATGAACAACTTTGAGTCTTTAAAATTGTAGTGTAAATATAGCAGGTTTAGTTTTCAATATAAACTTTAATTTCTGTCATTTAACTTTTGAAATTCTTTCCACGCACTATATTCAGTTGAACCCAAGCTTTAAATTATTTGAAAATAATTTCACTCTGTTATTTTTTTTCTTTCAAGCGTTATAACAAAGTGAAAAAAACAATTTTAAAGTAGCACTATGCAATATCCTGACCTTAAAAATATGTTTTTCTGACTCGTTTTGATGGTACAGAGACATTTATTATGTTAATTCCTGGAGCCGACGTACTACAGCGTCCCGAGGCTGAGAAACTGCACTTCACAACTATTACTTTGAAGATTCTGCATCCCATTACAGCTAAGTTTCACTTAGCAACTGGACATTAACACACTCGATGCTTTGATCGTCCACCATGGCTGATTCGAAGAAATGCAAAAGGACACCTTATTGGAGGAAAAGAGGGGGAAAAAAGAGAGAAAGAAAGAGCCAACATCAGACTGACAAATACTGACTAGAAAGAGCTCAGAGTGCAGGATGCAAGATGGAAGCTGAATTAGCCGTCGTTACGGGGCAACTCACTGGGATAATCTGCCAAAGTTCAGTCGTGCTTCTTTCAGATGTTATTCTAGGAAAATGGATGAAAATGTGTTTTTCTATACCAGGGAAAAAAAGTAAAATGTTTACCGTTAACACAAAAATGACATTTGATTGATGGTAAACTTCTTTTTAGATGACAATTTATCTTTCTGCTGAAGTGACAAATGATGAGTTTGACTGCATTACAAAGTCTAAAGGAAGTTTAAAAAAAGAAGAAATTCCTGGAAGGTAGAAGCACAACCCATTTAATCACCCCTGTAATGGCAGACAGTGGACTGTGGCTCATTCACCTGCTTTTCCACACTTCTCAGCTGAATAACAAAATGCCCACAGAGTCCATGACAGAGTGAGAAAGTGTGAATACTGAGGAGCTCTATCCATCATCCCAGCAACCAGAAGGTCCTGCACTTCAGAGCCCTTTAATCCTCCAAACCCAGAGCTCACTGCTTCTCATTCTGAATGCCAGCTGGCTTATTTATCTGCTCACAGCACGTAGCAGCAAGGATAATGAAGCTCCAACAATGTGTTTTTTTTTTTTTTTTTTTTTTTGCTCCTGTGCACTAACAGTCATCGTCAACTAAAAAACTTCAATGCTCATTTTCCTTATCCGCACAACTGCAACCCTCAGGTTAACCCATGTGGTTTCTGCTCCTCCCTGACTGTTCAGAAAGAAAATAGTCAGTTTTGGTAATAGTCAAATTCTGCCATTTAGTTTAAAAATGTTTTAAACTTTAATAATTCTTCACTGTCCCCCTACGATTCTGTCTTGATGGCATGAGATTTGCATAGATAGTGTTTTCTTTTTATCTATTTTTTCATAAGGACTACCAAAAGCAAATAGCAGCCTGTTATGATTGAAACAAAAATCCTTTTATTCATGCAAATGCAAACAAATAGTTTCTTTTTTTAAATAACAGCATAGCTTTAAAATTAATGTATTTCACTGGGCTTTTGTGATTGCACCATCTTTGCATCTTTTACAGACAAGGTGGGGATTTGTGAACCAGTAAACCAGAAAAAGACGATTTCTACCCTCCAGCATACAGTATGTGGTGTCTTAAGTGGGGCCATGACGTTCAAAAACTAAGTAGGTTTTAATTCCCAGCAAAGGTGGTTCAGGTGAAGACTAAGTAGGACTCCAGGTGTAACTCTACAAATAAAACTATTTTCACTAGAGTTCACCATTACAGTAAATGGTGCTTTCATTATTGTAAAGGTTAAAAAAATAGTTGTGCATAAATTAAGTTGCTTTATGATAGTTAAACTAATTGCTCCGAGAAAGTTATATTTTCATATCTAATTTTTACCCTCAGAAGCATGTGACACAGATCAGAAGTGTGAGCTGAATTTATTATTACGGTACCGTACACACAGACTCTTGACCAATCAGGATACTTTATTTCTTGTAGAATAATTGTCTATTATCCTAATCAGTCCAGTAAATTGAAGTTTAATTTAATTCTAAAATGTATTGTTTAAATGTAAACTGGAAGTCACTTTGATGGGACAACTATTAACAGGATTGTAATTGCGTACATGCAGTGTTAACCCTTTGGTACCAGATTTCCCACTGATGGGACATCCCTTCCACATACCTACACGTTAAACACACTCATATTCACATTTGTGAGATGTGAATGATGTATGACACCCCAGGCTACAATCACAACTGTCAATTCAGTAAATGCTTATTTCAGACTAGTTGCAAATGTAACTTACATTTGAAGCCAAACTGTACTCCAGTAGCAGATGATGCAACAAAAATGCTCCTCTTACATTATAACCTGGTTCACCTGAAACATCAAAAGGAGGCTTCAACTTACAGCTGAGGAACATGCATAATGCGGATTTAGCATCTTTTTTTAAAGACTAAGATGTAAACTGGGAAAATAAGGAATCAAACCAGCAAGCTTCAGACTGAGGGACACCACTCGACCCTAGGAGTTACAGCTGCCACTTAAAAATTATGCAACTCTTTCAGTCTACAGTCACACACCAATAAAAAGAAAAACTGAGACTGGAGAACCATGAATCATCTGAATGGAAGTTTTTACTCCTCGCCTGAGACATTGTTACTTTAAGTACATTATCAAATAAATACTTAAATGCCTGGTGGTGTGGTGGTTAGCACCATCATCTCTCAGTAAGAAGCTTCCAGGTTCAAACCATCAGCTTCCAGGTTCCAGGTTCTCTCTGGGTACACCAGTTTCCTTCCAGAATCCAACAACATGCTTGTTAGGTTGACTGGTGATGCTAAATTTTCACTTGATTGAGTGTGAGTGGTTGTTTGTGTCTCTGCGGTGGCCTTGTGATGGATTGGCAACCTGTCCAGGATGTAGTCTGCCTCTCGCCCATTAGCTGCTGGGAAAGGCTCCAGTGCCTTTTAATGCCTAATAATCCAGGGAAGATGCAGAGACTCAAAACAATGATAAACAAAAGAAACTATTTGGATTAACCCTTAAAAAGTTTATGTAAAACTACACGTAGAATCTTAACTGTTTTAATCACAGTCAACATCCAGAGATGATGTTTTCAGGACAGTCTCAGTTGTCAGATTATGAGGCTAAAATTATGTAAAATGAATGTATTTATATATATAGCAGCATAATGGCCGAAAAAACAAGAAAACAGAATTCATTACTTAGTAAATAACTCAGATCAGCAGTGATCAAGCCTTTTCTCACCTGCATATCAAGCCTTGGCCTTCGGCAGGAAAAATTGTGGCACTAAATGCTATTTATGCTATTTATACTATCCTCACAAAACCAACTCCAAATCAGCTCGTTTTTGGGGCCTTCATGTGTCAAAAACATCTTCTTGGCTTTAATCCAGGAACACCACTATTTTTGTTCTTTTCAGGCAAACATAAAACTTTCTTGTCACTTGTTGATGGTTGTTCCTAATTGGGCAATATTTTTAATTAAATCTATCTGACTGTTCGAATTATTTTGACAAGAAGTGGCTTTATTATAATTTCTGGGTTAAAATAGAGGTCTCTTAGCAACATAACAGTGATTTTTTTTATTACAAAAATGTGATAAATAAAGATGTCTCTCACCATGGATTTACCATATAGCGTCTCTGAAAGGACATTACGTTTGGCAGCTGTGATGTAAACCTCCTGGATGGGATATAAATGCCTTCTACTTCCACAGATCACAATCACCAACTCCTCTCCTCAAGAGTTTCTGTCCCACAAGCTTTAGATGTTTCCCTGTCGCAACACACCTGATTCAAATCAGTGAGTCATTAACAGGCTTGTGCAGAGCTTTTCACTTGGGTGAGGTGTGTTGGAGTAAGGAAACATCTTCATCCTCTTCACCTCAAGGACTGGAGGTAGAGATCCCTGACCTACAGTGTAAGCTGGAGATTTTATTGATTATGGTCTCTGTCCTTTTATCTGACCTTTTACCTCCTAGGACTGCTATGCGATCCTCAGACAGAGGTCATTCCTATGGTTCGGTCACTCGGCAGAAAACAAAGGCTGACCGAGCTTTTTCGGTCCAGGTGTCATAACTCTGCAACAACCTGCCTGAAGAAATCAGATCAACAGACTCAGTATCATCTTTCAAGTGTTACTTGAAAAAATATTTGTATCAGAGTTTTTTATTGACATACAGTTACTGTGTTTTTTACTTTCACCTATAATTTTGCTATCATTGATTTGAATAGTTTTAATGTGCTGCTTTTATGATCTGTAAAGCACTTTGTAACATTTGTTTTAAAAGTGCTCTATAAATAAAGATTATTATTATATTATATTATTATATCGCATTACACCCTAAGAAATTCATGTCAGTATAAGCAATCTAAGTTTTAATGGTTAATGGTATTATCAAACAAGTACTCCAATCAAAATGACCAAAATGGTTCTTTCTTTATATCTTTATTTTGTCTTTGTCACAACAACACTTGTTCCAGGTCAGAAATCAGGACTACTTTACTACATTTTATTTTAGTAAATAAAGTATAGTAAAAGTATGTAAAAGGGGTTGTGTCCTATCTAAATGCAATTGTCAGTATTTGTGTTTATGCTCCAGTGTGTAGCATTTAGTAAAAATTATGAAAATATTCTTGGTAATTCTTCTCTCCTGCAACACATTTGGGGGGTAAGGAAAAGAAAAAGAAAAAAAGCATGCTATTTGTCACAGCATTGAACCATTTGCTCAGTTGAAACACTTCAATATTTCAAGTTTGACCTTCTCCTCTTTCCTCAGAGTCTTCGTCCCAGGAGAGCAGACACCTCTGGCCAGATAACACTCTGCCTGTCTGACAGCTCCAAACTGAGAAGCTCTGCCTTTTGCCTCCCTGACAGCAAGTAACAAGCATATCTGTTCCTAAACCCCAGGTCTGTGAGCATATGGCAAACACATTCCTGCCTAACGGCGTTTCCTTCTGGTCATTTATGCAGTTTGAATTCCACACACAATAAGCTCATTATGCTCATCACAATATGTATGTGCAGGAACGTACAGAAACACCAATCTGCAAATGCCTTTAAAAGCAGGCGACAGTCCTCACTGAGGACCGTTGCACTGATCAGCGATGTGGGTGGCTGTGTGGGAGACAGACATCAACATAATATGATCAGCAAGCAGCTACGTAACAGATCTCTGAAATGTCTTCATCGTTGAACTGTCAGGTGGAACTGAGCACAAACAAGGGACACGCGACTTTCACCAGCGTTTACTTAGGATTCTGCAGAAACCCCAAACAGCCTGTGAATCATACTGCTTGAAATATGCAGATTTAAAGGGAATGCTGTCAGCTAAATAACTCATGCTAACAACTCCAGGAGGATTAATGTATGATAAAATATCTACTGACTCACCAGCTGCATGAAGTAGATGCTTTTAATATATTTAACATAAATTTCACTCCGTAGAGGGCAGTAAGGAAAAAATAACCCTGGTACACAATGTAATTCTACTCTGTCATTCAAATGAAATACACAACGCTTCCGTATCACCCAAGCACCTCTACAAATCTAATTTATTTCAAAAAGGAAACACTGAATTGGACACTGGGGATTCATGAAATTGAAAACTGCATTGCACCAGTAGAACAGCTTATACTACAAACTATTTTTATGCAAATGAGCAGCAGGGCGACGTAATGTCTTTCCAAAGGGTCTGCAGTCATCAGAATAATGCTCATATTTCAATATGAAACCTAATCCAGAGCTTATTGGTATTTGAGTTTCTTCATTAACTTAGTGTATATTCTGCGGCTTCTTATTTAGTTCTGTATCTTTAAGCAGATGTGAAAACAATTTTTGGATTTATGATTATGCTAAATAAAAATATTGATTTGGAATTATTAGATTGCAAAGTTATTTAAAGGAGCATATGTCTACCCTTCATCACAGAGACAAGTATAACCAAAATATAAAAACCACTCGTCAAATACTGCCAATATGTTGAAGGCTCGAGCATCACAGAGGCAATCAAAACACAACTGCAGCAATATCAGACACAGAGAATAAGTCACAACTTGTTATCCCCTAAAAAAATCACATTTTTAACAGATAAGCTGCAAATGAATTAAGTTCCTCGCTTTATCTGTAATAGTTCGTTACTTGGTGCAAAACCTTTGTTCAACAAAAGATATGCTGATATTATACTTGTATTAGATGAGGCAACAGTTTGATTCCCCTTTTGGGGAATTGGTCATTCCTGTTTTGCACACACTGCTTGTTTTCTTTCTACTCATATGTTGCTTCACAGCACAAACTGGTTATCTAAGCAAGTCTTGCAATCTTATATCCAACCAAAAGGTCTTTTTGATTTTGTTTTGAGAGTAATATACAAAGCAAGAGCAGAAAGTGTAAGGTTAATTGTGACTTCTAACTTATTTACTGAATCCAAAAAATATTTATTCTAGATACTTTAATATTAATTAAATCATTTCTGAGATACTGATCACATCTTTCAGACTCAATTTTAAGTATGAAAAAAATGTGTATATATGTATGTGTGTGTATATATAAATGTGTATATGTGTGTGTGTGTTTATTTATATATATGTATATGTATATGTATATGTATATATATATATATATATATATATATATATATATATATATATATATATAAATATGTGTATGTATATATATACATATATATATATATGTATGTATATATATATATATATATATATGTATATGTATATGTATATATATATATATATATATATATATATATATATATATATATATATATATATTTATTTAAAAAAAACTCAGTGGTGATCATATCTTTACTCTCCTGGATTTAAGTTACCTGGTATGTGGACATCACTCCAGGAAAAACCTGACCTCCAACTTTTAAGCCACGTTTAAAATTCATAAGACATCCTTAGAAAGCTCACTTGGTCTGAATTTACAGATTTCAGTTCAGAATAGATGTTTTATTGGCTTTAACATTATTTTGATTATTCCACTTGGATTCTTTTAACAAGTTTTGTTTTTATTAATAGACCTGTCCATCAAAACTAAATATGCAGTTTTTGACTACAACCAAAGTCAACAAAAGCTAAACATCCAAATCTCACTTCAGAACATCTCATGTAATTCTGAGATTTAAACACCTTCTAGTTACATCCTCTTTGTATTCAGCTTCCCTTTTGTGGTTTACAAACCCCTCCCTCTGGCAGGAAGGAGTAGCGATATAAAACTACTGCATTTTGCTTTGTAGATTCAGGATTAAATCTCACCAACAGTCTTTTTTTTTAAAACCTAGTGTGATTTGCTAGCACAATCCATGTGAAAATGACATTTCTTGCCCCTCTTTGACTTCCTGTTTGATAAGGTTTTGACATCATAGCTAAGGCAAAGAAAATATAATTTAGTTTGTCTTGAAATACACCACTTTATCCAGAAATTTAAACATACACAATTAAAATATGAAGTGTGCTACAGTCTGGTAAACTGGTAAACACTTAAATTGGTAAACTGAAAATGCTACCCCCTCTTTAAAATGAACTGTGCAAAACTACCAAAATTGTGTTGTTTTTTTTTTTCTACTGGGGTTAATGTACAAGTATAATGCTCCAAATATTGTCACAACTGAGTGTGCAGGTTGAAATAATTGTGATCAGACTGAAAATATTATCCAGAGAGGGTAGTGGCCAGTCTTACAAGCTGCAAATGTGGCTGCAACACCACAACAACCATTGCACTAATTTAGAGCCACATTGCACTCATTTGTCCATTTTGAAACTTGCAAAGTGCAACAAAAATCTGTAAATGACAGATGTTTAGAGACTCGAGTGAAACTCTTCTTGGGAGAACATATTTCCTTTTAACTGGCAGAGGAGTCAGCAGCCCCTTTACACATTTCACTGGCAAGAGCTGCTCCACCGAGACCAGAAAACCTCACAGCACTGACACTGTTTTAACACCGACTTCGTATTAGCTAGACAGAAGAAAAACCTGATGTCGTGACTGAAGGTGTCCATGGATTATTGTCTCAGCCCCCTTGTGTGTTTCTGAGTTTGAGTGCAATCCTTTTACACCTTTGCCAAACCCCAACAGCATCAGTCAACTCCACAGCTATCCTCCCTCATGAGACGGTAAAAGATAAGTGCTCTTTAACAAACTTCTCTGTAGGTAATGATGATGTTCTCTGTATTCCCCGGCCTCTTGGACGATCCTAACAGCTTGCCTGGGGGCTGAAACTTAGAGGCTCCTTGGATTTCTTTGATAAACAAATGAGTTCCTGTCCTTTCTAGAAGTCATGATGACAAGTACTGATGCATAAGTTTTGCTGCACCTTCCCTGAGGGGTATAAGTGGGGGAGCTGGAGTAAAAGGACTTCTATAAGGATACTGGCTCTGGATGTGATGTGGGATGATGACTATTTCTTGTCATATTTTTCTAGTTTTTTTTGTTTTTGTTTTTTGTTCTTGGATTTAAACATTTCTTTTTTTTTTTTTTTTTTTACAAATGGGTGCCAAAAAGTAAGGTTTTTGAAGACTGTGCTCTCTCCCATATGTATGCAGATAACAAAATACCTGTACAAAAGTTGATAAAACCACCATGAAACACCCATCGTAACTGCTCTGGGAAACAACTGCCCCTTTATGTCAGTGCACATGGAACTTAAACATAACACACATCAAAAACCAATGCAAATGGTATCCACCAACATTGATTTGGTACACCAAGGTGTCATCTCATATATACTATAGCTCCTACTTTTATTTACTTAAGACAAAAAAATTAAACAAAACAAAAAAATTTATGATGACTTTTAGCCCATTTAAGAGGTCAACAAAACAAGCTTCAACTGAGGCACAAACACAGGAAATCCCAGCACTGAATAATCTACCACACTGAGACATGACAGAAACATTATATATACATACATGTAAATACTGGCTGATCAGGTCATTTTGATAGAAAAAGGGAGAAATATATTAACTTCTAAAATAAAACACAACTAAGACAAAATTGATCACTACAGTGTAAAGTAGGAAACAATCATAAAGGGAACGCGGGAATTAAACTACAGTACATGGTGTAGTTCAATTAGGCATCAACTTTATTTAAGCAGAAGACTCTTTCACTGGCAGGCCTGACAACTCCAGCAGCAATCTACTAAGAACTGGTAACTCCAAGAGAAATTCATTAACTCTATGCAAACAAGCGATTTAACTGTGGCAGAAGTGACAAAGTAAACTGAATGTTTGCACCTAAATACTCAAATGTATTGTCAGTATTTGCTAATAAATACGGTATTAAATGTTTAAAAAGAGCTCAAGTGTCTGGTTATTTCAACTGTTTGTGCATCTAACTGTATATGGTCTTAAGAAGGAGGTTTTACATACAAACCAAAGTTATTTAGTGTTAAGCAGTATGAGAACGAAATATCTGTTTAGCTGAGGGGGCAGGATTCATTAGCCACTAAACCAGGAGGTATATATTTAAGTCATACACTACATTGTTTTATTGTGAGAAAATTTCCCCGACCATGTAGTTATTAATGTCTAAACTTAACCAAAAATGTCTCACAATTCAAAATTATGTTAAAATATTAGTGGCTGGGACAGCATTTGAACTGTATGGTTCAACTCGAAGGTTTTGTGAATGTAGCTCCAACAAACTCAAACCTTCAAACTTTGAGTTTCTCTTTGTGATTCAACATTTCTTTAGAGGCCTTTTCTTTTTTTTTAGGAAATTCAATAAATCATTTGTGGAGTTATTGTTTCTGCATAAAAATAGTCAGGATAGGAAATTTTGCAATGAGATGCTGTTTCATTGAAATGAGGTTTCCTGGCACCATCTTCATGTACTTCAAAACTATATACGGTAAGCAAACACAGCACAAATTTCTGGTGTCCAGAGACAGTATATTGGCAATATATTTTATTGAATAAAGTACAGAGAGTGGCCTGGATGTGCAAAACAGGGTAGCTCAACAAAGACT
This sequence comes from Melanotaenia boesemani, assembly GCF_017639745.1. Taxonomy (NCBI): domain Eukaryota; kingdom Metazoa; phylum Chordata; class Actinopteri; order Atheriniformes; family Melanotaeniidae; genus Melanotaenia; species Melanotaenia boesemani. Next base: position 28,490,062 of record NC_055689.1, on the reverse strand, counting down.
GCTGTCAGATGCAGCTATTAAATAAAACCTACAGCAAGCTGACTTTCCCTTGGCTTGTCATGCTGGTATTTCATTGTACAGTCTACAAATGCTTTAGAAAAGATTAAACTCTGCTGCAAGATCAAAGATATAAAAAATTCATGAAATTTACTGATTTGATTGTAGAATTAGTGTAATTAGTTCTCCCAGATTAAAGGCCCATTTACGCTCGATGCAGAAGACGGATACACAGACGGACGTTTACATGTTGTTTAAGCGCATAATTTGGTCCATTTTCAGGGAGCTTAGCTGTCAGAAGACTCGGCAACACCTCTGGAAATCATGGGGGCAGTGCTGAGCAAAATAGCTGACATGCAACCAAGCAGAGAAGTGGTGGAAATGACTCAACAACCATGGCAACACGAAGCATGCATGGAAGTATGAGGACGGCGAAGCATGACAACGTTTGAAACGGACGTTGCTATTTATGCACATAAGAGGCATACAAGGACTTTAAGACTTGAAGTTTGGGGATGTTTTTAATCCAATGTAAAAATCAAACTTGATCAGAAGGGAGGAGGGGGCCATATCCATAAAAAATGTAATTTCATGACTAAACTGTGTGCACAGAGACAGAAATATTATTTATATATGACAAAATAATCATATGCATTCACAAAGGCCTGATTTCCACCCCAATAGTTTTCATTAGAGCAAAGAAGTGCCTTTTTATTGCACCAAAACTTATTTTCTCTGCTTCATCTTTGATGAAAGGGTTTTTATTGTAAGGTTTCAGTTCTGCATTAAAGTGCTGTACTCTCTTTTTTTCTTTTTTTTTAATGACAGCCAATCAACTCCAGGGTCAGAGGAAAAATACCCAGTACAAACAAACAAACAAGAAAAAAGCAAACAAGATGTAAAGGGTGCATAACCTCACCCTGAAAAATGTGTGCCATTTTCCTGAGCAGCCTTTATTAGTCTATAGCAGGGAGTGAGCCAATCATGTGACAGAAAAATCAGATTTCTAGTAACTGGGTCTGCTCCGTTTACAGCCCGGGTGCCCAAGCAGATAACAGTGTGGGTGGAGTTTTAACTCCATTTAAAACAAGCAAAACCCCCTAACCACATGGGGGGAACAAACAAACCAGAGAGGATTTTGCAGATGAACTTAAAACTGTTGTGTGGCCTTTCAGTTCAATAGATAACCGCATATTAAAATGATTTCCAAACAACTTCTGCCTATATTATGATTCTGTTCAGCTGATCTAGGTTACATCCCAATCCAGCTCCTACATACTGCATTTTCTTTATTTAAAATACCTCCGGTGGGCCTTGTTGCACTTTGCAGACTACAGCCTGAAACAAACAGGTGCAAAATTATGATTTTATTAGCTTTATTACTATGCTTTCTCCTCTATTTTAGCAGCAAACTCCTCCTTCTCTGCTTGTTATCGCTTCTCCCAGGGTCATCACCCTGCTGACTGTGAAGGAGCAGATCCACTATGTGGTGGAGAACTGTAGGTCACACCTGCTTGGCTGATCATTATAAACCTATGAAGCTATAAATAAAATATTGTTTAGAATTATGGAGATGGTTAGCAGAATGCATATAATGCCAGGGTAAGGACAGGACCAATTAGAGCCCAGCAGTCTCTATAACACAGATTATTTTTCCGTTCCACTTTTAAATCAAAACAAGATTTGATGCAATCTGTCAGATTCCTTAGCCCGGTAAGTATATTTTTTTATGAACTGACTTGTATGAACACAGTGATTATAAACTCAATTAATGTGGATTTGTTTTGATTGGAACTGGCTTGAACTTATTGTAAAATGCTTTAAAATGACTTTGTTGTAAATTGGCGCAATGCAAATAAAGCTAAATTGAACTTTGTTTGGAGTTAAATATGTGAATGATTGAATAAAGATGCTGGAAGAAGATCTTGTGTTTCAGGCAGCTTATATAATGGTGCTCCTCTATATGTCTTTAGTTTACATTAAATGTTTTACTCCAAGTTATCTGTCTTTATTAAAACAATATTGTATACATTTTATAAAGAAGCTAAATTGAAGGTCGCTTTATATCTTGGATTAAAATAAGGTTCCTTTCAACTCATGTTATTTACAGGAAAACCTCCAAGTGTCAGATAAAACAGAAGCAGATAAACCTCTCTCTCCAGAATAATGCTGCTGACGGTGTTGCTGCTGGTCATGGTGCAGAGGACTGCAGGTGGCATCGCTCCAGACCAGTATTACACACATCTGTTCTCTGCCTGACTTAAATTTAATCTTTTGTCGGGGTTTGAAGTGTTTTATCTTTAAGCTGATAATAGACTCTATACAGAAATTCAATTTTTGGGTGTTTGGTTGCTGGGGGGAGAATTTATCACATTGTAGGGATATGACTGTTCGAGACCTGGAACTTCTTGCGGCTACAATCTGCTCCTCGAGGAAACCTGTAATATTTCAGTAAGATGCTGATAATGGCAAAATATATCATGAAATTAAGAACAAACAACGGTTTTTACATCTTCCAGCTGTAATTAATATTTGTAGTAAAAAAAATAGGAAAGAAACCGAAGACACTGATTCATAGTGAGTAGAATTCAAATGTCTATACTATAGTTTAATCAGTATTTGTAACTGTAAACATTTATAGAATAGAAATATATATTCATTTCAGTTTAATATAATTTTATCTGTAAAGCACCAATTCACATTTAAGTCATCTCAAGACACTTTGAAAGATAGTCTAATCCAAATATATTCCAATTCAATGTACGCCAGTATAATTTAATCAAATTATGTACTTGACATTATTTCAATTTATAATAACTATTTCAATAAAGCTAATTCATAACACCACCAGGACACCACCTCTTTCATTCAACCCCCCAACTTGAGCATGCACAGGGCAGTGGGTGACAGGGGAGAGGAAAACTCTTAACAAGAAGGAAAACCCTTCAGCAGAACCAGGCTCAGAAAGGACGGCCATCTGCCTCGGCTGGTTGTGCGTTGAGAATACAGGATAGAGGCGTCAACAAGTGCCATAATTCTAGGTTGTGAATGTCTGGTACATCTTTACCACGTGTTGCCCTTTTGTCTGAAAATACTGAGTTATAATCATTTGGACTTATGGTCCAGCGCTAATGTCAGCTAATAATGGCGGTCTTTGTTTCTTGTAAGCTGGTCATGTGATCTGTCATGTGAAATAAATGTTTAATATCTAGTTTAATTGCTTGTTAATACAAACATCTCATCAGCTACTCACATGGCAGCAACTTGATGCATTTAGTCATGTACACATGGTGAAGACAAACGACTGAATTTCAAACTGAGCATCAGAATGAGAAAGAAAGAGGATTTAGGTGACTTTGAACATGGCATGGTTGTTGGTATTTTGGAAAGTGATGATCTGCTTGGACCACACCAGGTGCCCCTCCTGTCAGCTAAGAACAGGAAACTGAGGCTACAGTTCATACAGACTCACCAGAACTGGACTAAAGAGGATTGAAAAATGTTGCCTGGTCTGATGAGTCTATTTCAGCTCCACTCTCAGGTGGGAGGGTCAGAATTTGGTGGAAACAACATGACCACATGGATCCATCTTGTTTGGCATCAATGGTTCAAGCTGTTGGTGGTTGTGTAATAATGTGGGGGATATTTTCTTGGCACACTTTGGGCACCTTAGCAGTTTTTGATTAAAAAACAGCCTACCTAAGGATTGTTTTTGACCATGTCCATCCCTTTATGACCACATCTTCTGATGGCTACTTTCAGCAGAATAATGCACCATGTCACAAAGCTCAGACCATCTCTCCAATGGCCTCCAGACCTCAATCCAGTAGAGCAGCTTTGGGATGTGGTGAAACGGGAGATTCTCGTCATGAATGTGCAGCTGATTAATCTGCAAACAACTGTGTGATGCTCTCATGACAATATGGAGCAAAATCTCTGGGGAATGTTACCAACATATTGTTGAATCTATGCCATAAAGCCTGGTACTAGCAAGGTGTACCTAATAAAGTAGCTGGTGAGTGTATACTGATGGAAACATAATTAAATCTGCCTGAAGTAACTTTGGAAACAGTATTGGTGATTGATGCCAAGACTTAGTATGAGACTTTAGCCAAGTGATATACATAACTTAATGTGTCAAACTTAGCTTAGATCAGGTTTAAACTGGTATGATGTGCAAGAGAAATAATTATGTCTTCTCAATTAGTGATAACTTTATTGGTAGAAGTGACAGTGTCAGGGTGATCCCACCACTCTTGGCAAGAAGGCTCATCCTTAAATGTTCGCTTTTCTAGCCAGACATTAATACTTATAGCTCTGCTGCCTTGCAAAACCCTCCTACTCTTGGGGCTCAGCAAAACTGAGGGCTGAATAGGAACACATACTCATTCATGCTCCCTCAAAAGCCAGCAGGGGTGAAATTGTAGAAGCAGTTGAGAATGTCACAGCAGGGACACAGACATGGGAAACTATTAGCTAGACATGCCGCCTTACCGTCCCGTTTTCCTCACCTTCACTTCATACTAATCCTCTTCTTCCACACTTTTTCATCCTGAGCCTTTTTTCCTTCCTCTAGTTACCTGCCATTGTTGCACATCTGCTCCCATCTGGAAAAAATTCTCCACACTTTCGATCCTCTGTCATCCTCTTCCTCTATCTCATTAAGGCAAATCATCTCAAGGATGTGAGACAATACATCCAGAGAGCAGATGGTGGCCACTACACATACACAGTAGAGTCAGTGAGGGATAAAATGAGAAAGGCAGGAGAAAATGTCACAGCAGTTGTGAAAAACACAGGGGGAATACAACAACCAGACAACCAGCAGACTCTGACCCCTGAGATTTATCCTTTCGTACGTTGTGCCACTCTGCCCCCACTTCATCCTTTCCCTGCAACATCGGCCATCCCTTCTTCTCAGCATCTTCTGTTTCACCTTTCAGGGCTCAGCTCTGATTTAGTGCTGTCTTGCTCTGTTGAAATTCAGCCTTATTCCTTTCCTTAATGGTCACTGACTCAGCTCTGTCCTACTCTCTAATGCAAACTGACAGGGCCTGCTTCTTTTCATCAGCAGTCGCTGCAGAATATTTCAGCAGCAGCCTGCAGGACCATAGTAACTCGATTCATAAAAGAAATATACAACAGAGAGAACAATAAACTGTGATCGGCATCTAACCCTGTGTGCAAAGAGGGCACTTTAGACATGAAAGGATGAAGACACACTACTTAAAACCTGCTGTCAGCCCACAATGTGGAGTATTAACCCATACTTAGACACAAACCTTATGCACTCAAGTTGCATGAAACTGATGCTGAATTACTGATATTTATCAAGACATAAAAAAATTTCTGTGTTTTGTAGCTTATCTGCAGTGTCAAAAGAAGACATATTTCCTTTAATGTCAACCAAATCTGAGAAAAAAAAGAAACACATGATGTTTTTAATATTTTTTAGCAGAAGGAACTTGTTTTATCCAGTGGTATTGAACTCTCACACAAGACCTTTTATCCTGCCATATGTCCATAATAATGTCATAGTTCCTGAATTTCGTTGTACAATGTGCTCCAGCTTCTAATGCATTTGCTATTTTTTGTTGATTTCTCCTATGTAATCAATGAGAATGACAGTACATAGGATTTTTTTAATCTTCACCAATGATAAAAGGTTTTTCGAAGCGACATATGCAGTTATTTCAGACAGACACATCGAGCTGCTGTGCTGCCCACCTGATCTGCCTCAAACGTTCATGTTACACATCAAACATGTCCATCAAATCTAGTTGGTGTAGTTAAGCTGCACATGCCCTTCCCTTGCTTTTTATCTCATGCTTGCTGACATTACTGGTTTTGTTTTGAACCCCTGCGTCGACCCAACCTGTTGGCTCTGGGTAAAAGAGAAAATATTGTTCAGTATTCACTCCAAAATTTAATTGATACAAAACATATAAGCACAAGGAGTGAGGGGATCAGAGCCTTACCACCAAGCTACATTTCTCAATAAAGCTTTCATTCATCATAATAATCTGGATTTTATTGAACAAAACCACCGATAATGAAAACAGTATTTTTTGCCCATCACTTGAAGCCTAGTGTTCCAGATTATCCTGCATATGTTTCAAAACATTAAATAGGTTGTAAAAAACTAAGAATGTACACTTGTTGTATTTTTGTATTACGTATGAGGTCATTTTTCTTAAAAAAAATATATATATTTTTTTTTTTACAGATTAAGTTACATGTTAACATAGGAGCCCCTTTTGTAAATCACCTCATCAACTCTCATCTGTTGAACTTGGAAGTCCATGAATAGTTTCTGCCTGGATCTGATCTGAGGAGACCAGAACTGCATCCCAACGCTGCTGTTTTGAGGTATACTGCTGCCCAGCCTCATATATTCCTTTTAAGGATGCATTACAGGTTCTCAGTAAGGTAGAGGTCAGAGGATGAACGTGGTCACACCACGAGTTTTTCCTCAGCACAGATTCAGCGGTATGTTTTGCTGCATGATATGGTACATTGTCTGTACTGCCGAAGGCAGGATCCTTCCTTTTATTCCATGGCAAGAAATGGTCATTTAGAAACTGCACAGATTTTGACACCCTCAGGCACCCTAAAGGGGCCTACAATCTCACTTTCTATCATTTCAGCCCAAAACATTACAACACCACCTCATTGAAGTTGTAGCCTTGTTTGGACATGGTGGCCATCAACCAACCATCCAGAACTCCATCCATCTAGACCATCCAGTGTAGTGTGACATTCATCAGTGAATAAAACTGTTTGAAAATGAGTCTTCGTGTATTTCTGAGCCCAGTGCAAACGTGTCGCTTTGTGAACGTTGGTTAAGAGTGGCTGAAATACAGTTTTATGCAGAACTTCAATTCTCTGTTGTATCCTGCATGAATAGAGAGACACCAGCAGTTTCAAATATCTGCTTACTGCTTATCTGTGATTTATAAAAACTGATGTTCTCTTAATACAATGCATTTTCCTGTTCACAAGGAAGGATCCTCCTTTCCCACCATACTGTACGGAAACTGACTTGTTTAATAATGTGGAACAACCTTCTTAAGTAGTTTCCCTGAGATTAAGCTCACCTGGGAAACTAATGACCAATTAATATGTTATCTAAATAGACAGAAAAACAACACAAGCTAAATCATCCACAGAAAAACTAAAATCTAAATGTTTATATATGCAGAAACATTTGGAAATAAGTGTATGGTCAAATTATCCAGCAACAGAGTGCACGTGAGCCACCGTGACCAATTAAGTGTAGAACTTTGCAGGGGATAAACTGAGCCTTTTTCTTTTTTTGCCACAGGCTGCTCCGCCCTCCTGTGCTCAAATTCATCCACACAAATCCCATTTCTTGAGGATAAATAAAACTGAGCATTGCTTTGAAAGGTGAGGCTGCAAGGATTTGTTGGATGGAATTATGTCACTTCTTTTATAAAAGAGGGTCCAGTATTTGCTATGCTCAAGGAAATATTAAAGAAAGAACTGAGACTTCTTTCCTTTGTATTTAGAGAATTTAGGCAGCTTATGGCTGCTGCTTCTAGGTCATTTTGTATCATTTAGCTTTCCTAAGCAAAAAAGACAATTTGAGATTGTCTTGGTTAAAGCTTTTATGGGTAGTTGAGGAGTATTGTCTTCTTTAGGAGAAAATAGCATCATTTGCTTAAGGCTTTAACTGGGAAAATCTTTTTTCTTCCAAAATAGGAGAAAACTATGACACACTGGAGAAAGGGGAAACAATCATAGCTCTTAACACACTCTCTAAGGAAGCATTTAAATAAATTTTGTTACTCAGACTGGAAAATGTTAACAGTTAAGAAAATATTTGGTTAATTGTTTAAAAGTAGATATAAAGAATTAGTTTGCAAACCATTTCAGGTTGCTTTGGGTGGTCTGTTAACTACAACTCTCATTGTTCATTTGGTAGACGGACTTGTACTTATATATCACTTTTTCAGTCAGCTTGACCACTCATGACACACTGCATGTTATACACACACACACACACACACACACACACACACACACACACACACACACACACGGAGAGAATACCCTAATAACCTGATAGTAACATCAGGAGGTAATACAGGGTTCAGTGTCTTGCCCAAAGACACTTAGGCAGGTAGTCAGGGAAGTCTGGAATCGATACACCGACCTTCCAGTAGGAAGACAACTGCTCTTCCTCCTGAGCTACAGCCGCCCCACACAGGTAAAGAGTTTCAGAAACAAACAAAATGTCACAGGGCTGCTGTTACAAAGCCACAAATCTTGAAGTTAGGATGTTAAGAAAACGGGCCGCAAATCAACACTATAAATAAAGTCCAGACATTTCTGGTAGATAAGTGAAAATAATAAAAACCAGCGGCTACACCATACACACAAAAAAGATATAATTCTGAAGGTAATGGAATTCATTAAGATAGAAAATATTATTTATAGATGCTATGATGTGGGAATATAGAATTGCAGTAACACAATTTACAGCTCAACTGCAGGAGACACACAGGAAGAATCCCCATCTTGTTACATGCTGCATCCAACATTCAGCTCACACTATGATACCAGCATGAGGCCACCTCTCCCATAACTGAATGGGAGAGGTCAAATGATGTTGAGAAAAGCCATTTTCATCTGCCAACCTTGGTTGGAGTGTATCAGAACAAAAGGGAAGACAAAGGCAGAGGCCAAATAGCCCTGAGGAAACTAAAAGTGCTCAGCTCTGACGACTCCCTGAGCGTCTGCCTTGTGCTACCATCAGGTCAGCTGCTGCTATGTGAGCTACGTTAGTACAGGCACTACACTCTTAATAGAAATGTAGCTTTTTTTATTTTTTTTTTAATTAATATCAATGTCCTCCATTTACGTTTGAGGCTGGTGATTTTTTTATGTTTCTCTCATTGAATAACTTATGATGTGCTTAATATTTTTATTAAGTCAGATTTACAACTTGATTTTGAAATAGTGGTCTGTGAAAAATAATGATGACTGTAAGGTTAAAAATGATTATGATCCCTGTATACGTATCTTCTTAAACCCTCCAATCACCTTCTGAACTTTGGCAATCTGCCCCCCAGTCAAGACTAATCCGGCATCTGTCTTGCATTCTGTCTCTTCTCTGAGCTCTCTCCAGTCAGTAAAAGTCACTCCAAAGTGTACTCTTGTTTTATTTCTTGCTCTGTCATTTTCTCTCTTCTTTCGACAATATCCTCCAGCATTTCTTTCCTGAGTCAGCTATGGCGCACGTTAAAAATGGCTAATGTGTTGATATCCTGTTGCTGGTGTGTACCTGCAAAATGCAGCTGTAACGTGATGCTCCAGCATAATCGTTTCAGTTTCAGAACAATGCAGGATAATGACAGCTCCAAGAATGTACATAATATATGTCAGTGGGCCATCAAAACAGGCCAAAAGCATAAAGCTTTAAGGTCAGGAAGTTATGCAGTGTTGCTTTAAGTTTTTGTCTCTCAATTTATTTTAATTTTTAACTTTGCATGAAAAATACAGCAATGGTAAATGCAAAGAAATGTGTTTGACAAGAAGTTCCTCTGGTCTCCAAAACAAGAAACTTTGAGGCACTGATGGAACCTAAAGGCTTTCATCTGTTGAATAAAATCTTGCCATTTTACAGTACATTTACAAAAAACACAGACAGGGATAATATCAGTATTTCTTAGCTGGAAGTAAAAAGGGTGCATTTAATGCCAAATCATAACTTTTCTTACCACTTCAATTTAGTGTCTAAACAAATCTAAACTGATCAGAAATCTGAGGAACAAAGGTCTCACACTGGAGCTTAACACTTAACCCCTGAAAAAGTCTAATAAAACTCTCCACTCTTCAAACGAGGCTGCGTTTGCTGATTAAAAAGGCACACTTTTGTGTGTCAAGGAGGATAGAATATGCACTTCAACACAATGTTGAAATTATATGTATCTTTGGTTTCTGTAAATATAAAATGGCAGTATTTTACCCCAACAATTTGTATGACTTATCTATCTGCACCATGAGGCCAGAAATTCAGCTTTGCATACCATCTGTCTGACAAAAGGCTGTTTTCCACTGCAGTAGCAAGAATGACCAGCAACTACTGTACTGCTGAACTACATGAAATCTGCTCAGCATGAACTGCTATACTGGGAAGTCTTTTACAAATGTTTGCAAAAAAAATAAATAAATAATAAAAAAAAAACTTCAACAGCTACCTTCCAGCAGCCCTAAAAAAAGAAAAAGTGCTGATGCCCGCCCCAGTAATGGCTGGTTATACAGACTGAGCCTGCTGCACCAAAAGGAACTGATAAAGAGAATCAAAAAGAAGCCTGTCTTTATCACGTTGTATAATTCTCTAGAAATGTACGTGGTGTATTTGTCTGCAAAAACAAAGACATAAAGAAATAGCATTGTTTTAATGTCTGCAGATGTATAAATGTGTTTGTGCTTCAGGATGTATATACAGCAACCTCTCTACTACAACGAATATTTTAATGCCACGACCTTAAGATCACAAGTTAATTGATCTGTTTCTGTCTGATAAGTTCATTTATCTTATGACCTAACTTAATTTGCCTATGCTTTCTCAAGATTATGACATACCTTTATTCTAAAGCTATCAAAAATAACGCGTTAATGGCAGTAACTAATTTACATAATTAATGGTGTTAAAATTATTAATGTAATTAAAGCACCTTTTTCCCTATGAGAGGGTTCAACACCAGCACTTTATCTGCATTTGAAAAAAAAAAAAAACTTTTCCTGCAGTTTTGAACAAATGTCGCTGTTGTAATCCTTTGTGTCCACACTGCCTCCTCCTCCTCTTCCTCCTCCTTTCTTGTTGTTTCATGGATCATGACTGTTGGCGATCAGCTGATCTGCTTTCCTGTCACTAGTACCGTCGCTCTTGTGGTGTTAGTTTATTATTCAGGTGAGAAGGAGGCAACTAGTGGTTCATTCCCCAAAAGTATTGTTTTCAGACATACTAGCAAAAGTAGGCAATATTTACCAGTCTCCTGTCAATCAGACCCATGTCACTGTCACACGAAGCTGAAGAATAAAAAATGTTGATGACAACAGCAGTCTGTGTCAGTTAGATACTGTTTGCCTTCATTTCATATAACTTTTCAGTATCAGTGAGGTTTGCTAGTGACACAGCTGTAAAATCTACTAGTCATCAGACAGCCATGAACACATCTATAAAGACAGATCAAGTTAAGATATCTATTGAAACAGCAAAAGGAAGCAAGGGGATGTCTTCTTTAAATCATTGGTGCTGTGCAGATGTTGGAGACAGGTCTGATCATTTAGGGACCATGAGTGTGAGGAGAGAAATTATGAACAGGTTGGGAGATAAAAACAGAGCAGGACACTTTTCTAACAAAGTGGTAGAAAGGATTTATACTTCAGCTATGCTGTGGTGGGTCTAGAGAAGTTTCAGTGGGGGGACCAGGCAGAGGCACTGACCAGGAAAAGGGTGGCACTTTTTTTTAAGGTCTGGATTTAATGAAATATTTAACCTATTATTACCATTAAAGTAATCATCTAATCTAAACAAGCAAAGAATAACCCAATTGAAGGTCAGTTAACATTAAATATTTGTAAGCACTGTCTGTTTATACAGTACAGTAAAAACGAGCATATTTCAGATATAGTTGCAAATGGTGATTAATTATCATTGTCATGATTAATTCATTTGTAAGGTGTGATTAATCTGATTAAAAAATTGTAACCATTTGATAGCCTTACTAATTTCATGTGAAAATAGATTGTATTTTTTTTTAGTTGGTTAGGGTGACCTCAAACTTGTGGTTCCTGTGGAAACAGTCTCATTGTTCATCATTGTTGTCATGACAATATAACTTTTTCACATGCAGACACATTGGCTTGAAATAATTGGTCAAGCACAAGAGCATTAACAAGAGCTGCTTACTGTTTCTACATCTATCCACGGTTGTTGGCACAAAGCTGAACTTCCTCTAAGTGGAAGTGAAGCCTTCACCTGTGCTCGTCCCACTTTTTCAAGTCAAAATGTCTGCTGTGAAAAAACTCTACTGGAGAGCATTTATTAGAGCAAGTCAAGGCATGCATGCATAATGCTGCTCTGAGTTAAGTAAATGTCTGCTCTTGAGTCCAGACAGTGTTATCTGTGGGTGTAAATAATAGTCTGACCAACTGTGCTCCTCTTCACCCGGTAGCTGCACTTAAAGTCTTTATTCATTCAAATAAATAAAGAAAGAAAACATGAGCTCATTTTGTGTGCAAATGCTTTAAGTTTAATATTGTTTTTAAGGAGTTCAATTCATGTTTAAGAAAGAAAAGATTAAAAGAAAAGATTAAAAATGGAAATTGGATTTGTGTCTAATCAAGAACAGAGCTTTCCTGATCAAAACAAGTTTTTACTGTAAAAAGGGGGAAGAGAAAGCATTTATTCAAACAAATCATGAAAAACAGAAAATTACTGAGTTATAAAAATACAGTAATTTCCCTCAACTTAAATACAATTTTCAACTTTACTTTTTAGATTAAATATCACCTTTGTTTTGTTTGTTTTGTTTTAAGACTGCAATAATAGAAATTATATGAACAATTGGGCTTTTAACTCTATATAATATTAGATTATTTTCATTAATAAAACATACTAGCTTATAAAAGCATACTATAACTAAACAGTGTGATATTATTGTATCTCACTTCTTGTTGTTCTACAAACTAAACCAGTGGTTCTCAGTCTTTTTAAGCCTCGACCCCCAAGATAACATACGTTGGTGTTTGCGACCCCCACACAACAACTTCGTGATTAATTGTGTGATGTATGAAATGGGCCATCTTATAGCCATCATCTAAATATAAGGCTGGGAAATGGTCAGAATCTTCATAAATAAGAAGAATAAAGTTGTCATAACAATATTTGGGCTGTTTTTGTCCCGATTTTGCCTCTTCCCGACCTCAGACGGCAAACGCCCAATCATTGTGAGATTTCCCTGTCCAATCATCATTTGGTCTGAGGTGTGTTACGAGCAAATTTGTCCTGATAATCCGCTCCAAAACGGGTCGTAGCCGACAATTGGGAACATTGAACATGTTTAATATTTAATACAGTGCCGATTTCTGAAGAACGCCGACAACTCGTGCATTGTGACTGCGTGGGTGGTGATGTGGCACAGAATGTAGCCAATCAGAAAGCAAGCTGGCTGGAGAGCAGTCTGTTATTTTTTTTCAGTTCTGGCTTTTTCTGTTAACAATAGTCTCAAGACCACCATCATTCCCTCGTCCTATAGATCCCCTTCAATGCTGTGTGTTGTGTTTTTCGGTTGTCGCTATGGTTCTTCTTCTACGTTTTTTGCCAGTTGTTGCTATGGTTCTTCTTCTACGTTTTTTGACGGTTGTAGCTATGGTTCTTCTTCTACGTTGCAACGTTTGTCTGGCTTGGAGGACTAGATTGTAGATGACTTGCTGGACAGCATCGTCATGTGTGTGTTGTTCTGTGATTACATTTTCGGAGCACACCACACATAGTACGATCAAAACTGATTTTTTTATCTTCATGTGTGAGGTCTCGACCAGATAAAAAATCTCACAAGATTAAAAAAATCGTTATGTGTGTACCAGGCTTAAGCAAGAAATGCAGCTGTTTATGCGGTGGAAAACTTCAAACGTTTTTTACTTGTTTGCATTTATTTATTAATTCATACAAATAAAGAAAGAAAACATGAAAACATTTTGCATGTAAAAGCTCTAAGTTTAATGTTGTTTTTAATAAGTTTAATAGGTGTTTAAGAAAGATAAGGTTTAAAAAAAATTGTTAAATCGGATTTTGTTTGAAAAAATCTAAGATTTTATCTTTAGGCTATATCACCCAGCCCTATGGTTCACCGCTGTGATGAGGCACCTCTGGTACCAAAATCAGCTTGTCTCACAGCAGCAATGTCAAATTCCAATTTTTAATATGGCATGTGTACTAACTTTATATTTAAGCATTAATGTGTTAAACAATGAAGGTGCTAATTTCTTTATTAGTTTCATTTTGACAGCCCTAGTAAAAATCCCTGATTTATTTGATAAACATAGGCTATATATTTTTAACTATTATCTGGCGACCCACTGAAATTGTCTCCCGGCTTCCATAGGGGTCCCAACCCCCAGTTTCAGAAACGCTAAACTAAACTATTGTGACAGATTTAGTATGCAGGGACAAACAGAAGTGGTGAGTCATAAACCACAGCAACAAAAGTCAGACAGCAACACACACACACACTAACTGAATCATTATTCCTTTACTTTTACAGTTTATGTAAAATAAACAAATTTTTAAAGCCCCACTAGAACGTTCTTCTGCTCTTTGGTACCCCCTAGTGGTGTGGGGTGGAACACCACTGTCTACAAAAGATCTCCGACTTGTTAAATGTGTTTGTGATATGTTTATTAGTGTAAACATCCTTTGTTTCTTGGACTAATATAATAGGTCTGTACCTTCTATAGCAGACTGTATTCCTAAATAGACGATCCATCAAAGGCTAATTTTTCAAATGGAGAATGAAAGAGCACCGTGACCTTGATAACTAATGTAGTTTCAGTTGAAAAGTTTAATGTCCCCTATAAAATATCAAATTATGACAGTCATCGCTAATACATGAGCTGCTGCAAATAGAGTTGTAAGTGTAAAATCCATTTACTGTTTGAGTCTCCTGCCACCAAGTGATGGAGCGTCACAGCCTCCACACATGAAAGCTGACATCTGAAGCGACAACAAGTCATCCTCAATGACAATGTCTGCCTTTGATAAATGGTTTCATTGTTTTGGGTGCCAGAGTTCTTCTGGCAACGGCCTTGAATAAACACACCAGTCCAGCCGATGCTAATAAGACATGGATGGACTGTAGTACTCTGTCAGCTCTTCACTTAATGACCTGATCCTGGGTCAATAAATCCGCACATTCATTAATGGCAGTTTCTGATTTGCTTTGTAACCATGACTTCATCAGATCCCGTTCATGGCTCCATTTTGCTTGCACACATTTCCATAAATGACTCTAAAAAAAGAAATATAACGGGACCCTCAGATATTTTTCCACATCTTAGTTTTTGCTTATGCTGCCCTCTCAGAAATCATAAACAACCCGCAGGTTCAAAAGGAGCTTCACCACATATGCACACTTAATAGCAATGGTATTGTTCCTCTCAGCTAGCAAACCAGGAAGCAATAAATTCCCATGAGACTGGGGCTCTGCGACACTTGAAATGAGTTCAAATTTACACTCTCCATCCTCAGCATTTACAAAATTAATCCTGGAGCAGATGAGGGATACTTCAAGAGCACAGAGATTTAATCAAGCACCCCTAATATTCCCCTGGAGCCTCCACAGCTTAAATAACCAACTCTTTCTAAAGGCATCCAATAGCCTTCTCTGGGTGAGTAATAACACCCCTGAATTTGCCATTCAGCCTCCAACATCTCAATAATTCACTCCAACTCATATTAGGTCCCTTCAGCCTGCAGCGGCTCAACAATCAAAGCTTTGCTGCAACATGAGGACATGGATAACCAAACCACCCAGATTCCACACAATAGTCAACTTAAACAGTGGTCAGTAAGTGTGAAGAAAGGATAATATGATCACTTTTCCCACATATCAAGCAATATAAAGTTTCATTTCAGGACAAATGGGTTGAAAATGAGTCTAATTCTCTCAGAACCATCTGTCATGTGACTCCTTCTAGCTTTAAAATGCAATGTTCAGGCAGGACTTTAAACATGTAGTATACTCTGCAAACAGAAAGTAAACTGCCTGCAAAGTTTACATCTTATTAGTCAGGACGGTGACTCACCACAACCAGTAAGTCATCAGTTAATTCCAGGGACAAGGGCAAAAACGGAAATCACCACACACACAGCAGGAGTGTAGTACTATTTGTCATTAGGATTAAAGTCATCCAATTTTCATGAGATAATCTGTCATTAAGTAATGATTACAGGACACGCTTCAGCAGTTCTGGATCAGCTAAGAGGGAAGATAAAAACCACAAGGAAGAATGATGAAGAGTTTTTCTTAAGATGTCAACGAGGAAAATGAAACCTTCACTTAAGGCTAAATGATAGAAGAGAAAAACACTGCTCCACTAAAAATAAAAAATTAAAATAAGTCACACACTCAAATATTTCATCAAACCTCCTTCAGCTTTAATTACAGTAGCATTCACTGTGCTATCATTTTTATAAGCTTCTGCATTGTCACATTTATTTCTGTTCAAAGCTGCATTTGTTTTTTGCCAAGATCTTGTATCGATGATGGGAAAAAGTCTGACCACTGTGCAAAGCCTTAACCAACACATCCCAAAAATTCTCAGTGGGGTTCAAGTCTGGACTCTGTGGTGGCCAGTCCATGTGTGAAAACTCAAAATCTGTCCATGTCATCAGGGAAGAGAAAATCCATGGATGGATGGAGCTTTAGGTACTAACATTGCTTGGATAGAATTAGAAATAAACCCTGCTTTATTGAAATTAAAACGTAAAACTGATTTAGAATTTAAAATTTTTTGTTTGTCCCCTCAATGGACACCGTTGTGACACCTCACAACCACTAGAGACTGTTTAATGCTGTTATTTATAGATTTTTTATGCTTATAAGTCTAAATGACCTATAATAGCTGTTTTTGGGAAGAGGACATGCTGACAAGTCTCTAAGCACAATGTCCTTCATGTAACATCTAATTAGGGTGGACAAAAAGGCCCAGCACTGTAGGTTTCTATTAAAGAGGCTGGAATGAAGCAAAAGAAAAAAAAATGACAGCAGTCAGCGATCAAACATGTGTCAGAACTGATGCTTTGGAGCATCTTCAATCATAAAGAGAATTTATGAAACTCTCCTTTAATACCCAGTCATGTGTCCATGTTAAACAAGGCCAAATAGAACTTCAAGACCTTTTTTATTGCAGATTTGACAATCTCCTTTTATTTATTTAAGCACATACTGGTCAGCTGCTAACCTAAGATTTCTTCTTGTATCATCGGTATTTTAGACATTGCTTTTTCTGTCTAGAGTTTGGGGGGGGGGGGATTTTAATTAAATTTCATCCTATTTCAAATATACAAAAAAGTGAAAATGAAACAGAGAACAGGTTATTTTACATCGTGTCAATGTTTACACAATCAACATACTTTTCAAAGACCAGAAAACTAATAATGAAGCGTTTGTACATCTCATAATGAGCAACAATTAACTACCCTGAGCAAAGTCATTGTGTCATGCCATTTTTTTTCTCAGATACAGATTTAGTTAGAGACTTTAAAATTATAAACTAAGTCATACTGATAGTAAACAGGAATTTATATAGTTTTTGGACCAAACAGTAACAAATATGAGGTTTCAGCAGTGAAAGCCAGGCATCAGTTGCTGATATGGTATTCAGTGATTCATACAAGTACATAAATTGTGTTGGTGACCCCGATACCCCCAAAATGTAAAAACATTTAATCACCAGTCTGTAAAAGCTTTCAAAGTCTGAATGGAAGCTAATTTGCCACCCCTAAATATTCAGAGTCAAGCTGGTTTCAAAGCATGCCGAATGTTCGCTGAACTTTTACCTCATGTTCACATCAACCAGTAAACACAACAGCTGTCAACAATTTCAACTTCACTCACAGGACTACAGATAAAAATCCTGTTTAAACCACAACATTACTACTGTATGTGAAATAAAATGAACAGTAAGGTTTTTATAAACAATGTCTGCAACTGGTTTATCTGCAACCAACCAGGTTGCTGTTTGCTGCTGAGGAGCTGAGCAGATGCACAAATATTTTATAATGGAGGTGAAAAGCAGCTCAGCTAACAAAGTATTTTAACCTGCTGCTCAGTCACTGAAATATTGTGAGTTAAGAAACACAAACCTTACTGGATGTGTTTTAGCCTCTTTCTGTCTGTCTGATTAACAGCTTTAGCCAACCTTGCCGTTGGCTGTGGTAGAGTACTGAAACAAATGAAATGTGGAGGGAAGAGTTGGTGAGGATGATTATTAAGTGAGCAATGTGCTATAGGTGGATTCTCTGTGGAGCAAATAGCTAAGGGACATCTTATTGCTTTCAGGATTTTGTGTATTTGTTTTTGGTTATAGCTTTTAAATTGCAGTTGCTCCTCCAGGTCTGAAAACCTTTCACACTCAGCAATGAGGCGTTTGGTATTGATTTGACTCACTGCAGCTTCTCAAGCTGTATTTGTTGGTCCAACCACTTTTTTATTACTGGACCCGAGGTTTTATGCTAATAGATGTTTCAGCCACATTTTGGTTTCATTTTAAAGAATTATAAACACATCCAGCAAGGAAAATACAGTCTCAACATTACAGCTTTACTTCACTTTACATTTTCATCAGGAAATATCAACATTCATGTTAATATTAGGGCTAGAAATCAGCTTTTTTCTCATTATAAACCTCTTTTTTTTCATTGGCTTTAACATTGTATTTTTTCTGAACTTTTATGGTTTATTTTATCTCTTAATGTTTCTTTGCTTGAGAAAGAATAATATTCTTAAGCCAAT
Organism: Melanotaenia boesemani; assembly: GCF_017639745.1. Classification (NCBI taxonomy): domain Eukaryota; kingdom Metazoa; phylum Chordata; class Actinopteri; order Atheriniformes; family Melanotaeniidae; genus Melanotaenia; species Melanotaenia boesemani. The sequence continues at coordinate 28,471,517 of NC_055689.1, read as the reverse complement.
GTGATCTCAAAACATTAAAATACACACGTTGTTACAAAAGAAAAAAAAACAGCTTTTTCCACTCCATCACACTACTTGTGCCATTTCCTGGTATAACATTACTGCATTGACAGGTTACTGGTTTGCATCCCATTCTGAAAACTTAATAATGGGAATCTGGTCAGATTTTACTCCATAAAACACATTGCAGTTTAATGCTTCATAAAACCAGACTCCGGTCAGATTTGAAACTACAGGTAATAAAGAGGTTTGTTAGTGAAAAAAACAAGATGACTGATGCATAAAACTGTTTGTATATAAAAATATAAGGAAAGTGCATGTACACATTCTGTTTGTCAGACTTGTAAAGCCACTCATAGGTAGGTTTCTCTTTGGTAAATCACATTCATTGTGGTATTACGCATGATTTCCCATCTCCTGTCCATGATGGATCCAAATCAAAGTGAATAATTTGCCAATAAAAACAATGTTTACACCTAGATATTAAAAAAATGTAAAAGCAAAAATGAAGAGGAATTTTAATCAATGTGAAAAGGGGATGGGGGTTTATGCACAATAACTTTACAGTTTACAGACAACTTTATACATTAACAATTTGGCTAAAGTAACAATACTAAGAAAGCAGATATCTTTCATTTCTAGCTAATGTAGTTTTTGTGAGTCACTTTTACCTGGGTAAACTTCATATATATATATATATATATATATATATATGTATTCTCGATAATACACTGGTATGCCAAGAGCAATAAATATATGGGTATACAGTATATTGCTCACGGCAAGTGTTAAAAGTGGTGTGCTTATGTTGGTATTCATGTTTTTTTCCATATAAATACCTGCTTGTGTGTTGGAAAAGGTTTGTGTATATATCGTTTATGCATCTGGACTGAGGTGTCATACAACAAAGATCAACTACAAACATAACATGAAGAAATGAACTGCAGCATAATTAAATACCACAGAAAAATGTCATTTTCCACGCTAAATGCAACTTGTGCAGTCAGACAAAGCTTTCTGCTTCTAAAATGTTCCCAGTGTTATGCAATGCTACTTCGGGGGATGAAACCAAACCACACTGGAGATGTAAGAGGAGAAGGAGTCACTATAACAAACATAAGCAGCTTCTGATGAGGATTATCTGCAGCATCTCTCTACAAAACACAGAGCCATTTTAAACTCCTCTTTTGTAAGAGAGAAAGATTGATCACAGAAGAGGCAAAAAAAAAAATATGCACCCAAAATAAACACAGTTTGAACTGTTTGAAAAGACAGTTTGAAACTCTCAAAATATGCACATTGATATCTCAGTTGACAATCTTCAGATTTGATGCATGTTCTGTAGCTACATGGTTCACTCTGCAGATCTGTACTATCTTTCACAATACAAGGTTATAACAAAGGTTTTATACATAAAGAAGTGAAAGTTCTACAATATGCTTTGACCATAGACAAAAAGAGAAACACAGCAAGACAACAAAAAAATCAAAGCCGACATGTCTGGAATCAGAGGGGTAAAAATGATCTAATCACAAAATTAGAAGAAGTTTTTAGGGCAACACAGAAAAAAAAACTATAACACAGCAAAGCTAATTAAATCCGGCATTTAATACAAAATTTTTCATCAGACATCGTGCTGCAGCTCTCAGAAGAAAAAAATAAAAATAAATCAAAACAAAACAAGTCGTAGGACAACAAACCTTTCAGAGGTCACAAATATACACAAAACAGACCCACAGTAAAGAAAGAGAAAGAAAAACTGTCCCTGCCAAGGTGAGCAATAAAGAGATAAACCTCTAATGATGTTATTATTGTGTGTTCATGAAAAGCCTGCACACATCTGTGATTGCATTGCTTCGTTTTGCATCATTTTCACACAACTTAGACTTGAAAGAGGAAGTCTTTCTCAATGCTTTTGTAATATCTGGGCAAAGAATGAGTGGGAACTTTCCTCTTCCAGGTCAGGATTAATTTTCTAGGGTTCACAGGATACTGGTAGGTTCTACCTTTTTCATAAAATAAATGTAATATTTTTTATCTGGAACATAAACATACATTTTAGTTTGTTTTGTCTAAAGGAAAATAATTTGTGGATCTAGTACACTTCACTTGAGGAAACCTCTGTTTTCATATACTTCTGTAACAAATTCCCACTTTCTGTATTATTTAAATGTCCTACCTTTCCCAGCATGATATTGTGCTAATGCTGGAAGAAATGTATATGGTTTTTTTGTTTGTTTTTTTTGTTTTGTTTTGGTTTTTGTTTTTTGTTTTTTATCAAAGTACTTTCACTAAAATTATTATTAGTTCGTGTCTTAGTAAAGAGGCTGATCCAGCCACCAGCCCCATATTTCCAGCTGCTGGATAGCCACAAGTGAAGAAGAAGACCTCAGAAGACTACAGACCACCCACTAAAAATTAACACCAGATGGACTAATTGAGGTTGATCACTAAAACAATTTATTTTGGGTAAAACCTGAATGTTATCAAGTTGCCTAGCAACTCATTTTAATTTTGCTAGGCAATTTATGTAAGCTTATGTTGACACCATAACATTTAAAATGTGCTTGGTCGTCTGAATATATTGTTTATTTTTGGAAACCATAGGTTACAATGGAGCCTAATGACTTAACCATTATTTTTCAGAACCAAATCTGAGCTGTTTGTGTTTACCTCTGCAGAGTTAAGTCCTACCACTGTGGTTCCTGTTAAACTGGTGTGAACGTTAGCCAGTTTGCCAAAAAAGCACCAAAGTTCTAAGACTGAAGAACAAATCAAGAACCAGAACAGTATCTGTCCGAAAGCGAGATGTTGGAGTCTATGCTAATGGAGTAAAAACGTAAGAAGCACTCTGAGCCAAAGACAACTGACAAAAAAATTATGTGTAATTCCTTAAAGAAGATAAACAAAAATGAGGTCCAGTGAAACCTCTGCCTGCTAAAGCTACCACATCATAAGTCTACCACAACTATGCACATTTGAGAGCAAAGCATCAAAGAGCAGTTCCAGCAGTAAGTGGCTAGCATTGTCACCAGACAGAGTTTGATGTTTGACATGAAGAGCAAACAGTGGACCTCATCTCATAGATGACAGCTAAATAAATACTGAAAAACTGTCTGATGATACTGTAGCAAGGCAAATTTATTTGTATTGCATATTTCATGTACAACACAATTCAAGGTGCTTTACATAAAACCAAGCAACTGTTGAAAAATGTCTCTTATCACAGATTCATGGACAAAACTTAAGACAAAGTCATTTATAATGGTTTCATGTCATTACATACTCTACTGGAAAATGGAAAGTTTTTCAGCAAACCAAAGCAATGCCAGCACCACATAATGCCGAAAATCTTAATGCAGAAATTAAAGGTACCAACAATGTCAGTAAACTGCTATAACCTCAACTAAATTTGCTGTTTTTTATTACTGTTAGGAGTAAAACTCACACTTGAAGTAAATACTAACCAACAGCAAATCTGACTTAACAGCTTAAGGGCTCATTTTGCTTCAGATTTTAGTCTGCAGGTTTCTGAGTCATTGAACCCACGGAGACTCGGTAATGCAGTTGGAAAGCGATTAAATGCACAGTGACTTCACGGCCCTGTGGATTGCTGATTCACTCACTGACTTCCATAGATCTAATTAAGTCAACTCCACTAACACACCAGCTTGCTGCTCCGACTAACAAGTCATCGAAGCACCATGGGTTGTAAAAATATGTATTTCTACTTTTTTGTCATTTGGCGGCATGTCTGTAATGAACAGGGAAAAGTCTCTGTGATAGAAGCAGACAGGCTCAGTCTGAAACCTACAGCTGGGATCCCTGCAGTCTTAACTTATTATGCTGCTGTGGTTTATGGTCCGTGCATGATGAGTGTGCTGCTGGGTCACGCCTGGCAAGATAAGCACAGTAAGAGATAGATAGAGGAAGAGAGGCAGAGGGAAAAAACGCAAACTAAAAGCAAAGAAAACTGAAGGAAACAGCTAGAAACACTGAAGGGAACAAGGCTATTACAGGAAACATTTCAACTTTGATTGTGCAGAGTTCATGGGATGGTAATGGCCCCTATGATGAAAACCACAAATTATGATTTTAGTCATATTTCCAAGTTTTTTTTAAATTTTCTTTCCTTTTAATTTGCAATTGTGATTAAAAAAAGTGATGAATCAAACTTGTCAGTACGCATAGTTAACGGTATCAAAGGCTCTCAACTGGAATTTAATGGCAAACTCATGTGATACAAATATAGATGTGTTTTGGGATGGTACAATAAGTTTGCATTATATAAACAGAATATACACTACCCCCTAGGTGTCGCCAGACCCCATTTACTGGGGCACGTGCCCCAGTATAAATGAGCTGTGCCTCAGTATAAAAGCTACGATTAATTTTCAACAATAATTATTTATCATACATTAATTCAAATAATTCAGACGGGAGAAGATATATATATCAACTCAAACGCGTAGCAAGAGTGTTAACTCCAAATAGAGGATCCAGCTCAGAGGCACATTCTGTCACTGCATGTAACCATGCACGAGCAGCAGGTAAACTACACACACGTCACGCAGCTCTCCGTGTGTTGGGAGGGTGGTGAGCGCACAGCGCAGTTTGAGGTCTCGTAACGTGTCACAAAAACAGTCAATTTTATATTATTTTTAAAAATGAAACCAAATGAAAGAGGGAGTTAAGACCGCGGTGAAATCAGTTTTAGGTAAGATATTCAACATTTGAACTGGAGCGACCAGCAACCCGTTTAGGGACCATCAACAAATGACAGGCTCTAGCTAATCACAACACACCTCTTCATAATAAGCATCATGTTCTGGAAGTTTCACAGACAGAACATGATGTACACAATTAAAGAGAAAATGTTCCATAGAAAATGCATCATTTCATTTTTTTTTTGGTGTTATGTGAAAAATAAAGATCTCATCATCTGCTATTAAGCTTTGTGTGTTTTATGGAATCATCAGTAGAAAGGTGGAGGAGTAATCCGTCACTGAAGGGTTGGCTGTGACTGAGTTATGGTTTAGAATTATGAGGACATAGTCACACAGATTTAGCGTATATGAAGGTAAAAATATAAAAAGAGGTGGTGAAATGTTTACAGGTGTGTAATTTGTGTCCACAAGTATTTGATGCCAGATCTTGGTTAAACATGATAAACTTCGTTCTGTGATATGGAGCATATTATAAAATTGATAAACTAACGGAATTTACACCCAGGATAAGACCAAAGATGGATTATTTAATATTTCATAGCTGTGATAAGTTAATAACTACTCAATATTTTTACTGGCTAATATTTTATAGATGTGGCCAAACCACATCTAACAGACACAAACTGAAAACTTCAGATTCTTTACAAAGTCATTTATTTTTTTTATAATGAATACAGCAGAGCAAAAATAACTGTATGCTCTGCATATCACACTGGCTTTTCCTGCCGCAAGCAGGAGTTATTTGCTGCGGCGTTGCCCGAGTAGGCATGTAGGTGGTACAAGCTGTCGAATTTACTGTTTTTTCGGTTCGTCCCTCTCCGGTTGTCGTGGTCCTTAGTTTATTTGTAGTGTTGTGTGAGTTTTCTACGTGCGCTGCTTCGCGTTATCCCGCGTTCTCTGACTGAGAGCTGATCGTCAGGAATATTTTTATATTTCGCTGCAAACCTTCAAAACATCTCTGAAAATCCTCTGTGGCGTAGACGGTCAGAAGAGCTTCGACCGCCTCGTCGGTCCATTTATCGCTTGCTCTGTTGTTGTTTTTGTCCGTATGTGCAACCGTGTTTTTAAATGTGGCGGGGACACAAAATGCGGAAATCTGGCAAGGGGCGTAGCTACCAGTCACAGAACACCTACGTCATGAGGGTTCCTATAGAACCCCGTTCAGACCCTGCCTCGGAGCAGGAGCTAAAATGGTTATAGGAACTGGGGGCTTTGGTCCCTAGTTCCTATATGTCGGAATGCACGAAAAAACGGCCTGGTTCCTGAAAAGGTTATAGGAACTGCAAAAGGTTCCTACAGTTGGAAAGAGCCTATTGTGTAAGAATTACTCCCATTTAACAACGGAAACGTGAACTTCTAATGTTTAGTGCATTCAGTGCCTCACTTTCTAAAACACGTATCGCAACAACGGTAGCCGCCGTGTCTTTACAACCTCCACCTCAGCTCCATCAATCTGAACAGGGCTTGGAGGCGACCTATACTTCCTAAAGTCTATGACCAGTTCCTTGGTCATTGAGGTGTTGAGCTGCAGATGATTGTTGTTGCTCCAGGCGACCAAGTCTTTCACTAGATTCCTGTACTCTTCCTCCCTGTCACCCTATATACTCCTCACAACAGTTCTGAGCTGTAGCAGAAATCTGAGGTGAAGCCTTGTCTGTGGTAATACAGACTAGTTTCTTTCCACCAGGTCCCTGTAGCTATTGTTTGTCTCAGACCAGCAGCTATGTTGTGCACAGTGTGATCTGGAAAAAATTAGTCTGAAGACATTTTGTTTTCACATTGAAATCTGCGTCAATAAAATGTAGTACGACATTTATCTATGGCTCTATGGTGCAGCTTGACCACAGGTCTGTTGCGGTGGCAAAACATTGGACTGTAGCCACGTCCTTCACAACACCCTCACCACACTTATGCAGGGCAGGAGAGACACTCCACTGACATGGAGACGAGATGGCAGCGATGCTGTTTGTCCAAAGTGTTGATGAGTTTCTTAAATCCTGGGTTGTTCACTGTGCTAACTGAGATAAAAGTTCTGTTTATAACGTTTGTCTCTCTGTGTCTCTGGAAGTTGGTGGATTATTTAGTCGTGACTCACAAAAGCTGAACATTTTTCTATTTTCTCGTGTTCCGTCGCAAGTCCCCGTGTGCACGTCTGCGTGAACGAGCGCAACATTTCACATGCACGAATGTCGCCTGTCGCTTGGCTGGAGGAGGGCAGCGATTTTCGCCTCAATACGCAGGTTTCATAGGAAATGAATGGAAAAGGAGCGACGTCGCCTCCCATGTGTCCAGACCTTAACTGGAGAAATGCTTGAAACTCGCGGTGAATAAAAACTAAAGCAGACGGGGCTGTGGGAGGAGGCTGTGGGAGGAGTCTGCAGCAGAGCGCTGCAATGCCAGCTGCGCTCGATTTGCAACTGAAAAGAGCACAAGAGGAAACTGCGAAGGACAAAAATAATCAGATCCTTTCATTTTTGTGATCGTTGAAAACCCAAATCGTAATTGTGATTAAAATTCGATTAATCGCCCAGCCCTACTTTGGACATTTTTCTAATTTAGATCCCCTTGCTGACTCCACAACTTATGAAAAATTTGAACTATTGTCTCCAGCTCACATTGTTGATGTGATGTGGTGTTGAAAAAATCTAATTTTAAAATTTTGTCAGATTACTAGCAAAAGAAAAAGGTAAAAAAAAATATATGTTGTTTAAGCATTTACAAAATATTTTCAGCATTGTGGAAATTTGTTCATATTATAATTTTCTTTGGATTACAGATACAAACTTTTGGTTTTAATTAGCTAATAACATGAATGCTGATCCATTTGAGAAAACCTGAAATAATCTTTTGGGTAACTACTGATTAAAGAGCAGAAGTGTCTTCCAAACTGCATCAGTTTGACCAAATCTAACCTGAATCTAAACTATAGCAAAATTAGGCAACAATTTACAGTAGAGAGAAAACATACAGAAAAAAAATGAGGCCACACAGACATGAAGGAGGAAGAAAAGACCAAAAAAAAAAAAAATGGTGCAGAATGAAAAAAGGAGGATGATGAAAAAGAAAGAGTGATGAAAGAGTGAAAGACTCAGCAGCACATTTTCTGACTGAGAAGATATTGCTGGCTGTGAAGAGAAAGACTGTGGAAACAGAGAGAAACGTGTTGGGTAGGAAAAAGGAGAGGAAGGACGCTGACAGGAAATAACAGGAAGAGCAGCCCGAAAGAAAAGAGAAATGAACAGGAAGGTGAATCAAAGATAATGGCATGAAGGGTTAGAAAAGAGTCAGAGAGCAGGAAGGAGGAGAAAACCTGTAGGACAAACACAGAATGGACAATAAATAAATAAATAAAACTGACATTTTGGTGAAGGTGTAGATCATTCATTCAAGGAAGAATGAAGAATAAAAGACTACAGCAGCTCTAGTTTTATTCTCCTTTCCAGATCACCTTCCTCTTTAATGTCTTTGTAGAGACAACTGGCTGTAAAAGGGCTGTAGGAAATCAAACTGTCTTACTTTCAAAGGTTTATAATCAAGATGCTAAAAGTAATAATATCTCAGATATTTCCAGCAATTCCTGACTTTCTCCATGAGGGTGGCTTTCAGTCAGAATGGCTACTTCTTTATGGGGGTATTTTTTTTTTAATCAAGAAGAAGAAGGTGAGCACTATTTGCTCGAATTATCTCGTATTCTATTGGCTGGAGGAGGTTTGACAGACAGCTCTTTCAGCAACCCAAGAGAGAGGAAAAAATATCCAAGAGCAGAAGTTTTGAGAGCAGACAATGTGTCTAAGTGTGAAGGAAAGAGACCAAGTCTGAGCGCAGAGTTTTGAAAGGAAGAACAATATATTTGAAAACATGAGGGGCTTTCTGAGTGTGAGATCAGAGTTTTGAAGGAGAGCAAGATGATATTTGAGCGTGAAAACCAGAAATCTTGCTCTCAAAGCAAACAATTACGCTCTTGATTAAAGATAGAAAAATACCCCCATACTTCTTCAGCTGGATTACAACAACTACAGAGTAGAGCCCGACCTTTATGGATTTTTTTGAGGCTGATGCCGAATCCAATATTTGGCAGAAGAAAAATTCCGATAGCCGATTAATCGGTTATTAATATAAATTCGAATGAATTAAATAACTTTTATTTTAAATTTGCATTGTGAAATGTTCTTTGCCCTTGCCTGCCTCTAGCCTCTGTGGAAGTGTGGTCATATTTGCATAATCACTCATCTCTGCTCTATCCTGACTCCTCATACTGTGCAAGCTAACACAGTCACTGAGTTGTCCAGTTGTCCCTTATACAAGAGCTACTTTTGTTTAGGGTTGGTTTTTTGTTGTTGTTTTTTTGTGTGTCTTTGGGACTGTGGATGTTGTTGTGATACATCTTGTTGTTGTTGTCTTTGTTATTTTTTTTTGGGAGCATGATTGTCAGTTTAGTTTACCTGTAAAAGATGTAGGAAATTCTCTGTTGTGTTTCTGTACAGGTGTAGCAGTTGGTTGTCTGGTGTTAAGTTGGATTGAAGGGTTGTTGCCTCTATCTACTGTATCTTTGTCTCCTCTTCCTTTTTTTCTACTTTCCTTTTTACTTTTCTCCATTACTGTCCTTTTTTTCCCTGTCTGTCCCCTCCGGCCAGGTACAGCAAGATTAAATAAATTCCATAATACCAAATAAATAAGATAAAACAATATATTTAAACAAATAAAGACATAAAAAAAATCAGATTATCAACAGGAGTCTTATACCCATAAAGCTCCTCTTGGCAGAGCAAATTTGTTTGGCACAACACAGCAGCCAGACCATCATTCTGTTTGCTACAATGCTGGACAGGACAAGTTAAAAAAAAAGAAAGAAAAGGGCTATAATCTAATAATATATTATAATTATGATAATATAAACAACCAGCCAATCCGTTGGTTGGGCTCTTTTACAGAGCCTACACTGCCACCTGCTGAAGCCACTACGCAGCCAAACTTATTAAATAATTGGGTTTTGCTTTGCTATTAAACAAAACCCGGCAGAGCGAGAGCAGAGTGGAGGTAGAGGGCGGGACTGTCCAGTGATTGCAGCATTTTATCAGTATTTAGGTTTGTAAAAGCACTTGGTAAATAATTAGGTGGATGTTGGTGGTGATCCTGAGCTATGTGCAGCTCTGCATAAAATTAATCCAAAGAACATCCTGAACTGAGATATTCTCCTGTAACATCGTCTCTCTCAGTAGGTGTAGTGCCCTCCAGAATCTCCACTATAATTACTTTTTTCTGTTTCTAAGAACGAACGTTTCAGTCCCTGAAGAAACTATCAACTCAAAAATTCCAAAAGAAATCAATTTATAAAGAATAAAAAAAAAGGTACATAGTAATAACATGCTTCAAGGGTTTTTGAGTGAAATCTACAACCCAAAACCAGATGGTGTGAAAAGAGCTGAAAATTCATGGTTTGAAAGGGAGCTGTTGTACTCATTATGTTTTTGTTGCACTGGTATTTCTAGACAACGTTTGTTGTAGAGTTTTTAATCTGCTTGTGAAAGGGGGACTAAAATGTCTCCTTTCAAGGTACTCAAGGTCACATCTGAGCCACAAAAATATTGAGAGAGTTTTGCATTCACATTTGGGATTACTTACATACATCAGTTGACATCAATGTCAATCTTTCTTTTTTCCAGTCTTCTGTGGCTGTTAGTGCATGTGGATTCTTAATGATTTGATGAAAAACTCTTTGCACAAGTTGCAAGACATGACAATAGTAGTAGTATTACAAATGAACTATTAATGATTATTATTCAATAGTATTATTCAACTATTGCTCATTGCTTAAGTGGAGGATATGTGCTCTGGAATGATTCACACAACAAAAGCTGTGAAAGAAAGTTATCTTTACAAGTGTAGAGCAAAGAATCCTGGCAGGGGTAGAAAAGAGATGGCTGGACTAAAAAAGGGAAGAAGAGCTCATCACACACAAGAAAGGCTATGTGGGTACAGAGAAAAAAAATATAATGACATGTGGCGTTTGCTGTTTTGTTTCATGGTACATTAAGCTTTGCCTTATTAGCTTTTTCAGCTCTATTAAGACAAGCGTAGGCATGATCTGAGGTTTGAGGTATACACAGTTTCTCTAAATATATTGTGTCAAAATATGTACTGTCCATAAAGTCTACGAATTGGAGATTTGAACTGAGGGTTTAATCAATGACTGGACACTGAGACTTAAGAGGTTAATGACACCGTAACCAAAGAAAGAGGGAAACCAGACAGAGAGGAAGAGATGATGCTACATTGTTGGTTTACAGCAGTGGACAAAATAGAAATAACACAATGTAATAAAACAGTATGACAGACTTTCTCCATCTCTTCTGAATAAATGCAAGCATACGTCATCTCCAGCTCCCTGGTCCCTTTGTCCATCTTTGTCTGTCTCTCCTCCTCTCCGGCAGGAGGATGATAACAGAAACGCCCTGCTTCGTGTTCCCACACAGCTTTACACCTGCAGAGTGTCTCATGTTGAGGTCAAACATAACTCAGAAGGAGGAGAAAGTCTGGCATTCTCTAACTGAGACTCAAAGTACCTTTCAGTGTCAAGCCTCCCCTCTCCAACTTGCACCAATCTCTTTCTCACACACCTTCACACTGTTTTTTTTGGAGGCAGTGGCTCAGTCCCAGGATGCTCATCACGCTGTACTGAGCGCCCAATTAAGCAGAAAGCCAACAGATAACCTTGTTTTGTGCGCACAGTAAATGTAAGGTGCATGAACAGCTGAGACCAGATGCAACTGTGAGTTATGTTTACAGCATGTCAGAAAATGTGAAAAGGCATTACTAAAGGAGGGGGAAAGAACTGAAAGTTCACATATAAAACATGCAGCTGAAAGACAATCATAAAACCACTTCAACTTGTTTTTCTGTTAACAAGCAATGATGCGCAACCAAGACGCGCTGAAACCACTGCATTAAAACCTGAATATTAATAAGTGGATATTGTTTTTGCTTTTCTTCCTTCGATCAATATATTGGGGAAAGTGGAAATGTTACAAAATCCGTCCAAAATGGGATCTCTGGGGAACCGCTTCTTTCCATCTGCGCATTCCGGACTCTGTTCATCTCCACCAAAAAGTAAAAAAAATAAAAAAATAAAAAAAATAGACGACTCACCTTCCGCGACTGTCCCGCTCAAACTGGACACAAGCAGGGCGACCCGAGCGATAATCCCAAAGACTCTTTCAGTCCGCAGATCCATCGTTGAATTGGCAGGAGGCTGCAGAGAAGTCCGGCGGCTGCTGGCAGAGAGAGACGGCCGACCTCTCCTCTCCAGCTCCAAGAGAGATCTCCTCAACCCCGGCTGGAGGAGGAGAGGAGGGAGAGATGGATTTACTACGCGATCGCTGCTCCCCCTGCGTCAGTGATCCGCCTCGTCTTCTCTGAAGATCACCTTCATGAGCGTTCAGAAAGGCGGTTAAAGGGACGCTGCGCTTTCCTAAACTGAGTTACACTAAAAAGAACAATCCAGGACGGCTGCTCCAACAGCAACACACACACACACACAAAACACCAACACACGCTTTGCTCCATGTGCAATTTAAGTATAGGCCTATATGTCGGGGAAGTTAGGATGATGCACGTATGAAAGCAGAATATAAGGCTGTTAAATCTTTAGATACTGTTTTAAAGAAAATGCCTACCTACCTTTAAAAAATATTTTAATTATTTAATTAATAGTTACTTTACGCTGACACTGTCTAAAAACTTGGGACAGTAAAATACTGAAAATGTATTATCATTATATAAAAACAATCACATTTAATATTTACGTCTAAAGACATCCAGTGTCTTTTTTTTTTTTTTTTTTTAATTATTCATTGGTCGGTGGGTGGCAGTGTATAGGCAGAGGTCAGTCTAGAAAATGTTTGATGAGGGGGTTACATTGGAGGGTTTTCATTTAATGTAAAAAGACAGGAAGGATTTGTACAAGCACATAGACAATGAAGTTTTTTAAAATCAATTATTATTTACTATAGGAAGATCCTGCATTGAATGGCTTTAATCGCTGTTTCAGAAGCACTTTCACTTCATTGTTAAATGAGAAAAACTTTCTTTGGACCAAATCACGAGTTTTATTGGTGTTTCTTAAACAAGCCAATGAATCTTGTACAGTTTTCACATCTGGTGGTTTTATGACTTTTGTATCCTGTTCGTGAAATATAAACAGTTTGGACATAAAAATATTATGATGCTGCATGAATGTTCTATTATGACCAAGAACATGGTAGTGTTGATGTAAAACAACATAAATTAAGTGATGCATTTACTTGCAGTTAGGCATTTGAGGTTTGTCCAGGTAAAGGCCAGTTTACACTAAATATTTTGAATAATTGATTATGCCTTTTTTTTGAGTGGAACCCTGAAGGTAGGTCAGATTTCTGGGGTTATTGAATATCACCTGTTATGCTGAAAAAGTGAAAATCTTCTTGAAAGAAATGTCCAAACTCTGGAGATGAAGTAGTGCTCGTAAGACAGGGTCAAAAGAGAATATTGAAGAATTTGAAGCTCAGGCTGGCATCTAAATATATTAAAAATCTTGAAATTTTAATGAGTCAAAAGGCTCAAATGTAAAAAGGAAGTATTGTGATCCAAATGAATGCATGTGATTCATGAAGGTGCACTTGCTTGTTCATTTATATGCATGCAGTCCACCAAATATAACAGGAGAGAAAACCAATGAAGAAATGACTCCACAAGGAGATAACCACTGATTTTAATGCACTCCACCACACAGTCACAGGGGAGCACTTGTATTTGATTTTCAACAACCCTGAACTTTGTGCAGACTGTATAGGTCAGAAAACTTGCATGCACACTCATGCATTGTTGAACAAAAACACAGACCACACACCAAGTCATTTCCAATCATTTTGAAAAATGTGAGAAATGTTTAATTAAAGGTCCTGCAACGGACAGAGGACATTTCCAGGGTGTGATCCACCTCTCTTCTAACAGCAGCTGGGATAGGCTCCAGCTCCTTCTGACCCCACGTTGGAAAAAGCAGGTAAAAACAATGATGGACAGATGGATTCAAGATGGAAATGTTGCAAGTCCCATACAATTTTTTTGCCAAAGTGAATCTTTTCAAAAGTTTATGGATGAAAAAGAACAATTTTCTGAATACTGAATCAGCATTCATGCAATAATGTTAGTCACATTATCTTTGTTATATAATGGAAAACATGCCTGCAGTCTCTAAATGTGAGTTTCACATAAACTGGGATGGTGAGGATAACGGACAGATCACAGGAAAATGTGGGAAATGAAGGACATCTTTGTTTAACAGGCTTTTTGAGCCTTTATCTTATTCCCTGTAAGCTTTCTCAAAATCTTTAAAAGTGGTCTTGAGCAACTGATTTTCAAATGTCTCCCAACGTTTGGACATTATCTGTTTTTTCCACATATACTCAACAAAAAAATGGTCATGGACTTGACTGTTTGTTAAGTTACTAACAAATAATTTAAACCATAAAAAAGCACCTAACCCAGGAGATGAACAAATGTGTGAATACAGAAAAACAACCTAGCAAAGAATCTATTTAGGAACTTTGTTACCAACAGCCTCTCACATAATTTGCTCACATTTCTTTAGTTGCATCTGTGAAAATGGATTAAAAATAGCTAAAGAGTCCAGGAAAGGACCTAAGAGGTGAACCTCAGTTTGATCCATTTGCTGAAACCTCGTCAGAAATGGTCTCCATAGAAAGATGGCTGTCAAGAAGCCCTTCTTAATGAAGGGAAGAAGGGAGGAAAGGCTGAGGTTTGTTAAATGACACAAGGACTGACTGAAAATCAGTGGAAACAGGTCTGATAGAGGGCTGAATCCTCCCTCAACATTAGTGAAAAAGTGTGGGATCATCTTGACAGAACAGAACAAAAGTTAGCAAACATCCAAAGAAGAACTGCATTAAGTTTTTTAGTACATGTATTTACTACTCGTCTCTTACAGAAACAGCTCAGAGGAACATCAGAGCCTGTAGAGTAAAGAAGAGAGACAAAAGAAAAGAAGAAGCAAGTCAGACTTGAGTATGTTTAACCTATAAACATTCTGTTTCAGTGTAGCATGAAAGTAAGTTTGCGAAAAAGATAATTCCCTTTTTTTATTTTGAATGCAAATGAAGTGTTACAGACGTAATGGTTAAGAAACTGTGTTTGAACTGAACACTTTCTTTCCCCCCCCTCTTGTCTTGTAGCAGCTGTTAAAGGCTCCTCCCCCACGCACCTCTGCAGCCCTGAACTGGGTATAGAAACTGGATGGAGGGTTCTGCTTGAAAGTTTTCCTTCCTGTTAAGAAGGAGTTTTTCCTCTCCACTGTCCCCTCATTTATGGGAAGTGAGTTAAATGCAATCTGATGGTTTGCCATTATATAAATACAATTATCACAAGCAGTGATGTCGGACTGGAAGGATAAACAGTACTTTTTATCCAGGACCCACTGCAGGATGGGAGCCCTTGAAACAGGTTAAGTTACATCAACACAGGCAACCATTGATCATTAAAAAAAATCATTAGTTCCCTTAACTCATTTTCTTTACACCATTTTGTTATTTGAACCAACTCTGTCAAGTCGGATTTACTCCAATTGTTTACTTTCAAATAAAGACGGAATCTCTTGACTCAATTTCATGGAAAGTCAACTTAAGACTCAACTTGTTCCAAATTAAATACTTGATTAATCCAAAAGTAACTTCAGAAGTACATTGAACTTGCAAAATACAGAACTTTCAAACACTGTCTAAATATGAATATAACACAGGAAGTAAAGCACATAGCTCAAATTTAGAGCACAGCAATCACAAAACATTAAATTCCTGCTGAATATGCATTTCCCATGAGCCACTGTGCTCCAGATACGTTAGCTCTGCCCCCTCTGACAGAAACATAACATGTTCAGTTATCTTAATCATTATTATCACACTGCACTATTTGGAAAAATATTAGAAACAACTGTTTATACAAAACATAAAATGATAATTAATCACTACTAAAACCTTTTTAGTAAAAAGTTTATATTCAAACAAAATCCAGCTTTACAGATTATTAGATTGTGTAAAGCCGTATGTATCATATATATACATACCTGTTACGGCCGCCTGCGTGCCGGCCTACAGACAGGACAAGACTGCAGCTTGCCCTGATGACTGACGAGTGTCTCACCGGACGCCCCCCTCCCTCCACCAGGATTGGTCGATATACTTCCTGGATCCCAATTGGCTGGCCAATGACGACGCCCATGCGCCTATTAAGCCTCATCATTCACTTCATTCGGGGCAGCTGTGGACAGCAGGACACAGCTTGCCAGACTGGGAGTGTTGCTAAACCTTTTGGTTGTGGAAGTTACCCTGTGTGGGTTTGTTTGCTAAAGTTTGGTTAATTAGTAAGTTATTTGTGTTCGAGATTGACGTATCTTTTGCCTGCTTGAGGTGAAGTAGCTTTTGTTTGTTATAGAGCTTTAATTTCTTTCTAGTATTCCGCCTCAGAGCGTGTAACCTGTTTTTGGGACATTTTCTGTTTGTCTGTAAGAGTAATTGTTAAGCCTTTTATTGGGACACTTTCTGTTCATTTTGTTATAATACTTATTAACCCGTTTTGGGACACTTTTTTAGTTTGTTGTTTTTGAGTTTTCGTTAATATTATTTTGTGGTCATAGCTGACATTGGATGGTCGTGTTTGTTTTTGAACCCAATTGTGTGATTTGATAAATTTGTATCATTTTGTTTGAATCCGGCATTCGACTCGCTTTGTGTTCCGTCCTTTTACCCCTAGTAACACGAGGACGTAACATCATTTTTGCATCACCTTATGGTAAAAACCCTTAAAACCCTGTTTTACATAATCTCATATTTATCTTCTGGTGGATCCCTGGTGCACACAATAACGTAACACACTACAATAATTTGACACAGTGATAAAAGGGTAAATATACAAAAACATTTTTGCAAAAAAAAAAAAAGTTAAAAACCCTTCAGATTTAAATACGAGACTTTTCTCAGGTCAGGCTTTATATGGTTAAAAGTGCTTTCAGATTACTTCCCACAACTCAGTCTGACAGGCTCCGAGAGGGAGATGCATGTGTGTATAAAAAAAAAATAGTCAAACTCATCTGAAGGAGGAATCCTGTGCAAGAGCTCCTGCTGGACCAAGTCTGCTTTAGAAAACCATTTTAATTAGGATGGGTTCAGAGATGATTAACCATACCGAGCTTTTGTGTGATCAGCTGTCATTTGCAGGATAGACTGCTGGTCATTTTTTATCTTAATAGACTATGAGCTTCATCTCATTACTACTAGTACTGCCATCAGCATTGAGTGTGCAGCCAGTCTGTTCTTATAAATGGGCATTTATGTCTTTGTTCTGATTTGATGTGTCTAAAATGTCAAATAGAAATTATACAGGGGCTTACCATCTTCCCAAGTAACACGCATATACATATATTTGTGCACAGCAGAGCACTAAAAAACAAGTTTACTGCCAAAAACATTCTACTACTGTACAGGGATGCTCAAATAGGGATGAAAAGTTCATTTAACAATAACAAAAGACAACAGCTGAAGTGGTTGCCATGCACCTGGGGGGGCTCACGGCACCATCCATCCATTATCTGCCGCTTATCCGGAGTCGGGTCGCAGGGACAACTGCCTAAGCAGGGAAACCCAGACTTCCCTCTCCCCGGCCAAATTCACCAGCTCATCCAGGGGGATCCCTAGGCGTTCCCAGGCCAGCCGAGAGATGTAGTCCGTCCACCGTGTCCTGGAACTTCCCCGGGGCCTCTCTCTGGTGGGACGTGTCGGGAACACCTCACCAGGAAGGCGTCCAGGAGGCATCCTCACCAGATGCCCGAGCCACCTCATCCGGCTCCTCTCGATGCTGAGGAGAAGCGGCTCTACTCTGAGCTCCTCCCGGATCACCGAGCTTCTCACCCTATCTCTAAGGGAGAGCCCGGCCACCCTGCGGAGAAAACTCATTTCAGCCACTTGTATTCACGATCTTGTACTTTCGGTCACTACCTACAGCTCGTGACTATAGGTGAGTGTAGGAACGTAGATCAACCGGTAAATCGAGAGCTTTGCCCTTTGGCTCAGATCCCTCCTCACCACGACAGACAGATGCAGAGTCCACGCTGCAGACGCCGCACCGATCCGCCTGTCGATCTCCCTCGCCATCCTTCCCTCACTCGTGAACAAGACCCTGAGATATGTGAACTCCTCCACTTGGGGCAGAACCTCATTGCCGACCCGGAGAAGGCACTCCATCCTTTTCCGGCTGAGGACCATGGTCTCGGATTTGGAGGTGCTGATTCCTCGGCTCACGGCACAAAACAAGCAAATGAACAATGCTGATGTCCCGAAAGAAATGGAACGGGTCATCTGACTTGTTTAGAAAAAATGCATTAAACACAATACTATCAAAATAAAGCTACCATTTTAATCTAAAAAAAACACTGGAAACCTAAACAAATTAAATTAAATATAACCTGAAAGTGGGTTACTTTTTAGAGCTTCCCTTTAGGGCTGGGATGTACTTGCTGTGTAAATCAACAATCTTCACCACTTGCTGCAGCACAACAGCAGCACAATGCAGTGAAAACGTTCGATACTGGAGGTCACCACTAGGGGCAGTACACTTCATTTGGAGTCTGAAATAGTTTAAAAGGCCAGGCTGCCATTCAAATTGAATTACCAGGAAATAATTTTTAATCAAGCCTTAAAAAACGCTTTGAATCTGTTGCCAACCGTTAAGGCACGAGTGTTTGTCACTGTGCAACACGGAGGAAAAACCATGAAGATACTGGTAGTTGCAGACAAAGTCCAAGAGATGGTTTTCAGAACTATCGCCTACTGTGTTTACCTCTGCCCTTGTATTCATGCTGTCTCTTTGCATGAGTACCTCCAGTGTTCAAGTCAATTTTGCAACTCAACGCTAGGAGGCAGCCATGATAAGCATGTGATACGTAAACTTGAAGCGCTTGAAGGAACACACACACAAAGAAAAGGTGGGGTTCTCTGCAGTGTGCAACTTCATTAGAAACAAGTCCTTACATGTTTCCTGATGAATCTGGGCTCTTTTCTCTGAAGTTTTCATTCTTAGCTTCAACTTTTCCAGCTTGTTGTGCTGCCTCGCCCAACCTACCAGCCAACATGGCCGATCTAATCAAACATCAACAGATGATTTTACATGTATTCATCTTTCTGGAATGCAACTCTGCCTGCAAAAACCCAAATCATTGGATTTGCATGTAAAAATAGAGAAAAGCTTGACACTCAGTAAGCTGGTAAACAACGCTTTGCACTGTTTAGTTAGGAGTTTATAGAGGCTATTTTTTAAAGGCAAGCCGTGTGACTAATTAGTTTTACTGCAGAAAGCTAACCAGGCTGTATAGCAGCCTAAATGAGTTATACTTTTTAAAATATTTGATCAGATCTTTTTGCTTTTTAAAAAGGTGGTAAACACTATAAAAACTAAGTCTTTGCTTTAAAGAAGTCATGACTGAGAGTGCACTGCTTGAAGCAACTGTGATTCCACACAGCAGGTGTTTGAGAACAATTTGTGTAACACAGCACTGCCTGGGGATGAAATGATGGTGTCACATTCAGGTGATTGGGTGCAGAGCAGAATATCAAGTGAACACATTTGGAGAGAAAAGCTTCAAGCTGTATTCAGTCGATAATGCACGGTCAAGAAAATGTCCTAAAAATGGAGAGAATTTGAGAGGGGTGTGCAGAGAGTCAGCAGGAGAATCTGATAATGAAGACCTATCCAAAGTATAAATGGCAGGGGGATGAGATGATTAAAAAAACCTGTTGAGCGCAAACACAGCAGGGGAATCAGATAACACACACTACATATGAGCATCACATACTCATGGCCTGCAGACACAGAACACAGAGAAGCCAATAAGCTGTTTAATGCTCAAATCAGACAAAAATAAGAGGTCTTAAAACTAAACGAAGCTGGGCTACATGATGTAAAGTTGAGAAACAGCAGGTTTCAGGTCACAGAGGAAAATGTGAGATGAGATTAATACCCTCCAGAGTCAAACACAGTGATAACTCAGCAGGAGAGTTAAAGGCATACCCACATTAAGAGACAAGAGAAGAAGTAATGGAGTTTTTGGATTTCAGCATTTCTCTCTTAACTTTTTTTTTCTCCACAGATGAAAATTTTTTTGTAAACTAATTAAATGATGAATTATTATGAATCCATCTTCTGCAGATCAGAAAGAGAAACGGGTTAAGTTTTAATCATATGAAGAATAGTTATCTTTACATCTATAAAGGTTTAAAAATCTCTCTTTCAATTGACAGAAGATGTGCTTGACCTAATTTACATGAACAAGTTAGGTAACTGAATTATTACACTTCATATTATAAAATATTGATAGAAAGAAAGAAAGAAAAGACGATGAATATCAAACTGAAATGCAGGGATAACATTGGGAAGTTTCCACCCAGTAAAGCAAATCTGAATGGATCTTTTTAAAAGCTGTGTTAAAAAAAATGTCATGTTTCTGGACGTACACTAAGTGGCTAGTGGTTGTAATTCAAAGCATCACTGAGGTGCTTCCTAATTACACCTAATTTGGCATCTATCTTGTATACTGCTTCATCTCTGAGCTCTCTCCAGCAAGTAAAAGTTAGTCATTTTACTAAGTGAGTTAATATTAGTTCTTTTATATCTCTCTACCCATATGTCTAGAAACTGGAATCAGTATGGCTTTCTCTACAGATGCTGGTCCTGAAAGTGAAAACAGAACTTGGGAGGAAAAGTTTTTTAAAAAATCCCCATCTACTTTGAGTAACTTACAAACTGGTCAAACTTAAAACTTCTTTCATTAAGGGAGTTTAAGTTGAATTAAGGGCTAGAGAGGCCATTGGCCAGTGTGACTGCTGTTTTCAAATTGGTTTTATCTGGTTAAATAAAAAGACAAAATGAAATTAAGACCAATGCTGACTATTTACTTATCTCTTGCTATGTCAATTTCTCTTTTCTTGCTTTGCTTGATGATGTCTTCTTAGGTTTCTTTGCTGAATCAACCATGGCCAGTTCAAAAACATCACTGTGTTAATATCCAATTGCTGGTGTGGCGGTGTGTGAAGACTAACACGATGGTCTGGCAGAAACAAGAAATAAGTGGGTAACTTTTACATCCACACCCATGAGGGATGCTGACAAGACGCAGACAACTCATGAGGGTGGTGCAGGTATGAACAGGAGAGGAGGGATCGGCAGGGGATAAACAATGACCGGGATGTCCATCTATTCAGGAGCAGGAAGAAAACCAGGAAACTATCATTAAAAATATTACGTTATTGGGTGGAAATGAACCTCTTACTTCCATCATGAAAGCACATACAGAAAGTGACATAACAGCAGTTTTTACTTATTTAGAACCAACAGAGGAAACTGTGCAACACTAACATAAAGATAAGTAATCCTACCATCCACCATGCTGTATTTAAGCAGACTTTCATCTTGATTTTGAGAAACTATTCTAATGAACATAAATCAGATTATCTGACTGAACTTGCTTAAACGAAAAGCTTCTGTTTCTTATCAGGATTTATTCAGAGACTCACATAGAATTACTAACACATCTAGTGTCAATGTTTTCACATAATACTCTCTCTGTTTGCATAAATATTCAGCTCGGCCTCTAATGTGAAAGAAAATGCTGTCAAAGGAATAATCAGTTCTGTGAAAATTAAATGCAAGAACTAAATGAAGTTTCAGAGATTAAAGACCCAGCCCAGATGAATTTATAATTTAAAATGATCTACGTCATTAGTGTATCACCCAGTTTCAGCCATACTCATGCCAAGCTCAGCCTCTCTCCCCCTCATTCTCCCCCCTCTCACCTTATTCATATTCAGCTCTCCTCTCTGCTCTCAGTAGCTCATTCAGCATCTCTGTGTAGGCCTTTTTGGAAGTTACCATAGCAGAGGAAAAACATTCCACTGATGACCACTTGGTGTGAGCGAAATTTTATAGGAGTAAATGGGATTTGCAGGTTTAAAACCCAGTGAAGGCTTTGACCAGTTAACTTGGCAGGTCAGAGGCAGAAATTCCTCTGTTTTTGACAGAAGATGGTTTAACAGTGAGGGAGTCACTGGGTTGGAAAAGTTTATTCAGTCACTGAAACCTTCACTCATTTAATTTGGTTCTTTTAGTCCAGTGTAAGAAAAGCCATCTGGTTACCAGCATTTCAACATATCAGAATGCCTGAGATTAGACACCATTTTTCTTACTGTGGTTTCCATTTAACAGAGGAGCCGTATTTGTTAAATAGGAGCAATGAAATAAATTTGTGATTTGCGTCACACCTTGCAAATATTAAACTAATGTGTCATCAGTTGTTTCCAGTTTAATAGAATAGAAACTTTATTGTCATTATACAGCGGGGTACAGTGAAACTTTGTTTAGCAGCAATCTCCAGCAGAGGCTACATATCAAATGCTTTGCAACTCTGCAAATAAACTCGTGTGACTGCTTGCATCTTTCAAGAAATGATCTAAAATCTTGTATATTCCCATAGATAAAATTCCTCAAGAAGAGAAATCTCCATTTTCTTGTTTTAGGTGTTCACCACAGTTATTTTTCCCCCTTCCTCAAGGTATGTTTCTGTTTCAGATGTCATCTATTAAAGTAGCACTACATAACTTTTCCACTTTAAAACTCTGTGTCTCTGTGTTACGGCCCACAGTCTCTATGTTAATCTGAATGTGTGCTGTTCCTTGCCTGCAGTTGGCTGGCTGTGACATCCCCAAACCAGGATTGGCTGCTTGCTCTTGCTCTCCAGCTAACCCTAACTCTATTTAAGGAGCAGGCTGCTGATGACTCAGGGCAGCTGTGTGGTTTTAGCACAGTTGGCCTCACTTTGCGATTGACTGTCTGCTCTGCAGACCTTTGTGATTTTGTGCAGTTTGTCTTTGAGACCTTTGAGAACTTTTGTGGTTTTGATTGAGCTTTTGAGAACTTGTGTTTTTGTTATACAAAGATAATGTAGAGTTGGTTGTAAGCCCTGGGTGGCCCTTTTTGTTTAATCCTCTACTTTTGTGTTTGGCTTATTTCAGTGTTTGAACTTCCTCAGCCTGGATCACTATTAAAATCAATTTTGTTGCAACCTGAACAGTCAGTATTTTCACTTCAACTCTTCACTTTGTCAATCCCTCCAATTCCTGTGTCTGGGTTTTAAGTCTGAGCATAGATGAAGCGAAAGGTACTTCTTCAGTTGGGAAACAGTGTTTGTTGCAGAGTCCACCTTTGGTCCTGTCATTCCAGAGCAAACAAACTTTAAGGAAAAATCCTTTTCTATCATCAGCAACTCCAGAGTCTGGGTTTCTAACCAATTTATTGCCATGTCCAGAACTGACAGTCAGTATAGGCTGGCCACACACACACACACACACACACACACACACACATACACACATACATACATACACATATACATATATTTATATATCATCTACCTATACCTTGCTAGAGATCTGCCCAATCAGCCATCATGCTCCTGGCATCCTGCTTGACCTCTGAAGGCATATTCACCACCACCCCGTTTGATTTTAAGAGTTTGCATTTGCAGTACTATTTGCTTACATCACCCACAGACTGTTGCCCCAAGCAGTCCCTCAAGTTTGAACTATTACCTTTCAACCACATAGTTTGACCGTACTGTTATATACTTGAGCTGTCTGACTGGGGTTACTGCTTCCCTCCTCATCACCCTATTGGTTGATTTGCTTGCATTTTTTAACTCTTCACCCGATTCCTTGGAGTCCCTCTGTTTTTGTTGACTTAGCTTTTTCTCATGATTAAGTAATCCATGGCCACAGCTCGGTAACGGATTTATATGGTTAAATATTTTCTTTTATTCTTACTAGATGGGCTTTCTAGCTCTTCAAGGACAGGTAGCAAAAGTGAGAAAAAACACATCCAGAGATATTATAAATAAACTATGAGAAACACAAGGGGTGTGAATTTATAGATTTTCTTAGATTTTATCTGATAGAAATCCAGAGAAGAACTCTGTTCAGCTCATGTTCAGTTTGCAGCAGAGTGATATACGCTCCCAGCTACACCTCTGGCTTATGTCCACACCTGAATTCTTGCTGAATTCCAGAAAGAGCAAGCTGGTGATCAATGCACCCTGACCCTGCTCTATATGCACAGCAGCAGCTGCAGGCTGTTGGAGACCTGCTGCACGACTGGCTTGACAGTTGGCTGAAACAGAAAAGACACAAAGAGATTCTTTGAAAGCAGAGCAAAGATCACACTACTGAGAATTCATAAAAGAAATCTGCAAGATTTATGACAAAGTCTTCTGTGCAATATGAACTTGAGGTCTACATTCTGGGTAATGAGTGTTGGATAGAGTGCTGCGCCGCTGTTGACTGTAAAGATCCATTTAAGTCAAATATCACACTGAGTTACAAGGTTTTACTGTTTCTATTGCTTTGAAGAAAATGCTCAGACCACATGTTCTACAGTTAGAAATGATGCATCCACAGAAAAAGAAAAAATAATAAAGGGGGGGGGGGGGTAATGAACAATGACTGGACTTTTAAGTCAGACTCGGTCCTCATAAATTCTGTATTTGCACATTCTGAAAAATATATTTGAAAATGAGGGAAGAACCAGAAGTGACAAAAGAAAAGATGACAGGTTCTTCTGCATTGAGTTTGTGGCTTTTAAAATCCATTGGTCAGGTTTTGTACTTGTGTTTAATGCATTATCTGTTTAAAAAAAAAAATAAATAAAATCCATCTCTAGTCATTCTGTCACAGTATTGTGCAAAAGTTTTAAGCCAAACTTCATTTTTTATGTTTTGCTTTTCAGCAGTCTGAATTTCTTGTAATATTTCAAACTGAGAAACCCTTCTCCAGACTTACTGAAGCCCTTTAAAGGTGTTCTTTGGATATTTGCTGCTTTTTCACAAAATTTCAGTCCAGTCCTTGTACTTCATTTCCAGATGAATGAGATTTTTTGTGTAAGGTACTTAACACTGACCTATGAATCATTCAAACATAAAAAAAACTTGCCTAAATCAAGAGAGAAACTAAATTTGTGCTTCTTGTCTAAGCACTTGAACCTCTAGTAATAAAGGTGCATCTTTTATTCACATTTCTTTAGTTATTAGTACCAATACAACTTGTGTTGTTAGACCAAAATTAGCATTTTCGCAAAATCTGGAGATTTTCAAAGAGCAAGTAACTGAAAACTTGGTATGTGTGTGTGACCTTATAAACACTTAATAAACTGAATAGGTGGAGGACAAGAAGACCTAAAACACAGAAATGTGATGTCCTAAAGAAATTGGAGAAAAAAAAAAAAAAAAAAATCAAGAATTTGATTCATCCGTCTATTTTCTACCACTTATCCGACATTCGGTTGCAGGTGCAGCAGTTTAAGCAGGGAACCTCAGACTTCCCTCACCCTGGCCTCTGCTTTCGACTCATCCAGGAGAGGATTCTGAGGTGTTCCCAGGCCAGCTAATAGACACTCACTCCAATGTGTCCTTGGTCTTCACAGAGCTTCCTCCCAGGGCATAGCCGGAACACCTCACCAGGGAGGAGCCCTGGGGCATCCCAGCCTGAAGCCTGTGCCACCCCATCTGGCTCCTCTCACTGTGGCGGCGCAGTGACTCTATTCAGAGCTCCTTCTGGATGACTGATCTTCTCACCTTATCTCTAAAGGCTTATAGCTACTCCCTAAACATACATAAATAGGCACATTTGTTCAAACATCACTGCCTTCATACTCTCCTGCATCCTTTACTGCAGCATGGTTGTTAGGTAATACATCCATGAGAGGGCAGTGCAGAGTTTAGAGTTCACCTCAGAGTCCCAATGTCAGTTTCAGACAACAGCAAACTCGGTGGAGGACATCACGATAATGTACATTCTCAGACAGCACAGTAGACAGTGGTGGTCTGTGTGGCCACTAAATATATAATCGCAGCTTCTTTTTCTTTGTTCCTAAGATGTTGTCAGCTTTACTGCTCAACCCTGCCCCCATGATTTCCGGTGGTATTTCTCCATTTGCTTCATCGGGATCCATAAGTTCTCTGAAAATGGACCTGTTACAGTTGTCGTCCTCTGTCCTAACCATCTCCATCCCACCAGGCTGGGACTGGCCCCCGCCTCCACACACCCTTTGCTCCTGCTACCTGGTTTGCCTGTTCTTCTCCCTCTGGACCAAACACTGGAGGATAATATCTCCATCATCCCATCGTTCAGTGGCAGATGTGTCCCTTTGCCCTGAAAGCTTGTTGAGTTTCTTATAGTTTAAATACTGAAGCTGTGAGCAACCTCTTGGTGTCTGCTAAGGTCTAGATTTGTACCTCTAAGGCCTTTTGCTTGATCCTACATATTGTCAACTGTCTGGAGATTTGGTCAGGTTATCGACTCACCATCCATTCATCTCAGTTCTTTAGCTTATCCAGGTTTTGTTGCTTTGTTTTGGACATTAAAGCTAAGTAGTTTTTTTTCTTTCCAGTTAGTCCCTCTTATTTCTTTGATAAGAATAACACCACCAGCCCTTTACTCCTGTGTCTGATTGTTCTTAAGTTCTCACCACCACTTAGTTCATTTCCTGCAACTCTGTTATACATCTTGGCATTTTTTTATTTTACGTTACCTCCCTTTACCTAGCTGAGCTGGGCTGTGAGGGACCGAGGCCAAGAATAAAGAGAACACAGAAGATTTTTTTAAGAAAAAGTCTTTTGACATTTAATTTTACCAAAAACAACAAAAATACAAACTTCAAAGTAAAAGTTCTGGGCCCATAAAAGAGGTCAACGAAACAGAACATCAAGATAGGGGATTGAAAACTAACTGACCTAACAAACTCACACACAGGGGAAACTACACTGGCTGATCAGACCATTTTGACACAAAAGGGAAAACATAAAATAATTATCTCCAACTAACTTAACTAATTCATAACAGAACCTAAACAGTTTAGACTCTTAACTCATTAGGGAAACAAATCTAAATAATCATAACTCTACATAAAGAATATCAAATAAAGTAATAAAAAAATAGAAAACCTAACCCCCCCCCCCCCCCCCACTATTTTCTTGTGCAATGGATGAGTCCAATTAGACTGCAGCCTGATCATCCAACCTCAGCTGGGACTCTTAGCAGGCCTCCCACACACAGCAACTTCCCCAGGTACTGGTAACTCAAAGAAAATGCATTTTAACTGAAAGTAAACCAAATTAACAAGGTGAAAAGAATGAGTCAACAAAAAGTGAGCACCCAATTAGTCAACCACCCCATCCGAACCTGCTAAAATAAATGTGAAATATAAGAGAAATGGTAAGTATTACAAATAAAGTGTGTATTGAATTAACTGAAATAAAGAAAAAAAGGTTACTAGACCAGGCTCAGTGTGTGTGGCTGCCTAGGCGGCCATCACATGGGTCATAACAGGACCAAACTATGACATACGTAAAAACAAATAAAAGGCTCCTTATCTGTCTTTAGCGTGTCTTTAGTGTGGGCCTTGAGGGAGATCCTAGCTGCTGAGGAATTGCCATTTTGATTTGCAATCTTGTGCTTGTGGCCACCACCCACAGCTCATGACCTTAGATCAGAACACGAACATAGACTGAGCCTAATCAAGAGCTTTATATTGTGGTCTAGCTCCTTTTTTATAACAGACACAAACAGACTGATGCAAAGTCCACATCACTGCCGACACATCACCGGTCAGCCTGATGGTCATCGATCATGCTCCATTTTTTCCAAACTTGTCCACAAAACCCAGAGATACCCCTCCACTTAAGGGCAAGACCTCGTTGTGAACACAGAGGACTCGCCACCCTTTACAGAACATTTACTACACAACGTAAATGATGCTCTGGATTAAATTGTATATATTTTAATTAGCATAATTGCTTTCATTTGAGTTCTGACACCCAGCAGTGTGAAACATTTCCAAAAACTTTTCTTAAGTCACACAAACCTAAAATTTTTTCAGATTGAATTGATTTTTCCTGAAATTTGCTACATTAGTTATTGGATGAGCTGCATTCATAACCTTCAGAAGAGCAACAAAAGTCTTTACTTTGCCCTACAGCCTTATAAATAACACATCATGGTAGAGGTGCAAGGTGGAGGTGCAATAATGTGTTCTTGAGTATCCTTGTCCTTGGTACTTTAAGCAGATTTGAAAAACATTCCTGCAGCTACTGTAGATGGAAAAACCAGCACGATGCTTTACTTGTGATCAAAATAATGAACACAAGCTGTAAACCAAATTAGAAGAACTGAAAAACTGCATAAATCAAAAGCATTTAAACCCTTTCACAGGCCTGGTTGCATTAAATGCTGTTTCATGTGTTTATGCTAAATGAAAATCTGAAAAAAACATGATCAACTTTGTCGTATTGGAGGCTTTCTTCGTGTCATCGTGTACCTTCTCAGCTGTTCTTGTTCCAGAATAAATAATTATCCAACATATTTTTTCATTGCAGTGCAACACAGGAAATTCCCCTCTGAGTTTTAATGTCTGAGTCTTGTTTCCATCTGCTAAAATATTCCTTGTTTTTCATTTTCAGCATTATTGATTTTATTGATCTGACCTTTACTCATTAAGGATGGATAACATCCAAGTATTTACATACATACTTATATACATGGATACAGCAGCATCATCTCAAATTACAGATCTTAAAATGCATTTACACCACAGACATTAAAGCCGTCATATTTACCATCACTGCTAACAAGGAATGTTGACCAGCAAGTAGCTTGTTTTAGATAAAAATGTGTATGTAATGAAATTTCTCCTCTAACACATGAATGTCAGGCTCATTTGTATAACCTGCAATGTCCTGTGAATGCACATTCAGGTCTTTTTAAATTTTTTTTTAGTTTTTAAAATGGGTTGGGTAAAATATTATTTTTACCATCCAGCTACATATAGTTCTGTAATATTTATTTCCCATTGGAGACCATGCGCGACTCCTTTTTTTTTTTCTGCCAGAAGTCTTTAAGTCTATTTGTACCGTCTTGCCTCAAGATTTTTTTCCTTGCGTTTCTCAAACCTGGCAGGGTCTACTTTTAAAATAAATTCTTCCTTTATTCCCTCTTGCTGCGAGCAGCTTTAAAATATGAGCCGTGATGTGAAAAAAAAATGATCACTTTACTAAATTAATTTTGTTTTTATCAACTTAGGATGAATCATTTATATCTATTAGGGCTGTAGGTCCTTCTACATGACAGAGCAACAATGTTACTGCCATAAAAATGCATATAGAAGAAGAGTACTCTGTGGAGGTGAACAGGAAGTAGAAAAGTTATGGGTGCTGTTTGTAAGAAGTCTTCACAAATATATTTTAAAAAGTGATAAAAAAAAATCTAATTTACTAGCTTGTGCTGCACCCACTGAAATGGTTTTAATGTTTTATCTAAAGTATTTTGAATTTTCTTGGACATGAAATGTGTTGTAGAAATAAACCTGCTATGCACAGAAGAAAAGTGTAAGAACAAATGAAAAAGTTAAGAAATCTAAGAACAGACAAGGAAGTAGTGGCGTTGAATTTAATCATTTATATGATTCATTGAAATGCGGACGTGGACGATTCTGCATCAATGCAGCAACAAAACATAATTCATTTTAATGTAACGTATAAATCCTACCGTGTCATTAACTAGCCTGCTGCAACAGCTCGGCAGATCAGAGGCTGAATCCGTTTTGAAACCTTCACTTAGGAAAACTGTTAAAACTAAGCAAACACAGAGAAAATACATCAGTATCTCACTGGAAATACATTAATTGTCTCAGGGAAATCACATAAAGTTACATATAAAAATGTATAAAAACCAATAAGTTAGCTTAAGGCTAATGTCTATGGAGAATACCATTGCAAGCTAGTGGTTAGCATACGTTAACAGACTGAACTTTGTCCATCAACAAATGTTTACTTCAGCAATATTCTCTGTGCTCAATTACAAATTGACTAGAATACCTGCAAGCAAATGTCTTCTGGAAGGAGAGCATGAACAAAACTTTATCTTCTGTTTGAACTGACTACGAAGACAGAAGGAACAAAACATTGCATCACCGCAAGAAATTTTGGTAACAATGTGACATTATAGTAATGTTTCTTGATTTTCTGACAATGGAAAAATAAAGGTTTAATAATTAAATTGAAAATAACATTGTTGTTTACATGTGTATGATGTTTGTCAAAATCAGAACATCCAGACTGATTTCTGAAATCATTATAAATAAACAGGGAATTCATAATTATCTGACTGCTTGTATTCATTGAAGAACGTAACAATGTACAGTGATAAAGCAAACTGAGGATGCAACATATAGTGATGCATCGTGATGCATCGCAGAATCAAATCAAATCATTGACAAGATAATCGAATTGAGTTGTGTGATCAGTAAAGATGCACTCCCCTGCAAGGTAGAAGATTAAATTTAAACCCTTCCCAGATGGAAACTGCTTTAAAGAAAATACCTTCAAACAATGAAGTTGCTCATTTAATCATTCTTAGGTAATTAAATGAACTGATTGAGAAATTGGATCACTGTCCCAGTATACATGCAGGTGGATGGGAATCAGGTTTTTATTGGCCAACACTTTCTTTGTGGGAGATTGTTGTACATATTAGTATAATTGAATTCGCTGCACAAATTAGGATTTAATTATATCAAAGCAAAAGTCAGGAAATACCTTAAGCAACCAAGTTGTTAAGTGAGAATCAGAGTTGCTTTACTGGTAATTCATAATTCAGGTGTATTAATATGTACTTATGACTTACTGTTTTTATCTATAGCACGTCAAAAGCACCTAAACCTACTTATATGTATACTTAAATGTATATATGGAGGACTATTTTGTATGATTTTGTCAGACGTTTGCACACATTTCAATTTGTCAGATTACCACATCCTTGTTTAATTATTCTGTCATTTAAATGTGCTAATTGGTTGTATATGTTTGTTAAACATTGTAAGTGAGGAGGTTATCAGTTCAGAGTCAGTTACTATGGTAACTCAACCAGAAATGAAGTTACCCCAGCAATCAGCGAAAGGTTAGCAAAAGTCAGAGCACTCACTAAATCAACTTTCTAGACAGACATGATCTTTGAAAATGTCTCCTCATGTCACTATGATGGACACACAGAAACAAGGCTGAGTATCAGTTATATCATTAGATAATACATGATAAAAATAATAAGTTTTACATTTTTTTTTCTCCACAAAACATCATTAAGAAATGGTTAAGTGTGTCATCTTTCAACATTTAACATTAACACAGATGAGATAAAATCAGTAATACATTTATATTGTGCAATATATTTGAATTTAGAGCCCAGATATGATAAGTAAATATGAAAACTGTCTGAGACAAATAGTGCTCCATTATACACTGCATGACCATCCGTTTCTCTCACACTCATACAGATGACGCTCACAAATTAAAAAACATTTAATTAAAAGCCTGGGTAAAAAGTTTTTACAACCAGACTCAAAACCTTCCATCCAAGTTTTCTCTATACTAGTGTGGTGGGACAGGATTTCCTCCTCTCCTCCTTCCCACTTTGCACATTCCAGGTGTAGCACTGATTGCTGGGTAGAGCACACCGCCCTTTATCTGGACAGGTGTTTGCGGCTTCACCCCTGCCGGTGGGTCATTTCTCAGTCTTTCTCAGTGGTTGTGATCGGGTCTGATGCCGAAGTAACTCACCAATTTTTCAGCAATACCTGTTTCTGGCCTGTTTGCTCCTTTTCACCTCCCTGTGTGTGAGGCTGCGCTTACTGGTAAGATGACAGTCATTCCAGAATAAATGCAAAATCACCCAAATGCAGTATTAATATGGGCTTGTGCAGTGACATGGAGTGAGGTTCATGGTTAGCGAAGCACTGACTCCTAGAGTCCGAATTACACTTGAAAGAACTCGGTATCTGTTCAACTGGCAGCATATTGACCACAGTAAATGTTTCATATCTTCACTGATATCTTCATATCAGCATTCCTTTATTTTTTTAAAGAAAATTTTGTTTTAGTATTTTATTTTATGTTTTTGTATGAAGTCCATGCACCTATCCTGCCGTACAAAAAGATCTCTCAAAAGAGATAATAGCCAAAGAAGAAAGTCTTTATTGATCTGTCTGAATGTTTTCAGTCTTTTCATTTTAGTTTAGATATATAATCTCCCACCTGGAGAGTCAGACGAAGCAGAGCATAAAATAAACAAACCGCTGCATCACATGACTTGCTGACTTTAGCTATCACTTTAGCAGGACAGCAACAAGCACCTGCCAGCTCACATGTGCCCCCTCAAGGTGCAGCAGAGTACTGTCTGCCTCACTTAATTACTTTACGCAGTTTATTGTTCGATCAGCGAGAATAATTATGTCACACACTTACGTTAAAGACATTACACAGACTGTCTCATTTTGGGTTTCTACCCTTTTTATTTGATGGAAATGCACAAATTCAGCAGTATTACTTAAGATAACGTTAAAAATGATTGGAGTCATACAGAAAAGACTTTTGTAACACAGATCAGTGACAATTATATCATGACTTTTTCTTTGGTGCGTGATGCTCTGCCTCACCTGACTGCACGTCATTGGGCTTGTGCCTTTTTTAGGCACGTGACTTGGCTGTGCACCGTGACACATTGCGCTCCGGTGCATGTGGACGCTTTGCTGTTATGTTTTGTCATATTCGGGTTTGGATCCTTGTTGGCTGTTCTGATCCAGTGGAGGGTTGCCATTGGCTTTTACACTGAACTCTTGCCCACAATAGCCAAGTGCCGGGGATTGACGCTTACTGGTCATCACAAATAAAGATACAGTCAAGGTTTTAAGTGAGGATTTGATTTAGTCTTGTTAATTTTGATTTACCAATTTGTTTGAATTTGTCTTATTTTTCATGCATTGCTTTCATTTTAAGTTACATGTTATAATGCTGGTGGCATCTAAGCTCATTGCTTATCAAGTTTAATTAGATTTTTATGATGATGGTTCACTTCTGTCCTTTCAGGTTTTGATAAAGCTCGTAACCCAACTTCATCACTTTCATCAATCCCCTTGTTTTGTCTGATGCAGACCAATATGACCCCTTTGAAACAGCGTCAATAACATCTTTTCCACTACCACAGGATGAGTCCTCCAAAAAAGCTTATTCAAGCTACTCAATGCTTTAATTAGTAGCTGAATAACTTGTGTCCAGCTCAAAGTAATTTCAGTACTTTTCCAATGGGAGCCTCTTTTTTATGTAAGCTTGTTAATGTCAATCTTTTGATAATCAAATATTGATCAAACATTCATCTGAGAATATATTATAACTAATCAGCAACTTGCCAAAAACTCCTACCAGAAAATAAAGTTGACTCAAGATTAGCTGTAAGGACTTGATAAATTTCAGCAGGTATTACTAACACCAAAAATATTTCAAACTCCAAAAACGTCAGCCAACTCGACCTAGTCCTGACATTATTTCACTTTAAGGATTTTGAGTGAGTAGGTAGTGAGTATTAGGAAGCCTCAGGTGTGGATATTCTGCCTTTTCTAATCCGTACCTGACAGATTGTGTGAAATGCCTCCAGGCTGCCAGTCAGATGAAGACAGCAGCAGATTTTACCACGGAGGTATTTCTTGCTTGGTCTGTAGGAGACCTGCCTTACATTGGAACCTTAAGTGGAAAAAAATACCAAGTTTTGCCGAACTAA
The DNA here is from genome assembly GCF_017639745.1 of Melanotaenia boesemani. Taxonomy (NCBI): domain Eukaryota; kingdom Metazoa; phylum Chordata; class Actinopteri; order Atheriniformes; family Melanotaeniidae; genus Melanotaenia; species Melanotaenia boesemani. Next base: position 28,438,051 of record NC_055689.1, on the reverse strand, counting down.
TGGTCTTTTCTCCATCTATGTATTAATGACTGACTCCAAAACACTGTGCCTTTACAGACAGACTTGATACAAACACATTAAATAATGGCTAAAGTTGAACACTGACACTTTAGATAAAAAATACTTTTTTCTGATGTACTTTTAGTTTAAAATCTGTCCCTCTACCTGTTCTGTACCACTGCACTCCCTGTCCTCTGAGAGTCTGACCCTTTCCTTCCTTCACAGAACTAGTCTTTCCTTGCATGCAATTTTCTGCATGGTGTGCTCATCCAAGTAAAGTCCCACCCTTTTTAAAGAATAGGGTCTGCATGATGGGACTTGGCTCTTCTTGTTCACAACTAAGAGTCGGTTCTTAGAGCCGGACTGTTTATGAACAACATATCACAACAGATGAGACTTGAACAAAGACAGTGGACAAGATGACACGAAGGTCTCGAGCTGCTACATAACATAGACATCTTCTAGTTCTTTGTCTTAAAATAATTCACTTCAAACAAGGTTTCCTATGTCCCCCATTTCTGAAAATACCCTCTTCCCACCATCTGTTCTTATGGTGTTCTTATGTTACAGAATGGAAGAGTGCAGTCGACTGGGTGCATGCTTCGTCTATGGGCTGCTTCAATAAAAAGTGTCGTACAATGCAAAATGTAACATTGGTTTTAATAGAATATATCACGTGGATTTTATTGGAGATGTGATACAAATCCTAAGTTGTGTGAACACTGAAGGGCAAAAGGTGAATAAATTAACCTAGTTAAGTTGAATCAGTGTAATTAAGATGATGGTGATGGGGCAGCAGGATTTCTTACAATGCTGTTCACTTCTATTAAAAAAATAAAGAATTTATTGTATGAAACTGCTATTTCACTTAGCTGCTTAGTAATTATTGAAGTTACCCAGTTCTTTTTGAAAGTAATTTTTATTTGGTTGATAAGTAATGTCCATTTGTCAACCATGTCATGTCTATTTTTTAATCCTCGTAGCTAAAATGCCTCACATTTTCTCCTGTTTAGTTCATATTCTTGTTTTGTATTATTTAGGAATAATAAAAATGTAAAAAAAAAACAAACAAAAAAAAAAACACTTGTTTAAATCTACATCCAAAGCTCTTTGTGTGAGGAAACCAGTTCTCGGCTAAAGAGTAAGGAAAATATTGTCTTCTGCATATTTACCTTATATTAGCAATACTCCATCTTTTATAGCTTCAGCATATAGACAACAGTAATTTATGCTGGTGTGACATCATTTTGAGACCATGAAATCACTTTATGTATGGTCAAGTTGAAATCATCACGTGTTTTTTAAAAGAAAAAAACAAAAAACAAAAACAAACCACTTTCATGAAGTATCTCTGCTAAATTATGTGAAATATATAAGGTTTCTTCCGCAAGCTCATACACTTACAGCATAATCAGATTTATTATTATTTGCTGTACTGTTAATGGGTGCCTAATGTAGACTGGTCCAACTTCAAACCAGCACAAAACAGCGTACAGCTGCAGATTTGAGCCAGTCAGAGGAGAAGACCAGCCACTTCTCTGCTTTTTATCACTGTGTCATTCTTTGAGCTCGAGTGAGGACAGAATGAACACAGAATACGCAGACAGACGTTTGACGAGATAAAAACACAGATTTTGGTCCAGTTAGACGCACTCGACCAATGTTTGATAGCATGGAGCCCTGTAGAGTGTAAATAATGGCAATTACAAGGTTTTGAAAATGTGTAGAAAGACATGAAATGGCCTTAGATACCCTCTTTTGTTTTCATTTCTGCTTTAGAAATTAAAACCTACATTATCTTAATAACTGGTAAGACTGAAATGCTTCTGATTGGGAAACTGGTAGCTTTACCTCTGCTTTTGAGGGATGCTCCTCTGTACTACCTTCAGGTTCGGCTCAGAGTGCTGGATGCAGCTCAAACTGTGCAGATCTCTGGGGAAGCTTTCTAATCTGCCTTTCCATTGTGGCGACTCCATCTGTGTGATGCCTTCAATATGAAAGTTTATAACACAACCTGACTGGTTCAATAATACTTAACCTCTAGATGTTTTACAAGATCAATTTGTTTTAACCAAGGCTATAGAAGATAGGGTAACAACAACATTAAAAGTGAACTTGGCATCACTTTAATCCAGTTTATCTTTGAAAGACTGCTGACTGACATCTAATCTAAAGGCCAAATTTACCTAATCTTACTAATCTGTCAGGAAATTTCAGGTTTCGATTATTTTAGAACAAAGTTGATCAGACTGGCAGCATCTTCCTGGAGGAAAAATTTCAGTGTTTGGAAATTTTGTCTACATAGCTTATTAGCTAACATTAGCTAGCTAATATAAAGTACTTTAAATCTAGTGCTTATCTCAATCTTTGAGTTTCAACTCCAGTGGTGCCTATGTCTGCTTCTTTCAGTTTTTTAAACAGGTTAAGCAAAGGACCAGATGTAAAGATGTCCATGTTCATAGTTTTCAGATTCTGGTTTCTTTTTAATATTTCTAGTTAAACTGAAGCTAAACAGAGACAGAGCGAAAAAATATAGTTTGCTGACGAGGTAACATTTGTTGTCTGGAATATGTTTATTTGTCCACATGTCTGACAGGCGTCCAATATTCTTGTTTTTCACAATTACCAAGGGAGTTGGAAAAGTAAAGACTGCAAGGTTCAAAGCACCGAACAAAAACTGTTTTCTTACATTTTATCTGTATTAAATAGAAATGGATGTTCCCATCACATTAATCTGAATCAATATAAAAGCCACCTTTATGTACATGACTTCAGAGTGCTGACATCAAGGAAGCTTCAAGATCTAAATGGAGTTTAACAGTAAAATTTTGTGGAGTGCTGATGAAGAATGAAGAGCTTTACCTGTTTTTGCTAACTTATGGCTTCAAAAGCAGCATCAAATGAAAGGTTTCATTTAACCTGAAAATAGCATTTTAATTTCCTTCCGTTAATACTTTTTAGAATTCACTTCAGCCTAAATCATAATTTTAATCATGATGAGGGAATGAATCATGTAGTTTATAAATAACTTATGCACAAGAGTTTAGTGTGGATTTACTTGGATCGCATACTTGGTGTAATTTGGTTTTCTCAAAGCGAAGATGTTTTAATCATCCGAGCTGCATCATCACAGCTGCAGAAAAGGAGGAGAGATTTCTGCAAAATGACTAAATCATTCTTTGATTAAATAACTAAATCATTCTGATTATCAACAGCTGAACATGGAGGGCGCAGGAAGCATGAAGCATGAAACATGAAAAGAAGCCACTGACACATGGCTGGTGAGAAAAGCTGCATCAGAAAAATACAAATGTTCTGGAGAGATTCATTTGAGTAAAAGTTATGCTTCTAATCTGTTAAGGATAATGCTTTAAAGCAGTGGTTCCCCACCTATTTTTCCTCAGGGCCCCTTCATGCAATTACCAAAAAGTTGTGGACCATTGCACCTTAGTTTTATGCTTTCATCAGCACCTTCTCACCATAAACTACATTCTGGTTGAGTCCTTTCCTTTGATGAAACATATAGCCTTACTGGTTCCTTACTGTACAGCCTATAGTTTAATAAACCAACATATAGCCTTTTTTTCCCTTTAAAATGAGGACGAATTATCTGCACTGTGGCATTTCTCAGACATGTCTCATTAATAAAATGGTGCAAACTTCATGTTTTTAGCTAAAAGACTTAAGTGAATACCCCCCTACTCATCTCTGTGTGGACATGGCCTTAATTTAAATCATACTGGCGCTGAACAGTCAAAGCCTCTGGGACCCCTTGTACTTATTGGGGGACCCCCTTGAAAACTACGCCCACCAACGTACTGATATGGTATAGAATTACTAGTCTCAGATTTCTATTCTTTCACAGAGTGTCTGATTAAATATTTCTGCATTGAGACGGATTTGTGCCTTTGAGGGGTGTAAAAGTAACACCAGACGTTATTCTTTACCTGCTGATCCTCATGTGGCGACAGACAGCAGCTCAAATCGTAGCAGCAGCAACTTACAGCAGCACTTCCTGCAGCTGCCACAATCTGCAGCTTTCAGCTTGCACTAATGGCTCACATTGTTCATGTGTAGCTGAGGAGATTCAGGAGAGGGAAAGTCTTCCACCTCAAAGACCGCTCTGTGGCGTAGCTGCTTTATGAATCTAGTTTTGCATCTTGCCATTGAGCTGAGCTGCTGCCTGTCAATCATTTCTGCCTGTGCATTTTGACCCGCCCACTCTCCGCTCCCTGATCACCCCACACCTCCCACCTTAACCCTTGCAGTTTCATTTTTCAAATTTGGCAGTAGGTGGAGTTACGCAAAAAGTAGGGGGTGTAGTTACACTTTAAAAAGAAAAGCAATCCAGCATCAGACCATATCAATATATACGGAAACAGATATTCAATCTCATTTAAGAAAATATATAAATTTAAAACGTTACATACATCCTGGCATGTTTGGGCCAGCGTTTAGTTTGTTCTGCACCTTTTATAAAAGCATGGTAGTGTGACATGGCACTAGTCGAGCATGACCTGCATTTTCCATTTATATGAATAACTTTATTTTGTAAAAAAAGGGTCAATGAAACAAATATTTGCCACATTAAAAATAGAAAATTACATTGCACATCAATACACTAATTGAATTGTCACATGACATAGCTTTAAGAACATAAAAAACTGAGATAGATTCACTGCTGTATGATAACCTGAACCAAGCAGGAGAAAGTGTGTCGAAAAGAAAGAAGAGGGAAAAAAAAGCACTAGAAAATGCCAGCTTGGTTTTAGGAGATAAAACCTCAGAGGAAACCAAAATGACAAGACAAATTTTTTTAATGTCAGAGTGGAGTGCAGCAGCTTGGTTTACAAACTCTGCAGACTGTAAAGACAAGTTTTCAAACAAAACAAACAACCAAACCACATGAATAAATAAGCAGTCTTAAACCGTGTACCAGCATGCTGAGACAAAGCTTACAGTGGACTCGATGCATTTTCCTTAGCCAACCATAGACGCATGCATCCACTGCAGAGACCTTACACACCTACAAACCCATGACTCAACGGATGCTGACACCTGCCTCCAGGCAGACCGTGCACACCTGTGTTTGCCACAGAAAGCTTGACAGTCATGAAACAAAGGAAGAAGCAGGGGGCTACCCAGTGTACACACAGCCAGAGGGCTAACTGACATCGATGCAAGCAAAGAGCTAATTGATGTGCTGCTTCAGCAACAAAGCGTCTTACTGAGGGTACAAAGTTTCTCTAGGACACCAGATGTTAAACACTCATATTACAACAGACAAGCTTTGCATACTGAACATAAACATGGGATCTGATAAGATTTATATTTCTACAAGCCCAAAGCTTGTTTCAAAGAAACCAGTAGCAACATTAAAGAGGTAAATCTTCCTTTCATTAGTATTGGCATTTTGGCTGTCTGTACAGCAGTATTTTAAAGGATAATCATGTTACGTCCTGTTTACACCCGGAATTAAAGAGTTCCTTAAATGATCAGTCACCAGAAGATAGTTTCAATTACAGCTGTGATAGGATCTCTGACAACCTCATATCAGTCAGAGGTGGTCTGGGCTCCATGAGGCTACATGATTTAAACACTGCGAACATAACTGTAATGAGCTACAGCTGTTATTAACCAGTCAGTTAAGATAAGGCTGTTGGCCAAATCTACAAATATTAATTATGTGACCCAGCATTTTACTACCAAGAGTAAATGTAAACAGTGCCATTGACTCATAATTAGACCAATAAATGCACATGTTAAGCGAGGTAAACACAGGGGAGTACTAGTTTCCAAACAGCTTTGTTTGCAATGTTCATTGTGCCTCCAAGTGTTCATTATAATAAAATGTGTTTCTCTATGGGTAGATATGTATGGTCAATTTTATTTATATAGCACATTTCCAACAACCTATGCACCTAAAGGGCTTTACAAAACTAAAATACAACTAAAGTAAATACAATAAATGGCAGTAACATAAAAAAAAACTAGCCAAAAAAAACAATTAAAAACGATTAAAAACGATAGAAAGCAAACAAATGTTTCGGTAAACTTGTGCTGAAAGCCAGTCCATAAAAGAGCATCTTCAGTAGAGATTTAAAATGATCTAGTGTAAGTAGGGGTATGTAATGTAAAGTAATTAGAGGCAGATTAATCCAGAGTCTGGGAGCCGCTACAGAAAAGTCGCCTTCAAATAGGGCTGGGCGATTAATCGAAATTTAATCACAATTACGATCTGGGTTTTCAACGATCATAAAAATGAAAGGATCCGATTATTTTTGTCCTTCACAGTTTACTCTTGTGCTGTTTTCAGTTGCAAAAGGAGCGCCACTGGCATGGCAGTGCTCTGCTGCAGACTCCTCCCACAGCCCCATCTGCTTTGGTTTTATTCAGAGCGAGTTGCAAACACCTCGCCAGTTAAGGGCTGGACTATGGAAGGCTGAATGGACCAAAACGTCTATTTTGACGCAAAAAACAAAAACACAAACACATGCTCTCATTTTGTTTAATAGCGGTTGGCATCCAGCTTATCAGTCTTTGTCAGACACATGACCTATCTAGTCGACACTCCCCCTGCGCCATATCAGTTGCATCTCGGATATAAACAAGCAACACCAGGAGTAGTACTTTAGTTACTAATACTTTTTAAAACCATTTACTCAGTCACCAGTATAGATAAAAAGAAGAACGATGAGAGGATACCGTACAGGGACAAACTTATCAAGGAGGCCCGGGATCGGTATTTGGCCAAATTGTCAACAATCAATAACATAGATCCTTACAACCCCAATGGCGCTCTGATGCTATATGATTACCTCCAACCTCATCACTGGACATAAGCTACCTCGTTTATGGTATCAGTGTTTACACGTATGAACAGTTCAGAAACTACAAATCTCTGGAAGCTCATGGACATTTCAGGAATGTCTGGGTGCAGGATCTGTTCACATTTCCACCGCAGGACTGCACAACAGTCTCACTGCAAAGGTAAGCTCACCTGCTGTTAGTGAAGTTATGGCTGGTGGTTAGGGTTACTTTACTTGTTTTGTCTGATTTCTTTACTTATTTAAACTCTGAGCATAAATGATTCATGTGCATTACAATGCTGCAAAAGAAATGTTGCGACTAACCCTAACCCCCCTCCCTCCACCCATCATGTGTTTAGATTCAAAGTTTTAGACAGCAGCCAAGAAACAAGACAGAAAGCCAGAAGGTAAGTTTGTCATAGTTTACCTGAAGATTCAGGATCCTGAAGATGAAACAAAACCAAAACACAAACATGATGAAAGGAATCAGAACCACAACAGCTGTGCAAAAAAAAACTGCTCTTGATATGAACTCAGGCACTCATAACTGATTAGAAACAGCTGAGGAGGCAGGTTCATTCAGTGATGTGCTGCAGGTGTGCAGGACAGGGAAGCACACAAAGGCCACCTGGTGGACAGGTGAAGAATGACACAAACCATTGCTGGATTCAGTTTTCAGCCAGACAATTCACCTTCCTCCCAAACAAATCCCTGGGGCCTCATTTATGAACTGTGCTTTTACATAGAACTGTGCATAATATATGAACATCCTCATGCAAAGTAGAGGATTTATCAACTTTTTATCAACAATTTAAGCACAATTCTTTCCGAGTGTAAGCACCAAACCACTGAGAGAGTCAGTGTTCAGCAATCTCAAACCTCCCGTTTTAATAAAAGTTCTCAATTAGTGATGTAGTATACAATTTTAATAACTGGTGTAACAGGTTATAAGAGACAGCTGTGACAAGACAATCTGAAAAGAAAACTAGTGCCATGGCTTATTTTGCACTAGAGGAGGATTCGGAGAACTGTGTGCGCTCTGCAGGGAGCGTGTTTTCAAAGAACCTGCTGATCAGTTCTTCTCAGCAGGTACTGCTTCCCCAAAAATATCCTGCTGAATTTATGCAGTGATTTGCAACCCATGTTGGAGCGAGAGACAAAATGTACCAAAGCCATCCCTTTGCACATCCAGCTCCTGTCTACCCTGGAATTCTTGGCCTTTTCAATGGGAGATTGGAGACATATGCAGCATTTCGCAGCCAACACTGAGCAGAATTATGAATGTAATTTATCTGGCCCTAACTTACATCCATTTCCCATACAGACCTCACCAAGAAGCCAAAAGATTGCACACCATTGCCAGATTCCCAAACATAATTGGAGCCATAGATTGCCCCCACATCTCAATCGAAGCACCATCAAACAATAAATTTAGCTACGTTAACAGGAAATGTTTTCATTCAATTAATGTCCAACTAACCTAGGATCCACATTTATCTCTGTTAAATGTTGTTTCCCTGTGGCCTGGAGGAACGCACGACTCATTTATTCTGCAGAACAGCTCTGTGGGTGTGCGCCTCCGAGCAGGAGCTGTTGGGGATGGCTGGCTGATTGGTGTTACATTATTTCTAGATTAATTTCTGTGCTTCAAATGGTTTATTATAGCATTTCTATAGGCAATCGGGGATATCCACTGAAGCCGTGCTAATGATCCCCGTAACCAACCCGAGGACCCCTCAGGAACAGTCTAACTTTGATGCCAAACCAGTTTTTTTTTCTGAAACACCTCTTTCCTCTAATCCAACAGAGTTAACTGCAGCCATTATCTTCTCCCAAGCTGCATTTTTTTTCTTTTGTTGTTCACACCTGCATTAAGTGTTCCAAACAGTATTATCTGGTTCTTCTTTTTCTGATACTAATTAATTAAAAAATAGTTTTTCTTTAACATTACAAGACAAAGACAAAGGAAGAAAGAGTGAACCAACTTGTAACAAGACAAACCTGTTCAGGTGTCTCTTGCTGTTCAGAATGTGATAATATTTTTGGTTGTGTTCAAACTCCCAATAAAAATACATATTTTCTTAAAATGAGATTATAAAGCTTTGGCCACAGACAAAACAACAACAACAACAACAAAAAAAAAATCATTCAATCCAATAAATTGAACTTTGACATGACCACATGTATTCTTTTGGTGTTCTGCTTCAACCTTAGTTTGGATATCTCCTATACAATGACATCATGAAATGATAGCAAACAAAATAATCCTCTCTCACACTCACATTACTGCCACTTCCTCAAGCTCATATTAAGCCCCAGTTCCTCCCCTTGGTTTAATTAGTTTCCTACTATGGAGCTCACCATCAAATTACTAGGAGCCCAATTTCACAGGAAACTGAGTTTAATCGATATTTATGTCCACATTTCCAAAACATGGTAGTGTAATAATCCATTATTAGAAACAGAGGTGGAATTGTATCCCTTGGGTGCTGTCTGTGAACATGGCACGAACCCCAAAGTCTGACAACTAAATATAGATAATTTTGTAATTATAATCATGAACTTTGTGACATCTGAACCTGAATTTTTTAGGAGGGTGAAATGGGCCTCCAGAGCAGGACTACAAACAATTTAAGGGGCGTTTCAGTGGATGGAGGTGAGAAAATATTAAAATTTCAGGTTCATTTAATAATTCTAAGTCATATGACAAACCATGTTTTCATTAAGTTCAGTCTGCACAGAAAAATATCAGCACGTAGTCTGGATATTATCTTGGCTCACTTGTTAAGCGTATGTGGGATTAAATGTCATAATTATAGTCATGCAGGGATTCAAGAATTCAGCAAAGCTATGAGAAAAGGTGGTGTTGTATCGTTGTCTAATTAGGGTTAAGGTTACATCTGAACCCTTCAATCAGTTCTGTCAATGTGCTGCTCAACTCACTGCAGTGCTGTAAAGGTGCCACAATTCTAACCAAGCACAGGCTTGGACAAAATCATACTGATTGGCTGCTTCACTGCATCATGATAACACTGAAAAAGATGGTTTCTAAGAGAAGTTGTTAGTTTCAAACTTCATTACATTTTCAGTAGAATTATATTTTCATATATCTGAAGTAAATTTATTTGCTGAATAGGAAGCACTATCAAATTATTGTCACCATGTTCACTGATATTTAGGTAAATTGATCCTCTTGATGTTGTTGTCTTTGTTTAATCAGATAGGCTAGTTAGGCTAGCAGTAGCAGGACACACACTGGATAAGAGACATGCCCAACTGCTAGCCCTGCTAGCAACCTGCAGCGAAAACTAGCTTTCTCATACATGCAAGATAAAAATTTCATGATTAAGAAAACATTCTATGTGAGCGTGCATGCTACTTTTATCTGGAATGAAAGATTCAGCACAAAAACCTTCTGTATGGAAAAATTTAACAATAAATTTTTATCTATAAAGCACATGATGTGAACACAAAGTAAAATCCAGAGAGGAAACCAGCAGCACACTTACTGAAACTTTCTGATAAGTTGAGAACCATTCTTATTGTACCAGAGTCTTTTCTCAGTGGCACCAAGTTTTCATTTCCAAAGCAGTATTGATTCTTCACAAAGCATCTCAAGGGACACTACATAAATCTTTATCAGATATGGTGGTATATGTGGAAAATTTGCGGTGGGATGAAGAAGATGCAAAAAAAAAAAAAAATGCCTGAACGATGAGTTTTTCCCAAAAACATAAGCGACAGAGGAGAAAAATCAAGTGCCAAGTGTTGACAAACACATTGATGCTTTATGCTTTTCATGCGTTTTAATTTTGTTGACTGAGAATCACTTGCATGCATCACTGATCTCTAATTACCTTTTATGTTACACCACAGAAGCTGGAGGCCAAATAACCAACAAAGACGTTGGCTTCAGCTGCAGCACTGACATTGTGAGGAGTAGCTGCAAAAGAGGATGCAAGCAAAAAACAAGATCTGACTTCTGCAGAGATAAAACACCAAAACGACACCGAGAAGCTGCATTGTGCGTCGTATCAGAGGTTTATCTGCAACAAACTACTGGAGGAAATCCTTGTTTTGTGCTGAAGCACCTATGAATCTTACAGTGTAAGAACTTGATCGAGCATCTTGGACAACTTGAGAGATGCATTAAAAAACTATTTAATTTTTTTTTATATCCTAGGGTCAAATTTCTGCACATTTATTAAATTATGGTACATTATTCATAATATGTAAATGTTTCCCTATCAATTATTTAAAAATGTCTGCTAAAAGCAGCCTAGATTCAGCATCTTGCTAAAATATTTTACTGGTTCTGCTGCTATTTTAACGACATTAATTTCTTTAAATAATAAATATATCACGTAGAGTTCAAGAGGAGTGTAAGATAAGTCCTGTATCTGAACTGCCAGAGTTTCTTACAGCAGAGAAAGTGGATGAGAAGCGGTGGAGAAGAGCTGTTATTTAATTATTGGAGCAAGACAGAGTCTCTCACAGTCTGAACAACATAGACCATAAGTCAGATTTGGCTACAAAACAAAGGAGCATTTTAATACACAACACTCTAAATGACTTCATGCTTCAGGGAGGTTAAAGTGCAAGTAATGCAAAGATAAATGTGCTCTCTGAATTTGTCAAATTACAGAAAAATGTGTTATTAAGCACCCAGCTAAACATGAATGTTGTAAAACAATTGAGTTTCAAAATCATGATAAATATTCACTGAGATTGCTGATTGACTGACCTCAGACAAGATCAATTAGCTGTCCAGAGTGTACCCTGCCTCTCGCCTGCTAACTACTGGGGGAGGCTCCAGCTTCCCTGCAACCCTGAATTGGAATGAGCAATATAGAAAATGAATGAATACCTAGGTAAACAGGTTTGTTTGAAATGAATAAAGTGCACACAGCAGATATAAAGAATTGTAATTAAATTCCAGCTAAGTGGATTAAGTTATTAAATGTTTCAGGTTACAACTTACTGGGTATGCGCTGACATGGTGCAACCAGTGTTTCAGCTAATGTTGCATTGTAAAGTCAACTGGCAACAATTAACTGTGCCAACAGTGTTTCCACTTATCAGCTGACTCTGGCAAAAGCTTATAAAACTGAAGTGGGAGTTAGCAGTTACCCAAAACTCTCTGTCACCATGACATCGCACAAAACCAGTCCACTTCTGATTATATTCCTCTAACTTTTGTTGGAATATGGTTTAAGCACCTCAAAAGATTATTCCACACTCATATACAGAGTGTTACTCCAGTGAGTATGTGGGCAAACTAATTACCTTTGTCCTTTAAACCATCAAAAATAAACCTAAGCTGTTAGGTGATTCTATTCTATTCTATTCTATTCTATTCTATTCTATTCTATTCTATTCTACAGTAATTTATCAGACGCTTTTATCCAAAGTGACTTACATTTCAGAATAAGAACAACACAAGCAAGAATTCAAACAAGATGGAGCATCATAATTAAGTGATAGTCAGACTGCTTTGAGTCCAGTTGGACCCAGGTGCTGTCATGTACTGCTAGAGACAGTGCATATAATTTTTTTTCACTTTTTTTTTTTTTTTAGTTTTTTGTAAGTCATTTTGTTTAAACACAACATCACGATTTCATCCAACAATAGTGAAGGAGTGAAGGTAGACCGGAGCCATTTGAGTTATTGTTTTGTAATCCAGAAGCAGAGCTTTGAATTTGATGCGCTGCAACTGGAAGCCAGGGAAGAGCGATTAGTAGCAGAGTGACATGAGCTCTTTTGGGCTGGTTGAAGACCAGACGTGCTGCTGCGTTCTGGATCATCTGCAGAGGTTTAACTGAGCATGCAGGCAGGCCAGCCAGTAAGGAGTTGCAGTAGTCAATGCGCGAAATGACCAGGGCCTGGACCAGGAGCTGTGCCGTGTGTTCAGTTAGATCCTCCTGATGCTGTAAGAGAGCAAATCGGCAAGATTGAGCATCCGAGGCAACATGGTCCTTAAAGGTCAGCTGGTTATCTACCATGGCACCAAGATTCCTGGTAGAAGATGTAGGCACAAGCGTGATAGAGTCAAGCTGCACGCTTATCTGTGGCGATAAGGAAGGATTGGCTGGACAAACAACAAGCTCGGTCTTGGGCAGATTTAGCTGAAGGTGGCGATCCTTCATCCATGCAGAGATATCAACAAAGCATGCTGATATTTGCATTGAGACGGTTGTGTCATCAGATGGGAAAGAAAGGAAAAGCTGAGTGTCATCTGCATAGCAGTGATAGGAGAAACCGTGAGAGTTAATGACTGCACCGAGTAAGGAGGTGTATAGTGAAAAGAGAAGAAGGCCAAGCACCGAGCCTTGAGGCACACCTGTTGTCAGCCCATGTGATCTGGATATTCCCCCTTGCCAAGATACTTTGAAGGATTTTCCTGTGAGGTAGGACATAAACCACAAGAGGACAGATCCTGAGATGCCAAGCTCCGAGAGTGTGGAGAACAGTATATAATGGTTGACCGTGTCAAAGGCAGCAGACAGGTCCAGCAGTAAAAGGATTGAGGATTGACCAGTGGATCTGGCAAGTCATAGGGAATCAGTAACTGACAGGAGAGCAGTTTCAGTAGAGTGGCCTTGCCTATAGCCAGATTGATATGGATCAAACAGGTTGTTGGAGGAACTGTGAGGCCTGACTGAAGACGGCACGCGCTCTAGTAGTTTAGACATGAATGGAAGCAGTGAGACCGGCCGGTATTTTTCAACCTGGGTTGGGTTGAGTGTGGGTTTCTTCAGCAGAGGGGTAACCCGAGCTTGCTTGAAGGCAGAGGGATAGACACCGGATTTAAGAGAGGAGTTGATAACATGGGTTTTTGCAGTTTTGATTGTAGGTAAAATGCTCTGCAGGATGTCAGAGGGAACAGGATCAAGAGGACAGGTCGTGAGTTTTGAGTTGACTAGAAGTTTAGAGACTTCGTCCTCATTTAGAGAGTGGAAAGAGCAGAGTGAGGCACCAGCAGTTGGTTTGGTAAGGCTGTGTTGGTCAGGCTCAGTGAATTGGTTACTGATAGTAGCAACCTTTTCAGTGAAGTAGGAAGCAAAAATTTCTGCAGTCAGCAAAGTGGGAGGCTGAGCAGGTGGTGGAGATAGAAGAGAGCTTTTGGAGCCGCCTGAGTGACATGACAGAATTTAACCAGGAGAGGTGCAGTGGGGTGATGGACAAGTTGGCTGTGGAGCAGTTTCTGGTAGTGCAAAGTCAAGAGTATTGCCAGCTTTGTGTGTTGGAGGAGTCTGTACCAGTTTGAGATTGAAAGAGTGAATGTTCATGTCTCCCATGACAATTAGTGGTGTGCCATCATCAGGAATGTCAGAGAGAATCATGTCCATTTCAGAGACAAACTCATCCATATTGCCACCCGGAGGGCGTTTAAATGACCAAAATGTATGCAGTGATGGGTGTAGAGACCTTTACTGCATGATACTCAAGTGATGAGCAGTTAGCCACAGGACGGAGAGAGGTAAAGTTCCACTTTTTAGAAATAAAAATGCCCGTTCCACCTCCTCGTCCAGCTGAGCGAGGTGTTTGGGTAAATTCTGCATTGACAGAAAGGGCAGCTGGCGTAGCTGTGTTTTCTGGACGGATCCAGGTTTCAGTCAGGGCTAGGACCTAAATGTCTGAGAGATTTATCAATGAACTGATAAATTCTGTTTTGTTCACTGCAGACTGACAGTTCCAGAGACCGAAGGTAGCAGAGGATGTGGCTGACTTGCATGCCATTGGAAAGGACAGGTTTTGCGAATTGGGGTGTCTATGGGTGACACGTCTTGGTCTGTATTCATGTCTGACAGTGATGGGTTTGAAGCACATTGTGTGTTGATTTAGTAGTGAGCAGATTTAAGCTCGTGCTCTTGCTTGGTAGACTCGGAGGTCTTACCCTTTGTGATCTTAACCCGATGTGGGCTGACACAATGGCCGACGCCTCGCTGACACTTCAGAGCACCATGTGTGGCAAAGTACCAGGAGCTGACACAGCTGAGCTCACTTTGCTTGATTGCAACTGGCTGAAACCGCCTCTATCTTTGCCCTGCTTTGCCCTGAGCAGTACACAGTGGGTGTAACCCGCGTTACGGCCTCAATTGGTTGTAGAGAGAAGGTGCTAACGACAGAGCCCCACACTAGCAATGTAAACAATAACCCGAAACCAAGACAGAAACTCAAGCAGGAAACTCACTTAACTGACTGTATCAACCCTGATTGAACTCAGTGCTTGAAATTGATTCAAAATTGATTTAAATCAGTGCTGGTTACTCCAGTAAATGCTGTGCTGTGTTTAAGCTTTGCTCTTTACAAAATGTGTACAGCTTTTCATCATAATTCCTAAAAAGTTTAATAAAGCCGTCCATGTTCTGTGGATTCTGGCAGATAAGCTAGCTAGCTTGTTGTCAGAGACAGTTTCCTAACAGGAAAGCAGAATTGGGCCACAGAAAACATTTTTCATCTTCTGTATAAGGTTTTTCAACATCATAACAAAACAAGGAAATTAATCTTCAGCAGTAAAGTCAGCAGTTATTTCGGGATTAAAACTTCATTTACATTTGTTTCTATTTTGCTGATCAAGTTTTTTGGTTTTAAAATGCCAATTAAAGCTTAGCTAACTGACTGACTATGACTATTTTCTGAGGTTTATATCCATCTGGGAAGTCCTAAAGAGTGTTTTGAAGCATGACATTAGCCTGAGGTTCACTGCAGGAGGCATCAGAGTCCAAACAGTCTCTGAGTATCTGCGAACCATCAGCTGTGACTGACAGCTGAAAGAAAACGCTGCCCTAATAGTGTGAAATAAGGTGTGGAGGGTCAACAGATGAAAGTGCTGTTGGGACATGGTGAGTGTCTGCGCGTAAATGAGTTCCCCGAAAACACTGATAGCCTTTAAATGATATTTAGTGAGACTGTTAGGATAGTAGACACAGATCACTGGACAACATGATAGCAAGACCGAGAGTCCAGTGTGCTGACAGTTACATCCTACTGTGCCTGAAGATGTGGATACAACATGAATCACAGCATGTGTTTTCAAAATATCAAAATGAAGAGACGCATTTGAAAAAAAAACATAAGAAAGAAAAAGACATTTTCAGCACTTATCAAACACCCAGCCATAGATTGAGGTTTCCAAATCTTTGTTGTCATTTTTTATTGACCCCCCCTTTTTTTCTTTAATTAATCATATTTCTTGCAAATTTGCTTTTAGTTTTTGTTTGCGTGGATGTGTGTGAGTTTAAGAGGGCATGGATCTGGTTGGTTCCATAATCATGAGGTTGATGAGGTAGATTTTTGGGTTGGTGGTCTCCACAATGGTGGACTGTTTCTTGGAAGTAAATAGTAAAAAGTAAACTGCGGTGGTGGGGTTGGGTTGGATTAAATTGGATGGGACTGGGACGTGTGGAGGTAGTTGAATGGGCATTGCAGGGTAATCAAATCAAATTAAACTTTATTTATAAAGCACTTTTCATGCAAAAGCAGAAGCTCAGGGTCGACGAGGGCTCATAACTTAAAAGCAGGTCAGATAAATAAGAAAGCCCAAGACCATAAAGATGTTCATAAACAACTAAAAGGAGTTAGGGTTAGTGTTAAATGACATTGTGTTTAGGAATCTGGGTAAAAGCCAGGATTAAGTGTTCATGTTTTGATGGTTGAGGTTTGGATAATGGCCAAGGGATTAAATGGAATAAATGACGACATACAGTGAAGCTCAGAGAGAAAAACCAGGTGAAAGGACAGAAGAAATGTGGGCAGAAATTATAGTGAAACATTATCATCCATCACCATGCTGTCAAAATATCAGTGGCACTTATTTCTTATTAAATTTCTTAAAAGATATACTCTCAATTTTAATCTCTTTACAAACTCGGGATCTCTCCCAACAACCATCAAACTGACTGACATTTGAAAATGAGTGTTGCACAATTCTTTAAATAAAATATTGCTTAGGAGGACTGCAGTTAACTGGCTGAAGGGTTTTGAATCAAATGTTTGTTGTGGTCTAGGCAACTGTACTGGTTTTTGGGGTTGTAGCTTATCAGAAGATTACACACATTTACATTTAGACAATTACTCATATTTCTAATAACTCGCTTCACACTCGGTGCTAATAACATCATTTCCTGCTCTTCACTAACTCTTCATGCATTTAGCCGTGCCTCAGGCTACATTGTCCATTCAAATTAAGTTTCTGCTTCACTTATATAATTTCCTCCTCTGTCTCTCCTTTTGTCTTTTTGTATCTCCACCATCATTATCCTTTCTGTGCCTCCACCTTCCCTTTCAAATTTCCATCTCTCAGCAGTTCCCTCATTTTCTTCTACCTCCTCTATTCTGTCCACCTGTAATATTTCTCTGCAGAGTCTCTTCCTGTCACCGCTAACACTTGTTTCCCTCTGCACCAATCTCCTGCTGACAGCAGCAGAACCAATCTGAGCAAACTATTTCTCTCCCATTGTAAACATCCATCACTGACCACCGAAAGAAAGGCAGGGAGAGGATGTAAGACGCCACATGATGTTTGCATCTCCAACAAAACAAACCTTGAGAAAGGTTTGACCTCAATTTTCCCAACAGGTACGATTCCAAGCAGCAACCTGCCTCCATTACCAATTCTTTGAGCTTTAGCTGATTCCAGCAGCTGCTGTCTGAAGGCGAAAACAGCAAAACACACAACAACAGCAAGTTAGGTGAGATGATGTAGAGCAGTATCAGCTGAAGTGATGCTTCTACAATATGAACACAATATTAGCTTACTGCTTAGTTGCTGGCTTCTTTCTGTGGTGTAAAATGAGAAGATGGGAAGTGTCATCATCTAATTTAATTTACATCTCCATTAGCTGATTGTTTGCTACAAAAGGGATGTAAGACCTCCACAGCAAGAAGGACATGTTACTGCCATCTATAAAAAAAAAAAAAACATAGCCATAATGACATCGTTCAATATAAGCATTAGGCTTAACATTCTGGTAATAGCCTTCTTGGTGTTTTCAAGCATGTTCGTAACAAGGTTTGAGAACTGGAGAACTCTGTATGACCACACTGTAGCAGCTTCTCAGTTACACTTGAATGCATATCCTGCTTTATCATCTGCTTTACTCTAAACAGGAATAAATGAATAAATGATCTGACATGATGTGCACTGTTGACATGAAAGCCACAAGTCCAATTTCAGGGATTGTGCATTACACGATGTAGAGTCGGAGATCTGACTGTAGCAGGAATCAGACTCTGTTCTGTATTAGTCCAGGGGTCAGGTAACAAGAACCCAGAGCTCTGTAATCCCACATGTCTCATATCAGTTGTAATCAATAAATTAGTTAACTGAGAGAAGCAGTCTTTCATATTTTGATCCATCAAAGAACATGCAGAGGAAAACTTCAGGTAAAAGAAATTAGTGGTAACAGTATCTAGTAACTAAAATCGTGGGAATTTCTAAGTACCTGTTTAGTTTTACCTGTTCGATTATTTGGTTTTCTCCAACAATGCAAATTTATCATAGTTGGCTTAATCTACTGTACATTTAGTCAACTATATTATTTTATTTAGTTGACAAAAATGAACCAATACTCACAACTCGGGTGATTAAATTACGACTAAAAGTAATGTGAAATGACTGCTGATTCATTGTAATGTTTCTGGACCCCTGCTGAAAACTGTTCAACAATAATTTGTTGTAGTCCTATTTCAGTGGTAAAACCTACATTTTTTTGTGATCAGTGAAAAACTGTCATTGTTTAACCATGAAAAAAACTGTGCAGCAGTTTCCTTCAAGTAGAACAAAATTCTTTTACAGTGTCTACACGTCCACATGAAGCGATGAGATTATTTTGTTTAGGCCATGCTCAGGTCTGTGAAACTTTAGTTTATACTGACAGGAATGATTAGACTGACACAGACTAAATTAAACACCCCATTTCTTTTTAGCACTTTCCCACAAAGGGTCATGTAAGCATGGAACAACTCAGTCTGTTCAAAGCTCGGATATCTCAGCAGTCAGCATGGAAATGGCACTGATCACTTGCTCATCCAGCACCCTGATGTCTAACCTGTGCTGCTACGTTGGAATTGTCACTTCTTCCTGAATTATTCTGCTGTAATCATCCTCCTCAGTAGCTGCAGAGCTGCATGTTTAGTCCATAGGCTATTTGAATTGTCTGCAGGCGCTGAACTTGCCATTATGGGATTAATGAGGAATCTAATGACTCTGCTAAATCAGAGTGAAGCTGTTTGTGCCTCACTTGCTTCCGGATCAAGAGGTTAATGGGTTGCTTCTGTTTTAGGGGCATGAAGCCAAAATCATGAAGTGAAACAGTAAGCGGGGAGGAGGAGATTTTCCAGCTGTTTTATCCCATTCTTTTTAAAGGTGGAGCTTCCTGCAGATATTTGCAAAGGATTTAAAACACAACAGAAATTCATCCAGTCATTTTAATTATGGTTAGACTCACGTTTTGTCAAAATCAATTAATTGCTAAATATCCTCATTTTGACACAGTTGAAGTCATTAATACCCTGACCTGAGCAATGAACGATAATATCACTTTTTTAAATGTAAATTGACTCTGTTGTTTTGACAGTCGACAACTCCGAAGCCTGATTAAACGAATGTGGTGTAAAAAACTGCAACCTCTGGTGAACCCAGACTTCGAAAAATACAGAAGTGGATTTAAAAAGACAATTAATTAACCATCACATTTGTAAAGCTCTACATTAAAAAGTCTTTGGTCTTTTTTTCATATGAAAGATTGCTGGAAATCATCAGTTTCAACACAGAAAAGCTAAGTTTCTGTTTCATCATCTTTATCTTTGAGAAGTGCCCTATCATTGTTACCAAACAAGACTAACTTATATAAACCCATTTTAAAAGCATGCTTATCTACTTTATAAAAAAAAATAATGAGAAGACTCCACTCCGGTAAGCACTTTGGTCTTGGCTTTATTGGAACAAACCACAACACTTTTGGCTCTGTAAACAGCTAGCATGTTTGGATCAAAATTTACTGGGTTAAAAGGGTCTCTTTAATCGCGCAGTTTCTCTGCACCCCTTCTCTGTTTCCTCTCCACGGTACTGACGGGTAGCTGCATCCACTGGCATGGAGCCAAAAATTCAGCCTGGTGTCAGTTAACAGCACCAATGTGCCGTCACCTGTGCAACCAACCATCCCACCTTCAATGCCAATCACCATGTGCCATCACATGAACTCCGCCACACCTTCCTCACCTACTCCCTGGTTCGCTGCCCTCTGGACCAATCGCTCCTGCTGCTTCCTTACTCTATACAGGCGCGGCATCCCTTCATTCAGTGGCAGCTGTGTTCTGGCTGACAGTTTGCCCTCTGGTACAGACTCTGTGGTTTGGTGTGGTTTGTGGATTGCATTGTGCCTGACCTCTTTAGTCCAGTGTTAAGCCTAAAGCTATTTGCTGTACTTTTGTGTGCTTATGGTATTTGTTGTTTTGGGGATTTGGGCCAGGTAGACCCGTCTGCTTTTACAGCAGTTTTGTTTGTTAGCTTATTTAGTTCTGTTGTGTTTTTGTTTGTTTTAGTTATGTTGGTCCATTCGGGTTTATTTATTTCTTTGATTTGAGCAGGGCCACCGGTCCATCCTTACTGCTTTCTGTTATTTGTCCACCTGCCATAGAACAATAAATTCCTTGTTACTCCATTTTACATCTGGGCATCAGTCTTTTATGTTTCTTCCTCCTTCCCTAGCGAGCTGGGGCATAAAAGTATCATGAAAAGTTGTCATTGAACAAGAACATTTAGTGTTTGATTCATGGTTAAGACACTTTATTTTTCCTGTCAATCAGCTTGTTAGAGACCATGTTTTTGCAATATATACTTTGCAAATATCACAAAACATTGACGTTGACTCCCGCGAGCGGATGTCAGTTTCAGACACCTATGTCAGTGGTTATGCATCTCTATAAAGTTGTTTCCAACTGCCTAACACGCCATAAACACTCGCATAACCTTTATTCAACAGCTCGAGCGAATTTCGACAGTTCCCCAGCTTTTTTGTGCCCTTCCTGATTCTTTACTTCTTCTCTGGTTGTTTCTTTCGCTGGTCGCATGTCAGCTATGGTGCTCAGCACTGTCCCATGATTTCCAGTGGATTGCTCCGTCTTCTGTGTCAAGTGACGGATAGCTAAGCTCCCTGAAAACGGACCACATTTTTGTAACCGACGCAGAAGAAAGACGAAACTATCTGTCCCTCTGCGTAACCATTTTCTGCGTCGAGCATAAATGGGCCTTTAGTAGGTCTAACTCTGCTTTTTACAACAGCTGAGTAGTTTATTTCTGAGGTAATCAATAGGGTTTCAGGATGAAAAGTCCCCAAGTTGTAACTTGTTTGGCTTCATACTCTCAAATGTTAATATTTCAAGACATACAACACACTGTGGTCTCTCTTCATTACCGCTGTTACCATTATTTGACCAATATTAGAGATGTGGCGTTCATGAACGAATCAATTCTTTTGAATGACTATTTTAAATGAACGATGAGAACCGATTCACAGCTGTGAGCCGTTCATTTGTGAGCCATTTTTTCAAATAGAAATTTCGACACTGCCTTCATCAAATCAAATCAAACTTTATTTATAAAGCGCTTTTCATGCCACAGACAACACAAAGTGCTTTACATGATTAAAAACATTTATGCATATCTCAGTTCATGCATATTAAAAAAAAATAAAACAAGCTTTACGTATATCAAAGTAGAATTACATAAGAATAAAAACACTCAATGAAATCTTTCACACAGTCGCACACACACATGTGTATACACACACACTAACCAGAGGGGTATTGCACGAAACCAGAATAAAGCAATCCAGGATAATTAAGCAAGCCCAGCTTGACCTAGCTTGCGCGGCCTATCCTGGCTTAATTGGTTGCACGTTTGCTGAGCCAGGATGAGAAGGTGCGGCTAGGTTAAGCCAGGTGAAGATAGCTGGGATAAGTGCGTGTGCACGGCATACTGAAGCAGACCTCGCGATCGCTCACAGAATCACCGATGGGGAAATGGATAAAAGTCGCGCGTCCTACGTCACGGCCGCTGAACAACAGCTCCTGACGGAGTTCTCTGACGAAGTTAAGGATATTATAAGGAAAAAAGGCAATACCAATGCCATAAGTAAAGAACGCGAGAGAGAGCCTGGCAGACAATAGCCGACCGGCTCAATGCGTAAGTGGTCAAAAACTGTACAATTAATAAACAGTGCTCCACTGGAACTGTCATAATTAGGCTACAATTAAAGGAGTTACTTTTCAAATCCACTAACTGTTGTATACTTTAAGAGGGACAAGCAGGTGCATGTTACTCAGGAAATGTAGAGTATGATTAGGTGCAAACAATTATCCACAATGTGTCATTTAATCTATTTTCCTCATGTAACGTTTTTATCTATTTCATCTTTCTGTCCTTCATAAAGGACAAACCTGTCTGGCCATAAAAGGACCTGGCAGCAAGAAAAAATTAAATATAAGAACATTTTGCAGGCTGGCAAGTGACTCCAAAGTAGATAACCGTGAACAAATGAGGTGAATAGATGAGCTGACATGTTCAATGTCTGTTTGATTGTAGCAGTTAAAAAAAGGCCTATAGAACTGGCACAGGGGGCAGCCCACCAAGCCAGGATGTGACTCCAGCAGAGGAACTGGCCTCCATTTAAATAAAGGGAGGCCAGTGATGGAGGGGATCCAGGGAGGGACAATAACTGACTCTGTCCCAGCCACAGAAACTGTCCGCTTCATACAAGGTACACAAAGTACTGCAATTCTACTGCACATGGAACACAATCAAATATAATATAGTGTCTGACTTTGGATAACCTTGCAGTGTCTGGGAACACAATTACACTTTTGGAGCCACCAGAAGATGATCCGGTTAGTACAGTGTCTCGAAATCACAGACTTGGTATGTTCTGTGAAATCTTAATCCAAGTCCTCTCGCTGCATGTATACGGCAGGGGGAAGGCACATCTGCAGCTGCAGAATGCACGTCTGCAGATGAGGAGACTGTGTCGGTGGAGTCCAGAAGGCTTGAGGCATGTCAGTTTTATGGGATTGGCCTGCTTATTTATTCCATGAAGGATATGAAGTCAGTGATGTGGTGCTAATAGAAAATGTGTAACAGGACCCGGATGCTGCACAGTCTCCTAAGCGGCCTGGTAACATTGTGAGTATTGGCTAAAGTACATCTACGTTATGAACAAATCCTGCTGTGCTAACTGACATTTCCGTTACAGACTTCACAAACTGTCAGAACGCTTTATTCAGGGCACCTGGAGAGAGAGATAGAGCTGGCAGATGTTAAAATCAGACTCAAAAAGAGAAAGCTCCAAGAAATAGAGCTGGATCTAGAGATTAAACGCTGGACACGAAAACTGGACCTGGAAATCCAGAAACTAGAAAGAGAAGTGAGTGTTTCAATGCACACAGTAACCATATCTGCAATACAGTGTTTTAATCCTTGTTACTTTTGCTGTCGTAGGATCCAAGCAACCAAGACAAATGACTGCTTAATAAAAAAAAAAAAAGAACTAGAACATTGGTGTCCGTCCTCTTTTCATGAATGTAAAAGAATTTCAAAGAACCACCAGTGCTAAACAAAATGCTCACACAGGAAAAGCTCTTTTATTAAATAAAGGGGCTAAATCCAAAAATGAAGTGAAGAAACTTGCAATATATTGCTCCCTGACAAGTCTGCCATTAATGTTGTCCGGGAAGATGGGAGCATTTTCCCAGTCAACATCAACAGCCACTCAGGGGGGGGGGTCTCTCCTTTCTTAGGCCTGCAATGTTATGCAGTACTACGCATGCAGCAATAACATCACAGGCTCTGTCCGGGGAAATCCTCAGGTGGTGCAGGCACTGAAACCGAGATTTCAGAAGGCCGAAGGTCATCTCGATTCGAGCCCTTGTCTTGGTGTGTGCATGGTTGTAGGCCTGCTGTGGTGGGGTTTGGGGATCTGCAAGGGGAGTCAAGAGGAATGACTCACAGGCGTATCCTTTATCTCCCAGCAGCACACCAGAGAATTCACCTGATAATACAAAATATAATTTAGAAAACAGAGTTACACACACAATGTCCAAGGTGCTTACAGTACAAATGTGTGGGCTACCTTGTGAAAGTCTCTCATAAATTGGACTAGCCCAAAAGACTCTAGAGTCATGCACTGAGCCAGGCCACTTTGCCTCTAAATTGCTCACAAGGCAGTCAGCATCACAGATCATCTGAAATATTTAGTTGTAGCCTATTAAGGTCATTAAATGCACAGAACAGATTCATGTAGGTCATAACCACAAATCACTCTTACCTGAACATTGATGCTGTGGAAGGATTTCCTGTTAATGTAATCTCCCTCATGTTCACCTGAGGGGCGTCTGATTCTTATGTGTGTGCAATCCACTGCCCCAATGATGTTAGGGAAAGCTGTAACAAAAAATAGTGAGTATCCAACTGTGACAGATATACTTAGAAACTAATGGGTGCACATTAAAATTGAGGTTACCTGCAATCTTGTAAAACTCCTCCTTGATGTAGAGGGGTCTTCTGTGGCCAGGGAAGGTGATGAATATATTGCTGAATGATTTCAGCGCCAGACAAACGCATCTGATTGTCCGGCAAATGGTTCCTTTATTGAGGTTCTCTGCATCCCCAACAGAATAAAGGAAGCTCCCACTCGCAAGCCATCTCAATGTGACACAGATCATCTGTGGTACAGTGAGGGCATGGCTTCGCGCTGTCTGGTGCTGTATATTTGGACTCAGCAGCCTACATAAATATCCTAGTCCATCACCCGAAAATCTGTATCTTTCTATGACATAGTCATCTCCAAAGGCCAGGGGATGTGAGCTGTCCCTGAAGACTCGTTCACGTCTGAATGCTCTTCTGAGGATGCGGGCTTCCTCGTCCAGCACATCCTCCGAAAAAGGGCGAGCCATTATGAAGAGGGAACAGGTGAAGGGGAGTTGGACCTGAATATTCTACATTGCCCTCGTCACGGATTTCTTTGAATACACCTTTGTAACCTCATCCGCTGTGTTTTGTAATCTCAATTAATGCAATAAAACACATATTTATAAAACCTCTGACAGCAATTTGACGAGCAGTCTTCATTAGCATAGCAATATAACACTTGGCCTGATGAAATCATGCACTTATGACCAAGTTGATATTGTGTGATGAAATCGTGATCCTGTATTTAAATAAAATGACTAAAAAAAATAAATAAATTATATGCACTGCACTGCACTAGCACTACACGACAGCACCTGGGTCTAACTGGACTCAAAGCGGTCTGACTAACACTTAATTATGACGTCCCATCTTGTTTGAATTCATGCTTGTGTTGTTCTTACTCTCAAATGTAAGTCGCTTTGGATAAAAGCGTCTGCTAAATGGCTGTAGAATAGAATAGAGTAATAATACTACAACTCGAATCCATATAAAAAGACTGTTGCGATTACGAACAGATTTGGATTAAATGTACAGTGACTGTATATGTAATATTTTAATACTGGATGATTAAAATGACGCGCCATACTTAGGAAAACCATGGACATGCTGTAAAACACATTAATTCCTCACAGAATTGACGTTGGACATGCAGGTGACTCGCTAGGATTAATCTTAGCCTGAGCAGTTAGCCTGGTCTGGAGCAGGCTAGCTGCAGCGGATAAATCACCACAGTAACTTGGCCGGGATTAGTTTGAGCTGCTTTCATGCAACCGACTTAGGGCTAAATTCAGCCAGGATAACCAACATATCCCGGCTTAATCCCTTATCTTGGTTTCGTGCAATACCCCTCAGGTGTGTGGGCAGAGTATTGTTTGGAAACAAATACTGTGAGTTCTATCCAAAACATTTACTAGAATTTGCACTGACTGCTCAAGTTTATCCTTTTTCATCTATATTTTTCCTATATTTTTTTTTAATCTTGTATAGTAGATTTTATATAGGTTCATATTTTGACTGTTTGTCATTCTTATATATTGTGAAATTTTGTAAGGTATTGTGAGAACGAGCCAGTCGTTTGAATGGCTCTTTGAAAGGAACAGCTCCTCAAGATCCAGCTCCCTTCAAAGAGCCATAAATCCCATCTCTAACCAATATCTGGTTAAGCCCGGGGCAAGATATGCCCTGTATATTTTCTTGCCGTGTTTTTGTTGTTAAAATGTTATTCATCATTAGCTCATTGGTACTTTCAGAAATTTTGTCCATGTTTTTCATATATATTTTGTCCATTTTATATATATTGTCCATGTTTTTTTCTAGAAGTGCAAAAGCTATATATTTTATTTAGCCTAGGTACAAATAATGCGACTCTAGTTACTGACATCAAATGGGAGATGTTACCTTCACATCCCAAAAACATTA
Organism: Melanotaenia boesemani; assembly: GCF_017639745.1. Taxonomy (NCBI): domain Eukaryota; kingdom Metazoa; phylum Chordata; class Actinopteri; order Atheriniformes; family Melanotaeniidae; genus Melanotaenia; species Melanotaenia boesemani. The sequence continues at coordinate 28,411,855 of NC_055689.1, read as the reverse complement.
CCTTTGCAGTGCTTTTAGGACTATTTAAGAAAAACTGAATCGTATTGGTTCTCTGTTCAACAGATAGCACCAGAGGAGGATATTAGCTTTAACTTAGTTATTCACTTGTATATTGATCATCTGATGGATTTAGCTAAAGAGTAAGAAGCAGTTAATTTACACTGATGTGAAATGTTGCATTAAAGCCTTAGCTGTAATGTCAAAGCTAAGTTATCTAGAAGAAAGAATAAAGTGTCATGATAAAACTAAGTCTGAAAACTACTTTCTGGCAGATAGTTTATTGATGGGCGAGCTGATCTCACGGAGAAAAATAAAGTGATTCTCCACATTCACAACAACAGAGGTGATTCTTTTAGAAATCTGAAAGCTGACAATGACCTCCTGCTGCTGCAAAGATGCAGGGCAGTGGATAATGAGCTGCTGGAATCCAACCTTTCTTTCCATCATTATAACTCGACTCAGCTCAAGTCACATGATGGTGGTTGTATAAGTGGGACTCTATGCTCTGTGTAATTACCACCAATTTAACACAGTCTGAGTGTCCTGTCTAGAATATGAATGAGAAGTTAAAAGAAAAAACATACAGAGAACTAAAGCCTTGTACCTAAAAGAATTAGCAACGCTTCGACTGCCATCAATGTCCTCATCAGGTACTCGCTAACGTGCAACAATCACCTCATTTGTGGCCACTTTGCCTTCAGGGTTCTCTGAAAGGTGAATTCCTGCTGTAAATCCTAAATACCAGCCAGTGTTTGTAAAAGCAGCTCGGCAACAAGCCCAGACCTGCTATTGATATGTACAGCTTTTAGTGATCTGGCTAATCAAAGATTAATGATTTTTTTATTATTTGTGTTTAGCTTTTTATTGCATAGGCTGAAATCTGTTTCCCAGATATAAGAAGTCAGGTCTAAGTAGGACTGGACAATAGGGTAAAAAAGATATCACAATATGGTATTCCATATTGATCGGTCTTGATCATTTCATTTATACTGACCATTGATGAACCAAATAAGAAAGCGGTATTTAAATACCAACGTAATCCTGAAAGCTCTAATCATTAAGACATTTGTGTAAATTGTAGAAAGCCATTTCATTGCATCTCTGTGAAAGAGATGGTAAATGGTAAAATAACCAATTTAGGAGTAATTGTTGGGCAGGTTAGGCTTTCGAAAATTGAAGGCAGGCTACTTGAACCATAACTGGTGTTACTTACATGTAAAATTTACAGCCACCGGTGACCAAATCTTCTCATTAAGGGTTCAAATATATGCATCAGGTAGGTTTTTCATAATTTTCTCATCCTAGTGATTCTATATAACCTAAAATGTGTTCTGTGTTGAAAAATAACAACAAAATACCACAAAAGAGATTTTAACTTAAAAATGGAAAGTTCATATCATATCATCAGTATTCAAAACTCATTTGCAAAAAAAAACAAAAAAAAAAAAATCACAATTGTGCTGAATCTGGGATGTGAAAATAACTCTATTTAGCTACAGCATAAAATGGAGATTAAACATGCATTTTTCAAAATGATGGTGTTTATGGTGTTGAAACAGACAAAACAGAAAGGAAAAAAAAGAGTAAAGAACAGTAGTGATTTACAGCAAGCCACACCTGCCACGTTTTATGTACCTTCACAGGTGCAACCAATAAAGCCATTTTGAATAATTAAGCCTATGCACCACTCAAGCTCTCTGCAGGCAACATAACAGCTCTTGTAAAGAACCAAGGTCAGTGCTATCAGACAGTTTCATCTTCAGGGGAAACTAACATTTTTCTAACTCTACTTCTACATTCAGGATCCTGCTTCCCCTTCTTGGTATCACTGTAGAGACAAAATGTTTCTGCAAAGAATGTACTATTAATCTAAACCACATCAACCATCTGCTTGTACAGATTAAGAGATCAATTTTCTGTTTCAATAATAATTAAATTTTCTTCATTTCCATAAAACACACAACTAGCATATCTCTGTGTGCAGCAGCCTTGTTTAATTCAACTTTGTCAACACAGAGAATAATCCAGTAACTGTGTTGGTACTTTGTACATGTGTAAAACCTAATTCCCTAATTAAATCTGTTTAAAATCAACTCCAACATTCTTCATGTTAGTACTTGAAGATAAGGTAATACCATACAGAGTAAATATAGCTATTCAAGATACCAAGTACCTAAAAACGGTTCTTTTTGTCTCTATTAATGTGATTATTTCTATGAATGCCAAAGATTTTTACATTTTTGTTCCTGTATTCAGGACATTTATCTTAAAAGTGAAATAACCCCCAAATCTCAAAACTGAACAACAATGATTTTCCTCGTAAGAATGTGTTTATCTGTTAGTGTGTCTCTGTTTTTTTTTTTTTTTTTTTTTCTCTTTTATACTTTTTTTCTCTTTTCTTTTGTAATTTCCTCAGTCGTGCTGAAGAGGGCCATACCTGAATTATTTCTTGAGTATAATTTGAGCGTTGATTTATGAATATTGTCTTTTTTCCTGGCACTGCAGGAGTTTGGCTGTACCTTAATGAAAGCCATTCTTTGTGAGGTTAACATGGCTCCATTCAGGGTGTAACAGACCTCAAAATGACGCTATAGAAATCCAGTCCTTTCAAACTGCTGTCAGGTATAGTAATAGATTTCCATTTAAAGAAGGTAAAGAAATAAAGGAAGGGGAAAGGGCGCAGCACAGTAAGAGAAGAAGAAATGGCAGTGAAAAGGGAACATAGAGAATATGAGTAGTTTGCTATTCTGCCAGCTTTTATGTTGCACACTCCAACATAGACTGAATGAAAGAAGTGTCTGTGTGGAAATAAAAGACACTTGAACTGTGTACAGCTGGTGAATTAAGCTCCTCCAGTATGATGAAAACACACTGATTTTCTGTCACATATTTTAAGGGAAACTCTTGAGTCACAATAACATTACTGTGACGCTTGTGTGGACTTCTAGATTACATCATTATTTATTAGTTCTTGGTTATTTGTTGATTTATCACAACTTTATTTTGTCCAACTATAAACTAAAAGAGTACATTTAAATTAGATTGATTAAAATGTCAGTTTCCTGGGATTTTTATGTCTTATTAAAAATTGTTATCATCCATATCAGATGGTTGTGAAGATGATGAAACCAAAATTAGGTTGCTTGCACTTGTTTTTAATTATAAATCCTTTTCTATACATCCTCCTCCTTGTTGAATGGTTGTTGGAGTTCTTTGAAGGGAGTTTAACATTCAGCTTCTGTCCTCAGATAAAGAAGAGGCTCTTTGTCGATTTTAAATGCTCATTCAATCAGAGCTCTTCAAACGCAGCACTGATTACACTAGAGAAGCAAATATCTTCAGTTAGTCAGACTGATGAGCTGGAGAAAAATAAGAGTGCAATTAGAAAATTTCATCTTAACATATTTGGCAGGATTAAAAGACACGCTTTACATTGTGTCCATTATTCATTCACTCTCACTCATACCTTGTGATGGTAAGCTACTTGTGTAGCCACAGCTGCCCCAGGGCAGACTGACCAAAATGTGGCTGCCAATTCGCGCCTAAGGCCTCTCCAACCACCACCGAAGATTCATCCACATTCATTCACCAGCGATGCCAACACTGGAGGCAAGGAGGGTAAAGTGTCTTGCCCAAAGACACAATGACAGATGACTGGGGGAGTGGGAATCCAACCGCCAACCTTCCAGTCATTAGACAACCCGCTCTACCACCTGAGCCACTGCCTATAAAGTTATATTAAAAAAAAAAAAAAAAAGAAAGAAAACTGCAGATCAAATTTTTGAGAAGGTTCAGAAAGTGAAGAAGGAATACCAGTGTAGCTGGAAATATTTCTACATGACCATCTTTCACCTGCTGGACAGCCACCGCAGCATCTACAACCGAAAAAGTACTGCCTCCCACCCTTAGGTTTTCCACAGATGAAGATGGTAGGTTGAATGCAGACCACCTGTTGAAAATAGAGTTCCAATAGAATAATTTAGGACGATTTATGTAAGCTCATGTTGACACCCTAACATCACAAATTTACCTGAATGGTCACATGTTGACAACTCCAAGCACTTTTAGACTACAGGTCACATTCACCCAATCCCACACACTCATACAGCCCTTCTATCGCTATATACTATACTACTTTCAGCCATAACACATATTCATACCCCAATAGACACATCTGGAGGCAACATGGGGTTGTGTCTTGCCCACGGACACTTCAGCATGTAGTCAGGGGAAGCCTGGAATCTATCAACCAACTTTCTGATTGACAGACAATTGCTCTTCTTCCTGAGCTACAGCCCATAGAATACAGACTATAGTTTATGTTCGGAAAACATAGGTTATTATGGACGACTCAAGCATCAACTTTCTGGACCAAATCTCCAAAATGTTTATGTTTACTTCCATGTAGTAAAATAGCCCACTTTGGTTCTGGCCATACTGGTGTGAACACAGGCTGGTTCACCATAAAACACCATGGTTCTGAGATTTGAGAATGTTCCATGCCAGAACCAGAGCCAGAACTCTCTGTGAGTGAAAGCTCTATTATAGGTCTCTTTTTTTAGAAAACGCCAGAAGTGCCTGCTGGGTGGGAAGTGGCCAAGAATAAGATCAGCTCAGAGGCCAAGCTTCTCAGATAAAAAGGGACAGACTTCTCCCTCAAGCTGGTGAGTTTCTGCATCAACTGGAAGAGTTTAAGTTTGTGCCTCTCTCCATCCAGGCTCTAAATGCTACGGAGAGAAAGAGGTAACTTCTCTGATGCAGATACTTCATACCTCTATTTATTGGTTATTTGTTGTTGTTTTTTTACTATGTACATTTTTTTTAGATGGTTTAGACTAAGGACTTGGCACATCTGTTTTAATTAGCTGCTCATAGCTCATATTTTATGTTCTATAGTTCTTACATCTTATGTTTTAAGTGACTGTGCTGAATGATTGTACATGTCTGCTGCAAACCAAATTGCCCTCTCGAGGGACAAAGCAACAAGGTAAAGTATTTCAGGTATTTTTCAGTAGTAATGGTAAATTGAAGAAAGAGATTGACAGAGGGATTGGTGTTGAGTCCGTTGTAATGAGAATGTTGCACAGATCAATTCTGTGAAGAAAGAGCTTCGTTTCAACCTTCGCCTCTGGTCTTGAGATTTGATAACCAAAACAGTATGATCATAGCTGCAAAAAGTTACAATAAGTTTTCTTCCGAGGGTGGTGGGGCTTGGCTTTAGGGATGAGGTAAGCATGTGGGGGAGCTTGGAGTAGAGTTTCTGCTCCTCTGCACCGAAAGGAGTCAGCTCGGGTGGTATGGGCATTTAATAAGAATACCGCCTGGTTTCCTCCCTTCTTAGGTTTTTTCAAGCATAACCAGCTAGTGCAAGACCTTGAGGAGGAACCACAACACACTGGTGGAGTTCACGACACAGCTTATTGTCTTTATAGGTAGTCAATAATAACAAATACCATACTGGATATTTTATAGATTATTTATCTCATACTATATTAAACCTAAATTCAGTGCTTTTTGTTTAACATTATTATATCTTTACTAGTAGTTTAATGGTCTGTCTTGGCCAATATGGCACCGGTGTTGACATATCGTAACAATAGTTAGAGGCTGTCAATGCAGAATCTACCTTAATGGTACACCATGTAAGAATTAATGGCATCTAGTGTAAAGATGGGGACTGAAATTACTTCCAATGCCAAAAGCAGCTGTGAATGGACGGTGGCTGTCAGTGGCCAAAATTCTTCCAGACATAAACATGTTTTCATCTGTGCGTGGATCCAGTAGTCTGGTGTGGTGATGACTGCACTACAGGTAACAAGGTATTGTGTACATGTGTACTAGTATTTCTGTGTCCCTTTTAAAGTGTTACTTTTCCCGAATGATGCTTTATCATCTATCAAACAAAACCGGTACTGTAGTTTAAAAGCTCAGTGTTCGCACTTCACACAGTTGTTTGTCCATTCAGAGACACTGTATAGTAAAATTGGTGGCACAAATACAGCAGCTGCCAGTAGTAGTGTTTTATATCTAGTAGTATGGGTATCAATACTTTAATGCCTCTTTGGCTTCTGCTGGTTTACTGAAAGGACCAGCCACCTCTACCCATTTAAAACAGGCACTGCAGCGGGCAGCCTTGCTCCTACAGTATCTCCCTGGAAGACCCATTGTTTATAGTGTTGCCAATGATGCTATAATTAGCAATTTTTTAAACCTAACTGGCGACTCTTTCTTTTAAAAAAAACAACTAATGACAAATTTAGTGACCATTTCTGGTGTTATTGGGAGACTTTGAGTCTGACGTGAAAACACTTGTTTATTCGTCTCAGTGAGTTGCTGAAGAACAAGATGCTCCTCAGCCAAGCAGCAACCCTCCGAGCTCCGAACTATGGTCTCCTGTTTATTTAATCTCATATCAAGTATTGTGAGGAAAAAGACGCTTATGTAATTAAGTACGCCAACTAGAGGTTGTAGTTTATTTTAGTTTTGTAATTTTGCACCACAGTGAGCAAACACTCTGAGAACACTGTTCAGACTGTATGAGCTTTGCAATAATGCATTTATTTTACACTGTTAATATCTTTTATCAATATATTAATATATTTTATTGTATTGTTTGGTGTGTGTTATTTTTGTGCTGTTCTGACTTTGTTTAAAAAAGAAATTTTTCCCTCTATATAATATTGAAAAAAGTACTGTATCGAGCACTATTCTTAGTATCATTCTTGAGTTTGAAATTTTAGCATTGTGACAACACTGGTAAGAAGATATAAATGGTTCACTCTAAGAGATTAAAAACATGACAGTTATTTTTGTAAAGTGATTAGATACCAATAGAAACACAGCCTTTAGAGAAATATTTATTAACCTCCAAGGTGGAGGTTAATAAATTTTTGTCATCCAAATAAGGGGTTATCACTGGATTCAGGTTATTGTTTTTTTAAGGATTCTTTACAGGTGCAAATTCAAACAGAAATGTGACTCGATGTTGTGTTAATTAAGCAGAAACTGGAGAATTTAACAGCACAAAATAATGACTCTTGTATTTTAACAGAAAAAGGAGCACAAATGACGAATGTGCTCTGTGGGCGTAGATTTGATGCAGACTTAATTAATTATCTGATAACTGCTGATATGTTAAAGGGAAAAGGAGACTCCCTCGTGAGAAGTGAAAGCTGAGATGAACATTTAATATGATGTGAAGATTTTGCTGTATCACATGCTTCTCTACCTCTCCTCGGTATAAATCAGTCTATCTCTGTTTCATTTATTGTATCTCCCTCCTGCCTCTGCCTTGATCTCGGGCTCATTTTAGCGCAGCAGGATGCCTGCAGTAGACTCCCGGTGGCACGGTTAAAGTGGAGGAGGAGAGCTCTCTTCTCTGCAGACTCTCTGTTTAAAACAGAAAGCCTCAGCACTCCTTTCAACTGCACTGAATCTGATTTTTAATTAAATTATATGAGGTTAAAACTTAAAAGAAAAGATTACCTTGTATTTTCAGAGGGGCAGGTCTCGTTTCAGGTTAGTTAGAGCTTTTACCTTTTACAGAGAATTATCTAGTAGGTAGAAAATGACTGCTCTTGTGGGTTTTGAACGTTAAAGAAAGACAGAAGTAAACTGTAGTGGTCGATACATAAACCTTTTCAAGACCCTAAACTGATTGTCAGGTAAAGTAGTTTTGAGCCAAAATTACAGTTAGAGTCAGAGATGCAGTGTTCCATGTTTTGTAGAAATGACGCAGAGAGACAGAAGGTTATTCTGATTGGATAGGATTTGACTTGCTTATGAATGCGCCAGCTCTTCAGTGCTTGCCAACAAAAGCTATAGGTTTTGAGGTTATTCCTCCTTAAAAGAGTGGGCCCTTGATCTTTCAGGCATCCCAACTTGAGTAATAAATCTCTGAGTGCAGTTTAGCCCCCCCTTCTCTTGTTTCTGTAAGGGAATCCAGCTGAGAATACAGTTAATAGAAAATAAAAAGCAAAGTTCCTGAGATGTGTTTTATCTGATTCTTTTTTGAGCAGGAATATGCTACAACATGAATAACTTAAATAAATCAAAGTGGCTGATTCCAGATCAGCCAGCAGAGGTGTTGGACATTGCCACAAAATCATTAGCCTGAAGTTCACAGCAACCGGCTGCTTTCTGGTCAGTCATTTGTACAATAAGGTTTTGAAGCTTTTGATTTTTTTACAAAGGCCCCGACTAATTAAACAGGTTTAGTGATGTACAACCAGTCTTTTCCAAACCTGACTGCTTGAAGATACAAGTTTTTATTTAATTGTAGTGAGAAAACAGCTTCACAACTCTTTGAGGACCTCATTTTCTCTAAGCTATAACTCAGAGGTCTTGAGTTAAACAGCTTTTTGATCCTAACAATGTTATTAATCAGTATCTGGAGGAGAGAACAGTGAATAACCTTTCTAATGAGAGAGCTGTATTCAATATGCTGCTTCTTTTCTTCCTCTCACCTCCTGCCATGCACTCCTGCCCTTCGGTTTTATTCCTCTGTTCTTATTTTACCCTCCTCCCATTTTTCTTTTTGCCTGTTTTTTTTTTTTTTTTTCCTGCTGGGGGGGGGGGGGGGGGGGGGGAATAGCGAGAGCAGAATAAAGAACAAAGAAACTGTTTCTCAAATGCTTTCATCCGTTTTTTTTTTTTTTTTGCAATTTGTAGAACATGTGTTCCCACTGAGAAACAAAACCCCACTGAGAACTGCCTCAACACACTTAACTTCAGACTGTGCGCTGTAGTTGCACACTGTAAAAGGTAATTATGTTTAAAAAATTTTCTTTGACTAATGCAAAGGTGCTTTTTTTTTAACAAAGGGATCAACAGTCATTCATATTTTTCAGTTACTCTTCTTTGTTTAAAACAAATTGTACATATAAACAGAACAGAAGATAAACAGAAGGGGTCAAGTTTCTTACCACATCAAACATTTATCATCTAACTAAGAACTGGCCCCAGTTATCGTACCTTCTCATAAATTAAAGCCCAACATGTGCTCCAAGCAAGATAATTATGTTAAGAGGGATTAATGTCATCAGTTATTAATTTTTAACCTGAAAACTGATTATCACAGGTTTAGCCAGGAAACAGGTAAGAAACATTAGAACAAAAATAATTGGTCAAGAAAACAGGATTTATTATTTAGTGACTAAATTTAATTTTTCACAATAACAAAAGTAAAACAGCAGCTGAAATCAGGGCCTGCAGGCATCAATAAATCAATAAATTATAACAAACAAATACAAACAGGCAGCTTAAATGGTTCTCATCTAAAAAAAGAAAAGCTAAATCAAAAGGTGTGTTTTAATCAGATGGCATAGCATGATATGGTGCAGCTTCTTATTGGTTTTCCATTGTAGGTAGAACAGTAGAGGTTCTAAATGAGCCAAGCCAAAATCATTGCTGTGTCCCAGTTCAGGGTCTACACACTTTGAAGTGCAGATTCATCAGCTACATACATCATAGTGGTGTGCCAAGCACTGTCCCATTTGGAAAAGATAAATCTACAAAGATCAGCAGATAGAGCCAGATGATGCACGCCTGCATCACAACAACATGTAAAGATGTTTAACTTAGTTTAGGATTTACTACAATAACTCCACAATCCATACATAAACTTGGGTTTAGGTATTTTACTGTAAACATTGGTGCTGATGACGCTGAGTAAGTGATACAAAAATCAGCCATCCTGAATACTGAATTTTGCCAAATTGATTACATGTCTAGATTAGGTACAGGGATTAATTACTTTTTGTGGATGTGAGATGACTGAATCTCACACATTAATTGAGTTGAATTAGAGGATTTTTGACTTTGTTCTTAAAAAGAAAAAAGATTGGTACACCATGCAACAGTATGCATCACGTAATGATATCTGCAGCAAAACGTGTCTTTAGCTTGTTTACAAATCCCAGAATGGCTTAGGCCCAGAATACATCTGTGATATGTTCAGAGAATATAAACCTAGCAGAGCTCTTAGATCCAAAGACTCTGGTCAACTAGTCCAGACCAGAGTCCAGACTAAACATGGAGAAGCAGCATTTAGCTGTTATGCTGCAAACAAGTGGAACAAACTGCCAGTGGAGATTAAACTTTCACCAAATGTAGATATTTTTAAATCCAGGTTAAAAACATTTCTTTTCTCATGTGCCTATGCATGAAATCTGCATGTTAACTTTTTAACTTATCTTGCTTCTAATCATTTTAATGTAATTTATTATTTTATTGTGATTATGTGTTGATGCCTTTTACTATTTCTAAATATCTGTAATGTCTTTGTTTTATGTAAAGCCCTTTAATTGTCCTGTACATGAAATGTGCTATACAAATAAACTGCCTTGCCTTGCCTAGCTCCAACAATCAAGCAGACAACAAGCTAGGTAAATCCTCCTGTTTCAATCTGATGCATCTAAAAAAAACAAAAAAAAAAAACACTTTGGGCTTTTCTAAAAACACATAGAATGTAGATTAAAACAAGTATAGATTTGAACACTATTCTACAGTATAGACTAATTCCTTATTATCCATATTTACAGCAGTAAACATCATTTTAAATCCAGAGCCTCTCCAGAGACTTTAAATCCAGTCAGAGTTGTAACAGCTGAGCTCACTGTTCATCCTGCTCAAACACTGAAACGGGAGTTTAGCCAAGGACACACGTCCACCTCAACAAGCTGCAGTCATCGAACAAATTCCCATCCCAATGGACAGACACACCTCCTCCTGTTGTTGTCGGTTTTGAAACGACCTTGGACTTTTTGTGCTGAGAAAAATTCAAACTAATCCCTTTTCAAGTTTTGTTTTTAATCAGCATTCCTCTGAGTCCTCAGAGAGTTTTCTAAAGTCATACCAAGTTTGTTTGGAGCTTCTTTTTTCATCAGTGGGGCTGATTTTTGTTTTGTAGATGACTCCTGTTATGTTTTATTAGTTGCTGATGATTCTCTTTAATGATAATTATCAGAGCAATAAGTATCTATGACTAATAACTCTTCATCAGCTGGGATTTATAACACCATCTGGCCATACTCACATGATAATTAAAGTAAATACAATAGTAAATCTGTTTTAGCTTTTTTTAACAGTGTAATTACCATCAGTTATTAGAGAACAAAATGCTTATGACTAGAAAAAGTAGCATAAAGTGTATGACAGAGGTCATACTAACATTAAAGTGTGAGACTGTTCATGTACAAAGGTTCTGCTTTGGTTGAAGATTAATTATGAATCCTCACTGTAAGTGGCTTAAACTCATCAAACTGCTCTGTCCCCTGCACAACGCCTGAGCAAACAGAAAGGACAGGAAGTCATTCACTGGCAGGATTTTCCTTTAGAACCACTGCTTAAAGCAGGTTGGATTAAAAATGACTGAATGCAAACAAAGCTGAAGGAGAATGCGAGGATGTTTTAGTTATTTGTAGTGGATTTTACAAGCTTTCTGTTTCTATATAAAATCCTTGTCAGACTGATTTATTTTACAAGACAAACAGAATAAAAGAAAGTTATAACATAAAAGACAACATTAAACTATATATTTTGCTGAAAACAATACAATGGAAAGTAAAAAAAAAACTTCTTACCATACTCTGTTAATGTCTATCAACAATCGTGTTTAACACTGTGCTAAATTGCCTCTACTTTAAACACACATTCAGAAAAATATTTTCTGTAATTTAATGCTCCCAGAGTCTTTGTTGGGGACAGGTCTTGACTACAGGTGGGTCAGTTCAGTAACCTGATTTTAACTTACTAAGCAACTTACAGCTTACTAAAAAATTTGCCTGTTTTTACTGTATTGTATCAACAGAAAGAGCCAAAGTTTACAAATATTAAATGTTAACTAACCTGTATGTATGTTTTTCTTCACTTTTACATTACATTATCACCTAAGTTGTAATAACAAAGTCAATATTACATAAAGTCTAGACCTTAAAAAAGGTCGAATTTGTATATAATTTGTATATTTGTATATATATATATATATATATATATATATATATATATATATAGCTTCACGTGACAGTAACATGGATCTGATTGACATGAGACTGATACATTTTTGTTCTAGCTAGTGCATCCAATAAAAATACTTTGGAGGATAAATATGAGATGAACCACAAACCTTAGTTTCCTCCTCAACTGAGTGATAAACACAACATGAGAGAAAACCTGATCAGCTGATCACGGCCAACCGGTCACAGAACTGCAGGAGAGGGATGAGGAATAGAAGCGGAGGAGGAGAAGGCATATTAAAACAAAACTGCAGGAAAAGTTTTTTTCTTTTCTTTAAATGAAGGAGTGCAGGTGTTGATCCCTCTCACCAGGAAAAGTGTGGGGGATGAGGGGGTGTTAATTCTGTTAAAAAAAATTAACACATTTAATTACATAAATTAGTTACCACCGTTAACGTGTTATTTTTGACAGCCTTATAATTCATGTTTTATTAACACATGAAAACCATGATTGCCACAAAACTTTTTAAATGATTGAGCAAAAAAACTTGGATCAAAGAATTTCTATTAAAAACTAACTTGATATTGGACGTACACTGAACGTTTTCCACAAAGGACAGCGGCTGCTAATCCAAGATGATAAATTCTAAAACTTTGTCTGTTACTGCGATGGCATTCTGGTTTTCTTCTGCAAATTCCTCATGTTTTTAAAAGCATTTGCCAGCATTTGTAATTGCTGTGGTCTGTTGCATGTTTCTTTTAATGCAACAAACTCCTCATGCTCTTTCACGTGATTTCAACCAAAATGCTTTATAAAGTTGCTGGTGGTAAATTTGGCAGCATTCATGTCGCCTCTGGGAACTTCAGCCCTGCATATCAGGCATGTTGCTGTCTTGCAGAATGCTGCAGAATTTTCTGTAATGACGCCAAATTACTAACAATGTCAGCACAACAGCAACTCACATGCAGCTTCTTCTCCGCCTACAAACTCAAAACAACAGTCATGCAATTGCGTAACTTGCTGTGTCTGTGTGTGGCTGTGTTGGACAGGAAACAAAGATTTAGTATTCCATTTCCATGGTTTCGGATGATGTTTAGACAGAAATACCCACCAATACTGATCCCCTTACTTTTGGCAGGAATGGCGATTATTTCCGATGCTAGTATTGGTATCGACCCAACTCTAATATAAATGGGCCTCATATTATAACCCCTTCAGAAAAGAGCTTTTCATTCAACCATCACAGACGCATTTACACACTAGGTGGACAAGAGATGAAAAAATGGAAACACTAAAAATTGAAAAAAAAAACCATCCCAGTATGTGCAAAACATAAAAACTATTGGAACATCAATGAAACAGGTTTTTGTTTGACCCTTTTCAAATAATGTCTGACCTAGCAAAGTAAAACTAAACTCACGTGACTCGCAAGCTGTTTCTGGCCTGAGCTAACAAAGAGCTTGTGTCTCATCAGCATCTTCACAGATAAATGACAACTTCCAGTGCCCTCTCCATTTTCCTCTTTTTGATGTCCACTTCAGTAGTTTGTTTTTTTTTTTTCTTATTCAGTATTAGTTTTAGAGCCTGTACTACTACCCTATGAAAATTCTACTTTATTCACTTCAAACCAAGTAACAAAAACAAGTATGATTTACATTTCTTTGTCAATCAATGCTAACCTGGTTATTGTTATACAGTACACACAACTCTTTGTTACACACAGAATCTCACACAGTCAGAAGAAACAAGGTCACTGTGGTTTTCAGCATCTTATCCAGGGACACTTCAACACATATGGAATGGGAACTTTTTTGTAGCTCATACAGTAAAAGTTCAATCTAAGGGCTGTCTGTAGTATTTTATAGCATAGTATTTTAACATAAACAGTGATTCTGTTATTGGTTAATTAATTATTCATACTGCATTTAAATCTAACAGAACATTTGTTCTGAAGATTGAGGCGATCCCCTCTATTTATGACTGGATTTTAATGGACTGCACCACAAACAGGCTGCAGGTTTCCCTCATAGGTCACATCATTTTGAACAGTGAGGATGTTCCAACTTATAATTTAACAATTTTTCCACCACTGCCTTCATAATAACTTAAACTTAGTGTGACAAAAAAACTACCAGAAAAGTTTGTGATATGAGAATTAGAAGTCTTGAGGAGCTTGACGAGTGGAGATGTTCCACAGTCAGTGGTTTTATATCCATCAGGACCATCTAAACCCGAAGCCTGCCTGCTCTCTGTACTGTAAGCTGCTGCAGATAAGTGCATCTGCAAAGTGGCATAAACGTAAGAGGACAACTGAAATGTTGATGTCTGCCTCATTCTGCTACCACGGTCTTCTCCTCATCATCTTGTTGCAGAGACAAAGATGGCCAACTAGTGCTGTTAAAAATAAAAATAAATACCAAACCTCCTGGCTGCCTGGTTGAGCCAGCGCTGTCAGTCTGACGGCCTCCTGATAGAATCCAGAGGAAACTGGACTCTTCCGAAGGTTTATCAGCAGCAAGCAGCAGAGCAATTACACCACAAACTACAATAGAAATGATTGCTGGAAACAGCTTGAGGAAATTTACATAACCTCTCTCTCTCTCTCTCTTTCTCCCCCTGTCAGTGTCTCTGCTTTTGAGTTTTCTCTCTGCAACCCTGCAGCATCCCAGCATTATTCTCAGCTAAACCTGTTCGCTTGAATTACATGGAGCAAAAGGATTTCCTCACTTTAATCAGACTGTTGTGATTTCCAGGAGAGTGTTGCTCTCTGGCAGGTTTCAGTTAAAGAGAGATTAGTGATGAAAACATGGAGAAAATGCTGCTTTGGAGAGTTAGGCTTCCAGCTCACACTGACTTAACCTTTCTCTGCCAGACACGTCCTCCATCTCCACTGGCAGCAAAACAGCTTTTCATCTCATCTAGTAGTTTTTGCTTAGAATAGATTAATCCAAATTCTGCACGGTATTGTACTTTTATGGAAAGAATTAAGTTTTCCAGAAGGCTGCTGTTATGCAAATGAGTTGAGAAATCAAAGAGTGAGATGCTTTCTATTGGAACTTGTCAACACCAACTAACAAGAGACATGGAACTTGTTGGAGGTAATCATGCAAGACGGCAGAGCTTCAGCCGACATGGTGGACAATCTTAACCGAGCATGTAAAATCACAGGTTTCGTTCGACAGTCTCTTAAAAAAAGAGCAGATGTTGCATGATGTGCAAAAAAAATAAAGCTTTTGAATAAATGTTCAGCTGCTGCCAGGCACTTTAAAAAAAAGAAACCAAAAAAACACAATAACTATTTAGTTTTAAAGTGAATTTAAGAGAACGTGATTTGTTTTGTGCCTCTTTATGCTCATTTCAGACAGAGAGGTGAAGTGTGGTGACAAATCCCCACATGGATTCTTGATACTTTATGCTAATCTGTGACCATTTGCTTCCATTAGTCCTTGACAGAGACAGCTGTACCCTCAGGCTTGCTGGAGAAAGTTTCTGGATTAATGCCTAACACACACTCACAAAAATCACACACGTGTTGATCTGACTTTCTGCAGTGATCTGTGTCAGAACCCCAGCTGCCAGACATTTATAATATTTGTCATCCACAACACTGCAGCAGTTTCTCTGGAAAAGAGCAGCACAGTTTGCCATGAAAGTCGCTCAAGAAAGCGAAATTCACCTGAAAAAGTCAGACTCAAACAAGCGCTATCTCCTAATTAAGTCATTCCACAAACGCTCAGCTATTCAATGTATTATTTACTTCTAAGCTGTACTACGAAAAAATCTGCCAAATAAATAAAATATCATTTAACTCAATATGTTCTGCAGAGGGAAACCTTTACTCCTGTTCCAGTCAGCGGTTCCATCTAAAGTCAGTCTTTGTTTTTTAATGTTTATCCCGTGAGAAAGGGCTGATCATTTATCAATAAATGTGAAGCGAGAGAAATGTCACAGCATTGTTGTGGATCTGCAGATTGGCCTTTGTGGATAAATCTCATTTAGTTGGTAACATTGCCGTTCTGCTGTCAGTCTTTAAAACCAAATGTCAAGAGAAAGCCGACACCTTTGCTCCAAATGATGAGGGATCTCAGCGAGACGATCAAACGTTTAGGAGGCAGAACCACTTGCTCACATTTTGTATAGCCTAAAGGCTTCTCGACAACAGGCTTCGATGGAGAAGAAAACAGAATTGATATGGAAGGAACGACAGGGAAACTGAAAGAGTTGTAGTTGAAAAAACCAAAATGCATGGAGTGTTACATTGGTATAAAAAAGTATTCATCTGGTACTCTTCAGTTCAGGGATTCAGGTAAAACTCGGAAAGATAAATGAGGCATGATGACTATAAAGCTTTTACTGTATCATGGCTAGTCTAATAAAAACATGGCCAGGCCAACGTGTTTCAGCCTAAAAGAGCTTCGTCAGGGCAAATGGCAAAAAGAGTTGTAGTTCTTTGATTACAATTTATACCATACCATACAATACCATATTAAAAATCCCCAAACCTTCCCACTTAATCCTTCATAAAACTGAGCTCCAGAAAATCAGTCAGCTTGCAAAATAAGCGTCACTTCCTCCAAAAGAGTAGATATTTTATTTCTAAAATTAGTTTTAAAAATGGTGTTAGGAATCATGCCGTCTGTGCAGTGCTTCATCATGTGGAATGGACTGGTAAAAGATGAATCACTAAAGTAGAAGTATCTGAATCAATAGCAGGTCAGAGAGGTGGGGCGGCGGTTCAGGGAACAGAGCCAGGTGAGTCGAATTTATCAGACTCACCCTCTTTAACTGAAGTAGAGTGCTGAGGTCATGGACGGCTAATAAACAGGATACTGCACGCCAGCTGGCAAAGATTCCTTAAATACTGGTATTATATATTAGGATCAGTGTGGTTTCCAAGTTGGATGACTTCTATAAACCACAACTAAACCAGTGTGTTAATTTAATATCTGAGAAGCAATAAACTACTAATTGCTTTAACATCTGTGGCTGTCCATGTGTGTCTGGGAAAAGCCACATTAGCTGGAGTTTAGCTGCAGTGTCAGTATCAACAAACAACTTTAGTTTTGGCTTAAAGGAGAAAAATCAGTGTAGAAACAATACTCATTAGGCCTGTATGCACAGTTTTGCTTGCAGTTTTCCTCTTTCTAGACTATTAACTTTTAACCTGATTATATTATAAAGGCATTCTGGGTTTAACTATTGGCCAAGGATTAAACAGCCTTAATAATCAGTTTACTGACAGAATCTCTTCCTATTTACTTGGTAGCATTTCCTGTTAGACACGTGAAAGGGCAACCAAGTATTACCACAGTATTACCACCTATTAAATAAGTTGTTGACTGACAATGTAATGAAACTTAAAGATTCTGGTGGTTGTTGAATAAATGTTTAAAAGGTATGTTTTATGTGATTTCCATGTAATGATGGAACACAGCTGAAAGCATTTCTTTGAGCATTAATTTGAATTGTTGAAGAGCTTTTTATGTAAATGCCAACTGCCTATTGTCTTGTCTTAATTGTGGGTATTATTCTTTTTTTGGTGAGAATACATTCCTAGCTGAGCGGCTACAAATACTACAGGTGAAACATTAATAATAAACGTTTAACACCAATATAAAAATGTTCATTTGTGCCCTTTGGTTTCTATAGGCTAAATAATTGAAAGGTCAAACCCCACAAAAATGCTAGTTTGCGATTCGACCGATGTGCAACATTTCATTATACAGAAAACTGGACAAATAATTCACTTTACAGAGAAGAATGTTGTAGTGTGTTATTAGAAGAATGTAATTGTGTTTTGATGACAGCCATCAACAATTTAATCATCCAGCTTCTTCCTTCCAGTATTTAACAAAGAAAAAATTTGAAAAATGTTTGTGTCTCTTTTTGTGCCAGAAAACCTTAAGTTTGTGCCATAAAATCAGTTTATGGCTCAACAGTTTACTTGTCAGCCCTATCATTTAATAACGGAAAAGTCACTGTAACTTTTGCTATTTTTTCCTAAACAGCAATTCAGTTTTTACTGGTTCTCAAAAGATTTAAAGGTAAGTAAAATGTGGTAACACTCTCAGTTTATACAATACAGAGTTTATAGAGCTATATTATTCTTATTTAGAATGCAGTAACTTTGCATAATGCAAAAAAGGTTCATCTAATGAATGCAAAGACAAACCAATTAGATTTTCTTGGGGATTCACATATATTTAGTATAATACAACACCCAGATGGGTGAAAATTGTCAAAATGTGTAACTTGGGACGTTTCATTCTTTCATTCAGGTTAATGAGAATACTTGGTAATAACTAAAAGTTGTTGATGGCAAATACATGACATAATTATGTCAATAAATTCAAAACCATTTAAGTTTATTCAGGCCTTACCTGCAAGCAATTCAAGCATCTTACATGTATTTTCTAAGTTACATGAAATACAAGTCATTGTTTAATATTTCATAGTATTTACCAGTTTACTATACAAGAGTATGACGTCAGTCAAACACAAATGCATGTTTACAAGACACTGTCAAAGAAATCGCAGCAGAAAGTGTGCTTTGATGCAACTGGCTCAGTGGTGAAAAAACTAGTGAGACCAAATGGCTCCTTCGGCCACATCTTCTTGTATCCAAGAGACCTGACAGGACTGACCAGCTCCAGTGTTCTGCCTGTGGTCCCGATGTTTTCAGAAAGACACGATGCTGTTGCAGCAGCTCAGTGGCTCACAGAGTGGATTCGTGCAGGTGCACCTACTCCAAAACAAGTTGTGAGTGATCTTTCTCTTGTATTTCTTGGTCCTCTGGTGAAGGGTTTTACTCCCCATCATAACCTCAAGACTTACATCAATGAGTGCTTTGGTGTCTTACAAGGAAACCAGTGAATGAGTGAGGAAAAATATCCAACCGACTAATTAGTGACCAGTTATCCGCAAGAAAGGCTCCCTTCATAACACACTCCATAAATTAATTCAGTAACAATTTAATGCAATGATTGTCCCATAATAAACTTGTTATATCTTAAAAACCGAAGCAGCACAAACTAATTTTTTTCAGCACAAACCAGCACTGACTCAGCACAAACAAACTAGACCATTTTTGTTCAGTTTGGACAAACCATCACTAACGCAGCACAAGCGATCGAGACCATTTCCACTGTGTTTTGTGTGGGTGGGGGGCCATCTTCACGCAGGTCTTAAACAGCTTTCCATATGCACGTTCACGAGTTGCAATATTGACTTGAATGCTAGTGGTGCTCATGCGAACAAGAGCATTAACATGCAAACGGTAAACACAATGGCGGATGGTTTTGCAGATCGTCTCTCGGACCTACTGGCATCTGTATGATTTTTCCTTCCCGTTGCACAGTGATAAACACTCGTGCCTTAACAGTTGTCATACAAGTGGAAGCATTTTGGGGGTTGATGCCCTGGAAATACAATGTGACCAATAGGTTGACCTTTTCACCATTTCAAAGTCTAATTCCTATGTACTCCTCCTTGAGGTGACCTGAGCGTTTTTGCTGTGCCATGCTTCCGCCGTTTGCAGCAAGTATACACATAAACGTAGCGGAACATTGACGTGTACGCTTGCGTTCACAGCAAATATATCCCAGCCCTTTAGATAGCAAAAAAGATTAAAAACTATGTTTGGAGAAGTAAGAGCTGATGTGAATACGGGGAAGATATAAGACATACTTTTTATGTATGTAGGTTTTTTAGTGTTTTTCCCCCCCAGAAAATTTGTCTACTGCTACTTTAAAAAACAAAAAAAACAGCAGTTTTGTGTTTGTTACCAGAAGATTGAACTTCAGCACTGATATGAAGCTGAAGTAAATATAAGTGTGCAAAACTGACATATCTGAGTCATTTCCAGTTAGCTGAAAACACACCTTTTTTGAGAATCAGATGTTTGCTTTAAGTCTTTTTAACAATTATAATCAGAATTGTCCGTGACATTTCTTTCTTCTGGTTAAATATGATGAATTTATGGTAATTTTAGTGCCTTAAGCAGCACAATTACTTAATGCCCACCTTTAAGATCCTCTAGATAGTACTAGTTCTTCACGCTTCATACCATTCATCAGCATTGTGCCAGTGTCTCATATTTAAAGCTTTGGTCAATTTAGTAAACAAGATTTTATCTTCAGATGTTGGACCACAGTGAGAGCATTATATGAAATACTTGCAAATAATTACATTTTTACATTGAATATGCAATATATTCACTTGATAAACTGACAGTTTCATGTCAGAACGACAGGTCTTTCAATTTTGTCTGTTAGGATTCATTCCAGCTTTTTTTTTTTTTTTACTTTACATATTTCCATTAGCCAGGTTTGATTTATCTGTATGCATACAAATGTAATCGTCAGTGCTTAATGTAACTCCTATCACTATTTTTCATTTCCCCCTGGTGAGTGACATAAAGACAGACTGAACACAGCTGACTTTGGGGATAACTCCTGTTGAGATTGAAGGTCCAACAACAAAAAATGTCTGGCGGCATTTACAAGAAAGCAAATGCTCATCTGCAGTCTGAAGCAGGGCTCCTGACATGCTTTCACAGTTTCTGAGCAGATCGGTTTGGCAAACCTGCACATCACATCATATCAGCAGCTTCACAGGGTCTGAGCTGCATAAATTTGTCTGACCTCTCTATGTTATTTCACAGGTCTGCTTTCCAGGGAGCGGTCAGGAGACATGTGACCACAGCTTATTGTTGGGGTACATAAATTTGCCCTTAGGCTTTTAAATATTTTCAATCTTTTTTTTTTTTTTTTTTGACAGAAAACATATTAGAGTAGATTTTATGTTTATTTACTGCAGGCAGATATTACTTTGTTGAATATTTAAGCAGTCATATGTTAAGTCAGAGGCCACAAAAGCTGGTCTAAAAGTCTAAAAAATGAAAATTTCTACAATGCATGAGGTATTTGCACAGAATATAAATATCTTTATCCTCAGTCAAATGCTTTGTATTCTCTCATAAAATGTGCCCTCAAAGTTTCACTGTCAACTAACGTAAAAATCTCATTAAATACACGAGGCACAACCCTGCCACATTTTTAAGTGTTCGCAATGCAAACTGTGACTTTGTTTGCCTGAAATGTTTTTTTTTTTCTTCTTCTTCTTTTGGTAGCAAACTGGTGATGGACCTGCTTATAACAAGTTAACCATCAAAAGGTTTTACTGTGTTGTGATTGGCTAAAACAGAAAAGAAGCTTTAAAATTCTTTTGAAAAATATAGTTACTGCAGCGATCTCCGATGGACTGAAACTACAGAAAATTACTGAGGTATAAACAGAGGAAAATAGCTCCACTGTCTCAAAGAACCTCAGTGCATCTGAGCAGTTTTTGTTTTGTTTGTCTCTTTAAGATGAAAGCAATGGAAGAGATCAGAGATCAAGTCATTTGGAGAATGCTTTTCCTCCTCGACTGCAAGTCTCTTCCCTTCTGTTTGGCATGTTTATCATCAATAAAAAATTAACAAAATAAGGCTGTCACTTTTTATTTGAAATTTTTAAGTTCTGTTCAAACATGGGATAACTTTGAACATCAGTAATGTGGTCCAAATCACAAATGATAGTGTTTCAGACCATAGTTTGTACAAACAGATGCACCTGGTGATCCAGAGGATCTGCTAAGTGAGTAAGTAAAGTTTTTTTTGTATAGCACCTTTCACAGACAGTCATCACAAAGTGCTGTCATATTTATGTTGACAGCTCTCATCTTTGCACAAACTTTTCAGGTAAAAGGGTTTTCTCAGGATTCATCCCTAATGGCTAAAGGTTCTGAGAGTAACCTCAGAAAACCTCCAAACTTCTTTGGTTTAAGCAGGTATTGAGCATTCCTAACTGAGTCCTAATTGGGTCCTGATTGGGTCCTAATTGGGTACAATTACAAACAGAGACACCCAACTCTTTGGAAAAATCCTGAGGACAATTTATTCAATATTTGTTCACATACCGTTTATAGTTTTCAGTGTTACATTGTTCTGGCTTAAATTGATTGTCATTTCTTTGCAATTCACAAAACATATGGCGCTATAGTGGCACCATTTAATCTTTTACTGTAAAAACAGAAGTAAGGGAGGCCCCAAAAGGTCCTCTGACATGATGACACATGACGAGGTTTGGAGTTCGATTGACTTCTGATCCCTAACATGGACATAGTTCGTGTTCAGAAGATGGTAGAGGTGGTTAAAATGATTTTATTTGCAATGGTAGAAGGGTGAAACTGATAAAGACTAAATCTCATTGGTTACCTGATTATATTAGTTTCCTCTCTCATTCTAAGATAATTTTCCACTGAATTGTCAGTTTTAAAAATACCAGTTTGATATTAAATTGAACAAAGGCCCTATGTCTCTATTGTTTGGACTGCCAGATGAACAACTTAAAAATGCTCCTATTAAGATACTTTTATGTAGAAATATAGAGAAATATACAAATAAAATGGCCAGACTGAAAACCTCCAACAATGTCTGGGTGGCATAAAATTATTTTTGACATAATACCAATGGAATTCTGGACGCGCAGGTCTAAATAAAAGATTCTGTATGATTTGGCCCCCATTTTAAATCATTTAGGTACTAGATTGACGTCATTGTTTTAAGAGCCCTGATGAATCACAGCTAGGAAACTGAATAGTGTTAGGGCATGATTGATTTGATAATGGGTTGCTTGAATCACACGATAAAGATTTAAAGTAAATTATGCTGAACTCCACAGGAATGTAAGACGTCATCTCTAATGGAGACATTTGATATATATTTATTGTTATATTTTTCCTTTTTATGTGTGAGACTCCAACAGAGACATGACTCACAGAAATAATGTGTTCACACAAATATTACACAGAAACTATAAGACTATCAGTAAGACAATTTCTCAGTCGTGGTGTTTAGGTGAGTTACAGATAAAAATTCCAATAATATTCCTGATTAGCATGTTGCGGAGACACATTTCAGCCTGTTTAAATGCAATCTTCAAGTCCTTCCTAATTCTTAATATTTATATTCTCAAAAAACACAATCTCCCTCACATAATTTTCTTTTTTCCTTTTTCTGTAGCCTTTCTAGTCAACATTAAACTCTGCTTGAGCCAGTGTTGCCTGATAACGAGACAGAAAGAACCAAATCTGTGAAAAGAAGCTGTCAACAATGGATGTTTTTTTTTTTTTAAAAAAACAAGCTCAAAGTGGACATGGGTAACAAACAGAAGAAGTGTAAGTTGCAAGATGCTCCACGATCCATGAATGTGATTATTTCTCTGAATAATGAATATAGTATGTAATAATATTCTGGTTGTGACATAAAAAAGGAAGATCTATATTGTGTTAATACAACAGAATGGACCTGTTCCAGAAAGCAGGTTATGTTGAAACTATGAGCATGTTAACCCGGAGTTGGGCAAAATTCTGGGTTTCCCTTCTAGAAAGCGAGGATACGTCTTACCCAATCTGTATCCATGGCAACTGAGTCTGAAGTGAACCTCCTTATTGGCAGGTTGAAAATAAAGGAAGCCTGAGTTTCTACCCGTCTCCTCTCACCTGAAACAGCTCTCAGACATGTGCTGTCCATACCAACGCGATTCCATAAATTTAGAAGCTGAATACAGAATAAACAGAGAACATTTTAGAAACATGTCGAATTACACGTCTGAAATCATAATTCCATAAATGTGATTGTGCTATGGGCCATCTTCATTTATTCTTCACCAGCAACACATAAACTGATATTTACACAAATCTCAAGTGTTCCCTTTACAGTATCCAAACAGACCTTGTGGTTTCAGAGATTTACTCATTTTATTGTGGGTATGCAATCTTTAAGCAGAGGCCTAAAAAATTGGCACAGGGCTCAAAGGATAGAATTACAATATATGTGATTAGTGACTGGTTGTTGTACTAAATGTTCCTTACCTCCTATTCCGAGTGACATTCAACTTCCAAAAAGTGGACAAAGAAAGTGGAAAGTGTACATTTGAAGGAGTGTAAAGAAGACAGAAAATCTGGTTGGGATATTTCTTATTAGAGGTATTTATTCCAGTTTGATAAAGCCAACAGTACCTGACTCCCAGGTAAACCTCCACATCCCTAGTTCACAATCTTATTTCTCTCGTCCGTCGGTTACACAATCATCACAAAATAGTGAATTCTCCCTTGTGTCACATTGTGAAACACTCCAGGCATACAAACTTATATTTACTATTTGTACAGTATATCATTAAATCCATTCATTCACTACTCCAGCCACCCCCTGCTCACATGCACACACAAACACTGTACAGATTTATCAGGAGACGAGTTCAAAAGGCTGCTCGCCTTAATGTTTTATCATCTGGTAGTCGTAAAGAAGCAGCCGAGTACCGTTGTTTGCTCTTATTTGTCAGGTTGGTTCTCTGACAGCTATGAGATGATTTGTTCTATAGGTCAAACTGAGAATATGGCGTGCAGATATAATACAGTGTTATTAACCTTATGTGTTCAGAGGACCTTGGTCCTGTTTTTCAGGGACAAAATGAAGGAAAAAAATGCAGTTTACAAGAAGTACAAAGAAAGCAGAAGAAGCCAAAAAAGTCTTCCCTCTCTGCATTGTTGTAGCTTTAGCTCTCCTCTTAGTCTATAAACATCTAAAGCAAAATTAGGGCCAACGAGAGGTCAGCTGTTTGTTTTTTTTCTGTTCTCCCCAGTGTGGTTTACACCGGAGTGACTACAAGCCATGACATTTACAGTACAGTACATAGGGGTCCCATTACGTATCAAAAACCTCCAATACTGACACCTCGTCTCTAATACAGCCGACTGAGGTTTCTTCGTCTGCTCAGTAGTTGCTTGGCCCACAAAATGTAAATGAATCCAGTGTCAGGACAGGCAGACGTCACCTTTGCAGTAAAGTGGCACAAATGCAGCTGCGAGAGAAAAATAAGATACTGAAAAGTGCAAAGAGACTAAGATTTGGTCACTAGTTAGAGGAACGTCTATGTTTTGGCTCATGGGACATATTTTTGCTGGCTTTGTGGGTCCAGAGTCTGTATGAACGGAGAGCCAGATAAGCCAGGTTGGTTTGAGATGAAGAGAAGCTGAGCCGTGCCAGGCCAGGCTTTTTTTTTTTTCTTTTCTTTTCTGGTAGGGCCATGCCTAGTTAAGGAAGAGCTCTGCATCGGGAGTGGAATGAAAAGAAGCTCATCCTCTGGCATCTACCTGCCGAAAATGCTCTCATACTCCAGCAGTATAAGCTCTACTATCTGGTTTTGATAGACCATGTGGACGGCCATGTTCCAGGTCTCCGTTTCAGGTCGCAGCAGCGTGGGGCCGAACACGATGGCCACGCTCTGGGTGTTCATGCGGTTTTCCTCGCCATGGTCAACCACTCTGGAGGAACAGGAAGAGTAAGGTAGGATAATGATGTTTTCAGTTTTTAGTTCCAAATGAGATCAATCAATGCAAACACTGATTATATGAGTCACATACTGTCATATAATAAATTATTCATGTGCAAAGAAATGATACCTATGCAATTATTAAAGTCAGGCCATTTTAAAGAAAAAAAATAAAATCTATAAAAAGTTTTTCTTACTTCCTAAGGTGTTTGAAGAGGGCCTGCATGGTGTCGTGGTTGGGCTTGGGCAGCTGTCTGACCAGCTCTTTGATCGACTGTACTCGCTGCTTGTAGTCATAAATTTCTGCAGCAGGAGAGAAAAAAAAAAAAAAAAAAAGACATCAAAATCTGCATCCGTCAGAGTTACACACACTTAAATTTGGCTCGAGAACAACCAGCATCTTGTGTATTGCTGATGTTGAGAACAACTGGACATTGAACATGTTGTAGTTTATTCACAATTATTTAAAATTTATCCCAATTACTTAAAAGCAAAATTAATACAGTAAAAAATAAGAAAAATAAAAAGACTAATAATATAATTATTAAATAAATGAATAACAATAAATGAATAACAACAGATAAGTAGAAAATACAAAAATAAATACATAAATAAAAGTAAATTAATAAAAAATAGATTGATTAAAATAATAAATAAAAAAAAGACCAGAAGTATTTTGTACTGCGGTGTAAATATTCTGCTAGTTATCCATGTGTGGGAGATTATTGTACATGAAACTGAATTCACTGCATAGACGTCTTTAAGTTACTTTAATGCTGGTTTTGTGAGATCATGCTGTGCTTTTAAAAATAAAGATTTTACACCCAAATGTATGTTAGAACTTTATTTCTAATGTGACTGTTTTTACAAAAAGAAAGAACACCATCCCTTGTGTTGTGTTTCTGTTTTTTTTTATTACATTTTATCTAATTTTGTACTGTTATTGACTTGTTTGTGTGCTGGGAACTGTGAAGCATGCTCACAGCGTCTGGACCAGCTTGAACCTAGTTAAGTGTAAACACGAATTTGGTCAGACTAACAACTTTACATATATATCTTAAACGTCCAGTATTGGTAGAAAAACAGTGATTTACTTTCTTTTTGTCCTGTAAACGAGTGAAATGTGGGCTGTAGCAGGGTGAGGGTATCCAGGAGAGACGCCTGATCTAAACACCTCACTACTTCTTTAGCAACTGTCAGTCTGGTAACCAAGGAAATGGAAACAAAGCCCTTTTGGCTACATTTCTCTACCTAGAGTGGGTTTTTCCTATGACAATCGAGACTGAATCTATCACTAAAAACAGAAAAAAATAGGCATCCTGCTCAGTGCTGGCAGCAGTGAACTTCACACATAAGATATAAACAGAATTCCACTAACATCACGCTAAGTATAATTAGCTCACAGTCAGAGTATAAGCACGAATAAGAACAGAGGTCTAGCTGCATGCTGTACGTACTGATAGCGTTGACAAAGTCGTTGAACAGAGCGTAGGTGAAGAGCGGCTCCGGCAGCTCTCTAAAGTACATCTTTAAAGCTCCGGTGGTCACATGGATGTCCTCCCACTTCCCGTCTGCCAAGTTCACCTTCTCGTCTGGACACACAAAGCCAAAATAACTAATTATATTCATTTATAACTTTTCAGTTTCTCTGTGGATTTCCTTCACTTTTTTCTTAAATGATGGTGAGAAACAGTTTCAGAGGGCAGGGACTCACCATGATTGACAGCAAAGCGTAGTTTTTGAATGACGGCCAGATTGCCGCTGACTCTGTAAAGCCCGTCAACAGAAAGTCCTGCAGGGCATCAACACTTTCAGTAAAGTTTGTTCACCAAAACAAAACAGTAAGAGCCTGTCAGCCACACCTTATCTCTCACTTCCTGGGTTAATAAGAGGCAGTAAACCAAATCATCTTTTACAACAGGTAGGTAAACAGAAACTAGAATCATTTTATTGATACTCGAGTCTAATAATAAAGACCCACCACTGTTCTCCACGTAGTCGATGCACATCTTGACAAAACTGGGCACTGTGCTGTTTTCCCTCTGACACAAACTGGACAGGCTGCAGCCAAACAACTGATCTGAAGAAACACAGAACCACTGTTACAAAATACAGATTTTTAAATTGGCCTCCAACAAAATCATCTAGTGCAACAAAACCGTTCTACAGGCACTTTAAATCAACCTCTGCTGCCCTTTTGGGTCACTGGAGGACAAAAAAGTCCCCTCCCAAAATCTGCTAAAACATTTCAGATTAAAATTTTTTCCACTTCTTTTCTTACTCATTCACTTAACTTCAGTCATTATCAAAACTACAAAAAATGTAATTATTCTAATTATTTTAACCTTTTAAATTCCAGTATGATCACATGAGTCAGAAAATGAGGAATGAGATAGCACAACCAGAATGGTGACCAAAAATTAGCTTACCTTAAAGAACTAAATAAAAGTCCCTGATGTCTTTAAAGGTTTAAATGTAGGATGCAAAACAATGACAGTAAATATTCTATTTCCTCAACACTGACAAAGTGAGGACATTTAATAGTTTTAAAAAGAATCTTTAAAATATTCCAGAAAACAATACAAACAGTATTTATAGTATACAGTCTCGTGAACGTGCGAAACCTTTTATGTATCCTTTGTCTCTGACGGCCTGCAGGGTCGGACGGCGGGTGAGGAACTTCTTCAGCTTGTGTCTGGTCTTCTTGTTCTCAGAGGCGTCCACACTGTTTGTGCTCTTCATGGCTGTGGAGGAGAGATGGGACATGAAGGCGTTATCCACCACTCACCCCAGAACGCTGATCGCCATGCCAGCTGCTCGACGTTTTGAAGGAATAAAACTGATAAGCAGTTGTTTTTATAGAGCATGTCGAACACATGAGGTGTTTTTGTACTTTGTGCTTTCAGTTTTGGTCTGGGAAAATCTGTGTTTGGAGCTCATTGTTAATTTTTCTTATTTATAGCCAGTTTCTCCGCTCCTCTTATGTAGCATTTTATCCGAAATTGATATGCATGTATGGTAGAGTGAGGTCAATACCACACAGACCTCTGTTTTTCTTGGATTCTCTGTGTTCTTTCTCCTTGTCGTGTTTCTCCACACCAGGCGACTCGGGCATGTCCTCCTCTATGGCCTCATCAGAGTCCCAAGGCTAGCACACACACGGAAACAAGGAAACACACATATCAAAGAAGGAAATGAGATAAAGACTGGCTATAAAAGAGCCCTTTGGCTTCTTAGCAGAAGTAAACAGTAAAACCAAAGTCAAACTGAGCATTAAAACACTCTTTAACATCAGTTTTTATTTTAAACTATCGTTTTTAAGTTGATTCTGTTAAAATCAACTGTTTCTTTGGTAGCTTTTATCTTTCTCTTGGCTGGCTTTCAGAGTATACAACTAAATTGCCACGTATCAGATGGTGTTGTTCCTCTTAAAAACAACAAATCCACTGATTTCACTCATCTAAGTTTTATTCCAGTCAGTCTGGCTGAACCCATGGAGAGGGTCGTGACATGGTGAACATGTCCTCACATGTGTGCTGATGGTGTCCTGCAGCGCTCTGAACCAGTCGTTGATGACGCCGTCATTTTCAGACTGGATCAGCAGCTCCGTGCCCACTCGAGTCCTCAGCTGCAATCAGGAAAGAGACCACATCGTTCCCTTAAGTTCCAATCCTTCATCTTCATGAAATCTGATACATAAATCATACAATTTTTTAATGTCTCTGTTTGTTCTGAGTATTTAATCGACCACTGATGATTCAATCTACTTCACACTTGATTGTTGAGTTGAAAAGTGAGGTCTTAAGTGGTTTAGGGGAGTGATTCTCATGATGTGGCTAACAGCTCATAAGTTATGGTGCTTCTTGAACCATCTTTCCTGTCCTCTCCTCCCTTGAATTGGTCAGACAGATACTATCCCTGCCTGGTTCTGGTTCTGCTGGAGGTTTTTCTTCATGTTAAAAGGTAGATATTCCTCTCCACTGTCACGCATCACCATGTGTGTGCTTAGGATTGAATCAAAGAGAAGATTTGATGCAATCCATGGATTCCTCCACTAGGTAATTATTTTCAAGTAATTAGCATAATATGAACACATTTTTGTTAATTTGACTAATGTGGATCATGCAATACATTTGTTTTAATTGGATTATAGTTGGACTACAATTAACTAGACTGGATCGTGTCTTTGAAGATGCAACTATACTACAGCTGAATTGAACCAGTTGTAGCCTCGGTTAGCATTAGCTCAGTTCCTCTGACCCACATCATGTGTACATGCACTCCTCCGTACCTCTAATATCCTAATAGCAGTCCTCTTTGTACATTAACGTTATGCTTCTGTTTCTACTGCTCTGTAACAGCAACCACCTGTCTGCTTGTGAAAAATTGGGAGAACATGTATATTTTAGCTAGAAAACAACACCCTAGCTCACACTCCATCTGAACCACTTTACTGTGGAACTTCTGGTTTGCAGTTTCACTTTTCATCCAAGACAAAGCAAGCTGATGAATGAGAGGACATTTTGGGTAAATCTTTCATGTTTATGGCTGGTTACCACTGTAAGGTTCAGGTTGTGAAAAACAGTGCAAAGGTTAATCATTGCGGTTAAGATATCTGAAACTTCTTTTTTTTTTCTCTGTTTAAAAACTACATATGAAGTACTTGAATTTAAAAAGTCAAAAGGAAAACACTAAAGAAGTGTGCCTATTCCCACCTCTAAAACATGCTTTTTGCTGGACTTGTCTTTGGACGCCCAATCCACTGAGCCTCCTCTCAGGTCCACAGTGAACTCTGGTTTGGATTGACCACCTCCAAACTGGACGGAAACAGAAAAGATGGCAGATTAACACTCAGGAAAACATGTTTACAATCCAACAATGGTTAAGAAAAAGATGAAGTGGTAAATGGAGTGGAGTTAATGCACATTTGTCCACATTGAGAAGCAGTGGGAGGACACTGGACCTCCTGAAATAAGAAGGATTCAGGCCTATTTTGGGTTAAACAGGACAATTTGAAGCACGACTCATTTCAGAGTTGCCATGTCCAGAGTTAAGGTAGAGGATAAGCCCTAAAAAGCCTGTTTTAGCTTTTTGGCCTTTATATGATTAATTACCAACAGCTTTTACGTTTGGCCGATTTGCTCCCACAAATCTGTTTTTCTTTGTGTGATCATTTCAGTTTCACCTGATACCCAGCTCAGAGTAAAAATGGTGGCGACAAGTTCATCTTCTATTTTCCAGGTTACCAAGGTGATGATTTAAGTCCATGTGATTGTGGGAAAAAATAATACATAAAAAAGTAATGGTTATGGCTGCAGTTCCGTTTTTTATGTGGAAGAACTCAATGCAACGGTACAAAAAATGGAGCAAACTAATCCTCAATGTGACTAAATACACTCAATTTTTAATGGGAACAATTGAAAAAAAAGATAATTATGCTCAGGAAAAAGAAGCTATGTGGACACAAGCCCTAAGATTCAAAGTCCGCTGTCAGAGCTGCTCAGACTGTAGCAGGAAGATAAATAAAAGCAACTGTGTGACTGTCAGTCAGTCAGCTGTTCATGTTGTCATCTGCTGAAACCTGCAGGTAGAAACAGAAAGCATCTTTACCCGTAAACAAATCGCTATGATAAAATAGTCCAACCACCTTTTCTTCTTGATTTCTGATACTTATATGTTGCTGTGATGCGCTATGCTGACTGAACTCTCCAACTAAAGTCTTTTGTTGATGTTTCTGTTTGACAATTTGTGGAATGAAATTAAAATAAAAGAGAGAGAAAGACCTGATTTTGGATGCAAAACTCTCACTTCATTATTGTCATGTACAGAAGTTGCACTTTTTGGGGATATCTGATCACAGCTGGTCTCTCGGGAAGAGTGGATGCATGTTGATGTTGGATTTATAATTGTCTGCTTGTGATTGGATCATCTACAATAGACGATCTGCAAAACATGGTCAGCATCTCCGAAACTCATTTTTACCAGAAGATGACCCTGTCACTCACCCAGCTGGTCCCGCCTCCTTGTCCTTTAGCAAACAGCAGCATTGAACCGTCAAGGACTGTCCATGAGGAAGTCCAATTCTTCCTGCAAAATAAACAGAATTATAAACCAAACTGAACTACAACCTGTCTTGTGTCTGCTAAACAAACATTTAAAAAGGCACAAATTAATTTATTCTTCACCAGTTACACATTTACTGACATTTACACATCTTAACAAATCTCACAAGTATTCCTTTTACGATGATGCCAAAAGTATTGAACTAGGCCTTGTGGTTGTAGAGATGTACGCAGTTCATTGTGGGTATGCAATTTTCTGGCCTAAATAATAGGCATATAGCTCAAAGTGTTCAACAAAGCTACAGAAAAAAACCCTAAAATAACAAATAAAATGAAAACACAGACAAAGGGCGGAGTAAGCATCACTTACCGTACTCTCTTGCCATTCTCAGTAATCTTTGTCACATTCAGAACTCCACACTTTTCAGAGGGCTGCAGAAGAAGAAAACAAATGAAATGACATGGTGGGGAAAAAAAATAAAAAAAGAGAGATAATATGGTACATTAGTGTCACTCGCATGAGCTATTATTGACAGCTTCTGCTGGATCACAAAACAGTAAGATGCTGTCAAACCTGGATAACCAGAAAGCATTTGTCACTATTTGGAAACATCACCACCCATCCCGCCACCAGAGCAAGAACAGCCTGAAGGAAAAACAGACTAAACCACTTATCCTGTTCAATAACGGCCTTTTACCTCTTGGAAATGAACGTGAAAAACATACCAGTGGAGCTTTTAAATTTAGAAAGTGACACACAAAGATATTTCTGGATGATCAACCCACCAAGAAACAGAAATCTCACTAATCTTTTTAATAAAAGATGGGAAAAAAAGGGCCAAGCAAGACTTTAAAAGCTAACTACTCTTCCTAAAAATTTTCCTAAAAAAACCAACATTCCTACACAGGATCAATTACTTTAGCTTAGTTTTTTTGTGTGAAATATTAAAAGGCCATGAGTCTTGTTTTTTCCTTTTTACTCCAGGTCACAATCTTAAAAAATTCCAGGATTTTCAGACCTGTGTAGGAATGCTGCAAAAAGCTGCCAGATGTGTTATTGTCTTAAAACCCTGGTCCACGTTAAACCCACACGAGGTTAGTGCTGAGTACTAACAGAGGCGAGGGGCTTGGGAGACGAGGAGCAGGAGTCAGAGTCGGGAGAGGGGGGCTTGGGGCTCAGAGAAGCTTCCTAATGAGGAGAAAGGAATGAATTAAACATAAAAAAACACAAACACTGTCAAACAGACAAAAGAAGGTTAATGAGAGGATGATGCAAGGCTAAGAAGACAGAGACAGCTGAAAGAGTGTGTTGTAATTAGCAGGGAGATTATGAGCCTGTTTTTACTGTGTCAGGTACTTGCGTGCTGATCAGGAAGCTCAAGTGGATTATTAATTAAGATGTGGGTGCTGGAGGGGTGCTCATTGAGTGGTCATGCAACTTAATACCATGTCGAGATTGGAGCGATTGTATTCAGGATAAGTCATAATGTGCTGCAAAATATTTAAGGAATTGTTCATGTGTATGATTACAGTTTTTTTTTTTTTTAGCTCAATCGACTCATGACAGTGAATAAAGAAAGGGATTTTTCTTGGGTGTGATTTTTTTTTCCATGCAAACTGATTGTGAGTTTGGATTTAGGAATGAGGTGCTGATTACTCCATCGGCCGGACTACTGACTTGGTGTTTGTACGGGTGTGGCCGGGCGGAGCCTGAGCGTAAACGCCGGGTTTTTAACAGCCGCTGCAACACAATCAGTCTACAACTGAGAATCTTGACTTGTCAAAAGTGATTGTAGTTAATGCAAGAGATAGAATCTGCATTTTAATCTGAATAGTTTCTTTGCCGCCAAAAAAGGGCAACAATGAGCAAAAGTAGCCCAAGGAAAAAATAACTTAACATTCAAGTTTCATAGATTTGCTAATTAGGTCGGTCAGACCTTTTCGGCTGGCTCTAGGTTGGAGGTGCTGTGTCTCCACTTCGTCAGGACGATGGGCTCCACATTTTTCCTGTCCAGACTGCGACTCTTCTGAGCATCTCCAGGCAGCGGAGGTACGGGGAGGCTGTACTGTAGGGAGGAAAACAGGTGTTTGTTGTCTCTCCTAAATATGGCTCACGATATTAGCAAATTCTCTGTTATTCCAATTGGACAAGCACAAATGAATCAATGAGAGCTGCAAACCATCTCTAGACTATATCTGAAATTAGTAATGTATATTAACGTATTTGTTTACATATTGTAAATTGTATTGTCATAGCAATAATTCCTATCATTGTGCAGCCTGTAGTCAGACCATAACGCTGTACTCTCCTTCTACTCTGCAAACTGATGCAGAAGCAGGCTCATTATGTATAAAGAGAATAAAATCCATCAATGCTGCAGGAACACATGGCGGTTTGGATGCGTTTATTTGTGCTTCATAGTGTAAACACTGTGAAACAGACCGTAAAAGAGGGTTTATATGTCAGATTTATTGTTCTGTTGTGCAACCTGTGCAGCCAGTCTAACGTTCAATAGCTTAATTGTTCACTGCTGCAGCTCCACCTCACTGGCTCATAAAAACTGGTGAGAGGCCAAGTTTGACAATGAAATGTGCTAAAACTGTAACTTAGTCTGCCTTTAAGCATCACAGCTGAGCTTTCTTCCTCAAAATATATTTAGAGCTGAAACTATTTTAATTGTATTGATTTTTGGTAAGAAATTGTTTGCAAATCAGCCAAATCAGCAAAGGAAAAATGTTTCAGTACATAAATGAATTTTTTCTATTTACCTGCCTTTTTAAAAACTGAAATATTTATATTTTGCAACCATAAATTCTCTTATTTTTTACCATTTCATGCAAGAATTGCTCACTTTTACCATCATTGTGTTATGTATAGAAATTCAAACAGGTGATTCTGGCCTGCCAGTATGTTGTTATCAGCTTTTCTGCCAGTACAGCTTTAATGTTTATTCCATTTTTGATGAACTAAGAGGATTGATCAGCGTCTTACCTTTGGCAGCTCCCATTCTGACCTGGAGCCATCGGCACTGTAGTAATAAGGTCTGCCCTGTTCATCAACATGTTTTAACCACTAATGGCACAAAGACAGACACACCAGAGAGTGAGCAATGGTGCGACTCCCAACATTTTTATTTTATCATTCATTTTTCTTTTAATATGTTTTAACTCACTGACCTACAGAAAAACTGTCAGTGGGTTCAACAGTAAGACAAAGATTTTATTTTTATTTAGACTATTCTTTAAGAAATAGAAAAGTAATTAAAATACAGAAAGCACCGTAAGAAGAATTATCCACAAATCAACCCAAAACCCACTTCCCGATGCACAAACCACCACAGTGTAGACACATCAGATGCACTCTGAGCAGCAGGTACCTTCTCATTAGTATAGTCGCTGACGTACAGCGTGTGGCCATACTCATCCATCTCCTCTGACCAGCCACGCGGCGGCGAGCCATACTGGCTGTCTGACTGGCTGGAGTAGGTACTGAAGCAGGTGTCTTCCGAAGACAGAGGCTGGAATCGACCAATGGAGAGCGAGAGGAAGGGGAGGAAAGACGGCGAGAGCGAGAGAGGAGTGGTCTGACATTAGTGTAAAGAGAAAGAGAGAGAAGGAGAAAACAGAGGCCATATTTCACCATGGAGGTACAGAGGAGACAGTCATGCACCCAAAACCAGTAAATCATCACAAGCTGCCCAACACCAGTTAGATACAGAACAGAGACCCAGAAAAGCCCCGAAAAGCTAAAGACTCTAATGTAATTCATTTTAGACAGAGTGGTAAAAACCTGTGGGAGACTATCTACAGTAAGATAAAGTGACTGCTTTGGGTCTGTAGGTGGCAGTGTGGTGCAGCTAAGTAAAGCAGAGGCTGACTAGGAATCAGTGATGACCCCCCCACCACCACCACCACCAGAGGATGCAGCTTTAGGTGGCTTGTCAGTTAAGGGGTGTGTTTGTGTGAGAGCTGATCATAATCACAGTAATTCACTGCTGAGCAGCTGCAGCCATCTGATCGAATTTCTACACTGAGCCGCATGTAATTTTCATTTCTGTTTTTCCTTTTTCCAATAACAAACGACCCTGGTGCGGGTGGCTAATTGAGCTGCGTGCCAGACAGAAAACAACATTCATTCTGACTGAGTTTTACTGATAATTCAAATCTCTCATAATAATCTGTCATGGCTGACAGAGCAATCCTGCAGCCGCCTGGTTCTGTCTTCAGGAACATCGCTGTTAGTGCACAGGCAGCCACATTGTGTGATCAGGTACTACCATGACAGCTTTGTTATCTATTTAAAGTGATTCGCTGGAGATTTGACACTGTATAAATGTTTGAGTACCTGAGTGCTTGTAATTCCACACTTGTGAAGACCAGGTTCCTTCTACTGTCATTATTATTATTATTATTTATTATTATTACAATTATTGTTATTATTGCAATCAATGTGAATATTATTAGTAGTGACATTGTCATATATGTCATTTCTAGATAATAACTATTTATTTATGATTACTATTTATACTTAGACATATTCAAAACAGTAATATTACTTGAAATTTGCCAGATTGTTTTGAATTCTAATTCCTTTATTGTAATTTTCTTTCTTCTTTCCTTCTCTTTCTTTCTCTTCCATCCTTTTATGTTCTGTTTTTGTTTTACCTTATTACAGATACAAACTGTAAAAAAGTTTTGCAACCATCTGCTTCTTCTTAACCTTACCCTGCTCCCATTATAATATTTTAGAGTAATACTTTTGATTTGTGTTGTTAAAATTAGGATTCTTAATTAAATATTTGTCGTAATTAGGTCTATTTGGTTAATTGAGGTTTTCAAACCTCATCATGGACTAATTTTCCATAAATGACTGAAACGCTGAGACCAAAAACAGAGGACAGAAAACAGTCCAACATCTGAAATGTCCTGATGAAGTAAATAAAGATGATTTTACTGAGTGGAGTCGCTCTAAATATTCTTAAAGTTCAGAGCCCAGAAAACGTGCTGACATTAATAAAGACGTAGAGAGATTTTATTTATCTATTGAGGCATGCCAAGGACCAACTTTATTATGTGCTGCCACTAGTTTATTCAGCCCACCTGGTGTTACCACTGAAATTTCTTACGATAGATGCTAACTGTACCTCTGAGCTCTCTCCAGTGCTGTGGCTCTCTCCTCTGGAGTTCCCGGTGCTGATGTCTTTGGTTCTAGGTGGCTTCCAGGTCTTCTCCTGGGTGGAGCGGTTGTAGTAGTAATGCCTGCCGCTCTGGTCCTTGTAGGTCTCCCAGTCACCAAGGATGTGCAGGGGGGACCCTGAAGGTTGAGGGGGCAGATTCGTCTGGGTGATTTTCAGTTCCTGGAGGTTGGTGTAGACCGGTGATTCTGACCGGCCGTGGCCTGATGTAGATACAGTCTGGGTGAAGAGAAAGGGAGATTTAACTGAGTCATTTTGAAACTGTTCCTGGATTGCGATCATGATCCTACTGAGCTGCACTTGGAGATGTGTTTGTGGCTTATGTTACACAGTCTGCTGCTCTGGAGCACAAAGGGAAGGACTGAAAGTTCATGAGAGAAATAATAAGCTGTATTTCAAGCTGACGTAGCAACTGCTGGCCACACAGGAGGTGATCACTGAATGAACCCAAGAGGATGAGAGGAGAAGGAAGTCGCTGTTATATAACGCAGTGTTATGGACCCATGTCAGGTAGGAATGAGGAAGTAAAACTGACATGGGACGCATGCGGAACGTTAGCGTGACAGTTTGACCAGTCTGATCCCAGCAGCTGTAAACAGACAGAACAAAAGAAACTGTACACACAGAAACAAAGATCTGATATGCAAGAGAAAAAAAAAGATGATCCACAGCACTTTGTTTAATCCAGAAA
Source organism: Melanotaenia boesemani (assembly GCF_017639745.1). Taxonomy (NCBI): domain Eukaryota; kingdom Metazoa; phylum Chordata; class Actinopteri; order Atheriniformes; family Melanotaeniidae; genus Melanotaenia; species Melanotaenia boesemani. Next base: position 28,374,579 of record NC_055689.1, on the reverse strand, counting down.
TTAGTCACGAGAAGCCTGATGGTGTGTAGCGTGAACTGTGTGGGACATACGGTCTAAAGTCAACAGAAGAATGCAGACAGGCGTGTGCTTCCATTTAAACTTTATCAAATCAATCTTATTCCAGCTGATGTGTTTACATGGATGCTGATGAGTTGTGTTTACATGATGGGGAGATTTAATATGATTTGACACGTGCAATGTGTACTAATTTGGAAGAAGACACTAACAAAGACCTATTTTTTATTTCGAGCCTTTCCGTCTTTCATCAAGATGCTCCATAATCTTTAATTCTTTCTGTTTCCGATCAAGACGTTTTATCCACCACAGTCTAGTTCCGCTGCCACCATTTATCTTTCCTTGAAACTCATCTCGTCACCTAATCCCCAAGCACGCGCAGAAGCAGCATACAGCACAGACATCCGAATGACAAAACATGCTTACTTTTTCCTGTTGAGTTGATCGTGAAAAAGTTAATACCACTCCTCTCGATGGAATTGAAGATTCTTTCCAACTGAGACTGATTGGATAAGTTAAAGTGTTTACATGAAGCATTTTTTCTGACTGGCGGTTTGATCGGATAAAAAGTGCTCCGCACTAACAAACGCAGCTGCTGATTTGTATTATGTTTTGAGATTGTTCTGAGAGATGAATATGACCAGCAAAGTTATATAAAAACGTACATCTCTTACTCGGTTTCAGCCATCTGTTATTCACAACTAATCAACTTATAATGAATGAAATAAGATGGCAATTTTTGTCACATTGACGGCAAATTGGAGATTTAAAACCAAGATAATCACGCTGATGGCAGAAATGATCATTACAGAGGTGTGTGGTATCTGTGTAGGAAACAAACGCCCCCTTCTACCCAAAGGGAAAATATCTGAGTACTAGCTTGCTGAACAATAGGGGGCCCAATTCCTGAATAAAAAGGAGCAAAAAGAAGAAATGATCTGATAAAATCTGCCCCTTTGCTGCAGCAACTATTTTACGAATGATTCGTTGATTCGTTCTGAGGTAAAAATAAACAGCTAAAAAAGTGTATTCAGACATGTAAAAAAAAAAAAAAAAAAAAAAACTGGTTGCTTTTTTAGAGTTTGAAGGATGCGTATGATTTGTTTCAGAACCCGTTTTAACCTCGCCTTGTGGCAAACCACGTCTGCTGGAAGAGGAAACCAAATACACTGCAAAAATGTCCCTGTGAAACAATTTGCGGGCCTCTTATTTTATAGAGAACCATAAAAACAAAGGTTATAATAAGCCTGCTGTACGTGTCACTAGTTAATTTTATTACTGATGTTATTACTTTAAATAAAGTTGCTTCCTAGTAAAAACTAAACAGGATGAGATTGTTATTCTGAGATAATTCAGCATCAGGTGATTATTTTACAAGGCAAAGGAAAAAAGCTTGTAGTAAAAATGCTTTGTACATTTTTATAAGAATAAAATAAACAAAGTGTGCAGACACTGAATGTTGAGCATGTACAATTATGTTCATCAATGAATTGAAAATGAATTAGCTTAAAAAATAAATAAATAAACAGTAGAGCTTCTCTCAATCAACACCTGCAATTACAGAACCTAAACCAGTCGAACAGGAGCTCCTGTCCAGTTAAACAAGTACAAATGCAGCCAGCATGCTGTCTGTAATAACACAGCATCATTCAAAACCCAGATGAACAACTGAGCCGGTCAATGAACTGCTGCTCATGATTATTTCATGTTGACATTACACGGAGGCTGCCTGGCTGCAGAGCGACAGGGTTGAGAGTCATAAATAATGCCAGAGGCCCGAGGCCCTCCAACACCAGCTCTGTGATGTTTTTATTGCAAGGGGATCAATAGGGATGAAATATGCAGGAGCCGAACAAACAGCTGGAGGTACCCAAGGAGACTGGGTATTCTCTGGACTACAGGAAGCTGCAGCCGTTCAATACACTTCCACAGTCTTATCATACAAACACTGCTCGTTATTTTAGAACATTTTAAGCTTTTTAGTGTACTTGTTGAAGAGCACTTTTTTAAACATGGAGCTGTGCTTTAAAAATAACAATTGTTATGCTAATAAATTTAAATACATATTTTATTACCTCTGGTGGTGAAAAACTAGTAAACACGTCGTCTTCTCCGTGTAGTGAGATGACTCGCATAAGACTTCTCCTTAACCATACCATTGCCATCGTCCCTTGTTATTTTGATTTTGAGTCGAGCTCTGCTGCAAACAGCGTGCAATACTGGTGACACTTCTGTCTTCCTGTAAAAAAGCTGCTTTAACATGTGATGTAGTGCATGAATCTGTCAAAGGGGAAGTCCTGGTGGTCACTAGACCGTTAAAAAGTCAGTGAGGTGGTAACCCACTTCAGCATTGGCCACAAAACCACATTTTCTGCATGAGGCCAACATGAATTTAGACTTTAGATGAGTAGAAGAGAAAAATCCAGAAAGAGATGCTCTTTTTTCCCAAGGAGAATTACCAATTTTCACAACTGTTAAACCTGTGTAGGATTTAAACAGATGTGTTCCAGTATTCCCGTCTGCACAGGCCTCACACATTGGAAATTTTCCTAAATTGAGGGAGGAGAGGTTGTAGCTAAGGAAAAGCAAATCCCTCTTATGCAACTAAAGTCTCATTTAAAATGCACACAGTCTTTTAAATGTGCATGAGAAGTATATTCTTGAACAGCTGGTGCTGGACGTCTGCTTTGAACAGACTGACCATCTAATCAATACAAAGCTCCAACACCACTAAACCACAGATGGACATTAAGAGGTTTGACCTCTCACTGTAAGGAATCTGCTCTTTAGTACGCTTTAGGTAAAGGTTTCCAAGGAAACATATGTCCCCACCTACAAACATTTTCTGCAGAAAACATGACTTCCTTAAGTGCAACACCTCACCAGAAAAAGTGCAACTCTGCACGTCTTGGGAAACTGCAGCTTTTGTGAAGTGAAGAAAAATGGGAACAAATATCAAATAAAAAGATGCTGAATAAATACTGAGGATGTTGTGAATAATCGCAAAGCAAAAACAAATTCTGTGTTTTGCTGAAGAATCAAAACTTAAAATTTTACATTTCACTTAATTTCGGTTGTTTGAGGAGCATCAGGCTTTTAAATGTTTCTCCAGAGATGCTTTCCTGGGTTCAGGTCCACACTTTAGATGGATTTTACGAATATTTCTGTGCCTTTTTGACACTATCCCCGAAATGTTAACATTTGCCCCAGACAGAAAGTTTTTTTTTTTTTTTTTAAACTCAGGATTGTTCTTTTTTTATTTTATTTTTTTTATTTTATTGTTTCCAGTACCTTTTGCAGGTCATCTCTACAGAAAGATGCTGCTATCATCATGTTTGACTGCAGAGATGGTACTAATAATGCTCTTCCTGCAGGTGCACCTGATGGTTGTCTGCAGTGTTTACTAACAGACCATGGGATGTTTTCTGTCTCTTTACAGCTGTAGCAGCTGGCTGTCTTTTGTTTTGATTGTACAGTTGTGGTTTTCTATCTTTTCAATCCATTTAAAGGCATATTTTATCCTGTCCTGCAGGTCTACAAACAAATCTCTCTATCCCACAGGTTGGTTTTCATTCACTTATCACCACCCCACATCAACATGCATGTCATTGCTTATACTTATGAAAATACAAACTTTTTATTCTTTATAATTATCTTGTTGCTTTGTCATTGTGGATAACTGTGTGAAGATTGGTGAGAAAAACGAAGTCAATTTGAAATATGAAATAAATGTGGAAAACTGTATGGGTGTGAAAACCTCTCTTACATAACATTAACTGAGATCAGTTAAAACTAAACTGAAGTCTGAGACCTCGGATGGAGCTGATGTGTACACAGAGACTGACCCACTAATGCACTGACCACATAAAGAAGCTTAGAGGAGCCTGAGGGTACATCACACAGCAGCAGCCGATTAACAGTTCTGACTGCCTCTCGGCATAAAGTACTCTTAATTTACTATTTCTGTCCAGAGCAGTGCTTAATGGGTAGAGAAAGAATCGAAGAGATGAAAAAGCTACTGGTTCTAAGTGAAGGACAATAGTTTTATCAGTACTGCCTGCAGAGCTGCATAGTAATCAGCCAGTCCAGTGTTCTTCAGCTGGAGGTAGAAGTCATCAGAACAAAGGAAAAAAGAAGAGAAAATAATAAAAAAAATTAAAATAAATAAAAAAATTTAAGAAGGAGCAGACTGAGCTCTGCTTTAGGCACTGAATGCATTAGAGTTAATATTAGCCAGGAATGGCTGCAAATGTTTTGAGATCACACAGTTTATATTCTGACTATCTGGTGAGAGAACACTGTTCATTTCATGTGAAGCTGTTGTCCTGATTCACCTGAAGTTGGGTCACTCCAACACTGCTGGGCTGCTTTTCGAAAGCAGATGGCCGGTGAAGTCATTTGGGTGCTTTAAGTAAAAGTTTCAGTTGTGGTTTCAGTGGTTCTTACAGACATGTTTGTTCATCTGGTTTCTATGTTTGTCCTACTGAAATTGCAACATTGGGAGAAACATGTAGTTTATTAAAATCTGTTTAACTAGAAGGCGGGATCAGTAATAATTTCATATTTTTCAATAGTCTTTTAACTGTAAGAAGCCAAATATTTTATGTGACTATCATTCCAAAATGAGACTGTCTTGTTTTAACCAACATTTGGTAGTAAAGCATTACTACCACCACAAGGTGGAGTCAATTTACCAAACTGTGGACCAACATCCAGGAAAAAAGAGTAAGAAAAACATTGTTGCTGGTATTTCGTACAAAATGTGTGGCACTGTGAGATCTGATGCTCATAAAGCAATAATATAAGAAACATGAAGTCAAACACCATCAATAGGTTCTGTGAGGAAAATGTTTGTGAAAAATAAATAACAAATAAATAAATATTAAAAAAAAAGGAAAAACAAAAATGAGATCCAGTGCTACCTCTGCCAGGTAAAGCTAGCATATCATAAGTCTACCATAACTCTGCATTTGAGAGCGAAGCATCCAATAGAAGGTCGATCCACATCAGAAGTCAGTAGCTTTGTTAGCAGACAAAGTCAATTTTGGGGAATTCACGGAGCCTCAATTTACAGTCAGCTTAAGACAGCAGAAAGTAAAATAAAACTGTAGGAGAGTTGAGTGTTAGGTTAGCAACTGTTCAACAGCAGTCTCAGCATAGATTCATGGACAAAGAGTTGTATGCTGCCAACACATAGCATGTGCTCAACTGGAAAATACTCAGCATACCTGAAAACCTGTCAAATGTGCTTTCCACAGAACCTGAACACAGTGCGCATGACGATGTCAGCAACATGTTGGTAGCTAACAACAAACATTTGCCAGGAGGGTATTCAAAGAATGGTCAAATAATTTGCAGGGATTGCAAATAGTATTTTTATAAATCCCCATCTCTACTAGCAAGCAGTTTTATCAAGTAGTTGATCAGTACAAGAACAATATGCATCATCATGAGCATGACAATAAGCTATGGAGAACAAGGTTGATGGTAATGGTTCAAATTAGCAATAACATATTTAACAGATCACATAATCCTTATTAGCCAACTCTACAACAGCATGATAAGATGTTTATTAGAAACTCCGTTTTACTCTAAATATAACATTTAGGTTTTGGATATTTTAAGACATCTTGACTAAAACTGAAACCTCATGCATGTTGGTTTAAGACAGAATGATTTAGCTTTGCTCTGCAGAAAAATATCATACCCAAGCAAAAGATAAAGCTGCTGCATCCTTTAGGTGGCAGCCTGACAACAGAGTTAGTCAAAGTCTTAAAGAGATGCACCAGTGATTTAAGAGGAGGAGCTCGTCAGCTCCTCTCAACTCCCATTTTCTGTTTGACACAGATGAACCTGCTCTGCTGCATACCACAGAGAGACAGGCCATGCAAACACATAACACACATACAGGTAAACATACAAAGAACACTTTAATACTATGCTACTCTGTGTGTGTGTGTGTGTGTGTGTGTGTGTGTGTGTGTGTGTGTGTGTGTGTGTGTGTGTGTGTGTGTGTGTGTGTGTGTGTGTGTGTGTGTGTGTGTGCGCTTGACTCATAGACACACATGCAAGTAGAACACAGAGAAGACCTAGCTCTGCTCCACTTCCTGTTTATTCAGATTACAGTTTCGTTGGGACAAACAGACATTATGTGTTAGAAACTTTCACAGGGCTGTTTACCCACATTTGTGGCAAAAGGTTAGACTTGTTTGTTTTAGATGCCAGAAGGTAGAGACTGCTAGAGCTGCATCAGCAGCTAGATGTGTGACAAACGGATGATGAAACCAGAGTGGAAAAGTCACAACACCAGACCGAAACAGGAAGAAGGGAGAGTATATCAGATAAGCTGGAGGCATGGAATTTAGCCAGGCTGTCATTCATGATAAGAATGCCTCTACAGATGCATCATGTGAGAGATAGTGAATTAAACAAATGTGTGATTTGATAGAAGCTCTCTACAGTATGTATCTACATCTTAAATCCTCTGTGAAGAAAAAGAAAGAAGAGGAAAAAAAAAACCTTTAGGCTAGATTATCACTGCACAGAACTAAACATGAAGGGCAGGAAACAACAGCAGGTCAACAACAAAAGGTCAAACACCAGAGTCGCTCATATAAGTAAAGAAATGATTTTCAGCAAGAAAGAAAGAAAAAAAGGATTTGAGGGAAATTAAAGGAAGTTGGAGTGACCTCAGGAAGCACGACTGACCCACAATACCACAGTTCAACCATCAGGTGGCTGCGTCCATATTCAGATAAAGAAATTTAAGATCATTTAAAGGGAATACAGGCGCAGTCTCTCCTGTCATCAGCTTAAAAGTTGAAGGATTTTCTTCTTTAATGTGGTCACTTTCTTGATTGCTAATAAAAATGTTGTGCACAATGTAATAAATTGATTTTTTACATCAAATTTAGTGCAAATGAAGACATATTTTCTAAAAAGCAAGGCAAACATCCATATTGGAATATTGAAGAATTGTTGGACAATTTACCTTAAATAACAATTTATGGAAAAATAAGACAATCAGCCTGTTTTAAAAATGTTCATTATATGATATGTTAACACACAGTCCGGTATTTATTTCTGTGAAATTAGGTAAAATATATTTAATTTACAAAAGTACAACTATTCACTCTTAAAATACTGGAAGCTCTGAGTATTTGTGGTTTTCTGTTTCAATAACTTTACACATTTTTAATGCGCAATGAAGACAGATTAATTTATTGTTAACGAGACAACATCCACCGATGGCCATGGCAGATATTTTAGGATGTGTCTTACTGCATTTAATTTTGCTTGGCACAAATCATAATTAAAATAAAAATTTAAATACAATAAAATAAAAAAGAATAAATAAACGAATAGAAATTTTAAATTTAATTAAATTTAGTTAAACTGACATGTTACAACTGGCAAGTCATTGGCCTACCAATAGATTAAAAGGCCAGAAATTAAATTTTCCCCATCTTCATAAAGCATTATTTTCTACTTTGGCATGTAAAGGAGAATAAACTACAAAAACAGAATTAGCATTGGCCAAAACTTTTTAGTCCCAGGCCGACACTGAATACCTTCAATATGTCTGTTCTATTAGATCATAAGTATATTTGATCTGTTATGAGCGTGATCTAAACAAGAGTTTTACCAGAGGTTTCTTATAAAGAAGAAAAAGTTTGTTGTTCTTTCTCACAGATCAGCTGCGAAACTGCTAGAAAGGTTCGTCCACTGAGGACCAAGTCCAGGTCTGGTTCTGAATTTAAGTTTGACAAAGTTTTATTTCTATGTGAGCTGCAAATGAGTCAAATGTAGTAGAGAGCAGGAGCAAAGAAAAAGCACCACAAAAAGTCAAAGAGGGCAAGAAAGTTGCAAAAGGATGTTTTAAAAAGATCTAACAGTCTAACAGTTTGTGCTGTACATGGTTTTATTTAAGATAAGTATTATAAAATTAAGTTTTCTAACCTTTCTTTAAAATAAAAAAAAACAGGCTGTCACCACACGTAAATAATTATTTCATAAAACGTTCTTAATTTTAACAAAAGATACTTTTGATTAAAATTAATTTAATAATAATGAATTCCTTTATTAATAATAATGTATAACACAATTATATTTTCTTTTTTCTTCTGCTAGGACTTTAAATAACTTTAAAAATGTTTTGAGTGACGATGCAAAAAAAATAGGCTGAAATAGTAAACATTTCCAGATGTGTGTCTCTAAATGTGTGTGTGGGTTTAAACAGCAGCTGTTTGGACGCTGCTGTTTCCTGCAGGCTGGAACAAAGACGGCCAATACTGCAGCACTCTTGGTTTTAAGGTAGTAATGCTTGAAATTTGGATATATCTACTATTTAAATTAGAATGTGATTCAGATGATGTTTGGAGTTGTTGTGGATCATTTTACTCTGAGAGACATTTATTTTATTTTCCCAATAAAGCCTAGAAACAGCTTTCTAATGTCCTCTGAGGTGAATGCATTATATACAAGTTGGTACTGTGGTTGTAAAATTTTTCAAGGCCACAGAGAACTTGAAGTATTACAGCAGAGGGCTAGTCGACAGCTTCAACTGGATGATTAATCCTCTAATCTACCATCTACCTGACTGACTGCAAATGGCTGCAAGCTGAGGAAAAGCTAGTATGAATATTTAGGGTGAATATAAATGGATAAAGGTATGGGCGTTGGGGTGTGTGTAAATGTGTAGGGAGTTATGAAAGAGGTGATGACATGATAAAATGGGTTGTGACTTACAAAGATTCATGTTACGTGTAGCTTTCCCCTCAGATCTGGGCTCCACGAAGGATTTTATGAAGTTATCTGACACTGTTGCCAAGAAGGAACTATTGCCATTTTTAGAGAGGAAAATTTTCATGAGATAAGTAAATGAGTTCATTTTAAACCTTCTGTGGAAACTTTTAAGCTCCATGAAAGTTTTAAAAAGATTTTACATATTCAAACTAAAGGAGTGAAGTCTTCAGCATGAACAACAAAGTCAGTACACATGCCTGATGATGTTATTGCTGCAAGAGAAGCTGATTTTGGGCATGCAGGTGCCTCGTCACAGCTGTGAACCACCAAAACTACTTTATCCTGCTCCTTTATAAGGACAGTTTTCCAGTCTTATATTTAGAGGATGCTGCAAGATGACACGTTTGATACATCCCACAAATAATCACTAACTTGTCGCATGGGGGGTCGCGAACACCAACGTATGTTATCTTGGGGGTCGTGGGTCAAAAAGTTTGAGAACCAGATTCAGTCTCAGCTCTTTCTTGGGAGACTGTTATCTATCTGCCGACCTGTTGGAGTAGACTAGATCACGCCACACACCAGAAGCGGCAGCAGAATATACACATTTATTACTTATAAATGATTATGGTGCAGAATTGTCCGCATCGCGATGCATTGTAGAAACTATTAAATTCAACACATTGCGTTTATACTCGTATTGAATACTATACACATGACTGAATCAGTCAGGATGAATTCTGAGTTATAGTTGATATATACTTTTATATGTGTAATTTAGAACATGGTAGTGCACTATGGTAGATTTAGTCCACTTAGAAAGTTACACATTGTCATTTTAGATTATTTCGATTCATTTGCTTGTTACCAAGTGGAGCTATTTAATTAATTTTCACCAAATTTACCAGTTTGAACCCAGGTCTTCCTGACTGGAAGCCCAGGACCATATAGCTGCTTTCTAGCACCTACAATTTAAACTAGCGGGCTGGCTCAGAAAACCAAAAGACAAGCAATGAAACTCAAAAAAAAAAAAAAAAAAAAAAAAACTTTGGAAACGTTATTTCAGCCATTTCTCTCCTGTAAGAATAACAGCAGCATACATTTAAAGCGAGGTGTAACTTGTAAGGTGTTTCTGTGTAGTAGTGCATCTAAACGTGTGTTAAAAAATGTGCAAAATCCCCTGGAATGTTCAAATTTTAAAGCAACACTTGCATGAACAAAACAAACCCAGGTGGTTAGACAGTTGCACAGACAACGTTTACTTCTCATTGCCTGCAGCACAAAATGTTAACAGAGCACCTTGTACAGCATACCAAACATTTTACAGTGAAATGGAAATTTTAAAAAGCTGGAGAGCAGAAAACCTGCAGTTTTATGCACCTGTCCATTCATTTTTACTTTTATGTGCAAATCCAAATATGCCCATGACTGCCTGGTTTCCACTGAACTCTGCTCGTTTTTCCAAACAAGTTCTTCAAGTTTAACAACAAACTTTTGGCAACATACAGCAAAGCAACTCAACATCCCAACGAAATCTGTCAGCATCTGCAGTACATACTGTAAGGGTACTTCACGTTTTGGCTACACTTTGATCTGAGGTCCCTACAAGGTCTTGAATGGCTTTTATGCTCTGGTCTTGTTGAACTCCTTATAAATCACAGTGAAAACCAACTCCCTGGTTCATTTGGTCACCTCAAATAAAATATCTAAATGGTTTCAAGTTATTTTGCCCCTCTTAACCCAATTTATATACAGGACATGTTTAGTATTTGCATGCAGCTTAATGTATAACAGTATGTTTTGTTGTTTGTATACAATGTCTGTAAAACTGTTATTGTAAAGAAAAACATTTAATCTGTCTCAGTGAAGTCAAAGCCTGCATGGCCTTAAATTTTCCTCATTTTAATGAAAAGAAGACAGAAGTTATATTTTTAGTCCTGGTGCTGGTGGGTCCTCTCCTGTTGACTCGGGTCCTCCTGCTGTTACAAAACTGGGTGTAAAAATGGACAGTGATTTTAATCTAGACAGGCAGTTCGGTGCAGTGGTTAAATCTAGCTTTTTCCAGCTGAGGCAGCAGGGGCAAAGGCAAAACGCATTCTGTCTAAGCAGGACTTTGAAACAGTAATTCATGCATTCATAACAACACAGCTGGATTACTGCAATGACTTATACTTTGGTGTCTCTTAAAAAATCTTTGTCCCATCACCAGCTGGTGCAAAATGCTGCAGCAAGTCTGTTGACTGGAACACAAAAGAAAGAGCACATTTATCCTGTCTTAGCCACACTGCACTGGTTGCTTCTTCTTTTTAGGTTTCATTTAAAAATCCTTGTTTTTGTTTTTAAGTCTTTAAATGACCTTGCTCTGCCCTACCTCTCTGAGCTGCTACACATGCACTCCCCCTCCCGGTCCCTCTGGTCAACGATGCAGCTGTTCCTGGAGGTGCTGAGGACGTGGGTGAAGCTCAGAGGGGACAGGGCCTTTTCTGTGGCGGGGCAAGAGCTGTGAACTCTTCGTCACTGCAGGTCAGACAGACTTCATCACTGTCCAGTTTTAAATCCCTGCTTAAGACTCACCTCTTTTCACTGGAGTTTAACCCAGTATGAGTTTGCTTTTATTGCTTGTATTGTTTTAATTTGTATTGGATACTATTTAATGTTTTAATGTTGTAGTTATTTTATGTTCAGCACTTTGTTCAGTGGTTGCTGTCATAAAGTTGGCTTGGCTAAACAAGGGCCAGTCATTAGTTTTTGCATTTAAATCTATTAAAAAAAGTTTTAAAGAAACCTTGCAAGGATCTGAGTAGTGGTCAGTCCTTTTTTTGGAATCATGTGCTTTTTCAGTTCACACACAAATCAACAAAAACAGACTTGAAAAAATAAATAAATAAAAAGTATAAAATTCACAAACTTAGTAACACTATGAAAGCTAAATACAAGACTAAGTAATAGAAATCTAATGGGAGACTGTATGAAGATTTTAACCTTCTTCGTGCAAATACAATCATAATATTTTTTAAGTTTTTCTTCTTTTTTTAACACTCCGATATTTTCTTCTTAAAGTGTGTTAAAAGGCTTCTGCCTGATGAATTTGTGCGACAATATTCAAAGTTGATAGATTTCCATTCATTCATGCCGTTCATTCTGTTTAACTGATTTGATTTGAACGTTTGAACATGGAGGGTGAATCTACAGTCTGTAAATACAACGAGCGGATTCACAAGCTTTAGCTTTAAACATCAATGAGGATGAACTAATTCAGGTGGATCAACATGTGCACTAACCAAAACTTGATCAACCAGATGATTTTTCCCAGGTTTGTTACCATGACAACACTGAACCAATCAAACAGCAGTATTTACTGACAGAAGGTGGATCGTACATTTTGTAAATCATTAAACACTGTTTGATGATTTCCAAACACATAACAATGGACTCTGTCTCACTGCTGAGCAGCTGAACACAGATGTCCCTGCCGAATGACTAAAAGACCAAATCCAGGGGGCAAGAACAGGACTGGCTATTATTTCTTCAAATGCAGGGACTTCGGTCTTTCAGGGCCAATCGGTCCAAATGTGCTGCACATCTATTCATGAACATGAATGAAGCCATGCGTCCATTACGTCAGAGAACAGGGATGCAACACAGATATGAGCTCAGCAAAGTAAAATAGCAGGATAAAAGGAGGCTCAGTAGGGAACTGCAATTAATGCTTACAAGCAGACTTTGTTCATTCAGAGCTAAATGTTTGCCCCAAGTCGGGCTGAAACGTTGTAAGACACGTCCTGTTAACAGAAATGCTGGTTTTTAGTGCTGCTTCTGGGCCAGAACTCCCAACAACAGATAACGAGTGTGGGGACCACTTCTATTAAAGGAAGAAAAATAAAAAATGTAACGACAGCACTCTCAAGAGGCTTCAGCTGCAAAGTAATGGAAATAGAGAACACTTTATTATGCTATTTCGACTCTTCTGAGCTTTTTACAGTGTTATAGTGTCAAATACTCATCAGACAAATGACCAGGGCTGTTTTTTTATCACATAAACGCATGTTCGAGTTTTCCAGTATGTCTCTAGATTCAATTTCCACGGTGCTGAAAACAAAAGTTTTTAGAGAGTTTTAGAGACTCAGTGGTTGGTGATCTTCTCCAGGGTGTAAACCTTCACTGCTCAGTATCACCGTGGTGGACACTGCAACATTTTCAGTGTCAACATGTCACACAAGAAATTCTTCAGCTATGAGGGAAAGCAACATTTGTTCAAATTCCCGGAGGAAGCAACGGTTAGACAGCAATGGAGGAGTTTTTTTTTTACCTTTGGAGCTAGCCCCAGGGTTTCATCAACGTTTGTGTTCGTGACCGACACTTACCGGAGACTGCTGGATGAATAAGGGTCGGTACAACGAGGAATTTGGGACCAGCCTTTAGCTGAAAGGAGGGGTCTGTTCCTACAATCAAGGACTGCGTTTTCAATCCTGAGCCACAGGCTGTAAGTAAAGCCAAAAAAAGGTGTCTGTTTTATTTTGAAAGTTAGTGTGTGAAAAATGATCAACTAAAGGAATTAACCCACACAGTGAGTCGTCTATAACGGCCATGAGGTTAAACTCGTGGGTGACAAGTGAGATGCCAGCAGGGCTCATGAAGGATGGAGTCTGAATAATGTTTATATACTGAACCAAGACACAAATTAGCTTGTAAAGTTCCCATTACAATGACGCAATGTTTAACGGACAAACAGAAGAAAGAAAGAAAGAAACCAGAGAAAGCTCGGTTGGGCTGTAAAAGCACTGGACACCCCGAGTTTCCCCCCTGAGTTTCCATTAGCCAACTACCAATGACAAAACCCAACGGGGGAACACATAAATGAGTGGGCCATGGAAAATGATGAGTCAGGCCTGAAGAACAACACATGCTGCCTTTTTTATAAAGACAAAAATGTTTTGAAGATAAAATAATGGCAGAACACAGGAATGACTAAGTGAGAAGAATATACAGCTAAACAAGAAGGCTTGTGTAATGTGGTAGCAGCTGTGATTTAAAAAGGTTTGTTTCCAAATAAATCAAGTGCACAGCACAGCTCCAACTACAATAGTTTCAAGAGAATAAATAAATTTAATATCAACCGTGAAGATAGTTTTTTAGATGCCTAAACAAGAGAAAGCTAACTTTCCTTTGCATTTCTTATATAACACTGGCCTGATTGGGTGAACTAGGTTGCTGGAGTGTATATAGGACATGCTTACAGATGGACCCAGTTCAGCTTTATTTAGAGATCCAGCAGTCATGCAGAAACTTGTCTCTTGTGCTTGCAATGCACAGAAATGAACAGTGCCTAGTCTTGATGTACTTTTAATATAAATACATTTTAGTTTTCAGCTGCTTAAGGCAGTAGCAAAGGGGTTTATGTGTAGGTAACAGTGAATCCAAAGGTGTTTCCTACCTTTAAATAATCACTTTAATATACCGAAAAAACACTAGGTTCATGAGATTAAGTAACTCAACTACATAAAATAGATAAATCAAAAATGGCAAAGAGATGAATTGTGAAAATAACTGGTTTCAATCTTTAGTTCCGTGGAATAAAATCAAACATGAGTTTAGAATAACCAAGAATACATAGGAAAACAATAGGCAAGTACTACACGCCCTTAAGGCCAGTAAGCTGTTTAAACACCATGCAAAACAGTGAGTGAAGAGGCAGTAATTTCCAGGCAGGAATGCAAGGCAGCCACATGCGTTGACACAGAGCAATTAGAAAAGCTTAAACTGTAATTGAGTTAACCTCTGTGTCCAAATGTAACTTAAAATTCAAGAACAGAGAATAAGAACCAGAGGAGGGTGAACTAAAACTAGTCACTGCAAAGATGTAACAGCTCTCAACATAACTTTATTTGGACTGAGCAAAAACTATTTCAATAGTGCATGTCTCAGGAATGTGCAAAAGTCCCAGACTTTCTTGTATTTTCTAGTCATCTTGAACAACGGTTCTCCAGATTTTCTGAAGCTCTTTCAAAGTTTTTCTTTGGACATGAGCTGCTGATTCACTTATTTTCAGACCATTTGTTTGTTTGTTAAGCCACTTAATATTGACCTATGGATGATTCAAGCATAGAAAACAACATCCAAACACAATGTGTTTGTGTGTGAGTAAGAGAAATTAGCCACACACAGCAAAGTTGTCTTACAAAAACTTCAGAAAATGCTTACGGTAACAGATTTTGACAAACATAAAATAATAGTAAAGTATTATTTCTACATCAACATGATGATTCTCCAGAAGCTGTTAGAGGAAATCTTTGCATATCTCAGCATAGTGAGCAATGTGAGCTTGAATTTAAGGAAACTAGCAAGTGGAGGACAAAATAAGTGTCAACCCTAAAGAAAATTATTTAAAGCAGATAAACAGTAACGACCTGAAACAGGACCTGAGAGATGCATCTGGACCCTCAGTTCATTTGCTGTTTCATGAAACCCCATCAGAAATGGTCTCCATGGCTGTCAAGAAGCCATTCTTCAGAAAGGAAAACAGGCTGAAAAGGCTGAGGTATGCCAAATCACACAGGAACTGGACTAAAAATTAGTATCAGGTCTTATGAAGAAACCCTCCCACCCAGAGACTGGACCTCAGTATTACTGAGGCGGGATCATGCTGGCAGAGAACAAAGCAAAAGGTAGCCAATGTTCAATGAAGAGCTTTGGAAAGTAATTCTCCATCACTGGAGTTTCTCACCAGCTACCCATTTATCATCGTCGTCATCGTGTATTTCACTTAAACCCCAACAAATTGCAAAGCAATGGCCGTGGAAAGTCAATGAAACCGATTTTATATTAAAAAGGGAAACCAGAGTCAACAGGCTGAATTTTCCTCAAAGCTATTTTAAACATAATTCATTACATATGTTTCTGTGTAACACTTCCAGTTAAGTAATGATTCA
Source organism: Melanotaenia boesemani (assembly GCF_017639745.1). Taxonomy (NCBI): domain Eukaryota; kingdom Metazoa; phylum Chordata; class Actinopteri; order Atheriniformes; family Melanotaeniidae; genus Melanotaenia; species Melanotaenia boesemani. The sequence goes on along the minus strand of NC_055689.1, from coordinate 28,358,890 downwards.
TTTTGTCTTTTCATTTTGCAACAAAATCTGGTGTGAAAATCTGCACAAACCATTATCTGTTATCTTTTTTTCTTCTTTTCGTTGTGCATCTAAGTGATCATTTAGTACACACACTTCTTATTTACAGCAGGATCATGTAGCAACCTGTTTTTGCACACCTTAAAGAATGTGGTAAAGAGAAGGGGAAAAAAAATGAACGCCCTCAAATATTTCTCCTCCAGCTACCACGGAGAAGCCACAAGTCTAGTTTTCCTCACAGCCGCATGCCTCAACAGTACAACTCTTTTACAGAGGCAGGAAAAAAAAGATCCTTCTGGCTAAACATGATCATACAAACAGCTTGTAGCATACCAGGACTTCTGCTTTTTATTAACTACTTTGTGAGGTTAATAGAGAGAGTTTTATGTCAGTAAAGGAACTGAGTATGCAAAAAAGAAGCAGCATCTCTGCTTCATGAACATATCCAAACACGTTTTTATTCTTTAGTTCATTTAAGCCTGAGACACCATTTTTTGGGCTACAAACTGGAAGGTCAGTAAGATAAAAACAAAAAACAAACAACAACAACAAAAAAACAATAAACTAGGTCACGCATGGCGTTAAATCCCAGCAGTGATACTGGGGCAGTTAAGTCCAGATGCTACTACTGTGTCTGTTAATGCAAAGTGTGCTAGGGCGAAAAGGACGTCTGTGTTCAGAAAGCTTCACTGTAAAAAATAAAAGCACAGGTTTAAAAATAGAAACGGGTGGAAAAATGACAAAAACAGATAAATATTGCACAGTACAGGTGGTGCTGGCTGTTGTAGCTTGTCTTTAAAAATGACTCCAAGCAGTTCTGCCTCCCCGGCTTTCAGGGTGGAGCAAAATATAGAGAAGAGCAACGTGAGAATGAAATGCTTCGGTGGCCATGCAAAGCCTGCAAGGTCATTCTGATGTAAACCAGAGGGGTAAAAAGAAAACTCTTGCAATTTATCTGAGCTTTGAAAATAAACTACTGCATGTGGCTACCTCATTTAAACATGTCCCCACCTAAAAAGAAAAGTTGGATGCGCACCAGAACTGGACGAGTGGCTTAGAGACTAAATTTATATCAGTAAAAGAAAAAAAGTCAAAATGACCTGAATCTTATGCCTTGAATGGCTGAATCTTAGTTTTCAGCACTCTTTACTTTAATTACTTTGTCTTTAAATGAACTTATAACTTTATAAATCTTATTATTCTCTGATCAAATCAAATCTAATTTTATTTCTAAAGCACTTTTCATACAAAAAGTAGCACTAAGTGCTTCAACTAAAATCAATTTTGGCACATTAAAAACAAGTCTTTACACACCAAAGTATAAAACCTAACAATTTTAAAAACACACACCTGATCAAATTCTTGCTGTAATGCACTCATGCACACACACAAACAAAATGCATCGCCCCTCTAAAATTCATCTATGTTGTTTAACATTACAGCTCTTTGGTAAACGCTGAACAAACAGAACACTGAACAACAGTCATCATAAAAATGTAAAAGAGAAAAAATAAGAAAATCTAAAAATCTGAGGACTTCAACATAATCATAAAAGGGCAAAAACTGGTTTCTGCTACATCCAACAGTTCGTTTTACACAGAAAAACCCAAACGTCAAACCAAATCATCAATAAGTTTAAGACGGTGAAGAAGGAGTAACAGTAGACTTGTAGACAGTGCAGCTTGTCTGTCTTTTGAGATGCAGGACAGCCACCACAGAAGAAGAAGCTGACGCTAGGTTTTCCACAAATGAAGACGGCAGGTTAACTACAGACCACCCGTTAAAAAAGTAAAGTTCAGAAAGGCTAATTTAGGTCGAGCAAACACATGAATCACACATTTTGCACAAAACCTGAATATTGTTAGTTGGTGATCAAGTCCTATTTGCCAAGATTGTGTTTAAAAACAAATTAAATCAAATTCCTTCCAATAAAAGAAGAAAATAATAAAAAGAAACCGCTGCTATCTTTGTTGTAACTGTCCTTCAGGGACAGAACCGGGAGCTTTCTTTTTTTCGCCCTCTCTTTGCTCATTTTATCTCCAACAAACTGATAACCAAAGCTGCAGATGTTTGCATGCTGCGTAGATTCAGTTTCTCTGTCAACACTTCTCAGACACATCTCCTCTGTTCCAGTTTGAAACAGAGCAGCAACTCCAAGCATCAGATTAAGCATGGATTTAATAGTCACCTGACTATAGTAAGAAGGGCTGGCAGATAACAGCCAGTGTTGTGTGGTTTGACTTGTTCATACAAAACTCCAACTGATCTATAGCTTTCTCCTTTTCAGACTACTTGTTATTTACAGGGCCTGAACCTGTATTCCTTCTCTTAAATGTGCATGTCTCTGTAAATGTGAAACACCTGCTCATGTCAAACCAGTTAAACAATACAAAGGGGGTCACTAAGTTTCCCAATCTCATTATACATCTAATGTCATCAAGCACTTCTTATTACTGCAGGCAAGAGTGAGGGGAAGAGAAATGGAGGAGGCACGTCTCCAAGAATAATCTACTAATCTAATCTGAAATGGAATTATAGCAGTGGCTAAACCTGAACAGGAAGTTAAGGAGCTTTCATCCTGCTAGAGACGCTGACACTGTGCAGCCAATTCCCTCAGAATGACTGCAGGTCTACACGCTCATTCAGTAATCTTCATTCTGGATCTTTTACCAATTTGATCACCATCTCCCACTGCGAAAGAAATTCTATACAAACCACTTTGAAAGGTGCAAACTTGGAGAGACACAGGAGAACACAGACATTCAAGGCTGCACAGCTGCTGTCAGTCTAACAAACGCAAACAAAAACTTTAAAGCAGGGGAGACTGTGTGCATGGATAAATGAGGTACCCAGCTTTGTCAAGTGTTGAGTAAAACTTCAGAAACAATAGAACCATATGCTGGAGGCGTGTGAAAAACTCATTGTCTTGAAAGGGAAGTAATTAAAGGACAAAGAGACTAAGAAAATGCTATCAGAGAGGGTTTTTAACTGAGCTGAACCATTGCACCCCATCTGGTTCCAGGCAGAAAGGGAAAAGATAGGAGGCTCAGGGTGTGACAGACACCTGTGGACCTCAGGGGACTGAAGCCCTGGGGTGTAAGACTGTGGGTGGTCTGCTGGAGCTGGGAGGCAAACATCCATCCATCTCCCCTGTGCACCAGGTAGGAATAATTCAAAATATTTTCAGGGTCCAGTAAACAAGTTTTGCTGTTTGATGTGCTGTGTTAATGCTGTTGTTTATAATTATTCATTAACATTCAATACATGATAGATTAAATCATACAGCAAAAAATTTACATGTTTGTGGCGGATGGCCTCTCAATACAGCCGTCTTGTAAATTTGCGGCTACTGCAACAGCCCGCCCGCCCGCCCACCCACCCTGACTCTATTAGCATATCTGGAACCAATGTGGGATTCAGTGTCTTGCCAAAGACACTTCAGCATGCAGAGGAGTTGGAGACTGAAATGCTGACCTTCTAGTTGGAGGAGGACTGATTATTCATGACCCTGTATATATGGAGTTGTGGCCATAAAGGTTTTTACCAGAATATTTAGAAAGCTAAACAAGGTTTCTAAATAAGCCATATTATCACGGTTCATATCAAAGTACCACAGGCAGCTTATTCAGGTCTCTCAAAAGAAGACATTATGCACATTTCTGACATTGGAGACGAAAATCATTACAACTGACCAAGCAACAAAAAAACATGATAATGAGCACCATCAGGATTTCTGAGTATAAATGAAGTAAAACATTCACTTGCAGTCAATTTTGCAGGTTTCTTGGTTCCCATATTAGCAGCAAACGCTAAGACCATGTGTGCCGCCACATTTAGCAAAGACCAGATGTTTTGAAAGTAACAGCAAATTACTTTACTACGAACATACATATATGTAGAAACTACGTACGTACTTTAATAATGAATTGGACAATGTAGACCAGGGATAATGCATTTTAGAAGTGCATGTGGATGAGTCAGATTCAGTTCTTACAATTATCTGATTACTCCCAGATATTGGACTTTGATGGTCTTGTTAGTCACCATTCCTGTAAAAATTTATTCAATTCCTGGATTTGAAGGTCTGCTTTCACTTGCCTGTTTGTTATGGCATAATTAGGCTTATGGGCTGTAAAATTTCTGCAGATTAGTGGCCCATTTTTCAAACGTCAAAAGGGTTTTGTTGTGATGTAAACAGACACTTCAATCTCTGTATTTAGTGTACATGTAAACTTAAATTTGAATCTTTAATCAAAATCTTTGATTGAGGAAATACTTGCATAAATAGCCATTGATCTTTACTTTAATCTGTCTTGCCCACTGAGGCTAATCTCCCCAGTCATGTGCCAGTATCACCTAAAACACATTCACTGGAGATGTCTGATTTAACACTGATCTAAGTGTTAAAACACTGAAAGCATCATGGAGCTTAACACCAGGAACAATGCTGGGAGTCCGCCCTATGAGCATAAGTCTATTGCCCCAGTGCATGCTGGGAGAGCTGCCAATACAGCAGTCATGTGGAAGTTGATTATGGTTCCAACTCTGTTTCAATAGATAAAAGTCACCAACATTTGTCAAACCAAAAGTAAAATATTAATGATATTGAAAGGTGACAGCCAGATTTAAGCCAGATGCATTTAAAGAGATGAACCCTGGGTTTAAATCTGTAGATACATAAGGAAAAGGTGAATCAGCCAACTGTTAGACTACACTACAAGCTGCCGTCGCTACACTGAGGAATACTTGTCTTAGCATGTCTAATAAGGTAATAACTGATATACCTCCAAATAAGGAGGCCCTGAGCTATGAGGAAATGTTGGAACCTGTTTCATTTCAAGAACACATCCACAAGATGTGGCAATCATCAACAACTGCATTCACATGCCAATGTGGGCTCATCATCTTGTGTAGGCCGAAAGTCCTTAAACCTTAAGCACATAGGCTCACGCTTTGATTCAGTTACTCACGGTAACCTGTTGTAGGTGTGTCAATTTCTTACTTCAGTAATCTGCATGACCAAAGGCAAGGCAAGGCAGTTTATTTGTATAGCACATTTCATGTACAGGACAATTCAAAGTGCTTTACATAAAACAAAGACATTACAGATATTTAGAAATAGTAAAAGGCATCAACACATTATCACAATAAAATAATAAATTACATTAAAATGATTAAAAGCAAGATAAGTTAAAAAGTTAACATGCAGATTTCATGCATAGGCGCATGAGAAAAGAAATGTTTTTAACCTGGATTTAAAAATGTCTACACTTGGTGAAAGTTTAATCTCCACTGGCAGTTTGTTCCACTTGTTTGCAGCATAACAGCTAAATGCTGCTTCTCCATGTTTAGTCTGGACTCTGGTTTGGACTAGCTGACCAGAGTCTTTGGATCTAAGAGCTCTGCTAGGTTTATATTCTCTGAAAATATCACAGATGTATTCTGGGCCTAAACCATTCTGGGATTTGTAAACAATCAGAAGGGTTTTAAAATCTATTCTGTGACTGGAAGCCAGTGTAAAGATTTCAAAACTGGTGTGATGTGTTCAGATCTCTTAGTCCTGGTTAAAACTCTAGCAGCAGCGTTCTGGATGAGCTGCAGAGGTTTAATGCTCTTTTTAGGAAGTCCTGTTAAAAGACCATTACAGTAATCCAGCCTACTGGAGATGAATGCATGGATGAGTTTCTCTTGGTCTTTCTGGGAGACTAAACTTTTAATTCTGTTGATGTTTCTGAGCTGGTAAAAAGCTGTCTTAGTGACAGCTTTGATGTGGCTGCTGAAAGTCAGGTCTGAGTCTATCAACACTCCAAGGTTACGAACTTGGTCGGTGATTTTAAGAGCCCGAGTCTCCAGGTGTTTGCCAATGCTGACCCTCTTCTCTTTGCTACCAAACAGAATAATCTCAGTTTTGTCTTCATTTAATTGTAGAAAATTCTCCTTCATCCAGGTATTTAACTGAAAATGTCTCTAAAATCTTGTCATGATTTACATAATTACAATAACAGCTTTATTTATCAAGCAAAAATAAATAACATTCACAAAAAGCCATATGCAACACAAGAGCAAAGCTTAAGCTGGGATGATCCTGCTATTGATGCACAACCATTTCATTTTACTGCCATGTGCACAGTGGTTACGTTATCCTGTGACCTTTACAGTGTGTGCACGTACCGACGCTGCCACAACAAGCCCAGATACAAGAGAGGAGCTTGAACTTTGTGGAATGTTTAAAAAAAGGGATGGGAAAAAGAAAACTCATTTGCAGAGGATGCGGTGACCCAGTTACATAAAGGCTTTCCACTGTAAGCTCTGAGGAGAAAGTAGGTCTTTGTAATTGAAGACCAACCAGTCTGATTGAATTGTCCTCATTTGAGCTTTAGCTGTTGAAAACCACATAAACATATGTGCAGATCCTTTACATCCCACCATTTAATCTATGCCGTGGAAACTAGGGTAAAGGCTACCCTTATGTGTGGCAACGGATAAAAAAAAACAAAATTTTTTTCACAAGTTGAAAGAGTAAAGAATAGATGTAAACCTTTAAAATATCTACCCAAAACAAAATACTGATGGGTGTGATACCATACATAGGTACATATACATAGGCTGTACATACAGAGCTTTAAATGCAGGCACAATGTGTCAAAAATGGCTAAACCCACACACACCACAAAATATGAAGGCTAAATTTTTTGTGTTTAAGTCAGTGACATTTTCTTTGAGAAGGCTGTTTTTACGTTTGACACCCATGAATTGCAGCTTAATTCATCAGCAGTTAAAACAGTTACAACACTGGCCGTCTCGATCTAAGCCGACAAATAAACCAGGTATTTATGAAGACCAAATTCACTAGAAGACAAAGAAATGCCACACACACTGTATAATGTTACACATCATCCACTCCACTCACAACTGTTAAATAAGCATATTTCTATAATTACTGTTCTTCCTGCTCACAGTTGCTGTGTCAACTGAAAAGGACAATAACTAGTAGTTAGGCAAAATTAAACTAAACAGAAATTAGAGCATAATAACAGACTGAGAAATTAAGAGGAATAATGCAGAGTGAGTGGCCTACATCATTTACAATCAATCACTCATTTCTCTCACAGTCTGGAAACAGCTGTTTGATTTCCTCATTTCTGGACATCTGCACACAGAATACAGTGGGAGGAGACCGTTACCACACCACACTCAGACCGAAGCTCTAATATACAAAAAAAAAATTCCATGTTGTCAAGTTAGTCATTTCACACGTTGAACTACACAGAGAGCAAAGTGCACGAAGACCGTCCTTCCTGCTGGAAGTGATTGTAGTGCACAGGACAGAAAGTAAACCTTTATTTACACTAAGCTACAAGATTACAGTGAAACTGTTAACTATCATTTAGTGGCTCCTGAGATTAGGTGATATGGTGGTTTGAAGGGGCTGATCTCATTGCCTTAGGGAAATAAAAAAAAAAATTCTTTTTGTTGTATACTGAATTCTTAACAGCAATCTAACTTCATGGTCCTTTGATACAATGACAATACTAATCAAATGTTTAATATTTAGCACATAATGTAGGAAATCTTTCCCTTTAATGAAAATGAGCCAATTCTATGTTTAGAAGAATTTTAAGAAAATGTCCAAAGTTACTGAACTAAAACATTTTCATAGTTTTAAATCAGTTCCTCTATCACTTCAAATTTTCAATGTCTATGAGTCTTTTTAATGCCTCTGAATGTACTGAATGTCATGACACCCGAAACCATGAAACCAGAGGATTTCAGAGTGAGACGTGTCATTTAATGTCACAAAACAAAGCTGAGGTGAAAGATCATGCTCGTTAAGCTGCAGCAAACACCAAACAGCACAAAAGAACGGCCGCTAAGGAAGGAATTTATTGTTTTCAACCTACATCCTATTGATAAAATCAAAGGGGGGATGAAACTGCTGCAAAACCTTTCTAGACTTAGAAGGACATGAGCACACAGCAGTGGAGGAGTGGCAGAAACTACCAGCAGACAGGTGCAACACACCTGTCATTGTTGCCAAAACCCAAAACAAGCATTAATGAAGCATGACATTAATCATCACCCTTGTTTGGTCTTTTGTCTGTTTTGGGTTTTTTTTCCTGTGATGTATCAGAATTTTAAACGATCTTTTATAAATTCAAGGGTACCAATATCTCTGACCAAGACGGGATTGTTTATCAGGAAAAAATGTAGAAGGATTTTTTATTTTACTAAACAAACAATATAACTGCATGAATAATTAAAAAAACAAAGAATAAAACAAGTTATAATTCCAATTTGTTTCCACTCTCATAAAGCACTGCTCAGTAAAAAGTTATCCGTATATAATTAACAGGAATATACATGCCAATCACACAATTTATTTAAAATCTAAATAACTATAACTGAATATTGTGTCCCGTCTGCAGCTCCTCCTTCCCTGCTGTGCCATGACTGCTGCTGCCCGAAGCTCTTCTAACCAGGCAGCTGTCCAAACAAATGTTACGTATCTGCTTATGTAATGAATCAAGGCGAGTTCTTTGCACATCCTCTTAGCTATCCTGCCTCATGCCATCATCAGTTCAAGCATCTCAGGATATGTTTTAACCTCCATCTGGTCCTCCTGGCTACAGATTTTCACAGATTTAGTCAAAAAAAGTAAATAAAAGGCAAAAAACGACAGCAGGTTGAATTCTCAACCATCATGGATCACTGTGAATGCTCATGCTGAGCGAGTGGATGATAAACGCAAGTGTGTTAAAAGCTTGTGAACAAAAGCTGCAGGATCAGCTGCATTGTGTGGATGCATTAGCTGAGTTTGAGCGTGACTGAAAGCTTGTGTTGGTAACTTTAAGAATCTGCAATGTGCATGCATGAATGGGACAATAAACCAGATGTTTGCTTACAACTAAAATGGCAAATCCAACAGTGTTGTAATGTTCCTGAAACCACGAAAGCTTGATTCTTTGAATGACACTATGTTTGAAAAATTTACAAGTCATAGTTTGGTCACATTATTTGGAGTTAAACATGCTGAGGGTTGTGCCAACTTGGCAAAACATGCAGCAGTACAAAAACAAAACAAACTTGCAGTTCAACTGTTTTTGTGTTTTAGAGCGTCCCACCTGCCACTGCATGCACAGATAAGGAGACTGCCTTACCGTCTCATTCTCGTCTGGGTACATTTTGTCCTGTAGCTGAGTTACTGCCGTCGCAGAGGAATAGTAAGTCTTGTAGCCGGCGGTGCTGACGAGGACAATGATGATGCAGAGAAACACAGCAGCCCCTGCCTCCTCACCAACACACTCTGACTGACATATCACTGTGGCAGACTGGATGATGCCACGCCGAGACCCCGCATACCCTCCAATATGCTGACGGATTCACTCATTCTTACATAAACATAGAGAGAGCTCAATGATGCTCGGTCTCCCGGAGCTGCCACAGAGCACACTGCCTGACCTGTCCTTTCATAATGCCATAATACTGCCCTTCACAACACACAACGCAGCAGCTGACATACACACACACATGCACATACACACACACACACACACAGATATCCAATTGAAGCTGCCAGAGGGATTAGGAAAATCTCCACAGTGAGGAACATTGTGCCCACTCTGCCCATTTAAACACTTGCATATCTTCAATCAAAGAAATCATACTTAGCATAGTAATGCTTATATTGGATTATCAAATTACTTCTATGGAGGGCAACCCAGCACCATCCAGGATATTTTGATTTAACAACCCATCCAGCACATCATGATATACTTCATCAAAGCCCCCCAGTGAGAGGGGGCACCTCTACTGAATCTACATTTATGTGCCTTTTTTGTTTTGTTTTAGTGTTATTCTTTTGTCTTCCATAACAAAGACAAGATAAAATCTGTTCTGAGGACATCCTTGTCTGGACATCCAAAGCCCAACCAGCTGCAATGTAAAGTAGTTTTTCAAAGTAGTGGATCACCTGGATGTTACTATGTACATACTGTGCAGAACATTAATGCACAGTCAGAATTAGAGGAATTAACACTTACAGTAGAAAATAACCCCATAATCTTAAAAAGACAAGTATATAAAGGCAAATCAGGCTAAAAATGCTAATGAAGCATTACTTAAGTGTAAAGAGTTAAGATAAGGTTAACGAAGCAAACTGAAAAGTGCATCTAAAGAACTAAGACATGTCTTTATCACAGATTGAACAATGCAGCCATTCTTTTACAATCAACGCTTGTATTGGATCCCTGTAAGGATTACCATAAACCAATGAACAGGACACTTTTATGGCAGTACAGGATTTATGTCACTTGGGAGGATGTAAGTTGTGGGAATTTCATACAACTGAATGAACCAGAATGGCAGAGCTCAATTTACAAAATCTATTCACAGAGGATTTGTCAAATGATTAAAAAAATACATTAGATTGTATTTATTTTACATACAAGTCTTATTGGAAGCAGCTTTTATTTAAAGTTAATTAAAAAAAAAAACATGTGGAGGTATGTGTGCTTCTTTTGTGGTGTTAAAAATGAGTAAAACTGCATAGCATCGACATGAAGAGTTAAGATGGAAGAGCTTGAGTTGGAGCTGAAAAAAAGCAGGTGAATTAAAAAAAGACACTAATAGAGTCCACCCGCCTGGCCGGCCTTTGTTACACAAGAACTGAGCAGGTCAGACTGCCTGAAGCTTTGTGCGTTTATGTGAATCCCAAGTTCAGAACATTACAGAGCAGAACTACAAACCCCCTGGGGCTGCTTCATAACATCAAAGTTGAGCAAAGTTATAACACTGTCTGTAGTACTCCGTTGAGAATTTCCTTTCTCTACAACAAACGTTTGCTGACTTCCCTAAAAGAAGACATCTCTACAATCATTCTTGGGTTCAAATCCCCAAACATCAATATCCACAATAAAGAAACTACACAAAAGCAGTTATCACAGGTGAAAGGTGCTGATTAAAAAAAAAAAAAAAAAAAAAAAAAAAAACACACCTTTTTTCCGGTTTCCCAAGCAACACTGCCTGAAGCTAAAGCAGGTATCTCAGTTCTAGGAAATATTAACTGCTTAATTAAACTGTCATAGTTTGCAAGTTTGCAGCCCTTATAAGCACAATGTACAAGTCAACTTCAACTCCAAAAAAAACTGAGGTAAACATGGCACGATAAGGTAAGGTACAAAAATAATCCAGTATCAGACCTTTTGAAAGCACCCCCCTGCCCCGCTAAAAAGCTTGTGTATTCACATCAGTTGAGAAGCGTGCTTAACTACACAGTGTTTAAAAAGGTGTGGCACTGCAACGATACACAAACGCCGACTCAACTTCCTGCCACATTAGGTAATCACAGAAATGAAGAAAGCTTCCCCCAATCAATCAAATCCTTAAAGAGTAGTTAGAGTGTTTTAGCTGATTACAGGCGTCATACAGAAGTGAAGGGAGTCTTCAAGGCTGAGTGGTGTTATTAATGTGAAAGTTAAGGGAGGAGGGGTTAAATGAGGTGCCGACAACTTTGAAAAGTAAAGCAGTCAGCAAAAGTCCAAAAGTGTCAATAGCCTCTGATTCAGTTACAATGCTCAGTTTGACAGAAGCGCTGTAGGAGCGTCTGTGTGAATGAGTGGGGCTACATCAGTTTGGACTTTTTATCATTTATATCAAGACTAAAGCCAACTCACTATGTTAGCAGACAAACAGCCACAGATTAGAGAAGTTTCAACAAGTTTGAATGAGGACAGTAAGTCCAAAGAGGCATCAAACTTCATGTTAAAGATCAAAGTGTGAAGTTGCAGGTAGTTTTCTGACTCACACTCATGTGTTAAACACATTTTCACACGATCTGACTTTGCATGTGATAAGGATATGACGGCTTTGCTGATTCCTGCAAGGGAAACTCATTAAATAACTACCTAATGACCAGCTGGAGCCCTGTTTACCTGTATCACATAATAGTTTCATCCATAAAACAACATTTATCAAACAACCATAGGATTAAACTCCTAGGATAAGCCTGCTCTCATGACCTGTACATCACACATTTCACAACAGGAAAATCATCAATAACAAAAACTATTTCAGTAAAAAGAAATCCAATCAGAAAATGCCACATTTTAATAAAAGGTTCTGAGACAACAAATGATAGCTATCTGTCAGACATGCAGCAGCCAGGCAGGTAAAAAGTGTTGCTTTTATGGCGCAACACTGAGGGTTAAATTTAAAGTTAATATTAAACTTGTTATGTGAGGTTCTAACAAACTGTTCAGCAAATGATGAAGGATTATTATGGCCCTGAAGGCAGTGGGATGAAGAAAAGCAGTGGATGAGACAGTGCAGTGAAGCAGCAAATTAAAACACACTGAGACCTTGACAGCCATTATACTCACCGACTACAGGGAAGCATCTGCTTCATTGAAGATGCTGTCCCACGTGGCTAGAGGCTTTTTGACATACTGTATGCATGGAGGTACCCAGTGATATCTCAGCTGTTAACTCCAGCATTTTCCAGCTAAAAGGTCAGTGGCTAACAGGTTTAAGAGAAACTCAGTAATAATGTTGCCACAAGGATGCTTCGCCCCCGTTTTTTTCTATTCCCTGCATCCTTTAGTCTGAATCCTGTACCTTTTTTATAAAACAGTGGAGAAAGTGTGGAAAAAGAGCAAGAAAAAAACCAAATCTACATATTTATCTACCTGTTTTATCATTGTACTGCTTTTCAGAAAGATGTTGCATTTATAATCAAAAGGTAAAAGATGCTGGCTCTGGTCATGACAGAGGAAAATAACACTGCATCCATTTGATTAGCTGATTCTTTTCTCTTTGCAGACAACTCTAAAAGGTTAATGGCCCTAAATGAACATGCAATGGTGAGTCACAATTACTCCTCAAACCTCTGTTTTCTTTTAAATGTTTCTGCTGTTGTAGTTTTTAAATTAACAATCTGCTTTAACTTGACATTAGGCGTACACAAACTGAATGAAAGGATGCCAATGTGCTACAGTATGTAATGAAAATAAAATTAGAATATAGACTAAAATAACATGAAATAATTTATAAATGCATGAATGTGAATCATGAGTCAGTCACATGCTTAGCTGTGTACTGGAGTGTACTAAATTTTAACATCAGTAGCTCATTTATCCGATAGGAAGTAGATATATATTATATATAACTTTCACCTCTGTTTTTAGGGTTATGTGTTATACAGGGATGGATACATTTTTAACTGTATCTGTTTTTATTGTCAATGCCCTAATGAATGTTGTAATGCAGCACTTTTTAGCCAACGACAAATTTCCTTCTGTGCAATAAGGTTTATGTTAACTCAAGGCTGTAAGCCCATGTCAGTCAGCTTTAACTCAGGAGAAGTAGGACATTATTTTTTGTTACACTTGATCTGACAGTGTTTTCTAAGTAGGTTTCACTACTAAGATGTGTCTATGGAGCAGCATGATGTCTGCATCTCAGGCAATCATGCTTTTGCTGATACAGATTTTCCACATTATCACTGAAAGATGGCCAACATCTCATTAAAACTACCATTAATTATATTGTGTGGATCTGCTGCAGTAAAGGGAAAATATATTCTCAATTTCAATTAAATTAAGTAACTGAGGTATGTCTGCAGTACTATAAGAGCCATCAGTAATCATATGGAAAATGTTAAAAAACGTAACAAGCACTTGACATGATGATGACTATAATTAAAGAAAAAGGTGAGCTTTGGCATCTGGTGCAGTGTAGCAGCTAAGATATGAGCACACTCATCCGAAGTTTCTTGTGTCAGGAGCTGGATGAGCTGGCAAAAAAGAAAGAAGCTCCTGGATACACAAACATGGCTTCCTGGTATTTACACTGCTGCTTTGGTTTAACACTCATTCTTTCCCTGTTTGCCCCTGTCACAATTATTCCCTTATCCTTTAAGAACCATCACAGAAGAAAAGTCAAGAGCCTAATGTATCACATGAAAGGGGAAAAAGTGAAGCTGGAGACTGGGAGGCTCAGTTTATTTTAGAAAGTCCAGCCTCACATCTGAACTGGTGTCACCAGCAGCATGCTGTCAAGAAGGTTATGGAAAAAAAAAAACAATCAAACCAAAACTGCAGCAGTTTCTCATCACCACTGTGTGGGAACCACCCACCTTCTGGCTCGCATGAACGTAACAAGACTGTGGATCCAAATGACTAAATACACAATCAATCACAGAATGAAGAGATAAATGTTTGCCTTCATAAATCCACTCGATGACACAAGCACTGCCGTATCATGGAGAGGTTTCTACTTTGTATAGATATTAATCACACAGACAAGATGAGTTCAGCTTCCTGATCTAAGATTTGGTTTATAGCAGTAAAACATTTCCCACAAATGCAGCACATGATGGAGAGAAATCATCTTTTTCTGTAGCAGGACACTAAATGTCACCTTGTGAGTCCGACAAATCTTGGCACAGTTTGATCACATTCTCAAAGATTACTGTTGCAGAAGAAAGTAAAATCAGCAGCACTTTGGGGTCATCAGCGATAGGAAGTACAGCGTGCTCATCTGGCTGAGGGGTAACCCAAGATTACTGATGTGGTTGCAACATGTACGATATTGTAACTGCTTGTGTTATGCAAGTGTCACCTCACAAGGAAAAAAATCCAATCTGTAATCTGTCCCCTAACAGACGTACTTCTGTAATAAAGTACAAGTACTTTGTTTGTGCACTTAGGTATGTTTTCATCTGTACTTTACTTATGTAGATTTAGCTTTGGAGACTTTTATTTAACATTGTGCAGCAAATATCTCTACTTTCTACTTCACTACATTTCTGCATTAAGCCCTGTGTTATAAGTTAGTTACATAAGCAGGATAATATAAAGTTCAATGGTCATAATCAATACATAAATCCTGTTTCCTCCTGAAAGGATTTATGTCATTATACCAAAAGGGGAATTGGTCCACTAAACCAATCAAAGCAGGAAGGTAAAGTCAGACCCTCCTTCAACCACAGCACCAGTATCAGCACCAGTAGGACTAACTGGTGGTAAAACATCCAAACTGGATTCTGAAGATCATTCTTAAAAAATATAACTTAATTTTGATTCACAGAATAATAAGTCCTATTGTGAACTGTGAAACCCAATAAAAACAATAACCTTTCAACCACCTAATTTCTTTGTTGTTGAAGCTTAATTCAGAACCCATTTTAATTACTTTGAGCTAAATCAGTTGGATAAACATATCTTGGTTAAAAATCTCATCCAAAAGAGTTTACAGGAAGAAAAAAGGAAAGTACCTCACAAAACATATTTATGACCAAAATATACGAGCAGAGATTTAAAGAAAAGTATTTTCTGCCACACAAAGCTGAACTGGTTAAATACATAACTAAAACAAGTCTGACGGCTTTGACCTTTGTCTGACATTTAAAAGGAACAAAGAACAGCTGAGAAAGGAAGGAGCTCCATTGTGGACGGGGCTGTTTTATGGACTTTGAAACTGTATATGTTCACTCTCTGATAACATTTAACACAAAGCATGCAGAGTCTGTGATTATGCTGGTGTGTGATGCTACAACTACGAGTGAAGTTGGCAGATCCTGTAAGAGGCTGCCTGACTGTTGCAGCAGATATAAAATGTCAAACATAAAAATGCTGCTTAGCAGCTGCACAGCTACAAAAGGGGTATCTTTACATTTGTCTGGGAATGAAATGTATCTATTATCTAATACGGAGTATTTTAAGGTCAACCAATATTATTGATTTTAACCATTTAAGCCACATAAAAACCCTACAAACAAGGACAGAGAGAATCAGCTGTTATATCAGGTCTTAATCGGTTAAAAATGTTTTTATTCACATGTTTAATGTTAAAACTTCTTGAAAAAGAGGAATAAACTAATGACCTGTAAAGAACAGGATTATGCCTTTTTGATTCAGTGAATATTGCATCACACTCAAACATATTAGGTTGTAAAGGATTTTAAAAGCAACGCCTTACAAAATGGATAGTTTCTTTTAGAAAACTTTAAAAAAAAGAGGATAGGTTGCATCAGTTCAGCTAGATTTGAACTCCTACATCAAAAAACAAAAATATTTCTGCAAAGCAACAGATGTTTCCCTTGTAATCAACATTTCCGATACCTTCCTATTGCACAACTGTAAAAACAAAGCAGTATGAAAGAGTGTAACATAAGCACAACTTATAGAGCAGAATACGGTCCTTAGCAAGCACAAAACACCATCTACAGCCAGCAGCACTGCTGAGACCTGGTTTCATCTTTCTCACCTCTTTTGTTCTGCAGCCGGCGGAGCAAATCATTTCTAGAACATCCTGACAGACAAAACTGGTGCAAAGCTGCTAATTAAAAGCTTTGGCCTCTATAAGACAGCTTTCATATTTGGCTTTTTTTTTTTTTTAAATGAGTCAAAAAGTAAGATTAATGAATTTAATACCAAAGAGAAAAAAGAGATTAACTGCCTACTTGAGAATTATAGCAAAAACAAACAAACTCACCTTCTGTGTAAACTACAGTTTTCTGAAACTGATGACTCCAACAATCAAACTAGATCTTGTAATTAAAAGTAGCCCCAGCGTTTAATTTAAAAGCATAAAAACATGAGGTGTGACTGTACCTGGAGATGTTCAGTGGAAGAGCTGCTCAGTTCATCACCAGACTCTGAGTCATTGGTGCGCCTCTCTTCTCCTGCAGAGTCACAGTGATGGGTGCTGTCCACGTTCAGCGGGGCCCTGACCATCTCTGGGGATCGGGTCCTGACCATCTCTGGGGATCTGGCTCGGGTGCGGGGAAGAGTGCTGGACGATCCTTTTTGTGAAGGTGGAGGCCCACCACCGTGGACGAGAATATCAGCCAGGGCTCGGTCGTGATCGGTGGGGCTGCTTGGAGCATGGTGGTGGTGGTGGTTACTGTTCCTGCGCTGACTCAGAGGACTGAAGTGGCCTGCGGAGGCGGTTTGTGCTGAAGGAGAACGTCTGGTTTTGGAGTCGTGTCTGTGAAGGTTCTCAGCAGGCCGATCATGGAGTCCCAGCTCCAGATTGGCTGGTTTTAACCAGAGTGAACCCCCACCATGTGGAGGTGTGTTTCCTGTGGCGGGTGGAGGATGTGCGATTGGCTTAGAGGGCGGCATGAGGGCTTTGCGGACTTCGCGGACATACTGAGCAGGTACATAAAAAGCTTTCGTCCCTTCATCTTTCCTCACCTGCCACCAGTCCTCATTGGTTTTTTTGACTAGCATGTAACATTCCCCCTGCCGGATGGTAATGAGGCGGTCCTTGGACTTGTACTCATAGTCATAATCCACCTCGATGTAGACCTTGCCCGGGGCAATAGGCAGTTCTGCCATGATGCCTCTGACTGTCCACTAGGCGACTCAGCGGAAGAAGGAAGCATTCATTACCATGGCTTTATAAGCAGAACTGGAGAGGAAACAGACAGAGCTTTAGGTAAATATGACATTTCAAAAGTAATTCAATAATAATCTATTGTCTTAATATAATCTTTATAAAAGTTAAAGTAATTACTGAATTTAACATGACAAGTTGGAAATTCTCAACATTGTTGTGGAGACTGTGCAATCAGTCATTTCCTGTTGATACTTACTGGACCTCCACGATAGTGGGAGAGAATTCTGGACCAATCCTAACCCCAAAATAAGGTCTAAATTTGACCTTATCAATCTTTGTCAAGATTGTTTTAAGTGGAAAATTAGAAAAGAATTTAGAAAGTCATACATATATCTGTAGGGGCTTTGCAGATGCTGTTTGGAAGAAGAGTAGCATCGGTCCTAACCTCTGTGTTCACACTGTGTCATAATGCGGACTGATAATCCTTATCCATCAATAAAATACTTGTGTGAAGGTTGTGCTGAAGGCACGGTTTATACCAAACAAACATTCTCGGTGGGAGTAGCCTTTGTTAGTAACTGTGATGTTTATTTAAAGGGTGGAGGGCCGTATTTTTATGCTCATCTCCTTAAATGAAACACCTGACTACAAGCAGTTGTATGTTTATGTACTTTTTCTCAGCTTGTGTTCAATAAAAAGAGAAAAAGGAGTTTTACACATTATCTCTTTGGTAAAACTGCTTTCATTATAAATTTTAACTTTAAGATCAGATTTTATTTTTGATTAATAAATATGGTCATGATGTGGAGTATTTGTACCTCCTAACTTGCTGCCTCAAATGTTTGTGATTGCTATTAAATATTATTTAATAGTTTAGTTTATCTAATTCATTCTTGATGCAATCCAACAAAAACAGATAAAAGATAATCCAAATACAAGAATGAAAAGGAGCAGAAAGAAGAAAAATGTATATAAACTTTCCCTGTTTTACATGGCAATTTAATCTAAATACCAGGGGAACAACAATATCACATTTTTTTCCAAACAGAGTACAAGTACTTACATTTAACTACCTGCCAATACCAAGTACCAATATAAGTTTAATAGTTTAATATGGCATGAGTAATAACTTTGTTATTTATGCAAGAAAAAAAATGAACATGTTAATTCCACAGATTAATATCTTTGCCCTAGTTTTTGACATTGGTATCAGGTTCTGTAGTATCAGAACACCTTTACAAATACTAAGTACGAGTACACACATCAGTATACTGTAATCGGTGTCATGCTACTAAATACATATACAAAAATAAAAGAACAACCAAACACACAAAATAAGGCTAATATTGCCTCTTACTCCTGCCTGACAGGGCTTGCATCATTTTAAACCATCACAACACAGCAGGAGACCCATTAACACATCCTACATCTAAACTCAAACATCTACATTTTATTAATGAAGCTGCCAAACGAATAATTAAGAGTACAAAAGTTTAAAACAGGGATGTTCCAAAAATGCTAGCCCACGAAAATAATTACACCTTAAAAGCATCCTAAATGAAAATGATGAGGTAAAGATAATTCAGAAAATACTACTTTTTTTCCTCCCATGTCTTCTACAACGAAGCTAAAGACACAAACAACGGCTTCTTTCATAGCCTAATACTCCGCTAACCCAGTCAGAACAAATAAGATACAAAGTGAGGATATTTAATCCTCTTCAGAGGCCGAATGCTCTGCCCAGCGCAGAGCTTCAGAGTAGCACATGTGATTAGCTAGAAGAGGAGGGGGAGCAGATAGTAATGTGAGTCACACCATCTTCTTCCACTTTACTCCATCGGTGTCTTACACTGCCAGATAACGACAGCGAGTCCAGCAGCAACACAAGCTGCTGCCGAGCGGTGAAATCAGTCGAGTCACTCACATAGTTTCCTGCTGAAGTCACGAGTAAACACACACTCCCTCTTACAACAAGGAGGGGGGGGGGGGGGGGGGGGGGGGGGGGGGGGGGGGGGGCAGCATACAGTCGTCATAGCAACTTTAAATATGCGCACACCTCCACTGATAATGACAATAAGAGGTATGTCATGCCTTCATCTGAACACTGAGGACTAATCTGAGTTAAATGAAAATAGACTAAAGGAACAATGATTAGATTCATTAGAATTACAGGATACAGGAGAAATCTTGTCATGTACTGCTTAGGGCTGTGCAAATAATTGCATTATATATTTAAAATATAATTCAGCTTCTAACTATAATGAAAAACAGAATTAGAATGAAATGATTATAGAGCTGTTTTTAATGTCTCAGTGATTTTCTTCCTCCTCTCCTAAGATCCAAACTTACCCCCTGCCCGGCTGAAGTAGGATCTGTTCTGCCTTAAGTCAAAATGTACGGACCCTGATTTTAAAGACGAACAGCTGAATACAAATCATGACTAATGATGAAGATTGTTTAATGTTTTTCCAAAGTTAATTAAGAAAAGTTCTGAAGTAATTATGGTCTTGACATTGACCAAAATAGTTGTACTTTACAGGAAAACTAATTTTCTATGACATAACCAGTCCTAGAAAGCGACTAAATTTAATTCAGTTCAGTTATAGTGCATTTATATAACACCAATTTACAAGAAAAATTCATCTTTGGGCTCTTTAAAGGGGCTGAAGAATCAGAAATATCAGCCCAATATCAAATTTCAGCCCAATGAATAGATATTTTATAAGGATTTCCCAATCCAGTGGCCACAATCATGTCATCTACCAATTTCTGCTGTTTCGTGTCAGATATGACAGTATCTCACAACGCAAGGTAATTAGTCTATCAGTACACATGTGCTTTACTCATGTTATTTATCATCATGTCATTGATAAACCAACAACTTGTATTTTTCTCACTCAAATAAAATAGTTTTACCTCATCAACATCACTGAACCAGTGGCAGACTGGTGGATAATGGGAGACAGGAAACAAAGCAGCATGTTCCAGTAAAGTGTGAAATAAAAACCCAAACATGTTGCATCTAGTGTCGTTGCATTGGATTGGCAAGGGCGGAAAAAAGGTTGCTCATATTGTAATTAAGTTAATATTGTTTCATGTGAAAAGAACTGAAATTCACTACAATTATTAACAAAAACATGGAAAAACATTTTAATTAATAAAAAGTTTTACATGCTTGTTTTTTTTTTTGTTAAAAATGTTAAATAACTTTAAATTACTTATGGCAAGCATATGAATGAGACTTTATATCAGCAGATTCTCTATCTGTAGTGAATGGGATTAAGATATGGCTTACAACAAATACAGTTCAATGTGCTGACTGGTTACTGATAGTTCACATGTTTTCTAGTATATGCATGGGTGAAGTTGGTATATTTCTAATTTAACCACTTCAGTGGACATTAGTCAACTAATACACTGCAACTCACTGAAGAACAAATAAACATTTTCTATTATTTAATGCATATGCAGACATTGTAATTACCAAGTTTACCTCAATGATAAACAGGAAAAAAAAAAAAAAAAAAAAAAATAAAAAAAAATATATATATATATATATATATATATATATATATATATATATATATATTGTATCAATATATTATTATTTCATGAATATTTAATAGAGTAGACAAAAATAAAAATATAAAAAAGTTATATATATATATCAGTATTAAAGACAGATAAATGTTTTATAAAGGTCTAGAAGATTCTTTAGCTGACCTTTAACCCCAGCTAACAGCCCAGGCAGTGTACTACTCTGAGCTCTACATAAAGCTGCGAGAAGAACCAGGATACGATAATCGCAGCAGTATTACAGTCCTACAAAGTCATCAGTGAGTCGCATCCAAACAACTTATAAAACAAAGATTACGTCGCTGTTGAATAATGCACACAGACACGTCCCATGACGTTTTCAATCAGTGTCACTTCTTTTTTTTTTTCCTTTAATCTGGCAGAGCTGCTACAAGCTGGCTAAAAAAAATAAACAAACATGCAAAGTATGATGTTCAGAATGATTAAGATGACACTGTGGTTTTGATGGCTGTTAGATAATATTCTGATGAATCAATTTAAACATTGAAATATCAGCTCACAGAGTTGATCTAAACAATGTTTGTCTGTTGCTAGAAAATATTATTTCTATAGTTTTTGTCGTCAGTTGTGCATTAGCTTAATAAAGATCTATGATTAGGTGTGATTAGGTTAACAGTGCCAGGATTACTCCTGATGCACTGACAGGGGGGGTAATATTACAGATTAAGTCGCCGGTTCGGGCACTAAAATCTATCAGCTGAATACGGAGTCCATTAACCAAATGAAAGATCCACTGTGCCAAAATCCGATCCACGGCAACAACAGGGAACACAGGAGGCTAGTGAGGCATTAGGCTGAGCGATGGGGATATCTCCACTAGTAAAGGCAGCTTTCCTTGTTAACCTGTGACCTTCTAATACAACCAGCTGAACTGAACCTGTTTCCTTCTATTTTTACCTAATCCTCGTACATAACACAGGTTGACTCTAGTTTGTTAGATTTAGTGAAGAAAGACTGAAAAATTACAGAAAAATCCTAAGATTTAATCTTTAGTTGTACTCAGAATTCAGTTACATGTTCAGTCATGGTGTCTAATAACCATTAACTGTATTTAACATCAAAGAAAGAAAGCACAAAACAAATCATGTGCACCAAATGTTCCCATGTGACAACAGAGATTAATTAAAAAAAAAAAGACTAAAATCAAGAGCTCACAGGATTATAGAAAGAACCAAACAATGTCCTAAAGCAGATGGGAAATTTTGGGCCTTGAGTCATTGCAGTAGTTAAACAAGATTTCATTTCCTGCCCTTCTTGCACAACATTTCTCTGGCGACTTTCCTTGTCATTCTTCTACTCAGCTTTGGCATCCTGCCACAGTTTTAAAGTAAATCACCAACCATGCTGACAGCTGACTTTCAAAAATAGCCCCTCAAATTAAAACACCTCAAGTCAAACGATGCACCGCCTCTAAATCCAACAAGAAACGTAAATATTGTTTTATTTTTGTATTTTTTTGCATTTCTCTGCCATTACAGTTAAAATGTAAAACTGCTAAACATAACTGGATCAGAATAAATTACTACTAATTTTGTTTGATATGAAAATGATTCGCTGATGTGAAATATTTTGATAATTAAGACATTTTTTTCTAGAAAAAATACCAGACATATTCCGGATTTAGCATCTTAAAAATGAGGCTGCTTGTCTGTGTTGTTTCTGTACTTGGTTTATGTACTTGCTAATAGACTGAACATCTATCAGTTCTTGTTCTGTTGCTCAGACAAAACAAAGCAGTTAGGAAAAGTAAAACGAACATCTTGCTCAAACAGACATTTTATATATGAAATCTAATTGTCTGCTTATATAACTAATAATCTAATAAAAATGATGTTCTGAAAACACAGTGGAAATTAAAGTGAACTAGAAGGAAAACAGCAGTTTAATTTACCTTAATTCCTCTTAATTGAAAGACCTTTGGCAGGTTAAATATGTCGGAGTCATTGTCTCTTTCACTTATCCCCGCCTAGTCTAAGCTCAGCGCCGCCATTTATTGACAGCACAAATCTTCTCACAGTCCAATCAGCAAAATCATGGGAAGCACCCTAATTTAAAGTGATGGTAATAAGATTTGCAGTGGGACACGGGGTGGACGAGCGGGTCAGGGGGGTAAAACCACGCAGAGCTGCAGGACATGAAAGCAGGGCCTGTGAGCGATGGGAATGTAGGGGAGATTCTGCATGCGGAAAGGTTCGTGTGTTGACAAATCATCTGCTCTTAGCACTTGCAGGAAAAACACACCCTGGCATTTTTTTCCTGCCTCAGCAAAGCAGGAAGTGGCACCTAGGAAAGAGGTTCTCATTGTGAAGCTGTTTAGCTCTTCTTACTGAACAGGACAAGCGGAATTAAGCCTCACATGATTCCTGTTAGAGGAATTTAGACTGTTTCTATCCAGAGCCAGGCTGCCAGTGATTACTTTGATTCAGTTATTTTCATTGAAGAGCAAATCACTCGCCAATTATGGAGGTATTTAAAAGAAGGGAAACAAAGCTGTCCTGTTCAGGGACAGAATGGATGTTTTCTAAATTAAATGAAAGCTTTTTGTCACACATTTGGAAGTAGATGGAAGAAAAAGTTGACGGACATGGCATATTTTGAAGAGTTTAGAAGAAAGTTGTAACCTATGTTACCTAAGACACTAAACAAGATCTTCCCATGACTGATCACATGAGCTTCATGAGTCTGTTTCTGTCTCGAGAAACCAAACATGGCTAAGATTTGCAGACATGACCCGATAAATAAAACATACCGCGTTGGAGGGAATTCCTGAAGACTTTTTCTGTTTTCCTTCCCGTACAGCCAAGGCTGCTGGTTTTGTTTGCGTCTTCTTCCTTGAGTTTTGTTTCAAGTTAGCAAGAATCTCCAAGTTTGCTACAGCAATTAGCCAAGCTTATGAACTCCAAGCAGTTCAGTTTAAATGAGTCTCAAATATTTGCCACCAAATTGTTTTCTCCAATGGATTGAAACCCAGCTAATTAGTCAAAGTGAAAGAGATTTATTTTAGTGGTGAACCTACAGAAACTTGCAGCTTTCGACAGAAATACAAGTACAGAAGTTCCCCTACTAAGAACTAGGGGAAATGTGATCCTTCATTAAAATGGAAATCAGGCCAAATTTCATGAAACTTGAATGAGAAACAGAGAATGAGCAAAGAAAGAAATTCTGCCGTAGATCCAGTTAAACTTTCTAGAAATGTTTCAGATTGCCATCTGAGTTTCAGCTCAGTTTGGCAGCCTGTTCTGGAAATTTCCTGGTTTTTCTGGGAATTTAAGCAACAGCAGGAAGCCTTTAAAAAAAAAAACAACGTACACAATCGCTGGGAGGACTTAAAACAGCAGCATATTAAGACGTCACACATCTGCCTTCGTCATTGCATACAGAGGTGCAATGACTGTCCAAATTCACTGTTTGCTTCACATCTCATTGTATCATGTTTGTTTGCGTGTGCAGGTAGTGTCTTTTTACTGTGTGTGTGACCAATCCAACATAATAAACCCCCGCAGTCACATATGTTTCCGGTTTGCTCTCTATCCAAATGATCCTTAACAATACAGCTCTCAAACTTTCTTTCAGTTCCTCATGGCTAATTAGCATAGCTAAAACAAACCATTACTAGCATACAAGTTTATGTAATCAGCTTAGTTTCAGAGTCGTTCGTGTCAGTTTCAGAAACATCATGAGTAAACAAACATCTTAAATCACCAGATTAATTGATGCTTTTGACTAAAGCATTTTTTTTGTGTGTGTTTTGAATTGCAAAAACTCTGCTCCGTTGTATAAGCATGGCTGTGAATAGCTAAGAAATCCAAAAGGTAAGTGAGAAAAAGACACTCTCTAGGGAAAACTGATGAATAAGGTGTAGAATCAGGAATAAGCAAAACCAGTCAAGTTGTACATCACGACCTTCACATGCAGCCACACCAAATATAGGCCTACATTGCCCCAAACAGCTCGTATTCAGCACAGGCTGCCCCAGTTAGGCATCTCTCACCATGACTTTCCTCGAGACTCAACTCCCTGAGGTTCCCTGCAACTCTTATAACCACAGTCCGTCACACGCCAATCCCCCACGGCAACCTCCAGCTCGCTTAAATGAGAACACACACCATACAGTGAACACATAATAAGAGTATGTTTAAAGGCATGCTGGGTCACTGTAAGAGCTGGTAGTGCCAGAGGAAATCATTTTCTACCCACTCAGTGGCAGATTTACCATCAGACAAAACCTAAATCAAAAACACAGGAATATAAAAGAAATCCATTATTTGATTTAAGAGCCAATGATTCCCAGTGGATTTTGTCATTCAAATTTCTAACCTCTAAAGCATGGCGAAAAACAGCTATAAAATTGGCCAGAATTGTTCAAAATTTTACTGCAAGTGCACAACTTTAAAAGGAAAATGTGTCATTTTAAACCAGTAAAGCAAAAATAATACTTTTTTTTTTAAAAAAAAACGACTGACCAATCAAATTGCAGATTAGTTGGCGTCATTCATTCCTAATAAATGCATCATGGTTATTAAAAGGAAGGAAGAAGGAACTGACTGCTTTCAAAGTAGTATTTAGGACATTTCATTATAACTGATGGTAGCAATGTATCAATGTGGGCTCTATAGTGTCTTAAAGAATAATATATAAACAAAGTAGTTAATATAAATGAAACATCTGTGGGTTTATTGTGATTCAGATTGAAATTTTAAGCCAAATACCTTGAAAATACCTCTTGCTGTCACTGAAAACTGATTTAAATGCGAGTGCAAGGGGATTTCTGCACCATGACAAGTTAATTAAACTACTGCCAGGTAATCCAATCATGAAAAAATACCGCAGCAGACTTTCTTCACATACAGTAAACATAATCTTTGTATAGTTAGCTAAATTTGTATTATTTAATGTCACAAATTTAGTACGCTTTTTTCTGAAATGACAGCTCTCTGAACTGCTATATCTCAACTTTAACTTTTGTAACACTTTCTTGCACTTTCAGCATGGTTATAAAAGGTCTAAACTTAGACAGGATTTATTTATTTCATCATACTAACACCAAGTTTCAGCTTGCAGGTCCACCGTATTGTTTAAATCCTTCGCTAACGCTAGCCAGCTAATTAGCTTTCTGGCTACAACATTCCTGAGTGTCCCAAACAATCAAAGATCCGCACCTTAACGTACCTTTGCTTTTACTCCTTAGAGAATAGCAAAATTCCGTCCGACACTCCTTATGCGAACTTAAAATCCAGGAAACTTTCCTCCCAACCGACCTCCGAACCAAATTGTTTGCCTACTTCTGTTGTTTTGTCGGATATCGGTGCTCCAGCCTCCCCTGTCCTTCCCTTGCCGGTGTAATCCGAAGCAGTTCTCGTTCCCGTGGACTCTCGCCTGTCCTGACAACTTCGCAAACTACCTTAAAACAAAGATCGTCTACATGCATGATTCATCACTGTGAAACTTTTTTTTTTTTTATGTGGGGAGGATACTTGTCCACTAACCGCATACCTGGTGCGAGCACATTTTTAAATTGACATTTAATAGATTAATAAGATTGTTAGTTTAAAGGGGCTAGTGTATTTTCAATGGATAACGAGTTATGCATTCAGTGACTTATTTAATTATTTATAGTTCAAATACCGTAAGAGTGAGCACTCTTCGTCAATTTGTGCGCTGCGACCAAACCCTGAGGTATTCATGAAGAAAACGGGGAATTAGCGCAACCTGGCGGTGACAACGTGGAACTACAAATACACTGTACGCCACTTTAACTGTTTCCAAAGCTAACATGATTTTCCATACGTACCTCTTAGATCTTTATTCTCATTTATAAAAAAAAAAAATCCTAAACTGCCTTTAACTGTCTGTGCAGAAGCACAAAATTCTTAGATTTAAGGATCACAACAGATTTTTTTTAACAGATTTAATTTCAAAGTCTCCTTCTTGTTAACATTATATACGGTAACAGCAACTTTAAAGTAGGCATATTAATAGTTTTCTTTATTTACAACACAATTTATTTAAGTGAAAAATAACTAAATTAGCTTAATATGTACTGGATAAGCTCATAGCCAGGACAAGTTTATAAGCAACAAACTGAAAATATTTTAAACTGGTTTTATTCAGGGAGAACATTTCAGCACTTTGATGTGCTGAAATGTATGAAAGTGTATGAAACACCAACAGCTACCATAAAAACCAGGAGAAGAAAATAAAAATCTGAACTTCACAGTTGCTGCAGAACAGAAGTTAAAGACGAGCAGGATGATTTATATGAATGATGCATCCTGTAAGCTTGGGTGTTGCTTTTTAAACGATTGAATTTCTCAGAAAACAGCAGAGAAAACATCTCTATTGCTTGATTGCAGTCACAGTAGATGACTGTGTGTTCCTATAATGTCACCTTAGGGACTATTGCATTGAAACTGCTACACAAATATGGCCATGGGAATCCCAGACAATCTCTGAATGCATCCTGTTCACTCATGATCAGATCATCCAGCGCCAGGTCTGAACAGAGCCCGAATCTCAGAGTGGAACAGAACATTAAGACCATGCTTGGAGTTACTACATTTTTAAGTTGACTCCATGGGAAAAAGGTTCGCAACTCAATCTTCAAGTGTGACCTCCTGATAAAATAAGATGCTACAAGCCTAAAATCCTTTGTGCATGTTTAAGACAGAAGACAGATCATGACTGGTGTGATTGCATTATTTCAAACACATTTATCTATTAAATGTCAGCTAAATATAAATTCTCAGTATTAATAAGTGTTTAGCAGTCTTCTCTCACAACAGACTGGTGAACTGTCCAGTATGCCTGCTCATAGCTTGGCCAGGCTCTAGTCCTCTGTGACTCTGGATTAAAATAAGCGAGAACAGAAAATGGACTTTCAGTCAGTCCATCTTCTTCCTCAATTTATCATCATTATTCTCCACTAAATTTGATTAGTTTTGGCCAAACAAAATAAAAATCTATCTGATTGTTAAGCTGGGAGTGTGCAAAAAATCCTCTACAAAAATCCAAATCCTGTTATTTTATTTTTGTTGTTTGTTTGATTATTTATTTATTTATTTATCTATTTTTTGTATAATTCATTCACATTAACAAATTAATAATAATAATAATAATCATTCCAGGTACATTCAGCAATGTGGTCTCTATCCTGAAGAATTCAGGGTCTATAGATGCAAAAGACGGACATACATTCACCGGTCACTTTATTAGGTACATCTATTCAGTTGCTTGTTAACATAAATATCTGTCAGCCAATCACATGGCAGCAACATATTTAAGCATGTAGACATGGTCAAGATGACTTGCTAATGTTCAAACTGAGCATCAGAATGAGGAAGAAAGGGGATGTGAGTGACTTTGGACGTGGCATGGTTGGTGGTGTGAGTATTTCAGAAACTACTTGGATTAAAGTATCGATGTGGGATTTACAGAGAATCTGAAATAATAATAAATATCCAGTGAGCAGTAGTTGTCTGGAGGAAAATGTCTTGTTGATGTCAGAGTTCAGAGAAGAAAAAGTAGACTAGTTGGAGATGAAAGCAACAGGAAGTCAAATAAGCACTGGTTTCAACCAAGACATGCAGAACAGCATCTCTAAACACACAACAGGTCCAACCTTGAAGCAGATGGGCTACAGCAGCTGAAGACCACACTGGGGGCCTCCTGTCAGTAAGAGCAGGAAACTGAGTCTACAATTCACAGACTCGCCAAAACTGGACAATAGAAGATGGAAAACGTTATCTGGTCTGCAATATTCAGATGGTGGGGTCAGAATTTGGTGGAAACAACGTGCCATCCTACCTTGTAGCAACAGTTCAGGCTACTAGTGGTGTAATGGTGTGGGGGATATTTTCTTGACACATTTTGGGCTCCTTAGAACCAACTGAGCATCATTTATATGCCACAGCCGACCTGGTCCCTGGACCACAGTACACATAGACAGACCACAAAGATAAAATACACAACAAAAGTTTTGTTAAGACGAATGGATCCAAAATGACAGAATAAAGTCATATGAAAGTATGAATTTTACATTTCATTCCCCATGAGAACCTCGCTGATCATAATGCTTCACTTTAAAGAACTAATGAGATCGGTGTTAAATAAATTCATCTACTGCCTGAATGCATGCTGGGAGTATGGGGTGCCAAGTGTAAAAATTCAGTATAAAAGTTGTAGCTGACACATTTTCATTATTTATCTCACTTTTCTCACATTTAGCACATTTTTCCTACATTTTCCTACATTTAACATAACTTTTAACCACATGTATAATGGTCAAATAGAACATCTAAATCTAAATTTTAAATCTAAATCTAAATGCTATATGTTAAATCTAAATGTTATATGTTATATCTAAATGTTAAATCTTATATTTAAATCTTAAATGATAAATCTATATGTTGAATCTTAAATCTAAAAGTTAAATCTAAATCTAAATGTTATATGTTAAATCTAAATGTTTAAATCTAAATCTAAATGTTTAAATCTAAATCTAAATGCTATATGTTAAATCTAAATGTTATATGTTATATCTAAATGTTAAATCTTATATTTAAATCTTAAATGATAAATCTATATGTTGAATCTTAAATCTAAAAGTTAAATCTAAATCTAAATGTTATATGTTAAATCTAAATGTTTAAATCTAAATCTAAATGTTTAAATCTAAATCTAAATGTTATATGTTAAATCTAAATGTTTAAATCTAAATC
Source organism: Melanotaenia boesemani (assembly GCF_017639745.1). Lineage (NCBI taxonomy): Eukaryota > Metazoa > Chordata > Actinopteri > Atheriniformes > Melanotaeniidae > Melanotaenia > Melanotaenia boesemani. Next base: position 28,329,218 of record NC_055689.1, on the reverse strand, counting down.
TAAATGTTATATGTTATATCTAAATGTTAAATCTGATGAATCTGATGAAGAAACACTGATGATTTAGGTCAAGGAAAGAGTGCGGTAGAAGTCTTTCTGCATCTGTGATTAAAGCCAAACAACGCAGGACAATCCTCCGTAAACAACTATTGTTAAAATAAACATCACTGGCTGCTTGTTATTATAAATTTTACTTTACATTTTTCATCAGATGACCACTTTAGTTGAAATAATTAGTTCATTATTTTGTAAAATCCAGACCTTTGTTTTAATTTACATGTGCCATCCTTTTACCGGTACCCCTGCCTGGTCCTTCCCAAAAACAGGCCCCTATAAGATTTGTTTGCTATTAGGATCAACTCACTGCTGTTATTTGCATTTTCATAGGTTCTCCTGTCTAATCAGGCTGTCGAACCCACAACCCCTTCTGATTCTAGAGAACTTTATTTGAATCTAAACAAAAACAGCCAATCACTTCTTCTCTGTTCATGACAAGACAAAAAGCCAGAAAATGTCATCATCTTTCAGCACTAACGGGATCAAGTCTTTGCCAGTCACTTCCAGGAAGGGCTCCTGCAACAAGACTGGCAGTGCTGATCAAAGCGGCTCCACCTCTCAGCAGGTTGAAGCTCCAGCAGCTTTCATTGCACCAAACCTGAAGATGCCTGATTACAGGCCTCTGGAAGTCTTCAGTGTGGCAGCAGAGGCTCGGGGCGCAACTTCATGGACCACGGCGGATGCAGTCTGTGGCTTCTACATCATTATGAAGGAATTAGAGATAGACAAAATTATTCAAGACAGACCAAAGACCCAGGAGAGTAAGTAGAAAGTGCTGCTGTTAAGGTATTTAATTGCTTTGGAGCCACAGGAGTTTAAACATTGGGCTTTTGTGCAATTTTAATGTGGTTTAGCTATGTATGAAAAATAAAAAATAAAAGTTGAGGAAGCTCCTCTCACTAAAGTTGTGCAATATGTCACTGCACAAGTTATCTATCAGTATTATTTGACTTCATCTTTATCAGCAGAATAGTTTCTAAATCGTAATTTTAAAAAATGCAGCAGAGAAAAATAAACATTTACTCTTATTCTTCCAATGCAGGGCTCTGATGAACACCAGGCTGGTAGAGTGAAGAAGAGGGGAAAACAGAAATGAAGCACGACGTCAGAAAACTTGAATAGACTTGAATAAACATGCCAATCTTCTGAACAATCTGCTAACTTTGTTTCATTCAGGTTCATAGAATCACCTTTTTCACTAAACCTGACAGCAGTTTGCTCCCATTTAAATACACGTGTAAACAGTTTGTGGGGCTTGTTAGACCTGGATTAATTAGACCATTTCCAGACTTAAAATGCATGTAAACATGTTAGAACTTCAGTAAATGCACAGGTATTGGTTGATGTTGTACTGAGGGCTCACTATGAACTGATCAAGATTTTGCAAACCAAACTGGTCATTGGCTAGTTTTCCCGCTCATTTTCAGTCCAGTCCATGCACCAAACCAGTCACTTATCACTGATTTATGAATCATTTAAGTATAAAAATGACATCTAACTCAAAAGATAAATCTGCATTGTCTAGAAACAAAAGCTAACTTAGAAAAGGATCTATTTTAAATAGTCTCTTTATAAACTATTGAGTTTATTGTGAAGACAATTTGCAAACAGACTCTAGCAGAAAACTTTGGAATTGTCCTTAAAAAGTAGAAATCTCAACAATGTGGAGGACAAATTGATTGGCAGGCCTAAAAAAACAAACATATATACATATATATATATATATAGAGAGATAGAGGTTTCAAAAGAAAGCTGTGACATGTTATTCAATGGTTTTACAGATGTTTAAAGAGGTGTTATGCAGGTAAATATCTCAGGAACCTACAGTGATGAGACAGACATCTTTGTAATCAGCAGTCTCTGCTTTCATGACACCTGGTTTGTTTGAAATGGAGAAAATAGCAGAAGCTCTAAAGTGGACAGTGCTGCTGTTCTTTTTACATTCCCATGTTGGTGTTTGAGTCGTTTCATTTGGGTGGCAGTGATTGGTAGTCTATAAGCAGTTTCTCCCTTGGATTTTAGTATGCTGTATTAGTGTGGGTGCTTCCTAGCGTGTGCAAAGACTCTGTACTGCATGTACCTGCAGCCCTCTAGAGAGGGCTGTAATGCAGAAGAGGTAAAGAAAACCTGATACAGGACCTGAGAGTTGCATCTGGATCATCAGTTGATCCATCTACTGTTCACTGAAGCCTTATAAGAAATGGTCTGCATCGAAGATATCCTATCAGGAAGCCATTCTTGCCAAATGATGCAAAAACTGGACTGAAAATCAGTGATAACAGAACTGATGGAGTGATGTTAGGGACCGTTACAGGACTCAAATGACCAAACAGAAAAACAGTGTTTCTCATAATTATTTAATCACACATACATTTACATCATGCAGTCAATCCAAAACTGATCTCATCAACTTCCCATCTCCGTCCATATCAGAGCCCTGCTACTTGTGCCCCAGTTCTCCAGGAATGATCCAGTACCATGTCCACTGATAGATCCCCAAAACTGTCTTTAAAAATTGACCAACTATTACACAGTAATAAAAAAAGAGTGGCTACACTTTTGTTTCTTTAATTTAGAATCAATGCAAAATTTAATTTAGATAGACACCACACATATTCTTTGCTGTATTCTTTTTGTTAACCCCCCCTCCCCATTTAATATCCAGTTTTGGTGGAAGGTCAAAGGATAAACATTTTGAGGTCCATGCTGCAAAGTCTTAACTGATCTAGAAAGTTACACATACAGACGCTTTAGATAGACATCCAACACTGCCCTGTCATAGATCGGGGGAGAGCTACTCCGTTTACTTGCAGCTTGTAGAAGATAATTCTGATGTCTTGATTAGTTGTTCTTAACAAGCAGCTTCTTTAAAAGGCCTTTGGAAGCTTCTTTTTCCACCTCCAGTCAAGAACAGCCATACATAGAGTGTTTCTTCCTTTCTTTCTGAGTGCAGATATTGTGAAGAAGTGCTATTAAACCCAACCTTCCTGTTTTGAGGACAGGTTTTAATATGACACCTTTGAGTGAAACACTATCCCTCTTTTCAGGCTAGATTTGTTCCACCGGCCCTGGCCGAATACTGTATCCCATCAACAGAGAATTCTTTAATCTGTATTTCCAAAAAAAAAAAAAAAAAAGCTTCTGTCCACTTCACTTACAGATTCACAAATAGCTGTTTGAGCTTTTCTGAACAAAACTTCAATGGGGAAATACACTTGAGAACCAAACGCCAGGGTAACAAAAGCTTAGAGAAAAAAAGTATGGCAGGACTCCAGCTATAAACGCACCCTGATCACTCCTGCCAGTCAGCTGATATACAGTGTATTTAACAGTATATTGCACTTGCACAAGATGTTAGTGTTCTCATGCTGGGGGTTACAGTCACAATAAGCTTTCTGCAAATGCACCAGGGTTTCACAAGGGGAAAAATGTGGTGGGACTTTAAAAAAAAAAAAACAAAAAAAAAAAACACAAACAAAAACAAAAAAACCCCAAAACAAACAAAAACTATATATATATATATATATATATATATATATATATATATATATATATATATATATATATATATATATATATAAAAACACAAGAAATCCTACAACCCCCCACTAGATTTAGTTAAATACAACCTTCCTCCACATGATGACTGAAGGTTAATGTGCAATTTCAGACCCCTGCTCTCCCTGACTGGCTGATCAGAGGCAAGGGTCTGATCCGTTGACTGACATCCCAACCCATCGTTCCCCTTCAAAAACAAAAGAAAATCTACACCATCTATGGAACAACAGTTACAGTACATAAAACCCAGCATAATAAGGTCTTAAATCTACAAGAAACAAACAAAATAAAATGGTATGGGAGGAAGACAAAAGAAGCGAGGCACCCTTGAAAAGAAACAATGACACAGTGGGGATTAAACCGTATCCGATTCGTTGGGTTTATGACTTCGAGAAAGGTCCTGGATATGTGAGTGAGGGCAGATGAGGGAGTGACAGGGACCCAGTGGACCAGGACAAGGATTGTGTGCTATCTCAGTCTAAATGCCTGCAGTCTATGTGCTCCAATGTGCAGAGATATAAATAGCATCCATTAACACAGCTTTATTAACCTCTGAGAGAAGTAAAAACTGTTTATTTAGCTACTTAGCAAAGGCTAAAAAGTTGAAGTTTGTTGTGTTAACTGAATCATTCTCTTTCCTTCCATCTCTCTACATTCGTCACATCTCTCTTGTCAAGCCACCGATAACGAGTATAGTTTTTATTTTAACTTAATGATAAAAACAATTGGCCTCCACAGGTATTAAGTTAAATACATCTACAGTACACTATCGCACATCTTGGCTTGTCATTTAATCCTTCTTTTTAGCCGCATCCCAGCTGTTTCCTTACAGCTTTCTCTCTAGGGAAACGTGTGCAGTAGTGCCAATTTTACATCTGTACAACAAGACCGGACAGAACAATAGTGCTCGACACCATCTAGTCAATTCAAAACATTTTTTTTTTTTTTTTTTTTAGTTTCTTTTCTTTAAGAAGCATGTAAAATCTATCCAGAGAAAAGTGTGGTTAACAACTGATAGTGAAATGTACAGAGGCTAGCCTAGACGAGCTATTTCTTGTGGTAGGGTCTCCTCTTCATTTTTATTTAATCTTTTTTTGGTCTTTTTGTTTTGTTCTAGGTGATTATTTTCATTTATTTTTCGGATCTTGCTACCAGTTACATTCAGCTTGGCACAGTGCAGAACTACTCGCACGAAGACGACGGATGACGACAGACTGTGCAAAACAAAAGCGAAACCGAAGCTACACATTCGAACTGCGCACGGTTTCACTCGCCAAGGCTGCGCTCAAGACTGCGTTTGGTTCAGTGAAGAAGAATATTATTATTCTGCCTTTTAAATTACAATTACTTTTTCATTTTTACTTTGTAAAGTTTTTTTTTTTATTATATCCCGTAAGAGAAAAGAGATAATTCATGATGGTAATGGGTGAGGGTAGGTGGAGGGTGTGGGGGCTCGGGGGGGAGCTGGAGCTGTACAGGCCGGGAATATTTATATATATATATTTATAATTCAGGACTCCTTTGTGGCTCTGAAGCCGCGACGAGGAGCCGTTTGCTGTAATGGAATGACAGGTTGTCTGGGTGGGCAGGTGGGTGAAAATGGCTTCTTCTGTCGGTGTTGTTCTACGGTCTCGCTGCTCCTCAGCTGCAGGGTAAAAAAAAATAAAAATAAAAAGGAAAACCATCAATAAACTTTACTTTTAATGAAACATAAACTGTATAAAATCAGCATAAACTGAGGTGGGTTTTTAAGGAAAATAAAGCTAAAATACTAGAAGAATTAAATATTGCACTGAGTTTTAAAGGAAAGGAAAGTAAATATGTAAAAATGCTGAAGATTACATCCAGCCACTTCCTCTGCTGCGATCAGTCTTAAATTCCTTGAAAACTAAACCGTGTTTTTCTGCTCACTTCTTGTCGGGCTTGCCGGTGCCCCCTCCCCTGATAGACACTGTCTGGCTGTTCTGGTAGAAGCCTCCTCCACTGCGGTTGATATTGGGATGAGTGGGAGATGCCACTGGTTGTTGCCCGGGTCGGATGGGTTTGGCTGATGAGGAGAAGAGGAAGAGCTTAAATGAAGGCTGATGCAAAACAAATGCAAAATAACCCAGTGTATGAAGAATATTTATAGTCGAGAAAGAAAAATGTCACAAATAAATAAAAAAAAGTCAATCAAAAAACTTCTGATTTGCAGGTTTTCTCCATAAAAACATTTAACATTATTTTAGAACTCAAAGCCAAATGTTTAACTCTCTAGAACTCTCAATTTCTCACCTCAAATCTCATGATGAGAAATCTGCATCAAGTTAAACCCAAAGAAACAAAATCACTTGTTCTCTGCTTGAGATTAGATATTGATACTTGGGTTTGTGACGTTACTTCCAACACATAAACTGGAATAAACCACCCTTTAACGTTGTTCGGCCTTCCTAGCTTTGGAAATTTCTCATTCAGAAAGTGGTTCAGCTTTGTGCTGGTTTTAAATGTCTCATGTTCAGGTCAGAGTGGAAATATTTGGCCTCTTCATCTTTAGTTTTATCTCCACCCAACTTTAAATCCAAAAAATGCTGCGTTTACAGTTCCTTGAAAGTACCACATTCAAACTCTCCCTCTTTTGCTTTGTTGTTAACCATTATCATCATAAGTTATATAGTATATATAAGTTATATAGTCCAGGAGAAATCAGGAACAACACAACACCAGTACTTTGTCTAATGTTTTATATCCAAACTGGGAAATCCCACTTCTAATTACCATTGCGCAATTTGCCTGTGGCTGTGGAAAGAGCTGGAAAATGATGGTTTAAAATAAGTGGCTTACTGTGGTATTTTGAGCAATGCGTGACAAAGATAATTCATCATGACTTCAGAAAGCTGTGTCAACAAAAACACATAAAATTGCCCCTAATGTTTGTTAAATGCGCAACCGACCCTCAATTAGAAAGTTTAAAAAAAATTGGATAATCTGTTATAGAGAGGTGAGAGATAACTGATCCACTTACAAAAAAACAAAAACAGAACTTCACTAACCAATCTGAGCCGAATGTCCCCTCCTGGCCATGTTCTTGGCCCTGACGGCCTCCTTGATGCGGTCCACCTCCTGCTGGTAGCGTTTGCGGTCGCGAGCAGCGTTCTCCTTGGCTTCCTTCAATGCAGATTCCAAGGCCTTGACCCGCTCAGCCGTAGCACGAAGACGCTTTTCCAGTTTAGGAAGTTCACAGCGAAGGTCTGCATTATCACGAACCAGCTGTGGGACAGTTTGCATGGATTTAAAATCATTTATTTCTTGGCTCTCCTCCACAGATTACCACTAGAAAGAATAGGTTAAGTAAAGGCAGCAATAAGAGGAAAACAACATCCTGATGCAAAATCATCAAGTCATGTTAAAGACAACATCACAGGGAAATAACCATGTTGGAGAAGTAGATGTTTAACTCCCACCTGTTTGTGAACCTTGGTGAGTTGCTCAAGATTGTTCTCAAGAAAGGAGATTTTCTGTTTTTGTGCTGCGCTGCCTCCCGTGTCGTCAGAGTCCATTTCAGCACTCTGCACAAAATAATACATCACAAACAAACAAGTATCAACAATGAGTTCAGATCAATGCCCAGTCCTCCAACTGCACCCTCTCAGTTAACACCACAGTCCTACTGTTTATTCAGATATCAGTACAGAGATCAGTTAGAAAACAGAGCATATTGTACATGGTGTTTGCTTTGGTGTGCTCAAAATTCCATCAATGGATTCTTGTTACTATTAGTGTGATGAATGGCAATATGGCTGACCTTTTTCACCCTGGTGGCCAGGTCCTGAACAAAGAGTTTTCTCAGGTTGTGCAGAGTCTGCAGCTCCTTGGCCTGGAATGAAAGGACAAACAGACCTTTGATGCAACTATAGAGGAATTCTAGACCAACAATGAAAGTAAATTCCACTAATATATCATGATCCAACATAATCATTGATTCAGACTGCTGTCCTTAATTAATGAGCAGAAAGCCATTTCTCAATGACTTTTATCAATGGTTAGATTAAATGGACTCACCACTGTCTCTTCCAGACCCTTCAGATCCTGTCTGGCTTGCTCCCTTCTGTCCTGCATCACCCTGAACAACACCACCACCACACATTTCAAACGGTTAACATGTGTCACATATGTGGCGTTGCATACATAAATACACTTCATGAACTAAATATAAAGCACAGACAAAAGGAGTGACCAGCAGAAGAACTGTGTGTGTCTGTGTATGTGCACTATCAACGCGTACGTCAGCTCATGCAGCTTGCGGCTCTTCTCCTGGTCGGTGGATTTGAGTTTCTCATGCTCCACTCGGAGTCTCTCCTGCTCCAACATGATCTTCTGGTTCAAACTGGAGGAAAAGAAGCACGATCATTAAGGCCCAACATATTTACCTGTTTTCTTTTAGCTATGCCATCAGCTAAGCAGTTCCTTGCCGTTATGTTGTGTCCCATTATTTTCTCATTGTGAATTTACATCATACATTTACTCCTATGGTAGCAGCAAGAACAGATTTGAGGGTCTTACTCCTGCAGCTCAGTGATGAGTTTCTCCTTGTTGTCCAGCTCATCTCTCAGGCTGCTGATCTGTTTCTGGTGAGCTTCACGATGGGAGTGAATCTGCTTCTCCACTGCTTCCTGTTCACAGAAACGAACAGATCATTTCTATTTTACATCCTAATATTCAATTAATCATTTTACATAACTCTATTGAAGTGAAGTTCCACCTTGGCACAACCAACATGCCACTGAATCAATGCAGCAAATAGAACCTGATTAGTTATTTATTATATAGCAGTATCTAATTTTTCTATGTAAAAATGTATTTCTGTAGGCTGAAAAAAGAATGTATACTTCATTAATGAAAACCAGGAACGTACCTTGACTTCGTTTGCAGTCTGGATCTCGTTTTCTTTCTCCATAGCATGAACTTTCTCTGTAAAACATAAATAAAATGAAGATAGAAATTCATGTTACATAGTTTTGACACAAATACACACAATCAAGAACAATGTTCTTTATAGAATTGAACTGTCATTGACTTTAAACCATGTTAAATGACGTCTTGAATGCCTTTTAAGCTCATGATATGTTACATTAATGAGTTCTTCTTCCAAAATATGTTGTGTACATGAAAGTAAAATAACAGTCCCACACGCTAGCTGTACAAATGTAAAACATGGTTTTGATGAATGAGATTGCTTTCAACATGTTGCAGTTTAAATACTATTAGGCCCTGTTCAGCACCAACACAAATATGTTTATGTCTGCCTGCACTTGGCATTAAAATTCATCCTCTCAGGTGTCTCTATAAACCACAGGAGACTGGATCACAGTTATCTTACCTATATGCACACAAGCAAATGTTTATGACAATTTTTTGTAAACTTACAAACACATTCAATAACTTAAACTGTTTATACATACGCAAATATTAATGTTAAGTTTGCCTACATTACACAACAGATGTAATATCAAAAGAAGTAAAAGAATTAAAATAACATTGCAGAGCTCAGCATCTGTTCAGCTCAGCTGACTAAGGACACATGAGAAGAGAAACTGTTAAACTATCTGCAGTTTTAATTAAGTACCAGTCTGATAAAAGCTAAACATATGCTCAGAATGAACAGCGACACGTGGTGCAGTTTATAACACCTTACATTTGTTCACTGTGGCTGCAGAAATCAACTTAAGGAGCGGCTGGTTTTCTGTGACTGAAAACCTATGAGAGGGACGCTGCAACATTTATGTTAACCAGGTACTAAAAGCCCTTTCAGATTTCATTCTACCCACAAAACAAATGTTTATATATGAGTGCTGCCTTTAAACTAACTCTTTCCTCAAACAGTGGCATACCCTGAGCACTGAGCTTCACAAGTTCCTCATTGAGAGAGTCCACGTTCTCCTCCAGCTGCCTCTTCTTCTGCTCCACGTTCTGCAGATACTCAGTCAGGGACTTGATCTTTGCCTCATGCTGTGCACAAAAGGAAAATAAATACGTACATACATTATACATTTGCGTGATCTCTAAGAGAAAATGCCCAGTAAAATCACAAAGATGCAGAATTCATGTCATATGAAGTTAGTTCCTCTGTACCTGGGAGATACGGAGCTGACAGGCGGCCAACTCCTTCTCATTCTCATCCATCTTCTTGTTGCTCTCTGACTGGATGCCCTCCAGCTGCTTGCAGCGTTTCACCATCGTCTTAACCTCTGACTTCATTTTGCTGATGTACAGACGGGCCACCGTGAACTCCTCGTCAATCAGACCGCTGCCACCCTCGTGTTGCTGAAAGGCCACAAGAAAAAAGTGAAGATGACAACAAGGCAGAAGGAAAACAATGAGGTAAAAAAATCAATGAGAGATGATGAATGAGAAAATACTGAAACCTCCTTAGTACCTTAATGTCATTGCTGCCTACGGCAATGCCAATCTCAGCTAGGTCTTTGAGCAGTGAAGACATCATCTCAGTCACCCTCTTCTTCTGGTGGTTGGACATCTCTTTGAGCTTCTGGAGCTCAGAGTCCAAAGAGGACAGGATGGACTGCAGGGAAGACAAACGTTTATTTTCATTACCTTATAATTCATCAATAATGAAATTGTAAAACAATAATTTGTCTGGCCTGCCTCTAACTGTAACTAAACATGAAAATGTTCAGGTGTTTTTCATATCTAGAATCAACAAGCTTGACTATTAAGTGGAAAACTGACAAAGCACCTGAACGGGAACAGTTTCTCTGCAGTTACAGTAAACAACACATACACACAGCGAATAGCTGGTTACCAACAGAAACAGGATGGCTGCAGGTTTGTTGTGACATTTCCCCACAGATTCAATCCAGAAAAATTTTGAGAATGACGGCTGGGAACACGGCTATCGAAGTGGTTTTGGGCTGTGCCAAAGATTTGTTGACACAAGTTGGGCCAAACTGTACAAACCAGATCAACTAACAGAGTCAGACAAATGAACAGCACTAAGGAGTCTGGTTAATTTTTAAAACAAAAAAGCATGTCTATGCTATCAACTTCACAGCAGAAAGGACAGATAATGAGAAGTAACTGCTTTAAATGATCTATTTTCATTATACTAGTACTAATAATAGTAATTACAATAGTGCTGGAATATTTAAAACCCGCATAGACGTTATTTTTCCAGTCTGATAGAACCAGTACAGTTATACATGCTTAAATTCAGCCAATGAAAAATAAAGTCGATAAAAGGACGGAACAAAGCCACACCCAAGGTTAAAGATCATTTTTATCCATTAACCATCCAGTATAGAAAGGAGTCTGTCACCAGCTTTTCATGACTAAGTCCACACTATAATAAAGTGTCACATTACTCTTTACAACCTCACAATCTATGCAGCCATGTCCTGAAGCATCATTTGCATTTCCCTGTGGAAAGGACTGTAGCTGCTTACAATGGTGAAATGTCCTTTAAAAATGACTGGTTAACAGATGAGCACATCATGTGAATGATGGCATTTAATAAAGTCCTTTTTCACCTCACAGCGAACTTTTACAGACTTGTGAAAGGATTTTATACATTTGGAAAATAAATATGCACCAGATTTAAATGGCATGTTTGGGTGAAGTGTCAGTGGTAATATAAAATACTGCTACAATTGAAGTATAAGGAGTGTGTGAGCATGTAGATATCTGTTCACGACTCACTGATTTTTGGCTAAGCTCCTCACTGATGGCCTCAAACTCCTTGGTTTTATCCTCCACCTCTTGACTCTTCTGATCATAGTTGACAGCCAGCTCCTCCAGTGCCTGCAACACCTCCTTCACTTCCTCCTTAGAGGCCTCGTTCTCAGCTTGCAGGCGGTTCAGCTCTGCCTGGAGGTTCTCATGGTCACGCCGAGAGGAAGCAAGAAGCTGTGCAAGAAGAGATGGGCAAAGATGGGTTTGACTATTTGTGAGAATGATGGAATAAAAGAGTTTGCAGTAAGATAACAGATTACAAAGCAATAAAAACACAGTCTGACAGCTCTGTTTCCTCACACCTGTTAACTACAAAGATCATGATTTCATTCTGCACCTGTGCTTTTCTCCATCTGCTCAACCTCAAGTACTCACCTCCTCCTGGTCCAGCATCTGCTGCTTCAGCTTCTCAGCCAGTTGGCTCTGCTGGTTGATTTCCTCATCCTGTAAAGCAAGAAGACACACAATACCATTAACATTCACACCAGGTGTCGAAGTAGCGATGAAGCCTCAGTGCAGGAGTTGGCTCTCAATATTTATGTGGTATTACTCCAGTAATCTACTAAATCAAATGTCCTTGAAAAGAAAACACAGGATTTGCTTAAAAACACCCATGAAGCGGTAAATGTATTTTTTTCCATTTGTTTCCACCCTGGTGATAAAGCATCCCTGTATATTTGCAGACCTGCTACCTGGAACAACAAGCAATGTCTAAAGATTCATTTTTACAGGCAGAAATCAAAAAGATAATCTTTACATTTGTTGGCTTGAGATGTAAAGATGACTCAGCTCATCTTTCTCTACACTTTCAATTTAAGATAAACAGGAAGGGAATGAGAAGCCTGGACAGTAAAAGGAAAGTCTGTATGAATCAGTCTAGTGCATCCTGGTTTAAGTAGGTGAGACATTCAAGGCATTTAGTACATGAACTCTTCTCTTGTTTCAGTTTTTACGTTTTGTGTAAAACTCAACGACTAAATTTATTTATTTAGTTTATTGAAAAGGGACTATGCACATTAACTGAAATTTTACTCTGGATTTAAAATGTAAATGTGCCAGAGTTAGCATCTGTACTCCCATTGGCAGGTCAACACAACAACATCCAGAACATACATTACAATAAAGGAAAAAAAAAAGCAATATTAAAGTACTTGGTGATATAAAAACAACATATTATAGTAACAGATGTGGTAGGCTTGTTATTCATGAGTGCATGTTTGATTACTTTTAATCCATTTCTTAGGTTTGGTTTTAACAATTGGGATAGCTGGTGCTTTTTCTTAATTAACTGGGAAGACGGTTCCCGTAGTTTGTGGTCCTCATTGATAAAACTGTACGACAGTCTCCTCTGATGGTTGCTATACCACTGCTATCCTTCTGCTTTACAAACTCATTGAGTGGGGGAGGTGCAAGCCCATGTAACATCCTAAAAATAAGTAAAATGTAAAAGATTTTAAAATAAATTTTTTTTTTTTTTTTTACAATATGGCAGTGATGATACCTGCTGGGTTTTTGATCCAGCACTTTCAGCGTTTGTTTATAAAGGGTCTCTGTTGGTTTTAGAGTTGTCCGGTTTGCTGGAGACCAACTTGTAAAGCAGTGTGTAGGAAAGGATCATACATACAGCATACATGAAGAGGTTACCTGCCTCTACTGTTAAATACAGCCTGATGCTTAAAAAAATGCCAAATTAACTGCACCTTAATCAAAACATTCAAAAAACTTGACAAATGTATTGAAACTTTTCTGAATTAACTCTTGTCACCAGCTTCTGCTTTGTGTTCTCCGTCACCTTATCATCCAGCTGTTTGTAGAGCTTCGCCAGTTCAGCCTCACACTTGTCTTTCTCCACATCTGTGAGGCGAACGCCGGGCATGTTGGGCGTGGAGGCCGGCTTGTCGTTGATTATGTTGTCCAGGGCTAGCACCTCGGCGTTGGCCTTCTCTTTGTCAAACTGCTCCTCTACTGGCACACTCTCCCCTGCAATGAGACAGGTGAACACACATGTTCAGTAGGTGTGTATGGATGACACTCGGACTGTTTACATTTTTCCAAGACGCTGCCTCACCATTCCTCCAGCGGTTGAGCTCGTTCTCCAACCATGTGATGGTGTTCCTGAGTGTTTTATTCTTCTCTTTCTCCCTCTCATACTTCTGCTTCCACTGCTCTGCTGTCAGCTCAATATTCACTGTCACGGTGTTCTTGATGGTCTTTGCTCTGGATTTAGAGAATATACAGTTAATCCAAACTAAAGAATGTATGGTACACTATCCCTCCCAAAAAACAACAGACGCTAGATAAAGTAAATGTAGCATCCCTGAATTTATTTGGATATTTTGGTATAAAATAAAAAATAAAAAGTATTTTAATAGTTTTAAAATGTGTTTAATGATATTGTACCTTAATAAAAACATTCAAAAAGCATGACTAATGTATTTACACTTTAACTGATTTATATAAATTACATGCAGCCAAGTAATTTTGACCAAAGTGACAAAGCTATTGCTCTCCTCTTGGCCAACTAACCTTTGTCCGAACATTAGGGTGGATTTAGTTTCAGCCTCATTAAAGGAGGAAGGTGAACAGCAAATGACTATGGTGGTTCGACAGTTACCACCCAAAGAGTCCTGAAGTATACGGGTCATCTTGCTGTCTCTGTAAGGGATGTAAGCCTGAACATAAAGAATACAAAAGATACAGGAGCAGTTGAAAAAAAAGCACCCAACATACACATTTAACTATGATGATAATTACTTAATTAAGATTTCCATAACCATTTCATACCAACGGTTGATGTGTGTTTATAGTTACTGATAAAAGAATCAACAGTCTCCTAAAATTGTGGACATTTTGTCAAAATACATATGACACACACCACAGTTTTAAAGAAGAACAAAAACCAAAACCAGTCTGACATTTTCTAAACTACAATGTTTCCCTCTGCTGTCCTGAAACTAAAGAAAAGGCCATTCTTTGGCATCACCATCACTGAACCAACAACAGCTTATGTTTCTGCTCTCACAAATTTAGCCAAATTAGCCTGCAGGTAAAATAATGACAACTTGATACGTGATTAATACTGGTAAAAACAGCTAAACCACAGCAGGCTGTTATCATCCTTCACAAGGCTTTATGCTCAGCAAGTCATCTCCCAACAAAAACTCATTTGTTCTAGACCACCATAAATATATGATCAGCTGTCTGCCGCAGGTTGTTTACAGAGAGAATAAACTCGAAAACAAACCAATACTTGATCAACGTGAAAAGGATGAAATTGGGATAAAAAGCTAAAACAAAACACTGCTTGGAGGAAAGTTTTTATCTCCTCAAGTTATTTCTACAGCAAATAACAAAGCACAAGAAGCAAAGAAACTTCCATACTAAGAAAACTAAAAAAAAAAAGTGGTTTTCATCATGCACACTATGGCTCAGGGCTGTGCAGCTGGTAAGCTGCTCAGGCTCCTCTGCTGCCTGCCTTCATCAACAGCAATGCCTTTAATTTCAAGATGCTACGTCTAAAAAATAAATAAAAATAAATATTTAATAATAATAATAATAATAATAATAAGGCTGCAAAAGATTCAACACTCACTGAGATAACAAACCTGTCACACAGTACCTTAGTAACAGTAGACAAACTTTTGACTATAATAAAATAACAAAAGACACAGAAAGTAAACGATATAACGCAGCAAAAATGTATGAAGCAACTCAAACAGTTTGAAGTCTGTAGAATTAAAGAGGAGCTACTGACCGATCCCTCAGCCAATGCAGAGATGACGTTTCCCAGAGATGACAGGGACTTGTTGATGTTCTTGGCCTCATCCAGCACAGCTCCCTCTGCACCCGTTTTACTGACCTGCACATTACAGAGCATAACCCAAGTTTAATATAAATTCTTAATGGTTGTGACAAAGAATTAAGTGTAATCTGACCCCAGAGTGGATTACAAACAGACAATACATGGTGAGTGTAAATCACAAAAGTGTGAGGATGTTACAGCTACTTTATAGTGACTATGGCTGATTATACCATATGTATGGGAGATGCTTCAGCTTACCTTTTCACTACCAGCAAGATCCACCAGGTACAACTTTCCACTGAGCTTTTGCTCGGTCTGAGTGTTCTCCTGTTTAACATTTATCAGGAAGATACTGTGACTCCTGGAGCTGTGTTCGTTCATGTCTGAGGAGAGCAGACATGAACGGTTAAAAGCCATCTGCCTCAAAAACACAAGCCTCCAGACAAAGACTGAACACAGATACTTGTTAAAAGTGAAAAATGGTATCTTACTTGTTACTGCTACATGTCTGTTAGATTTGCCTTCATCGATTGTATCCATGACCTCGTCTGGGCTGCAGACAAATCTTTCAGTGCAACCCTTTAAAAAAACATAAGCAGAACATAAATTATGTTTGTTAACTTCTTAACTGGTTTTACTAGATTTTTGACAAGTGACAGAAAAGTCAGTCTCACCTTGACATAAGGTACTCTGTTTTTGTCTTCATGGACTGATAAATTGGTCTTTGACACTGCAAACAGAAGAGAGGAAAAGCATTTGACACACCTTTCACTAGCACTACATAGTATGCTGAGGACATACTGCTGAATTTTAATGCCCCCCAAAAATGGTATTCCATATCGGTGCTTGCATGTTTATTCTTTGTTTTCATTTGATTGAATATCTCATCTTAATTTCGGCAAACTGTCTTGATATCTTCAGTACCTTTTCATTTAACAAAATACAGCAAAGAAAACATGAACCTCCTTTTAGTGACCAAAACAACTATAATTAAACTGACTAACCAAATATTTCTGGCTTTAAAACCAAGTTGGTGCCATCTGTAACTTAGGACAGGAGAAATTTCACCAGATAAAAGTCCTGCTTATTACCATCTGTTTAGAAAATCATGTGTTTTTATGTGCTGCACATGTGGAATAACATTTGCAGCTACGACAAGGTCATTTTTTGCCCCACCATGCTAATAACAAAACTGCTCATTCTCTTCTTCTATTTCACAGGCTCTTGAAAGCTTGTTCTATCAGTTATGACAATTTGGTAAAATAAAGGATAAATAAGATGGATTCAGAGCCGACCATCACAGCTACATACCATCCAAAAGATCCCGGATCTTGTCTAGGTAGATTTCAAAATATGAAACCTGTGAACAAAGAAACGGTTTCATTATGTGTCAATACAACAAAACAGACTCTGCGGGTGTCTTGTTTAAGACAACTGATCAAATCTGCAGTACACTACTAAATAGATAAATAAATCTTAATAAAAATTAAATAATGCACCATATAATGCATCAACATCTACTTCATATGACAGGCAGACAGTTAAAGGTGCTTTAAGTGTTTAAATTCACATTTTTCAGACATTATGAGCTGCAACATAAAAGAGCTCAAGAAACGATGAGTCACACGGGAAACATGATGCAGCAGTAGAAAATGTTAAATATCAGCTTCCTCTTTCACTTAAAAGTAGGAAGCAAAAAGCTTGTTTCTTCTGAGCATATTACTTGACTCTTAAGGATTAAAAATCAACCTTGTAATTTGATGGATGGCATTTGTTAAACCACTGCAGCCTGACTAATGCTTTGGGAGTGCAAGACTATATCCTTTCTACTTACTTTGATATGAAACTCCAGGTTTTCATCCATGGAATAGATGTAGTTGAAGATATCTTGCACTATCCTGGGGATGATCCCCATTGAATCTGTGTCATGGAGATTCCCCTGCGATCACACCACAAAAAAAATGTAAATGCAACCATGGAAAGGGAAGAATATTCAAACAAGACTTTTTAATCAAAAACGGTTCTTGAAAATCACCCTTACCTCCATGGTGTGTGTTTTGCCAGATGATGTTTGCCCATAAGCAAAAATGGTTCCATTGTATCCCTCAAGAACATCTACAAAACATGAACATGAAAGATCCAGACCCCTTTGTTTATGCTACTAAAACAATGGGCTGTAAACAACTGTAACACCATTGTAAATATCAATGTAGACCAAAAGTGAGATCTCACCTTTTACAATCTTTTGGGCACAGGCGTTGTACACTTGTTCTTGTGTTGTATTTGACTGAAAGACTCTGTCAAACATGTATGGTTTACCCTGGGATAAAGACAAGAAGTAAAAAAAGTGAGTGACAGATTTAATGGATATTTGATTTAAAATACTATTTGTCATAATTCTTTCTTTTCTTTTTTTAACAGATCAATGTGTGATATCTTTACAAGACTGGTAATTTGTTAAACAGTGAGTCACAGTGGAATGAGTTCAATAAAATTAATCTTATAAGTGTTTCCTAAGAAAAACTGCCAAACTAGTTTATTTATTCTGCATTTTCAGAGGCAGTGGTTTGTTGTTTATAAAGAAAAAAAATCACTACAGTACGAGACATGAAAGCCAACACAGTCTAGAGAGGTTTAATGAGAAAAAGGGTAAGTGTACGCAGACCCTATAAACCCATGAAACATTTATTCTCTGGAGTGAGATTCATGGTAGCTGTATCATCCTTATTCCATGCAATGTTATAAATTTGTGGTCCTCTAACAGCCTGCAGCCCTTAGCGGTAACACTACACATAGTTTGTATGATTGGTTGAAAGTTAGGTTGGGGCGGAAAGGAACCGATAACAGATTTCATAACAGAAAACACAAAGTTCCAATTTAGGAGCTGTCGACTTCCGTCAAGCAGAGTATAGCTGACTGTGATCCTACAGACTTGTCAAAACTTCAAAGCACAACTCAAGTGAGATAGAGATCAATATATGGATTTAAGAGGCAACAGCATGGGCAAGAAAACTGATGCCACAAGCAATTCTGAGTATCAACTAACATGGCATACTGTTTAAGGAAGTTTGAAGTCCCAGCTGACTTGTCTCATTTCCAGCATTATGGGTGGAGCTCTAGCTAGATTGTATTTTACATTTAAGTAAAGAACACCCTAAGTAGTGATACTGAAGGTTTTAAAACAGTCATGTCTTGGAGAAAGTTTAGTGTTACCACCTGAACAGTCACAACAAGGTGAGAATGTCTGGGAAACAGCTGTCGTCACCTTGACTGATTAGGGCTTACTGGTTTTGGGCCAGTGACACAGTTTAAACACATTTTCTATTATGATGTAAAACCTGCCTGGCACTGAAAGCTACAGAATGTTTACAAGTAGATATTATTCACAGTGCTACAGCCGAGACGTCCTGAATTTAGTCACCAGCTCAGGATTTCTCCACCATAACTCCTCTGTAATACTCATAAGAAGCATTTGTAACTCATTCCAGAGAGCAACATCGTGGCAATTAACCCTATCCAGAACATGAGGGATGAGCCACAATCAGTACTGGCAGACACGGTCACCGAATAATAGCGATGTTTTAGCTGTCATTGTTACTGCTGCTACTGGCCTTGTTACTTAAACCTCTGTTTTATGGGATTACTGGCTGAAATTGCCATTACAGTAAAATGTGTCGTTGGTGTGTTCATAAGTGCCGTCACACTCCTCCACTCCTATTAGCTTTGTCATGATACTGCCAGGGTAAGCTACTCAGGAGAGACTGCAACACACAGGTCTAGTCCAAGGTTATTTTTAACATTTCACATAATTACCATGTTAGAAAACATTAAAATAACTGCAATGATGCTGCTATAGGTTCCTATTCATATGGAAAAAGAAAGTGTTGATTTTTTCATGTTACTTGTTTAAATGCAGTAAGAGTACCTTTACTGATGTCTCTAATCTTTTGTCATTTTATCTCTCATGCACTTCCAAACATACACCATCTAAAAGTAGCAAATGTATATTCTTGTGGAGGCATCCTTGGCTACTATATAAAAATAGGAAACATGACAGCAAAGCAAGACTGAATGACCTGTTATTGTGTACAAATGACAAAGAAGCAGCGGCTGCCTAAATAATTCACCTGCTGCACACTTGCAAGGCTAGATTGGCAAATCAAGCTTGTAACAACATCCATGCCATCTCATCCGGAAACTTCACCTCCTTCCTTTTTTGGCAAAAGACTAGCAGGGCCTTCAAGTGAAATACAACTGAGTATAAATTCAGTGCACAGATATGCTCTTGGACACAAACACTGACTATATGAAACATTCACAACCTTCAAATGAATAGAGCATCAAAACACCATCACTATGTTCTGAACTACAGGGACTACTTGGGGCATCTTGAGACATCTTGATATGTAGTCGGCTACACTGTCACTGTCGGCTAAGTGATGATGCACTGGTGCTAAGGTTTCAGTTCCAGCAAAAAAAAAAGATCACACCCTAGATTGTCTCAAAATGCATAAAAATATACAAGCTAACTGAGCCAACAATCATCACTAAGAGCATCAGCAAAACAAAGTGCATCACCAAAATAATTACCCTCCACACCCAGAGAGATTGCCCAGTACCAGCCAACAGCCTATTCTGATTGGATGAACAGCTGGTAACCAGGAGAGAAAACAAGGGGATTACCCAAGAGGCCCCTGCTGCTGCTTATGGGCATTTTAAGTGCTATACTTCTCAAAGCAGATGCAATGGCAGACACAACTAGCTGCCGGCTTGCAACTCTCACAATGTGCACTGGTATTTTGGCACACTGAACTGGGTAGGGCCATACCACGCCTTAGGGGCACAGACAGTATGATGGTACTAACTAAAGGCCTAAAAACAGTGTCAACAAAGCTGCTGAAGAAGACACCACAGCTACAATGGTCTTCTATGTTGTGCATGACACAAATGAATAGTCCCATTGTACCTCACATTCACTACATAATGTAGTAGTTTAACTCTAAGAAGAGCAGGATTAAAATCAGTTCAACAAAAGCAGGTGCATTTATGAATGGAATATAACATAAGTATATATTGCCTCATAAACTCTTGTGACATCTTTCAATGATGTGTTTCCATTGGTGAGCATATTCTGAAGATGGCAAAGTCCACATAGACAAATACAGTTGGCTGGTATGGCAAACTAATGTTTAACCTTTATTATTATTTAATAAACGCCCCTGGCTTTTGCTTGTAGAGAATGTCAGCCTAACTGTTATGGTGTTTTTTTTTTAAATCCTATTTACAGCTGTAAATAGCAGAAGGCCAAATAATTTTAAAAGCACAACATCTGTAAAGGGTGCTTTTAAAAATAATAATAAATAAACAAATAACACTAAACAACAAACTTATCACATAGGTATATGATGACAAACTATTCAGTATGAATTATTTACATAACAAATTACTTTTTTAATGAAATAAAGTGGCAATAACAAGATATTGCTAGGCATTTCCTCCTTTTGTCTAGGTGGAAATTATACCCATGCTTTTTACACTTATCAAGTTCTGAGATAATGACACTGATGACAAACTTTTGAACACTCCCTAAAGGAACACAGTCATGACGATGTTTTTTCCCTCTCTCCATAAAGCTATGAGTGTGTGACTGAACTGTAATGTGCAGCCACTTAATAAAAAACCAGCTTCTACTTATGTGCCTCCGAATTACGATATCTCAATGCTGCCCTTGTCTGTTCCCTTTTTTGTTATTGAAAGGAGACTTACATTTAATATAGGTCACATGAGTACACTCAACATCAACTACCTTCAACCAGCCACCTGGTCGGTTAGATCATGCTAGCCTTAATTAAGCTACAGTATTAAAACTAGCCGGCTAGCCAAGGCCGGCTAATCTGTCATTTACCAGCTGGCCTAGCCTGCTAGCCAACAGTGTGGTAGCCACTACCAAATCAAAGCTGGCTTACGCTTTATGCTGACGCAAACTCTTCATAATTGATAGGTTTATAGTTAAAGATGCACAGCTGTTCAATAGTTGATGTCATGATACTAATGCAGTGGGTATCGTGCAGGTTTGGCATGCTGACGCTGGCGACATTTTAACCTGTGCCAGCTTAAGTGTTGGTGGCTTTGTTGAATGACAGCTCGCTAGCCATGACAGGGCAACTGCGAATTGTAACATTTTGTGGTAACAGTATGTGGAGTGGCTTTCTGAAATGTGAAATTACATTTCACGACTGCTGTCCATACCATAAAAACCGAGTTAGTGGCCAGTTAAATGGGAGAAAATGTTCCGTGGCGCCTGAAGTTGGTAGGAGCCGAGGGCCAGCGGTGAACAGGTCAGCCCTGCTAACGCTAGCTATCAAGCTAAGGTGCTAACAGCAGTAGCTACAAGACAATCAAAAATGGCGTATAGCTGACTGTGCCGGAGGGCTCAGTCTTATAGGTAGCTGCAGCTCTCCGACTCAAATTAACTCACCCCAATAACAACGGTCTCTTCCCCTTGAAACTTGGGAATGTATCTGTCGCCTCTGGTCACCTCAGAGCTATTCAGGGGCCTGAAACGGCACATCACTTTGATGGTGCACTCCGCCGGGTCGGCCATCTTCCACGGTTTACGAATGGAAATTCACCGATAAAAATTAAAAGTATATCCTGGATCCCAGGGGCGGCCGTTGGGGGCGAAAAGGGAGGCCGAACCCCTCTGTCCCAATCTCACGTGCTAGAGAAGGCAACAAGCAGTCGTGCATTCAGACAAAAATCCCTGTTTTACTCTCAGTCATATTCCCCTCCAGTTAGGAAGCCATGATACCGGTGGATCAGCGACTGTCCGCCTCACCCCTCCTGCTGCTGTGGATGTGGATCGAAATGACGTCACCCCGGCGGCGCTCCCTCTCAAACCAACATCATCAACAAAAACACAAAGCAGGAAAACTAGGTCTCATTCATTGTCAGAACATATACATCAGCTGCACATTCATAGTCCTATTCCATTACAACATTATTTAATCCAAATGGAAATAAAGGTTTTACAATTATATGCAAAATCTGGGAAAATTTGCTATGATTATCTGTTGTTACACACACAGTAGACAAAAAAACTTGGAATATAATATGTTAACATATTCTTGCTTAATACGCACGCTATCAGAGTATTAAGCAGCAGTATAATTATAAATTATATAAAACTGTACCAGAATAACAAAAAAATTTTTTTTATTTTATTGGGACATTAATAACAACAAGAATAAACGTTTTTAAAAAATGGTTGAGATAAGAGTTGACAATGTAGTAACAATAGTGACATCCTCAAAATTAGAAACAGCAATTGGTATACAAACACTTACCATTACACTCCCAAACCAAATGGTAGAAATGACTCAGGCAGGTTTATTTCCACAAATGTTGTTGATAAGATTTATTATAGTACCTGAAATATTTAGTTTACTTAAAGGGTTATAATTTAAATTAGTCAATATCTTTGAATTGTAATCCATAGTCTGAGTCTTTCTACCAAGATATCTATATTAATATCTATATCTATCTATATATCTAGATATGTTTTCAAAACCAATATTTTTTGGCAGTAATGTAAGCACTTCTTTGTCAAATTAGTGGTGTAGTAGTCATCGTGCCAGTAAAAATGTGAAAGACTTGATGTAAATGATGTAATATTGCCTTCTGTTTGTGAATAATATTGCAGGTGGATCTGGTATGAGTAAAATTTAAATATTTGACAGCTCAAGGTATTTCATCACATTTGTTGTAAGCCTGGATTGCTTTGTCATTAATTTGTTGTTTAAAAAAAAGGAAAAATAAATATAATTTGAGGACAGTTTGTGGTTTGAATTCGTACCTTATGGAGATTGCAAGACGCTGGAGGATATCTACCATGATGTTGTGTCTCAGTTCAGCTCTGAATGTTTTTGCTAAATGTTTAGTAAGTTTGATAAAGCTTCATGGCACTGGAGGAACTGACACAATTTCTTTGTTTTCGTGCTGTGGGAGATGTGTTTATCTGATTTGCTTTAAGGGAAATATTTGGAACACTGCTGCCTTTGTTTCAGCCAGCAGGAAATATACTGTACCGTAACTGTAGCCTGTGACTCAGCTGTCCTCAGGACTGTACACTGTGGAAGCTGCAGCTGTGGGATCTCCTCTTAAATAAAAATGCATCATGTCTGACCTCGTTCAACAGATGCCATAATGGCGCAAAAGCCAAACCACGAGTGGCTGAACACATTTTCAGGCCACTCCCTGAAACACTGAAGGATATCCTTTTTCATAGACTGCTTTGCTAATCCAAATACCAGTTTCACTGGCCCACTTCTGTGTTCACAGAGGGAGCAAAAGGGTGTGGTGCTGCTGTGTGAGCTAACAGGGTAGTTAGAATATCACTGAGCAACAAGTCCCCATGGACCACACTGTGTCGGTCCTCATCTGTGGGAGTGTCAGAATTAAATAAGAGCTAAATATTTACCAAAAATTAAAAGCAAATGGTTAATTTATAACACTGCCGCTTCCACCTAAACCCCCTCAACTGTGTAGCAAAAAGCTCAGCATCCAGCTAAGCCTATTATTTGACAGCTGTGTCTTGCTTATTACAGTCATGTAGCGTGTATATTTATTCTCATTATGAATGCAATAAGCTGCAGTGAGTTTATGAGTGCTGACAAATGGGATAAATAACCACTTCATCTTTGTCACCTCCACAGCGCTATTCTCAGATTAAAGGTCAACATGATTTCCTTCAAAATGTGACTGTGTGAAGTCAGTGTTAAAAACAAGCCCTCGAGAAGTTCAAGCTGAAAATAGAGTAACTATCATGTGTAATGAGGAACCTCCAGGTGTTTTAAAAACAAGTACAGAAGCACTCTGCTAGAAGCAAGTCATTGTAAAGTTTATTAGCAGACTCAAGTCCATATGATTCACAAATAAAATACATATAAAACACACAACTAGTAAATAAATAAGTACATAAAAAACACAGATCACCTAAACTACATACAGACATTTCATCCAGTGCATCCTTAAACTGGATGAGTAACGGGCACAACTCTGGAGGGGATCTGAGAGAGCCACCACAAGTGCATTTGTGGAGACATCCAGGCGCTGCAAGAACTTATACATATAATTCCTCAACAGCGCCTCATTCATTCAGTGTTTTTTTTTATATATATATATATAAATAAGAATCAGAATTATCCATGACAACTCGTTCTCCTTGTCTCCTCCTGTTCAACATATGTTTTATTTTTGTATGATAAATTGTTTTTATGAAACTACACTGAATATTGGAATCCATTCTGAGCAATAAATCTTTAATTTCTTACCAAAAAAAAAAATCTATGACTTTTATGTAAATAATATGTTATAGAAACCTCAGGTGGAAGGGCCAAAGAAAGCCTTTTACACAGAAAGATGTGTACAATGAGAAGCGTAGTTACAACCAGAGAGTCTCAGTCAGTGTCTGTGTGTGACTGCAGGTGATTTATAATGAGATGTAAAACAACAATGCTTCAGGAGTCAGAGTAGCCGTTCGCCAGTTGGGGCACCACTGGCCAGACCCCTCCGTCAACATGGCAATGTGTTCATGTAATTTCATACTATCTTTGATCTGGAAGTAATAGAAGAGACCAAGAACAATAAAGAGTACTCACCAGGAGCTTGAGTGCATGTTGCTTGAAATTAATTTATTAATTAATTTTAAAAAAGTAGATTTAGTTCTCCAATTCAGTAATGAAACTGGTACTGGTTTGACACCAGCATGTGACATATAGATCAGCCCAAAAATGACATAAATTTACTAGCATTACGAAAGGTGATTAACCTTTATATCTATATCTATATCCATATGGCCATTTCTGCACCATATTAAAAGATAGACATTCAGCAAATCATTACTTTCACTGCAGATGATTCTTGTTTAATTTACTTAACTGGCCATTTGCAAAATGTCAAAAGATTTTGAGAAACACCGACCACACTGCAGGTTCCCAGAGCCCAACTTGACTACATCAATTAATCATGGCTCACATTAATCATTCAGAGCTTACAGAAAAAAAATCATTAATACAAAAGCTGAATCTATAGTTAATTTGCTTTTGCAGGCTAAGTTGCTTCTTAATGTTGCTCAAAAAATCTTTCACTCTTTTTATATTTTTAACTTTCAGATGAAAAGTTGCATCTAAACTGTGACCTATTTGATAGTTTGAGGTGTCTGAACTGTCCAGCCGGCCACAGTGGCGGTGCTATGAGAACAGAGGGTAAACAAAATTAAATAAAACAAAAGTTACTTTAGAGAAATTGTAATATTGTAGTAGAATCTATTTATCTAAGAATGATAAATAATTAATAATTTATTCACAGTGAAATCTCGTTCAGGAGAGAGATGGTTGCAGGCAGTACAATTTCCTGTACCTCTCTGTCTTGCAGCATACTCGAAGAAGCCTCTGTCTGAACACACTCTGTTGTTTCCTCACTGTGTTTGTGAAGAATTGTCCATTATTTTCAGCAGCTTGTGCAGCATTCTTCTCTGGACAATCAGCTCCAGCAGCTCCAGAGTTGTTATCCTCAGGACAAAACCAACCTTCTTGATCAATTTGTTTAGTTTCTGTAAGTCTCTGGCTCGGATGCTGCTGCCTCAGCAGATGGCTGCAAAGCTGATTGCATTTTTCAACACAAGTTTAACAGACGATATGCAAAGTTTTACTCACGTATTGAAGGATCTCAGCTTCCTCAAAAAGCTCTTATTAGATGATGAAAAACAAAAGCAGTTAATGTCTTTTGAATATAGAATTTTTTAGTACTATATTGAATCAGGAAATGATAACTCTGGAGATTTAAAATTTAAAATAAAAGTCAGTCTTGAAAGATCAAAGCATAAAATTTTGATGAAGACCAAATTTAAACCAAATCTGCACAATAGTCCAGCCATGACAATAACTGCAGGTCTTTAACATTATTAAAATGTTTAAATCCGTTAAGTGAAACCAGGTGTTTAGATTCAGATGCATTGCAGCTATTTGCAAACAGACAGTTTTTTTTCATCAACTCAGTACAGACATTGAAGAGAGATAAGTAGAATTTATTCAAAAACAGAAAATACCCAATAAACAAGTGCTGGCATTATTTTAAAAATGTTCCTTAAAGAAACAAAATGCAAATGTCCAGAGTTCAAATTACCTGAATTAACCAGCAAATGATAGTTTGACTTGAATTTTAAAAGGAGATTGTTTCCAGATTATTTTCTCAGAGGTAAAAGACACAGTCCTAAATTCACCTTGTAATTCTTGGGCAGAGGTCTTTTGTCTGCTAACAGGAAACAAAGTGGAGAGAGAGATTTTTTTTTTCAGTCCCCAAGGCTCTGGAACAACCTGCCTGAGGAAATCAGGTTGTCTGAGTCAGTGCATGACACTTCTTGCAGCATATTGTTATTTCACAGCTTTTTCCTGATTTTCAGTCATAGTTTTAATTTGACTTTTGCTATTGGCTTATTATAATTGCTGATTTTGATTGTCTTGGCCTGTTGTTTATTTCATTGGTTGCCCTTTAAAGTATTTTGTAAAATATGTTTAAAAAAGTAATGCATAAAGATTATTATGATGAGAGATGTCTGATAACACAATAAAAAAAACAAACTTTCCAAAGTTATCCTAATTTCTATAGTTCAAGTTTCACTGTCAAACAATGACCTTTAAATAAAACTGCAGTCACATTAAAGATGAATTTCAACATTTATTTAAGCTTCAAATAAAATCTATTTATTGATTAAAGGTAAAATTTATAGCTAAATCATGTAAATGATTTTTAGCAGAACTGTATTTAAACCATTTTTCAAACAAAAATTGGATGTCAGTTGTTTTTTATACTAAAGTTTTACCAGATTTGGCAAATAGCCCAACTCAGAAGTGATTAAACTTTGATGGAGATCCAAACTTTTTTTAAAAAAAATTCAGACTTGGTGGCTGTTTGGGGTCTTGCATTGCTTGTCCCTTTGTGGTTCAGCCAGCCCAGTTTTCAATCCCACAGAAAAACAACCAGTTTTCAAAGGATTTCATTGTCTTCAGCACCTTCTCAGACACATAAATGTAAGAATAAAATGTCAGGAACGGATCAAGTAGTCTGGATTTATCAATATTTGGCTTTCTTCTTCGTTTGATATGATTCAACTAAATTCTATATTCTAGAAAATAATCAAACACCAGGGACGGCACAAAACTGAGTCAGTGAACCCAGGGAGAGTGGGTGGGTCTGTTTCCAGGCTTTGTCTAAGGGGAGCCCCACAGTCTGACTTTGAAAACCTGATGTTGAGACTTACCAAATAAAACCTAAAGCTACAGATGCTAAATACTTCCACCTGCCCCTTTATTAGGTACACCTTGCTAGTACTGGGTTGGACCTCCTTTTGCCTTCAGTACAACCGTAATTCCTGGTGTCATAGATTCTACAAGTTGTTGGAAACATTCCTCAGAGATTTTGCTCCATATTGACATGACAGCATCACACAGTTGCTGCAGGTTTATCGGCTGCATCCATGATGAGAATCTCCTGTTCCACCACGTCCCAAAGCTGCTTTATTGGATTGAGATCTGGTGACTGTGGAGGCCATTGGAGTCCAGTGAACTCATTGTCATGTTCTAGAAAGCAGTTAGAGATGATTTGAGCTTTGTGACATGGTGCATTATCCTGCTGGAAGTAGCCATCTGAAGATGCCACACTGTGGTTATAAAGGGATGGACATGGTCAGCAGCAAAACTCAAGCAGGCTGTTATTTTAAACAAAAACCGCTAAGGGCCCCACAGTGCTCCAAGCAAATATCCCCCACACCATTACATCACCAGCAGCACCCTCAACTGTTGTTACTGAACAAGATGGATCCAAGTTTTCATGTTGTTTACATCATTCTGAGCCTACCATCGGAATGTGGAGCTGAGATTCATCAGACCAGCTACGTTTCTCCATCTTCCATTGTCCAGTGTCGGTGAGTCTGTGTGAATTGTAGCCTCAGTTTCCTGTTCCTAGCTGACAGGAGTGTCACCCGGTGTGGTCCTCTGTAGCCCATCTGCTTCAAGGTTGGATGTGAACAGTCTCTTTAAACCCTAGAGATGGTTGTGCATTAAAATCCCAATAAATCAGCAATTTCAGAAATATTCAGACCAACGACCATGCTACGTTTGAAGTCTCTTAAATCCCTTTTCTCCCTCATTCTGATGCTCAGTTTGAGCATCAGCAGGTTGTCTTGACCATGTCTGCATGACTAGATGTAAATTACTGCCATCTGATCGGCTGATCAGATACAGCATTTATGTTACGAAGTGATTCAACCAGTGTACCTAAAATAGTGGCCAGTTAGTGTACAGTTGTATAATTTAAAGAAATTTTGAACATTTTTAACAGCATGTTTTTATTGAATCATTATAGGTCTTAACAGAAGACTGACTTAGTCAAACCTGGCCATAGATGACAGGAAAAAAATGTTCACTTTTTAATATTTATTGAACAACACATATTCACAGATGATAATAGAAAAAGCTAAAGTAAAATGTAATCCTGAACTGGATTTGTCTGTATGTTCAAGACTTTTTGCAAGGTGTGTTTCTCTCGTCTAAACGGTATTTGAGCCGAGTCAATTGTCTCAAGACGCTTGCAGCAGTGCTCGTCGCTCTTCACAGCCAGTAGGTGTCCAACGTCGTCTCTTGTTACTTCTTTTGGAAAAATCCCATAATGGAAGCCTGTTTAGTTCCTTTGTTCGAGCTTGCTGGAGGTTTCTTCTGACTCTTCTTCTCGCCTTCTTTGCCATTCAGTGGTAGTTTTGCTTTGAGAAGCTCTCTTGAAGCTTGTTTGGTGGCTTGGAAATCCTCTTCTGTCTCAGAGTAAGATTCACTCTCGTAGCCTTTTTCTGTCACTGTGGAAAAGACCACAGAGATATAAAAAAAAGTTTAAGCTGAAAACTTATACATTTTTAAAGGTAGTAAATTCTTTTACTTCTTTGACCAGATAGATCTTTATAAGCACCTAAGTTGTGTCAAATACTGCGTACTAAAATCCTAACATGAAAATGAGGTTTTAGTTCATCTGTTTTCATACCGATGCATCCTTCTTCGTCCACAAAGGTTCGAGACTTCAGGACCCGTCTTCTCTTCCTTACCCTTGTTTCTGAAGTCTCCTGTAAAAAAAGGGCCATTAGGGGAATTAATAAATATTTTCTACCACACAGTTCTGACTTGAACACAGCCAAAAACACTTACATGTGAAGATTGAATTGTCTCAAATGTCTTTTCAGGACTTTGTTGTTTTGATTCCATCTGCTGAGGAGAATCTGGAATTACTGTAAAAGGGAACAAACATCAGTGTTCCTCCACCTTTATATAAAGTTCATTTTATCCTCTCCTCTTTACATTGTGCATGACCACCACACCAATGCCAGAAGCCTAGGGGAAACACGGTCTATAATTACTCTTCAGAAGTTTGGAAATTTCTCCTCCTTGATAATCCATATTCCCCCTCAAGGAGTCTAATTTTCTGGATTTATAAGAGGGATAAATTTGAAGATAATCTTCACAAAGTGTAATTATGTTAAAAATGACATATTTTAGGGAAGCTGAGGAGCTCAACTGTGTCAGTGGGTATCTACAGAGACGGGAACTGTTGCAACATTATGGAAGAATAAGTAATAAAATAAAAAAATTAACCATCTTCATCACTGCTGTCTGGTTCTGGTCTCTTGATCCTTCGTCTCTTTTTCTTCTCCATTTTCTCCTCCTCACTGTCAGAGTCTTCTATCCGCTTGGTTTTGCTTTAGTTAAAAAAAAAAAAAGTGAGCACCTTTCATGACCATTTTAAAAACCTTAAGCTTCTCATGTGCAACAGATCTCAACCATCAATATAAACACACACACACCTCCTGGAGTCTTTCTTTGTGCTGTTTTGTGGCTGCACGGCTGCAGCTTCTTGCTTTTCTTCGGGCTGTGAACTCTGACGTTGCTGCTCTGCTGTGGAAGATGACGGAGCAGCTTCTTCCTCCTTTACAGGTTTGTCAGTTTTTTCTGGAAAAGGGAGGAAAAATGAATCATTTGAAAAGTTAAGAGACAAGTCAGTTTCTATTTTATTTCCATTATTTTAAACTTATGTTCTTTTCTTTATTGACAACAGCTTGAAAGGAAAAGGGATCCAGCACATCTGATCCATGCCGACATACTGATAGAATAACGTCTGATAGCCAGCCTTGGTCTGTCATTTACAACCTGTTCTTGACAGCGAATGTCACTCACTTGTTTGATTCACAAAAAAGTTCATTGGATTGGCTTTAACGGCCGGCTTGCTTTTAGGAACATCCACCTAAAATAGAAAACACAATTAAAAATGAACAAACAAAACAAACACACAAAAAAACATCAAGAGCAACTTTTTTATTTCCCTTGAAAGCAACTAACTATAAGAACAGGACACAAAGGCATACCACAGGTGGATCTTCCTTCCGTTCAGAGTTAATTTCTTTTCCATTATCTTGATTCTTTGGCATGGATTTAATTGAAAACATTCCCATGATGCCTTTTGGAGGCTTGGTCGATGGTTTGGAAGCCAGACTGGCATCTCCGTTCATTCCAGACTTTTTGTTTTCAGGCTCACATATAGGAGCCCGCTGCATCTCCCGCACCTGCTGCAGCTCCACAGAAGACATGGGCACAGCACCAGCACATCGGATTGCGCTGTATCTGCAAAATAAAGGAAATAAATGCCTTAGCATTTCCATGCATGAACTGCATCTTTTATTAAACAATTTTCCCAGAGAAAAACTTTGGTAGAGTAAATACTGTCATACCTGCTGCAGTTCTTCAGATGGTCTTTTACAGCATCATAGTCGACGCTGTAAAGTGGAGCGCTGTCTTTCAGCAAAGCTTTCTGTACACTGTAGACATGAATGCTCACTACCAAGCTCATCTTTGCTTTGAATTCTGCATAAGAATACATATTAAACATCTAATGCATGATTTGGAAATCAAACTGGCATCAAATCAGTGTTTAATAATGGGAATTTTTAAACTGAATAACAAAGTAATTTGCATGCTATGTCATGCAAGAAGAAGTAATATTTACACACCTTCCAGCTGGTCTTCTCTTACAACTGACACCTTATGACACTGAAAAGCAAACACAAAACCAAACAAAACATAATGAAAAAGAAATTAAGTGATTGGAAAAGTGCAGTCAGGGCTAGAGTAGTTTTTGTTCCTCACCGTTTGACCATTGTCCACAAACTTTCCTGATACAAGATAGGTGGCATGGAGCTGAGGTGAGCTCTCCTTCCTCTTGTGGTCCAGGTAATGGTAAAGCATCCTGAAAGCACATTTAACAGGCATTTAACTGAGAACAGACTGCATGGTTTACTAAGTCTCAGGGTTTCCGCTACATGTAAATGATCATGGTGCACCGCCACGGCAAAATAAAAGCCGCCATGCCTTCAGATTAATGACTTTTTTCCCCACAGGTGTTACAAATGTAAATTATATTGCATGGATAGATCCATATGAACATAGTCTATATTTGTGCACATTTAGGGACCATAATAAGAGAGTAAAATTGTACTCAGAAAATGTGACACTGCCCTGCAAATAGCTTAATTTTGAAAAACGCACAAGTCTCAACTTCCTGTCTAGTTCTATTGCTGCTTGCTCGAGAGTGGCGCCAAAGAAGTGCCAGAGCAGAGTAAAACTCGTCACATAGTCCAGAAGTAGTAAGAACTTCTAAAGGTTGCAAGAGCAAGAAAAAAAAGTCGGTTTTGGAGAGGTGTAAAATCAGTGACCCATCCGAATCTGTGACCACAGGGGGCGATAGCGTACATTCTCTACATGTACGTCTTAGAAGACGAGGAAAGTCTTGAAAATACTTGTAATTAAGTCTGAGTTCATTATAATGCAGGTACAGTAAAGTCATACATTCTGACGGCTATCAGAAACAGTGACTTCTGTGATCCTTGCTATGTCAGGGTCATATAAAAGAGTCCAGACTATAAGAGGGGTGACTAAGTCACCATTTCTGATAGCCATCAGAATGTGACTTTATTATTATTTATAATGAACCCAAAGAAATAGAGACAGCCAATGCAGTCTTCAATCATAATAAAATAACTAGAACAACAGATGCACTATTGGTGTTCTGACATCAGTTGGTGAGTGTGCCACCTGTGCCTTTACGTGCAATGAACAATTGACCACTGTTATTTTATATTTAATGTGAAACTTTGTCCGTGGCAGGGCGAGGTTGTGCACACAGTGGTGTCTGTCCTTAATACTGAATATGATGTATACATTTTTATACATTCTCAGCAACTCGATCTGCTGTTCATTAAATAAGTCTCATAAAAAGACTAGTGGAGGAGAGAAAAGTGAACAGGCAGAGCAGGAGAGAGCAGCAGGGAAGCTGTGGCCAAGTTTCTGTATGTATGGTGCATGAAAAATGACAAGGAGGGGGAAAAAATATTGTGCTCTCGGCCTAGAAAATTGTGCCATTTGATCCTTTCTATCAGGTTTTGATTCCTCGTCATACACAACAGTAAAGTAAAATCATTTCTTAAAATATTCACACGTTTTAAGACTGAAAGGATAATATTTTTTAGTTTTTGTACACAGCGAAGCAGAATTACTCACTGTTTTGCTGTGTTGACATGGACTCCGAGAGTGAGACTCAGCCATTTATACGTTACCTGTTAAAGAGAAAATACAAGATAGGCAATGACCTAAATCAATATTCTAATGTCAATATACTTTCTTGTCTTTATTATTTTAATTCGGCTTTATGATAAACGTTTAACATGTGATTCTTGTTCAAGTTTAACCGAACCAAGTTCAACGCAAGGTATCTGTTACATGCGCTAGCTGAAACCACGCACCTGCTTAAAATAAAACACGGGTATATCAGTATTACACTCCTTAGGTTACAAAATTCATTAGCCGAATCACCCAAAAGTTCTCAATAAATGTTGGTAAATCATAATAATGTCGCTTTATAAGCTAATATTGTCGGTAAAGCTAAATAACACCGAACAGACAGATTTGCGAACGAAAATCAACGGCTAAATATATCGAGGCTAGCGTGAGTTCTAACGTTTAAATCTAACATTAACTCCAGCAGAAAAAGCTAAACACAAGAGGACAAGACGATAGTTAAAGGCAAATTTACTATTTTGTTGTGGTCGTTGACAAATTCGTCAATATTATCCAAATAGAGCTCATCCATCTTCCAGGATCTTCTTTTAAAGCGAGCGTTTAGTTAAACTAATTCAACTGCGCGGGAAGGCTGTTTATTTACTTCCGGTTAAATGTCACGTGCATGCACATTTTTCCGGTGAATAAGTAGCTTCTGCTGGCCTCTACAGGTCAACACAGGCTATTGCTTGAACTTAACACAGAGTGCCAATGACACCTTCTTAAAATTCAAGATGGAAGACTTAATAATTCTGTAAATCAATAGATCAATAAATAAATAAAAAACATAAACCTTTCCTTTTAAACAACTCCCTAATATTTATTAAAGGAGTGCACAGCAGGTATAACAGTTGCCGCCAGTCAAAATCTGTGACGCCATGGCAATGCTTGTAATCCTCGCTGCAAACCAATTTTCCTATAGTGGACAATAAAGTTATTTCATACTTAATTTCCTATTCTGTGGGAACATTATCAGTGAAATGTCTAATTCCCTGAAAATTAATATTTCAGTAATTTACATAATATGATTAACTAATACTGTAATGCGAAAACAATGCTGAGAAGTAAAACACATTATTTGAAATATTACTAAAGTGAAATGCACAAGTACAGAATAATATATATGGATATTTCCCAGATGATACAAATGTGTATAATCTGGAAACATTTTTTAAATGAATAAATACAATAAATATTTATAAAAATAAAATAAAATAAAACCACATATTATCATCATTAATTAAATACATTATTCTTAAGAAACAGACTACTGTTGTATTTTGACATATCACCGAATTAGACTGTTTTTCATGCAATAACACAATATTTAAGTTTTGCAATATTTAAGTTATTGTATATATTTAGCATGTTTTATGGCTTCAACATTTATAAAAACAGAGACAAACTATTTAATTTTCCAAATAGTAAAACAAGTTGTAACAGAAAGCAAAAATCACATTCAAAATCCCAAAACTAAGAAATGTGTTTAATCTTTGCACCACAAAGAAAGGATATATTTTATTATATGAGCATTTAATATTGAAACATACTCTAGAATCTATAATCTGCCAGATAAAGGCACTCTGTGTACACAGTGGATCAGTTGCACATAATCTCATTAAAAGTGAATGACAGGCTCTTCAAATTTATACTGAAGTGGATTGTTTTTAATGACTGCAAAATAAATACATTTTAAATATTAAGAGTAAAAGAAAAAAGCATTTCTGGACATATAAAAAAACAAAAACAAACAAACAAAAAAGTTCACATACCGATAATTGTGTTGCATACTCAGCCATACATTTCTCATTCACTCCTCTTCTATAAATAATCCTTGTCATACAGAATTTTTACAAGCATCATCTTTAATGTGCTTTAAAATGAGAAACCCAACAGGCCAAGTGGAAATGGAAAAGAAAAAGTTTCCACATCTCTGACAGATTAGCAGGAAATCATCATCAAAAAGTTTGTACAATTTTTTTTTATTATTTTGATGATCTGCTGCTGTGACATAGATATTCAGAGTGAATTGTTTTCACTGAAGTTAAAAATGTTAACACAATGATTATATACTTCAATTAATCTACTAATTTCTACAAGCAAGATTAGAGATTAGATCATGAAAATGTGTATTTTTTAAACATGTCTGAGAACAGCTAAAAGAACATCAAATTAATTACTTAAGGTTGAGAGAGCAGAGTCTCATTGGGGGTTCCAACCTGTGTGTGGAAAACAATAATGATGATGGGACTCCAGGTGCTTCATTCATGCTCCCATTATAATGTGTCAGTGGTTCCTTTCCATCCAGGCAGAAAGCCAAAGATTGATTTGTAGAAAATGAAACAACCTTCTCAACCTCCATCATATCATAGAGGAATAATAACAACTGCCCTTTGATCCCCGAGTGGTGAAGTTCATGACTTCAGCATGTGGGGGTCTGCATGAGAGATCTCCAATAACCCAACCCCTGTAAAATGAAAAGAGAATTTTAATTTTAGAAAAAAGTCTTTCAGGTTGATTGCTCAGTGGTAGATTACATTACCAAACTAACATTAAAAAGTAGGAAAGGGCTCAAAACACAGAGGATGTGAATGTTTTAATAATACAAATATTTTATTGTGAATAGATTAAGTTATATAGACACAAAGCTGCTTACTACAACACAAATGTTCCCTCTGTCACCAAGGGCTGTAGAATAAATAGCCCAGACCAAACAGCTGTCAAGTGACACCAGCAATATGAGGGCTCTGTGGCACAATGGCTAGTGCATTGGACTTCTAGTTACCTGCTTGAGATGGTATTCAAAGGTTGTGGGTTTGAGTCCCACCAGAGTTGTACTTTACCATCTTTCAAAGGGTTTTTTGCTCTCAGGTGATCTCATTATGTCTGTGAAAAGCATATATGATGCACGGGTGTAAAATTAGGTAGGACTAGTCCTAAGTTTCTGAACTCAGAGATAAGCCACTACAAGGCTTTCTGATATAACTGGCTGTTCCTGCTTCCCACAACATTATACAGACTTCTAAAGGCAATTTGTTTCAAAAGACTTCCTTCAAGGTTTTACTAAGTTAAATATTTTATTAGTGGATTTCTTGTCCTGTGGGATTAAATGCCATTTTTGTGATGTTGATGTTTGTATTGTATTAAATATGTGGCTCAAACTACATTCTTGTCTGGACAATATTGATGCAAAAAAGCCAAATGTCTTTAACTCATGACATTACAGAAATCATAAAAACAAAAAACCTTGATGTGAGTCCCTGATAAGATATTTTGGATCATAAAATTTTGCTTGTTTAGTTTTTTTTATTCACTCTTTAATGCATGACAATACAAATAAATTTACATCATGTGTTAAAGAATATTTAGACGGACCCTACTGTATGCAAGTATAAATCCAGCTTAAATATTCATCTCTCTTCTTGTGAAACCTTGGTTCTCGTCCTAAAAGTTTTAGATGCTTTCCTTTTCCAATATACCTAATTCAAATGAATGACTCACTGTGCAGATTCGTGATATCTTGTTGGATCCATTCAATTTGAATCAAGTGAGTTGGAGCGTCAAAAACTTGCCGGACTGTGGCCCTTGAAGATTCAGGGATCCAAAACTACCTTAAAGGAAGCTGCATAACAGGCTCTGCAATGATGTATAAGTGCATATATCTGGCATGAAGATATTGCTTTTTGTATGTAAAGGAACGACTCTGATGGGACTCGAACCCACAACCTTTGAATACCTTCTTAGATACTTACTAGAAGTCCAATGCGCTGTCCATTGCGCCACAGAGCCACGGAGCCAACAACTAGCTAGCATAATTCTCCAAAGGCTGCTAACCAGTTGGGCATAGAAAGGAGACTGGAAGGAAAGTGTTGGCATGAAGATATTGCTTTTTGTATGTAAAGGAACGACTCTGATGGGACTCGAACCCACAACCTTTGAATACCTTCTTAGATACTTACTAGAAGTCCAATGCGCTGTCCATTGCGCCACAGAGCCAACAACTAGCTAGCATAATTCTCCAAAGGCTGCTAACCAGTTGGGCATAGAAAGGAGACTGGAAGGAAAGTGTTGGCATGAAGATATTGCTTTTGTATGTAAAGGAACGACTCTGATGGGACTCGAACCCACAACCTTTGAATACCTTCGTAGATACTTACTAGAAGTCCAACGTGCTGTCCATTGCGCCACAGAGCCAACAACTAGCTAGCATAATTCTCCAAAGGTTGCTAACTAGTTGGGCATATAAAGGAGACTGGAAGGAAAGTGTTGGCATGAAGATATTGCTTTTTGTATGTAAAGGAATGACTCTGATGGGACTCGAACCCACAACCTTTGAATACCTTCTTAGATACTTACTAGAAGTCCAATGCGCTGTCCATTGCGCCACAGAGCCACGGAGCCAACAACTAGCTAGCATAATTCTCCAAAGGCTGCTAACCAGTTGGGCACAGAAAGGAGACTGGAAGGAAAGTGTTGGCATGAAGATATTGCTTTTTGTATGTAAAGGAACGACTCTGATGGGACTCGAACCCACAACCTTTGAATACCTTCTTAGATACTTACTAGAAGTCCAATGCGCTGTCCATTGCGCCACAGAGCCAACAACTAGCTAGCATAATTCTCCAAAGGCTGCTAACCAGTTGGGCATAGAAAGGAGACCGGAAGGAAAGTGTTGGCATGAAGATATTGCTTTTTGTATGTAAAGGAACGTCTCTGATGGGACTCGAACCCACAACCTTTGAATACCTTCTTAGATACTTACTAGAAGTCCAATGCGCTGTCCATTGCGCCACAGAGCCACGGAGCCAACAACTAGCTAGCATAATTCTCCAAAGGCTGCTAACCAGTTGGGCATAGAAAGGAGACTTGTAGGAAAGTGTTGGCATGAAGATATTGCTTTTTGTATGTAAAGGAACGACTCTGATGGGACTCGAACCCACAACCTTTGAATACCTTCTTAGATACTTACTAGAAGTCCAATGCGCTGTTTATTGCGCCACAGAGCCAACAACTAGCTAGCATAATTCTCCAAAGGCTGCTAACCAGTTGGGCATAGAAAGGAGACTGGAAGGAAAGTGTTGGCATGAAGATATTGCTTTTTGTATGTAAAGGAATGACTCTGATGGGACTCGAACCCACAACCTTTGAATACCTTCTTAGATACTTACTAGAAGTCCAATGCGCTGTCCATTGCGCCACAGAGCCAACAACTAGCTAGCATAATTCTCCAAAGGCTGCTAACCAGTTGGGCATAGAAAGGAGACTGGAAGGAAAGTGTTGGCATGAAGATATTGCTTTTTGTATGTAAAGGAACGACTCTGATGGGACTCGAACCCACAACCTTTGAATACCTTCTTAGATACTTACTAGAAGTCCAACGTGCTGTCCATTGCGCCACAGAGCCAACAACTAGCTAGCATAATTCTCCAAAGGTTGCTAACTAGTTGGGCATATAAAGGAGACTGGAAGGAAAGTGTTGGCATGAAGATATTGCTTTTTGTATGTAAAGGAATGACTCTGATGGGACTCGAACCCACAACCTTTGAATACCTTCTTAGATACTTACTAGAAGTCCAATGCGCTGTCCATTGCGCCACAGAGCCACGGAGCCAACAACTAGCTAGCATAATTCTCCAAAGGCTGCTAACCAGTTGGGCATAGAAAGGAGACTTGTAGGAAAGTGTTGGCATGAAGATATT
This sequence comes from Melanotaenia boesemani, assembly GCF_017639745.1. NCBI lineage: Eukaryota > Metazoa > Chordata > Actinopteri > Atheriniformes > Melanotaeniidae > Melanotaenia > Melanotaenia boesemani. The sequence goes on along the minus strand of NC_055689.1, from coordinate 28,290,675 downwards.
GCTTTTTGTATGTAAAGGAACGACTCTGATGGGACTCGAACCCACAACCTTTGAATACCTTCTTAGATACTTACTAGAAGTCCAATGCGCTGTCCATTGCGCCACAGAGCCAACAACTAGCTAGCATAATTCTCCAAAGGCTGCTAACCAGTTGGGCATAGAAAGGAGACCGGAAGGAAAGTGTTGGCATGAAGATATTGCTTTTTGTATGTAAAGGAACGTCTCTGATGGGACTCGAACCCACAACCTTTGAATACCTTCTTAGATACTTACTAGAAGTCCAATGCGCTGTCCATTGCGCCACAGAGCCACGGAGCCAACAACTAGCTAGCATAATTCTCCAAAGGCTGCTAACCAGTTGGGCATAGAAAGGAGACCGGAAGGAAAGTGTTGGCATGAAGATATTGCTTTTTGTATGTAAAGGAACGACTCTGATGGGACTCGAACCCACAACCTTTGAATACCTTCTTAGATACTTACTAGAAGTCCAATGCGCTGTCCATTGCGCCACAGAGCCAACAACTAACTAGCATAATTCTCCAAAGGTTGCTAACTAGTTGGGCATAGAAAGGAGACTGGAAGGAAAGTGACAGGACTACTAACCATGAGGCACAACTCAGGCTAATTTCATTTTTCAAAGCTGTTATCCTTCTGTTTACATTTTTGTGGTTGGAGTTTAATTTTTTTTAATGATCAAGTCAGATTTTGAAAACAAAATGATTTTATAAATCAGACTTGCAATCATGTTCTTTTTTAGAACAAGTACCATTACTAGTTTAAGCTACGGCTAGCTTAAGGCTATTTCCTTGTTGTAAACTTCCCTCAATTAACCTGGCAAAAAACACATGAAATTCAAGACTTGAACACAAACATTTGGTTATCAGAGTAAAATGTTGTGATTATTTTTTTCATTTTAAAGGTCATGGACTGAATGTTTGTGAGCCAAAAGAGTCTACAGTTACTCCCACTGCATCACACAGTGACTCTTTTTAAGGAATGTAAAAGTTTTATTTAAATCGATTGAATATACAGTTTTTTTTTTTTTTGGTGCTCCTATTAACTGTGGTCAATTGTTACAATGGAAGAAGTATAAAATGGCCAGACTGGATCATGTTTTCTAAAAAGAAAATGGCAATTTCCAATGGTTACTGTAGTAACAACCCAAAACATGAATTAACATATAAGATAACTGATATTACTTCAGTCTGTGAACTGGTGTTTTTTTTTTAGTAAAGTAAAGTGTATTTGTATTTGTATTGGTTAACTCCAATAAAAACAATTAATGACATATAACTTTTCCAATGTGACACAGTTTGTTCTCACTATTTCTGCAGCAGTAAGTGTGATGCAGCTCTGAAGCTTTTGTTCACTGTGCTACAGTGACACTGATCAACCTAAACGTCAGTTTTGACATAAATATCAAACAGAAGGTACCAAGTACAGATAACTTTGTTCTTGTACTCAAGGTGGTGAGAAGCATATTGCCATTTTGCTCTCGCAACATTGATTTGGGAGTTCTTGTGGCTTGTTTTTGAGACATCAGCTGAGCATAATGTTTTTCATGTGTGGCATCTGAGAACAATTGTGTGTTTGGCTGGAAATTTAAAGTGGGCGTGGTTAATGTAGAAAAGCTGGAAGCAAGAATTTGTCATTTCCACTTTTCTGCTGGAAATGCAGTGAAGTTTGAAACAGGCATATCTTTTTACATACGTAAAGGGTGCATAAATTGGCCTCAAGCCAGCGATGTCCAGTTCCAATCCCCAAGAGCTGCTATCCAGTAGGTTTTAGATAATTCCTGCTTCAACATGCTTAACTGAGATTAATATATCGTTAACAGGCTAGGACAGAACTTGACAACAAGCTGTTGTGGAAATCCATAAAATTTTAATCAGGTGTGTTGGAATATCTAAAACTTACAGGATGGAAGCTCTCAAGGACCAACATTGGTGGATGCTCCTTTTATATCCAATGGGGACACCCTCACCTGTCACCAGTTCTTCTGCTGATGACTTTTCTAGTATGACATAACAGTGTTTCTGACATTAAAGTCTAGATTTCTGGGGACTTTCTGAATAAGTTTATTCTGGTCAGTTAAAACCCTAAAAATCTTCTAGTATCAATTTTGAAAAGTCAATTTTTCAAGTCTGGGAGAAATCTGGAATATTACTGGAATAGAACACCTACACCTACACAGATAAACATGCAAACGCAACACAGAGATGCCAAAGTCAAGATTCAAACCACAGGCCTTCTCACTGGAAGACAGCACTTTAATTATTATGCATTTTTGTGTGTATTGAAGATATTTGATTTACTATAAACAAATTAAGTGAAGTGGTGTTAAGCCACACCCCTGTCACACCAGAGTCACACTTGAGTGCCTTTATGCCCCTTTGGTTGGCTCAAATGCCTTTGAGGTGTGGCCTAATGGGTTAAAAGTAATCCAACCCTGCATATGAAAGAGATTCTGCCTAATATCTGTTCCCAGTTGTGATCCATAGGGTCTGTGGTCACCACCGCCGCTCAAACTGAAAGACTGTGTTTGGCTTATCTCTATTGCTCATTTTGCAGAGGATTTTATAATATATTATTGTGTTTTGCACAACTAATTCCCTGATTACATCACCAATGTTAATGTCTGTGTATGGCTGTTGATGTGGGGGTTTATTATCAGTTTCATTTTACTCTGCAAAACAAACAGTCAATATTGGACTTGTCAGTCCAGATAAGAAATTCAGTCTAAAGTTTTAAATTACAGATGTAATCTCTTTGTGAATCTCGCAAAGTGGCAGAATAACCGAGCTGTATTTAACAAGCTGCTTTGCATGAGCATAAAGATGTGTCATACTTGCAGGTGCTAATGAGACTCAGTGGTGTCTGCAGATGTCAACCAGACATATTTAGACAGTGCTGCAGTCACAGCAAGAATGAATGAGATCTTCTCGATATAGATATTTTAATGTTTTATCACTGATGGTAATTTTTAAAAATCTTTTCTAACAATGTACTTTAGTAAATTATTTCCCAGGCAAAAAAACCAAACAGTTGCAGAGATTAGTGAAAATGTACATATTTTCTAAATACAGATCAGGCACAATTGCAGACAGAAGCAGAAAAATTAAAGAATGTGGTAAAACAAAACAGTTAAACTATGTTTACATCTAAATTCTTTCTGGTTGTCCTGTCTCAAGTTAAAGGGAATGTATTATGTAAAAAATCACGTCTGTGAACGAGAGTAAGTCAGAGGGAACTTTTAGACAGCTACGCATACAGATATGTTAATATCATAAATCTGAGTTATTGTTTACATCCAGTGAGTAGTTTTCATTTGAATGAGTTTAATAACTATGTTCACTGGTGAAGAGATATTCATGAACAAGTTCACGTTCATCCCATATTTCACCTGGATTGGCAATGACGACAACAACAGCAGAGCCAGAGTCTTAGCACCATCTGCACCACTCATCATTACTTACTAAGCTACACAACAGCCTGTTGTGATTTGTAACCTCCAGAACATAGATATTCTGCCTGTGGTGCCCTGTGTTAGCAGCTGGAAATGGTGACAGCAACCAGGATGGAATATATCCCATATACCCAAGTGGACTTGATTGATAGAATATATCCCATATGCCTGAAGAAACATGGGCTGCACCTTCTGCATGCAATTTGTTGCAGAAAAAAATGTGTTGCTTTAATTTTGATTCTTTTTTTGTGTTTTAACTGTGTAATTTAGTCACTTTTGTATTGGCTGATGCCTGTCATGGCCAGTACTTCCATGTAAAGGATGTTCTTAATCTCATTTTTATAGGTTAAATAAAGGTTAAATAAATACATTTAAAAAATGGTTCTTTTATTTATCCCAACATAATAGACAGCAGGGTTGTAGGGCAGCTCAGCCTCCACCAGCAGCCAACATAAAATGAACAGACAGTGCTTATCTGCTACTCTGATAACCTGAATAACTTAATATATTAAAATATAACCTTCACACACTTATCCCATGGCCTCTCCTGAAATATTTAACTGGTGTTCTGGCCCAGGTGAGGCATTTCCCCCAAAACCCTGGACAGGACATAAGACAGAAGAGCAAACACATGATTTAATATTACCTTATACCTTATATTACCTTTATTATCTCAAACCACAGCGACTTATTTAATACAGAAGCTGAGTGGCATCCCAAACAAGACCCCTACGTCAAATGGATCATCTTAAGGCCATAGTCCTAATGTAAGACTTGAAAACTGTCAGTATCTACATAAATAAGGAGGATAAAATGTTTCCCAGCATTTTGCAGGTGAGAGGCAGGGAACACCCTGGACAGATCATCAGTCCATCTCAGGATATAGCACCCATATACCAAAAATCAGCTTCTCTCACATATATGGAGCCAAACTCGGATTTCTAATATGGCATGAGTAATAACTTTGTTGTTTATGTGTTAATGTGTATAAACATTAATGCTTTCATTTCACAGATTACTCTCTTTGCATCAACATGTTAATTTTGACAGCCCTGATAAAAATTCCCAATTTGAAAAAATGTAGGCTATATGTATATTTCCTTTTCAATGATCTGGGGGCCCCCTGAAACCATCTTGGGACTGTCATTTTGGAAAAAGACTGATTTAGATAAGAAGGACATTTTGTGTTACCTTAGTGCAAATCTATATAAGTGCAATTGTACACAAACTGCTCCCCAAAGTGCAATCTGTTACCTTTTTTACACATTAATGTAACAAAATACTTCGGAGTAGTTGAGGCTTTCGTTAAAAATACTTGTGCATTACAGCAGTTCCTCTTGTGGGAGACACACAGCTGATATATTTATGTATTTATAATATTGTGAAACTTTAACGTTCAGTTCAAAAACAAGGTTATTGAACTTAAAGCTCTGTGAAATAAAAATAGTGAAATAAAATTCCTTCACTTCACTCTTTTTAAACAGGGCACACAATTAGTGTTTCGAAATGACATCTTTGTGTTTATCCCATTTCATCTAACAGAGTAACAAATAAGAAACACTTGCCAGTACTGTCTCATTACTAACACCTAAGCACATTGTTAAAAATGTTGAGCAATTTTGTGTTTTTCATCATCCTGTAAACCATCTTAGCTGTTCAGCTAGAAAATAACAGTAAAGTCCCAGCCTTCCAGGACATATATATTTTGTCTGCATCCTTAACTTTATTATTATTTTTGCAGCTTCAGTGAAACTCAGAAGACATAAACCATATCAACATCTAACTTCTATAACATATTTTTGCTGGGTTCTTCACAGCTACCGATATGATGAATCAAACAAAACATAATCCACTGATTCCTGATTTTCTCTTTTTATGTACACAAACACCAAAATGAACTGATATGGAAAGGCAGTCTTACAGCATTTTGTGAAAAAGGATTGTTTAAAAGGCAAAAAAGTCTACATTGAGTGTTTAAAGGATGATGGAATCACAAATTTGGCTGTCATCTTACCTTCATATTACCCAGAAGTTTTTTGCTTTTGAATTTGTTTTAATTTTAACTTTAGTTTCAGTCATGGTAAGGTTTAGGCATTAGAACTACTTGGTTAGGATTAGGAATGTTTGAAATCTTTTTCTTGCATACTGGTTGGCAGGTCCCAAACACTACATTTAAATACCTTACTGCTGAAATCAGTTTAAGTGTAACAAAGCAAACAAACATTTCATGTCCAACTGCTTGATACAGTGATATGGATTTTTGTCCCTGTTTCACAATGCATGAGACTAAGCTGAAATGTTTGATTATTGTGTCTATTTGTTTGAAGAGCTTACTCTTCTGCATGGTTTTAACATCACATTCTCTGTATTTTAACACATCAAATCAAAAATCTTAAGACCGTTTTCAGACCAGTAATCTTGTTTCCATAGAAAACATCAAAGGATGGCAGACAAATGTACAGTTTTGATGTAAAATTGAACCAAAAGGACATTAAAGCAAAACATGAAGCCAGATTTTGCTATGTAGGTACTTAAAAAACAGCAACTGTAAAAGAATTTAATCAAATGTTTGAATGTTGAATGTCTAGTCTGGGTTAAAACTTGATGATTAATTCTTTAGTTAGCAGTATGTGGGTTTAAGAAACTAAATATAACACATAAAGAAAAATGGCTTCTTTTTTAATTGTAAAACTATATTTTTTCCTTGTATAATGGCAGCATGCAGACTTTCCGGCTGCTGTACTTATATGTTGTTATACATATATATTTCAACTGCTCTGGTGCTTCAGATGCACTTAAGATATTTTTCTCAGAGAAATACATAATGAATGTGTAAGATATCCCTCAAGCTATCTCATTTCAGAAACTTTTCTTCACCAACAGACACCGAGACTCCCTCAACACAGAATTTTGATTGGTTTTTTTGATTTAAAATGTCAAATACTCAGCTCAGAGGGGAAGTTATCTGCTTTAAGCCAACTTCAGGAAATGTTTGACAGCCGCCATATCTCCTCTTGAAGCATTCAGGGAAGAAAACATATGAAATAAGATGTAGAATCAGACACATCCATGAGGAAACCCAGCAAATAAATAACACACTCTGCAGCATTCTGCAGGTGTCTACTTCAAAAGCTCTCACTCTTTTATATGTCAGGAACCCTACAATGATGCACTTCAGAGCAAAGATGAAGATTTGACAATAAGATTCCCTCACAAACACTTCCTGGGAGCTTTGTTATCATTAGATGTGACAGTTAACCTGGTTTGGGATTGTCTGCTCTGCAGGTGAGGATGTATTGTAAAACTGGCAGTGATGAAATTGATCATGAAAACATGTTTCATGCGTGCTCTCAGCATGCTGCTTGGAAGCAACATAGTAAAGTGAGTAACTGTACTGTCAGCGACACGTCACCTAGCTTCGAGAAAAGGTTCATGCAGAATGCATAGAGAAATATTTTCTCTTTTATTTTATTGTGCTATCTAAACATCCAGGTAGTCATTTCCAGGATACAAAAACTTGGTTTCCATCAAAATGTAGGGCAACTTTTAAGTGGATTTTAGAGAATAGCGGTCAAACTTTAAACACAGGCCAATAATAGAATAGTGATTCTCAAACTGGGAGGGGGAACGTGGCGATAAGGCAAGGGGATGCATGGGATTGGGAAAATGTAGCAGCGGAAACTGTTTTGACAACCTGAGCTCGTCGCAGCATTTTGGTCGACACTCCAGACCAGTTGGTGGCGGCAAAGCACCAGTTTTTTTTTTTTCTTAACCTGTCTTATCTGGAATCATGACAGCAGAATGATTGTCTGGCTACCGTGTTGTGATGAATAAATTAGTCGATTTGTTCGAAGAACACTTCTTGATATGAGACTCCTTTTGAATCTCAAATGTTACTCTTTATTATTATTTTATTTTATCTTATTATTTTTTAATTAGTTTAATGCCAAATTTACACATAACCACTAGAATGGACCGGAGGAACAAGCATATTTTGCCAACTGCCAAAAACATGAAGAAGAACTAAGGCGCTCACTCTACAAACAACAAACTGTGCTTCCATGATGACGAGACAGAGTGACTAAAGACAGAAAAAGAGAGGAAGAGAGATGGAGAAACAGGTAACTGAGATAAATTATTTTACAGTAAATGTGTTAAAAGAGATTTTCATGTCTGACAACTCTGTCAGCAGACTGTATGAAGCCCAACAAATTAAAAAGACATCTTGAAACAATACACCCCCTCGTCAGTAGCCACTTCAGTTTTTCAAAATGAAACTTTTAAGATAAAAGATGAAAACATGACTTGTTACCGCAAACAGGGAATGCAGCTAAATTTAGACAAATCAGCCCTGACATGAGATGTTCATAATTAAAGATGTTTAACTGGTCCATCTCAGCCATGTATATGGAAATCTGAATGAATAAATCTCCAGCTGCAAACAGTGTCCTGCACGGATCCAACTTTCCAGCCCACACCCATGCGCAGCCGTTTTGTTAACCACCAAAGGGCTTGTTCCCCGTGATTATCTCCCCGTCAAATCTGGACTCGACTCGTTGATATAGAACCCGCAACCCGTCACCTGCAAATAATGCAGCACTAATTGTTAAGGTTGTTTTTTTCAGCTGAACTTGCTTTTAACATACTTAATTTAATTTTCACCAAATTGCACTAAATAATTTAATGTCTCAGAAATGCTTAGAATTGCTTTAAAAAAAAAAAAACAAAAAAAATCTTCATTGCCAGTTTAGGATGAATGCTGATGCTTTGAAATTTTTTTTTCCTGTCAAAGATTTTTGCTCTCACAAAGAAAGAGCTCATTAGTTTTTGTGAAGAAAGTACATATACCTTAAAACCTTTTTGTTAAGGGGATAGTTGCTGTTCTGGCTGGAGTTAATTTTCAGCCAATCTGCATTCAATGAAAAGAAATGAAAAGTACTTTATTAGTACATTATGTATTAGTACATTTCCACAGGGAAATGGCAATGTTGTTGTAGGTTTTTTCTTTTTTTTCTTTCTTTCTTTTTTTTTTTTAACAAAACGATAATAATAATTCTGTGCAGGATAATACCTTGTTTAGAGAGTGATGGCTGCTGGCAGGCATGATCGTCTGTTGTGTAGAGCAGTGTTTCACAATCCAGGTCTGCAGGACCCACTGCCCTGCATGTCAAGACCAGTTCCTACTTCAACACTCCTGATTCAGATTAACTTCCTTATCAAGTTCTTTACAAGCCTGTTAACAAATTATTCATTTCATTCAGGTGTGTTAAGGTAGAGTCACCTCTAAAACAAGCAGGCAGTGGTCCTGTGGATCAGCATTGAGAAACACTGGTGTGGAGGATGTGAAGAATCTTCCTCTATTTTCAGCAGCTTGAGCAGCATTCTTTTCTGGACAATCAGCTCCAGAAGCCCCAGAGTCATCCCCAGTTTTCCTCTGCACAGAACCTTCTTGATCAGTTTGTTCAGCTTCTTTAAGTCTCTGGCTCGGATGCTGCTGCCCCAGCAGATGGCTGCAAAGCTGATTGCACAGACTTATAGAAGATATTCAGCATCTTGTTGCATACATTAAATGATCTTAGCCTCTTCAAGAAGTACAGTCTGCTCTGTCCCTTCATGTAGATGCTTCTGTGTTACATTTTTCAATCTAGTCTGTCCAGCTGAACTCCAAGGTACTTGTATGTATACAGTGTTTTGCTTGCATCTGTTCCTCCTGATGTCAACAATCATCCCTTTTGTTTTGTTTGTGCTCAAGATGAGGTGATTGTTTCACCAGCTCTCTATACTCAGCTTCTTACCCATCAGTGATACACCCCACAACTGCAGAGTAATCAGAGTATTTCTGCAGATGATAGGCCTAAAATTTGTATTGGAAATCTGAGGTGTACAGTGAGAAGAGAAATGGTGAGAGTACAGTCCCTTGTGGTGCTTCTGTGCTGCTGATCACCATCTCAGATACAGAACCTAAGTATGATCTGCTTGTCAGATGAACGAAGCCATGAGCCACTGAGAAGCTAAACTCTACTGAATCCAACTAAAGTCTGAATTCTAAAAAAATCCTCATGCACCTCAAAATCCATTTTTTCCTTTGGAAAAACAGCTATGACATGCCAAGAGTGAAAACACAGAACAGAATTACTATTAGACACTGCTGGACTATAACATGCAAAATGATAAAATAACAGTCAGGGTATTCTGCTGAAAAAATACACAAACAACAACAAAAAAATAAATGTGAATTTGTCAAGTGCCAGTGTCAGACCCCAGAAATACACGCCTCAGCAGCTCTCCTGCAATTTGTCATTGTAAAAAGTTCTGACAGCCGCATCTGTTTTTATCTTCAGCCCTTGTGGAAACATTCATGAATCAAAGCAGTTTGCTGTAACTGTATGTTTATATATTGGGTAAAAATGCATTCATGTTGTGACTGTGTACTAGAAAGGCTGCAGCTTCTTCTCCTTCTTCTTTTTTAATGTCAACATGAAGATTTAAATATTTGCTTTTTATTTTGTGCTTTTTAACAAACAAAATGATGCAGAAACTCAGTCACGCTTTAGAATTTCACAAATTCTTTTACCTAAATTCTAAAGAAATACTGTTGAGTTTAAATATAAGTTTAAATCTGATCAAACAGAGCTTTAAGATTATGAAATCTGTATAAAATGATGTGTAATTTTTTTCAACAGTGTAAACAAACACTTCTGAAGATATTCTCGTGTTAAGTTTTAACCAAGTCCAGTTTTCTGCTCTGTAACTGGGAATCTGAGCTGCAGCGCTCTCTGAACCTTCAGTCACTTGGCTCAGCGCTTTCTACAAGCGCTTCTCATCTCATCTGTAAGGCAGGCTTCATTTGTACTCGTTTCGGGCTTTAACTGTCTTGCGTCTAACTCGGGTGACGTGTGTTGCCTCACTGAACTGAAAATCTGTTGCTTAGCCTTGTTAGATTTGTGAAAGTTGAGAAAAGTTAAACTTTTCAAGCACCAGCCATTCAAAACACACAATTGATCTTTGCTTCATTTTTAAATGTCAGATACATGAATTGTTTACACAGTTGTTTGTCTTCTTGTCCAATATATAGTAGTGTTATAAACCAAAACACACAAGGTGAGTCTAAAATCAGTGATCAGGTCTGTAGACAGGTCTGTTAGCCCCTCTGCTTTCTTTTTTTTCCACCAAATGCTTTCATGGCCAAGTCAACACATAGATAGGCACAAGCAGGGTAATGTTACCATCTTTACATATAGGTATGGAGATACAGGACTTTGACCTGGTGATGAATCAAATCTTGCTGAATTTTTAAATAAAGAAAAACGTTCATGAAAACTTGTTAATTAAGTGCTATGTGGCAAATTTTTATGTTTCAGTCAAACAAATTAACTTTCAAGAGTCTTTTGACAAAAGCAAAGTGACTATTTTCAGATAAAATAAGCTCTGAAGCATTAATTTGATTATTTAATGTAATTATAATGGTGTTAATGATACTAACACTGAGACTCAAATCCAGGTAGTCTAATTGTGTAAAAGAAAATGCATGTAGGTATTTTATTCTGTCATAATCGTCTTGGGGATTAATTAGCTTTTCTTAAGGCAAAGTAAATCTGTGTTTTTCTGGAGTTCATGTTTTGAAATCTTTCTGCAGCCAGTATTGGTATTTGGATCGATCAAATATTGAATCAGATTTAATAATGTTTGGATTTATTAAGACTGAATCTGGCTGAGCTCAGATTGGTTTGGCTTTTTTCTTAATGAATGCTATATGAGACTTTTGAAAAGAAAACTCAGACTTTATATTCCTCTGTAACACATGTGCTTTGTGAATGATTAAACATGTGCTCTCCTTTGTAAAATCCAGGACGCTTACTGGGTTTTCATTAGGAATCAGGCGGTTTAATTTTACATGCAATTTATCATTCTTGACCAACAACCTTTAAAAGTAGAAGTTTACAGCAGCACAGCTGAACAAAGATTTATACACTTTGGCACCCTCTAATGAAGGACAATTCAGCATCCATCTTACATCCTGTCTCCTCTCTGAGTTCTCTCAATCGAATAAAAGTCAGTATGTAGGCATTGTCTTATTCTTTGCCCTGTCACTCTCCCTTTTTTCCTCACTTCCTCTGATCATGTCCTCTTGCAATTATTTGCCAATTCAACCATGGTGAATGTTCAAAATGGCCAATATCCAGTTGCTGAAGTGTGACATAGTGCTGTGAATCAAAAAACAGCATTCACATGATGCCCTGGGTTGAAAAAAGACAAGTTGTGAAGTGAGGTTTCTCAGCCTTGGGATGCCGCAGGGCAATGACATTTCCAGGAATGTGCATTATGAATGTCCGTGTGTCATTAAGCCAGTAATAATTACATTTTTTAATAATTTTTTTTAAGTTGCAGGAGAATGTTAGGACTAAGTGACAGTAACTAGTGTACTGCAGGAGTAATCGGTGTCTGACAGCAGTAATCAGTCATGTCTGAAACTCATCTCCCAGTCAGTTTGATCCAATGACCTTGTAGTCATCAGCCTCATTTTCCAGCTACTCAGTTTCTTCCACCCTGAATTATAATGAACCGGTTTGATGTCACTGACTCTGTGTACTTGGGCATTATATTATGATTTTATTGAAATTACATGGTGACTGTTGCTGTTGGTCCTTCACAGAGGGGCTGTTGTGGCTGCGCCTCAGGCCCAGTGTCAGGCTCTGTCAACTGGGTATGATCATTAGCTGCCTCCCTGAGGATCTGTTCCCCTCTCAGCATCGACTCCACTTCACCCTCAGCCCTTTGTGGTGCCTGCTGATAAGGCCAAACTAATATCTGCTCAGTCACTGACTGCATGAGAAATGATAAACAGGCTTAGCTTCTGTCTACTCTATCAGGACAATAGAAATTGGAATGTAGCCACAGAGCTATTGTCATTGTACAAGGCAGGGTGTTGTATGTACAGCACAACTCATGACCAGGTGTTTAAAACAAAGTGAGGAATAATGCAAGAATGACAGACAAACTAAGTGCTTACAAAAAACAAAACAGTTATCTTTTCAAACCCTTCTACAACCCCTGTCTAGACTGTCAAAAACTCCTTTACAGAGACAATGAATCTCATGTGGATGGATAAAACAAAAACCTTGAGTTGTTCAGTGAGGGGTTGAGCCACCATGTGCTACCAGAAGAGAAACAGTATACCTTGGTATTGATTTTCAATTCTGCAGCTTTGAGATACCATTCTTCTGGACAACATTCCTTCATTTGGTGTTTTGATGATGGAGCGAGAGTATTATCCAAGTTGAGCAAAAATCCCTCAATGGTCTTCAATTCGGCTCAGATCTGGTGGCTTTAAAGGCCAAAGAAGATAACCTCATTTTCATAATCATCTAATTTTTCAGTGATCCTTTTGACTCAAAATATCCCGGACAAGATTACTACCAACTAGTATTGGTATGTTGGCCACAATAATCATTTTATTGTCATTTTGTCAGAGGATAATATGATACGACTTTGTTTTAGTTGGCATCAACCCCTTCCTAATAGAATACAACTAAGTCACATCCATACATGCAAAATTAACCCAACAGCGTAAAAGGCATGGTTCAAATTACAGAGAGCTAAGGGGAGCTCAGCTCCCTTGAAATGCAGAGACGCTTCCTTTAAGACATTCAGCCAACAGTCAAGGGGTGAGCCCCCAAAACAGTCTTACATTTAACTTTTTTATAAGGTTTCTGATGTTTCTTAAAAATAGGGATGCACCAACACCACATTCTTTCAAACCAAGTAAAAGTACTTATCTTTGAGTACTTGCGGATACTGAGTACCAATATGAGTACTAATAAATCCCATCAGAGCTCACTGGTAAGGAGTGTGGACCAGAAAGTCAGATGCAAAAACTGCGTGATGAATTGTGTGATATTTCAAATGGGTCATCCTGCTATTCTCTGATATAAGGCTTGAAAACTGTCAGAATCTTCATAAAAAAGAAGGATAAAGTGTATTTTTTGTGGCTTCTGTTCACAGCTGCAAAGAAGCAGCTACATTTCTTAATTAAAGTTTTCTCACAGAGGAATACTCATATGTATGCATGTTCCATTTTACATGATTTCAATTAAAACAATAAAAGACTAAAAACAAGTTATGTGGAAAACCACATGTGATTAGTTAGGTTTCACATGTGAACACACACTTGAATTAGCTAGAGTATCACGTCATTACCAGGAAAATGTTCTAAAACTTCCCATGTGCAAAATACATGTTTCATACATTTTCAGTTTTACTGTATTTTACATTATTTTAATGTGTAGAACAAAAAAATTGACCACATATCCAAAACCACATGTAACTACAAGGGTTTCACAATGAAAATTCCTTGTATTTTACATAGAATTGTACATTGTACACATCTGTTAACATGAAAATGTTAAAAAGCCGCATATTTCTCATGTGCAAAACATGTTTCACATGTGTTCAACATATTGCTCAACATATTTCAAAATATTTTGTAATCCCATGTGCAGATCACGTAGGGTCAAATGTTACATGTGTGTTTTGCACATGTGAAGTGCATATGATTTTTAAGTCGGGATCTGGTGTTTGGACATATTAACCCAGCCATTTATTACCTTTGTTTCCATGTGTTAGTCGAATATTTAGGTTGTGATTTAATCGACTAACAAAGGAGCAGAATAGAAAAATAGAAAAAGAAATTGAGCTGCATTCATATTTTAGGTGTTTGACCTCTTATTTTACTCATTTAGAGTTTCTGAAATTTTTTTTAGAATTGGGTAAACAAACGACAAACACTGAAGCAAGATTGGTGAAATTTATATTTATATAGTGGTTGTGATTTAGCTAAATTAATGATTTTTGCATGAGATCTCAGAAACTTCAGTCCATGTTTGGTATGAAAGTGAATGAATGAATGAATGAATGAATGAATGTGTAATATCCTTCAAGACCCTTAGGTGTTTTCTTAGGCATTGCTAAGTGTACACCTCTTGAAAGTTTGGCTGCTCAAACTGTACCCTAGGACGTGCAGTTTCCAGTTAAATAGAGTGACAAGTGTGAATGCAGTAAGTCATGACATGTAAAGCATGAATGCAGGCCAGGGAAGGAAACAGCACTGAAGCACTTCCATTGTGCAAGTCTGCAAAGATAATATAGATTCCTGAAGGCACCACTTTGCAGTGCTGCATCAGGAAGTCCATCGGCACACACATGTTTAAGAGAAAATTCATAAGTCTTTTTCAGAGCAAAACTAATTTCTCAGATATCTTAATTTAATGTCTGTGACATAGTTTGTTTAAAATCAGACAAAATACAGTGTCTGAGGCTGAGAAACCAAACTTCACAACTTTGGGTTGCAACCTGGGATAACACCTTGAATTTCGCTGGGTTTCGCTTTTGCACTGTCACATAACAGTAACTGGATATCAACAGACTTTTAATCACACACTGTAGCTGATTCGTCAAAGAAAGGCAAGAGGACATAATCACAGGAAGAGAGGAAAAGAAAGAGAGAAAGGGACAAAACAAGAGATTAACCAAGCGTCAACATTGGACTGACTTTTACTGGCTGGAGAGCCCTCAGAGGACTGGTAGGATTCCAAATTAACTGCTGATAACCGATGTGTCACTGGCAATAAAAGAAAAAAACAGGCAAAGTTCAGTAGTGCTTATCCAAGAGCCAACATGCAGGTGCTTCCAATTCATGTTATAACTCCTCAGTCACATCTAAACCAGTTTAAGTTCAGTTCAATTAAGCTTATTTTGTATAGCAGCAATTCAAGACAGTCAATTAGCTGCAATCCAGTGATAAACAAATTAAAATAAATCATCCAAAATGATCCACATCCATGATCCACATTAGTCCAATTCATAATAACTGTGCTAATATAAGTCAGTTCATAGAAATGATTCCCCAGCTAAGCTGGAAAAACCTCAACCTTTAGTGTTGTTATATTCCACTGTATTTTAAGACATACCATATAAGGTTAAAATCCTGCAATTTTCACCTAAAACCTTTTTTTTTTTGATAAAAGACTTGCTGTGGACCAGCTATCTAACTGGACTACTTTAACTAGACCCTTGCAGATGTTACAGGGCCATTTTTGTTGCAGCATCATCTGCTACTGGAGTACATGGCTTCAAAAGTAAATAGCATTTGTATCTGGTTTGACATTCAACATAATATTGGTAGATCATTAATAGCTAAAGGCTTCCTTAAGTCAAGTGAACTGCTGATGAGAATAGTGAATAGTGAAGCTGAAAGCAAAAGGAAAGTTTTTTTTTTACTTCCCACTTCTCAGGCACAGTGAACTCTTGTGATTTTGAAGATATGAGTTTATGTTCATGTTTATTGAGATCTCCATTAGCGTCAGCGGCATGCTGCATCAGCTATTCTTCCTGGGGTCAGTAAATTTGTTTAAGTGGAAATCATAGATGGAAACAGAAATGAAAAGGCAGGATATATCTGTTTCGAGGTGGGTCTGTGACAGCATTATCCTTAAATATAAAAGCCTAACTGAATTAAACATTTTTAGAAAAAAAAAAAAAATTCAAAAGGATCTTAAGCACTTCAAATAAGTTTTTATAGTCCCTTGCAAGCAAAGAGTGGCTTTATGAGCATTTTCTGTATCAAATGATACCACAACTTCTTTTAAAGCTGAAAAATAGTTTACAAAGACCATGTCATCCACCAAGGCCAATCGGTAATTTACCTATTTTATAAGGAAAGATCTAAATTTGCACAAAACTTCAATGGATTTTTCAGATGCTCTAGTTTTATAACATTATATTTTTATGTAAAATGCTGCTAAACAGACAATTGAGGAAATAGCAATAACATTTTTTCACCTCGACTTCAGCCTTGTCTCAAGAATAAAGCAGTGTTCACTTTAAGTAAATATTAAATCATACAATGTGACATTTAGGTGGAAGTTTGTTTAGTAACAATTAACTTTCAAATTGCTTGATAGATATTAACAGATTAATATTGACTGAAATAATCTCAAAGGTCTAGATTAAAGTTTAAAACCTCCTGGATGGTTTAGAAATTAACCTATTATGGAGAACTACTGTAACATAAGTATAAAACATAAAAAGGGGGGAAAAAAGAAGGTACACAGTCAGAGCACACACATTTATAACTTCATAATATTTCATAAAATTGGGGCCTTTATCACATGTTGCTCTCTGCACCCCATTGATAGCAATTTCAATTCTGCAGCCACTAATGTCCACATAAGACTTTTTTTTAACACCTTACTAGCAACAAAAAAATATCCATTTGTTTGGAATCCAAGAAACAGACTTGATTAGATTTTTCACGTTTGAAATGACTGAGTTTGCTCACTAATGTTTACTTAAACAAATAAAAATAATAAAAAGAGAAGCTCATTCCTGGTGAGTCTCCAGCTTTGCCAAGTTCTACAAAGTCATCATTAACATCATCTCCTCGTGAATCCTAATAGTTTTCCAAATGAAGCCGGCGGTCTGGCTGCAATGTAACATTTGTTTAGATTTCATGACCGTGCTCCACAAAATACCCTCAGAAAAACATATAATCTTAATATCAGGCAGGAAGCACGCAAGCTTTGTGAAGCTGTGTCTGTGTTCCGACCACACACAAGACCTCACTCTGACTCTTGCTACTAGGGCTGCATGGTAATCATACTCTCCTTAATCATTAAAAACACACACTTAGAGCCCAACAGGCCTCTGTGGTGACTGCTGCTATCGTATCTGCATGATGATTCTGCCCCTCGCAGTGAGCTGCATGTCAATCCCCTGCATGTCAGCACGTAGCTCACTCAACCAGAAGCTCATCAAAAGACAGAGAGAGATTGTGAGCCTTAGATCTGTCTGCACATGGCTCAGTGTGGTTACCTCATCCCACACTGTGGGAGGCTGCACAATATTAACCTCCCATCTGTGTTCGTCTCCATCTGTAAGAAGCTTTTATCTGGGATTTAAATCTGTGAGATTGAAGCTAATGATGGCAAAGATTCACGTGGTAATTATTGCATATGTCTGCATAAAATTGACTACACACCACATTTGTTCAAATACTCACAAAATGACTGTTGCAACACATTTAAAGTAGCACTATGCAACTTTCAGACATTAAAGATGTATGTTTCTGACTAGTTTTGATGGCAGAATTACATTTATTACATTGCTGGAGCTGCCATTGCCCTGCACCTGAGGGTGAAATAAAGCACCTCATAACTTTTTCCTTCCAGGACACTGCATCTTATTGCAGCTGAGATTTGCTCTATGAACCGGGTCACATGCCAGAAACTGGATATCAACACACTGGCCATTTTGAACCTACACCATGGCTGATTCATCCAAAACATGAAGGGGACATTATCAGATGAAGGGAGGAAAAGAAAGAGGGAGGGACAGAGCAAGACAAGACAAGAGTCAGCATCAAACTGACTGTTACTGGCCGGAGAGAGCTCAGAGAAGAGGTAGGATGTAAGATGGATGCTGAATTAGCCTTTGTAAACCATTCTGAGATTCAAGCAATACTACAAACTTCCTGACCTTAAAACTCTCTGGGTTTGACTAATTTTGATGACACGCTGCTATTTGTTCCACACATTCCTGAAGCTGTTGTTGCCCTGTAGCATACCAAGGCAGAGAAACTCCACCCACTAAAAACTAAATATGACCTGGTTTCCCCACATCATCTTAAAACTAATCTAATGCTGCAATATAACTAGATTAGCACTGCTATGTAGCTTTATGCTAACATCAAGTTAATAGCCTTTCATAACATTAAGAGTTTTACTTGAACAGGGATAAAAGCTCTTCTCTGTGCAGCAAATTTTCAAGATTTTTAAGCGATCACAAATTAGCAAACTAGCTTAAAATTGACTTCAGACTAGTGTAGTAACTCTGGCAATTCAAGCTTGTCTGTAGAAACTTTACATCCCTTCTGGAGTCAATCACCTGAGGTAGCAACTCAGGTGGTCACATTTCAGAGGTGGCCAGTACAATATTAGTCACTCTTTCAAATGTGCCTCTGCTACATAGATAATTACTAGAAGTGCTGTGTGAGTATGTACACAAAAAAAACTTCTATTCTATTCTATTCTATTCTACAGACTCTTTTATCCAAAGCGACTTACATTTGAGAGTAAGAACAATACAAGCATGAATTCAAACAAGATGGGACATCATAATTAAGTGATAGTCAGACTGCTTTGAGTCCAGTTGGACCCAGGTGCTGTCATGTAGTGCTAGAGGCAGTGCATATATATATATATAATTTTTTTTAAGTAATTTTATTTAAATACAAGATCACAATTTCATCACACAATATCATCTTGGGCATAAGTGCACACAGCTTCTTCAGTACTTGGTTGAGCCAAAGAGCTGGACTTGATAAGTAATATTGCTTTGAGTTGTCAAAAAGACTTAAAAAGTGTTTTTTAAGTTGCACCAGTGATTGAAACTTGTATGTTTTGCACAAATACTCCTAAATTGAATGTCAGATTCTCTTTCAGGGAATTATTTGTCTTTTCTTCAGCTAATTAGACTTCATTGAATGGAGTCTCACATTCATCACATTTTTGTGTCTGATTATAAGATGTAATGGATCTATTGCTTACTGTAACAGATGGAAGGGTCAGCAATGAGGACATAATGAACAGAAAATTTGATAATCGAGCCTTTCTGGAAATAATTTTAAACAGAATTTGGACAAAATGATACTGCCTGAGGTGAGGCCTAATCCTTGAATTTAATGCACAGCAACACTGCAGTTTAAACATGTAGCTGCTTTTACATACAACACTAGTAATGTATGTAACAGCAGCTGGAAACATCTGCAGCAAATACAATCTCGTTTGATGGGTCTGCAGTGCTTTACTTTCTAAAAGTACTTCATATCACAGGCATTTAAGGTGAAGCATGCCAATGTGAATATTCATTTTGTGAAGGGATTAATAAAAACTAAATTGAGCCTGACTAAACTGGCCCAGAGTCTTTGACATGCCTGGTCTCAATTCCCTCTTTTAATGAATGGAAATTTAATGCTCAGCGTAGCGAACTCACTTCTCCGTGAAATCCAGTGACCTCCTCGCTGCTCTCCGTTGTAACATTTTCCAGCTTTGCTTCCAGAAATGATGGGCTTCAAGCAGTTCAAGCAGAGAGATAGGAGAGAAAAGTGAATTTCTTAACCTTGAATGCTTCTAGGGAATGTCTTTCAAAATGTGATAAAATGTATTCCCTGCAATGTCATTTATTCATTTCAGTTAAGTTCCTATATTTATCTAATCAAAACAGTCAGATTCTCCAAGTGTTATTTCCTATGACTCCTCATAAGAGGTCATTTATGCACCTGACTTAAAGCAACGCAAGTTTCTGACCTTAAAACACAGTGTTTCTGCCTGGTTTTGATGGTACATTGACACTCATTAGGCTTTGTTCACACTGCAGGCAAAAATCAAATCTGATTTTTTTGCCTCATGTTACCAACATCTGATATTTTTGTTATAGTCTGAGCAGCAAAAATCAGATTTTTTTCAGATCCTACCCTGACCACTTTCTTATGTGGTTCTAAATCAGATACATATTCAATCTTTTTCAGAGCATCTTCAGTCTGGCCATGTCGCATTTCATTCAAGTTTTACGTCATTGAAGTAACACAGATGTCAGAAATCTGCACCATGCATGCTCTGACTTCCACAGACGCAGCAACCACTGCTGCACAAAGGCCTTTGTTAAGATTTGTGCCCCCTTTTTTTTTTATCAGTCTCCCTTTTCCCCTTATCAGTTGGTTATAATTTTGTCTGTTCTGTGCAAGAACCTCCAAATTAATACACAAATGTGTAATATCAGTATCTTCTTCCATAAACAGCATGCTGCGTGTGATGTCATGTCTTGCTGCACTTGTGGGTCACTTCAGGGCCTGTACAGTTCACACTGAATTTTCATGGAGGGCTCATTTAAATGATAATCAACCACACATAAAAAACTAAACTCTAATAAATCGGATTGTACAAAATATTGGATTTGAGTATTAAGACCTGCAGTGTAAATGTAGTCTTAGAGTCAACGTCAGACTGGCATTTACTTGCTGGAGAGAACTCAGGAAGAAGAGACAGGACAAGACCAATGCTGAATTTGCCTTTAATAGGGGGTGCCAAAGTGCAAAATAAAATACACACTTCTATTCTGATAAAGTTTCATTTAAGTCTTAAATAATGTTACATTAAACTGCTTAGACTCACAGATTTAAGAGAAAAGCTCTCAACCATTCAGCCATGTTACATTGAGCTGAGTCTGTCACACTTGTTCATATCAGTTTGATGCTTAAAATTTTGTTTAAACTGCTCAAACTGGTCCCTGATCCACCCGAATCAATGTTTAAAAACCCTGTTAAATGATTAAGACTGAACCTGGCAATTCTCCTCTTTTCTTTTTTTTTTTTTCAAACTGTGTTTCCGTTGTCATGGCTACAGGTCGTCATAGGACTAAATGATTGCCTGTGAAACAAGAAGAAGGTGGGTGGTACTAGACGGCAGAGAAAGAATGAGAAGTTATGTGGATGTATAAGTGCACATGAGCTGTTCTTTTTGTTGAAGCTGTGATTAATTACCAGCATGGCTTGTTTTCCTGTGGACGATGGGACTGTGTGTCTGCGGGTCACCGTGGTGAAATGTCAACTAAAGGACATTTGCTGTTGCAGGAATGTCACAAAGGTGGTTTTGGGTGTTGGCGTCAGGTGGTTATATTTCTGCCTACAATGATTATGACAGATTTTGTTTTTCTTTTAAGGAAGATCAAAATGGACTTGTCAAAATGCCAAAAATGTTAAATATCAGAGAATTTTAATATCATTATATTATTCTCATTATAGTCAATTTTAATCATGTCCTTCAATTTAAACAGTCGTGCAAATGACTGGGATAGAGTTACAAAACTACAAGGCTAATGACTAAAATACTTTCTTTTTGTATCGTGCGAGCCACTTCGATGGAAATCATTTTCCTGGTTGTCTTGGTTACACATTGCAATGATATTTTCCTTGGTGGGATCAGCCTGAAAATTTTGTTTGGTTAGGGTTAGAAATGACTATATGTATGTGGTTTGATTTAGAGAATAATGTCTAGAAACATTTTCTTTCGGTGAAATGATCCTCATCATCAGTTGCTCTGTGTTGCCATGCAGACTAAAGTTTTATGAAACATTTTTCTAAATAACCAGGACAAGATTAAATAAGTAAATGCCATCTTTGCCCGTCATTAATGAAGAAAAAAAAGTAATAACTTTACTGAGTTCTTGTTTATTTTTTGTTTTATTTGTCTTTATCCCATTTTAATTCTTGTTTGAATAAGAAGAAGAATAAAACACATCAACATAAAAAAAAAAATATCTGTCAACCTTTGTGAGCTGTAAAAATAAATAAATAAATCACACACACACACACACACACACACACACGCACACACACACACACACACACACACACACACACACACACTCACACACACACACACAAAATATATAATTAAATTAAATAACACCCAACAGCAGCTGTTTTTTTTCCTGCATATTTTAGGTCTATCTGCAGTATTTCCAAACTCTCATGCTGTAACAGTCCTGCTGTTCAAGGCAGGGGTGGACCAGTAAACTAAATAGAACTTTAGAAAGTTTTCTTGTTTTGTTTGGCTCTGCTGATTTTGGTTCATTCTCACAGCAGGGGAGCAGTTTTGGTAAAAAATACAAACCGCTCTGAAACGCTTCTGTACACAACCAGCTTATCTACAAACAGACAGAAAGACATGGGTACTGACCAGCTGGTGAACACTGTGGTGCATTCAGGAACTAAAGCAGCAGGTATGTCTTAAATCAGCCCCATAACAGCGCAAATGAAAGCCAAAAATAACAAAAAAATGTAAAAATTATATCATATTACTGCATTCCCAGAATATTTTCTTGTATAGAATCACTTTTTTATATTGAAGTTCTGCACCTATTCTGTGCAATAAACTGGTGTAAATAAAAAGAAACTGTCCAATTTCAGTTTTAACATTGTCAGAAGATCAATATTATCCTGTTGTTTTGGATTACACAGCTCATAAATGCCTGCTGAATACAGTGGTGACACAGATCTATACTAGAAGGCACAATTTCTGATCAATGCTAACATTTCTCCAGCATGCCCAAGGGGGCAGCTGTCTCCTTCAAGGACAAATGGAGTCAAATAATAGAACAGATTAGCATAAAGTGTCAAGAATCAGTGCAGAAATTTGTCTCCACACACACACTAACTGCCAAAATATATTCACTGTACTAAGTAGCACAACTCAGAACAAATCCTCCTGAACTTAAAACAAAGCTGAATTGTATTTTTTAAAATCTTTTTTAAAGTAACTGAATTTTCATTTAAAATCCTTGAATAATTCCTGTGCATTGTGCAGCATCTGCTAACACAGCATGCTTGGTTAGATCTGTGATCTTCTTACTCCACGGGGAGACTGTCGAACAAACGCTGTGATTTTACATGCTCAGTTAAGTTTGTCCACCGTGTCGGCTGAAGCTCCGCTGTCTTGCATGATTACCTCCAACAAGTTCCACTCTTGTTATTTAGTGTCGACAAGTTCCAGTGGAAAACATCTCAGGCTTTGATTTCTGGACTAATTTGCATAAAAGCTACCTTTTTTTTCTCTGTAATCTTCACTCTGTAAAGTCGTCCAGGATCTCAGGAAAACTTGTGGTGCAGGATAACTACTCTTTTAGCACATAAGTACATTAAAGAACTTTAGGTTTCCTCCTTTTAAGAATAAAGAAACGTTATTTTAACCTCCTGAGGTGTTTTAGCAGGGAAAGTACAAGTTTGTGTGATGAACCTAAGTTACAGACTTCTAAAGCAGCATTTTCTCCATGTTTTCATCACTAATCTCTCTTTAACTGAAACCTGCCAGAGAGCAACACCCTCCTTAAAATCACAACAGTCTGATTAAAGTGAGGAAATCCTTTTGCTCCATGTAATTCAAGTGAACAGGTTTAGCTGAGAATAATGCTAGGATGCTGCAGGATTGCTAAGATAAAACTAGAAAGTAGAGACACTGAAAGAGAGAGAGAGAGAGAGAGAGAGAGAGGTTATGTAAATTTCCTCAAGCTGTTTCCAGCAATCATTTCTATTGTAGTTTGTGGTGTAATTGCTCTGCTGCTTGCTGCTGATAAACATTTGGAGGAGTGCAGTCTCCTCTGGATTCTATCAGGAGGCCGTCAGACTGACAGCGCTGGCTCAACCAGGCAGCCAGGAGGTGGTTTGTTTGTTTTTCCTTATTTTTTTTAACAGCAGTAGTTTGTCGTCTTTGTCTCTGCAGCAACAAGAAGATGCAGCGTGTGAGGAGAAGACAGAGGCAGCAGACAGAGACAGATAACAACACTACAGTTGTCCTCATACGTATATGCAGCATGCCTGGTGCTCTTATCTGCAGAAGCTCAAAGTACTGAGAGCGGACAGGCTATGGCTTTCGATGGTCCCAATGGAAATAAAACCACAGGCCGTGGAGCAGCTCCTTCACTCGTTGAGCTTCACAGGACTTCGTTATTTTTTTTCTTTCTGTGGCCACATCACAAACTTTTCTGTTTGCTTTGCGGTTAGGCTGAGGAGGCAAAGATCTGTTGTCCATTAAACTAAACTACATAGGGAAGCGATAGTAGCACTCTCTCTCATTTCTGTTTAATTTTGTCAGGAGCAATGTTTTATAATTTCAGAATATTTCTTATCTGACTTTTGAGTTTGCTTCAGCTAAGCCGTTTTAGCATCCTTTAGATCAGTGGTTGAATGGTGACTGATTTTACACTTATGTTTTTTCATTTACAAAGAACAGTTAAGATGAACCGACTGCACACATCTAGTTACAGCATATCAGAAGAGAGAAAAATAGTAAATATAAGATGAGGCCACATGAATGTTTACATTTCTTCATATTTGTGTGAATATGCCTGGGTATGCCAACATGTTTCCCTCCAGGTTTATAAGGTGTAGTTATCACTTTGTTGTTAAAAAGATGTATTGAGCTTTGTTGTTGAAAGTATTTATGCCTGCTATAAATATCTATCTTTCTAAGTCAGGGGTCTGCAGCCTGTGGCTCTTGAGCTGCATGAACCTCTTCAGCCCTTCTCTCCTATCTCTGGAGGAAAATAGAGTGTAATTCAGTGCCGACAGATCCATTTAAGTTAATCGCCAACGTTGCTGGCTTACCTGTATGCCTGATTTGTGCTGAGAAATTAGCAAACAACAAAACATGTAATGTTTAAAGACATTTCCAGAACAAACACCCAGCATTTGCTGAAAGTACCAAACTGAAGTTGAGCAAAAAAAAAAAAATAAAAAAATAAAAAGAAGAAGAAGAAGAAGAACAACAACAACAACAAAAGCAAAGAAAAAGAATAAAAAAGAAGCTGTTTCTGGACTTGATCTGAACAGAATGAACATATGTTAAAGAAATGAATCAGGTCCCAAAATTCAACTACTACTGCAGGTTTGTGGTAACTCAAGATATAGTGAGGCTGTTCACAAATGGAGTACACAAAATCTAGTGTTGGACTTGATAAAAAAAAAAAAGCATGAAATTGTTAAAAAAATTAACATGTCTCTCTCTGCAAAAACCATGAAGCGCAGGAACATTAAAACAACTACAAACATCATGACTCAGTCAACGGATTCAGCTCCAGTAGACTTAATTAATGGTGGAAAGTTAAGCAATGTTGACAATATTGAGCAGATAGCTTTGTTGTGGAGATTCGTGAACTCTGATGATGCTCAGGTTTGATTTTCTTTTGCCATGTCACATAAAAAGCAATGAAATGTTAGTTATTTTTAAGGGTCAAACAGATTTTGTAGCTCTAAATTATGTTTATTTGATGGTACAGGTGGTAAAATTGGCTTTTATTAGTAAACAGTACAGTGCCCTGGTCCAAGCCAACCAGGACCCACAATGTCTTCAAGTTATATCTGAGGTTATAAGTGTTTTTGTTACATATTTTAGTAAAGATGAACCAGTAGCTCATATCAAAAGATATGCCAGCTGAGCTATCCAGCCAAACCACCCAGTTGGGATTGTTCTCAAACCCAGCTGCTGGGTCAAA
Organism: Melanotaenia boesemani; assembly: GCF_017639745.1. NCBI lineage: Eukaryota > Metazoa > Chordata > Actinopteri > Atheriniformes > Melanotaeniidae > Melanotaenia > Melanotaenia boesemani. The sequence continues at coordinate 28,265,108 of NC_055689.1, read as the reverse complement.
TATGGACTGATGGGTTATGTTTTTTTCTACCTAATAAAGGGGTTAAAATGACCCATTTTAATAGTTAAAGGTACCTAAAAGTGACTTAAAAAGAAACCCCGGTTCTGTGTAGCTTATGTACAACACAGAAATGTTCTGAAACACCCATCAACTGCACTCAAAAGAGATGAATGTTTAATCCCATTTATTGCCAGATATACTACGGTAGCCCAGTGGTCCTTTGCCAGGATAAGGAACATGGATACTCTTTTGTTGAATCAGGTACTCCACAGTTTTTTGTTTCAATGGGAGAAATAGCATAAAACAAAAAAACAAAAAAAAAACAAAACAAGCTAGACAATAGCAAGAGCCTTGCAAATCTCAAGACAGCTCCAGAAATTAATGATATAAACATGTTAAATTCAATTGAAGAAACAATCATCATCAAAATAAAATAAAAACGGCTGGTAGATTAATTGTCCTGTTTTGGTAGCCACAAGCAGTGCCTTACTTCTATCCCCATTAACTTTAAACATAGCGGCTGTTAGCTAGCTAAAACTACAAAGATGTTATTTTGTATAACTATCTTGTCTAGAATTAATTAAAGTTAATTCCATTACCAGGTTACCTCCAAGATTATTATATTCAGAACCAGGTTTCAGACTCTTCCCTCTGACTTAATTTAAGCACAAATAACATACCCACTGTCTTTATCAGTTCACTTTAATCTTAATGAACTCACCAAGTGCAAACAAAATTGAAAATGTTAATGAATAAAATGTTAATTGACCAGCATTTAATTAGCTGTGAACAATGAATAAAAACAACCTCACAGTCTCTCTTCAGCTCTTAAAGTTATTTCTATTCAAACATGTTTTAATCATTGGTTTTAAAAGAAAATCCTTCTCTCCAAATAAAGTAAGTCAGGCGTTGTGGAGAGGATGGAAGCATTGGATGACTTGGTGGCTTTAGGCCTTTCAGACTTAATATTTCTAATTACTTTACAGGACCAAAAGAAGAGTTATGGAGGAATTAAAATAAGAATAATCACATGAAGAAGTAAAGTTTCCAGAAATATGATCCTAGAGGATTTACCTCTGTATTTAAAGGTGATGAAGCTCAGTGAAACAAAATGGAGCAGTAGTCCACTCTCCCTGGGAAAGAATGATGAGCAGTGAATCATATATTTCATGCCCCAAAGCAGCTTAATATGATTTAAATAATGTATAAAAGGACACTGGAAATTAAATAAAACATAAAACCATTAAAACAGAAATTAGAGGGATTAGAAATCCAAAATGAGACAGCAACCAAAAAGTAACCTCAGGCACTGAACGAGTGCTGGTCTCAATGATCAATTTTCTGGGGGGGGGGGGGGGGGGGGGTGTTACTTTGTTTTTTTTCTATTTTGTGCCTTTGTTGGTGTCACACTGGTATCGACTTTCTCTTTGCTTAATAACAAGAGCCTAAAATGTTATAATATGCTAATCTGACATACCGCTGTTGCGGAGCTTTACCTAATTTTCTGCAGAAATAACACCACAAATGACACAATGTATGTAATTTAGGCCTCTCAAGGAGCCACTTTGAAACTTCTCAGCTTGAAAAGTCAATGAGTCATTTCAAAGGACTGACAAAACGCTTGCTATAATACAGTGTAAATTGGTTATTAACAGCTGACCTGGTTGAGGATGAGTAAAAGCTGGTTGGATCAAAGCCTGCCGCTCCAGTGGTGCTGAAGCTACAATAAAACAAGCCCATTAACAGCATCATTGAGGGTAATTAATTACAGATCATAAACCCTCTGAGTTTTTTTCAGTTTCTTGCTTCCTCAGAGGTTGCTGTAATTGTGGACATTTAAAGCGACAGCATGTTGAACATGTTCAGCAGTGTTTATCATCAAGTATTTATGATGTAAAACAGTCTTAGATGTACGACTCTGTGTGGATTCTTAATACGAGGAGTTGAAAGTAACCCTGTTACAAGCTCTTAAGTAAGAGGTTTTTTTTTAAACTTTGTTTAGAATTTAACAGAATATATCAACCAATACTGTATGTTTTTACAACGAGGACATGTAGAAATGTGAACCTGCTTTTCCTGTCTGGAGCCACAACAGTTTTGGTTTTCTATTATGTAGAATAAAAAGGTGGTATCACACTGCTTATTCAAGATCAGATGAGGAGCAGACTTAAAGACCATCTGGTGAGCAACACATCTACAGAAGCTGATATTTCTCACACCTTGCTAAAGGAGAGGTTGGGAATTAGAAATGATGATCAAATGATTATGTTGCTTTATAACTAATGTGTAAATATGACAGTTTTGTCTTACATTACTACAAATAAGTGGTGATATGGAAGAGAAAAACTTAAAATTTAGTAAAAGAATAGGTCTACACCAAACATGGGTTTAGCCTCATACCAATATTAAACTGAATTATAACATAAAAGATATAGGCCAGGAAGGCCAAAGAGCTTCACCCTTCTTACATGCCATTGACTAGAGGTGCCATCCAAAGCGTTTGTCTTTGATTGGGAGCAGCCTGATGTTTAATATCTTAAAGGAGACTTGATGGAGAAACAGGAGTTTGAACAACAAACTTTGGTGGATGACTTGGATAAAGAAATGCTTGAATGCTTAAAAGAAACCAGACCAGCAGCTGTGTGACAAACTCTGTTGTAGATGTCCCATCATACCAAAGTGGCACAAATGACGATGGAGCCATTGAATGAATTACATCCTTCAGATTCTACTAGGAGGCCTTTATCTCTTTTTTAATTTTAACTTTTTATAGCTTCTTCTAAAACCTCAGCTTGTTGTATTTTTTTCTTTTTTTGCCAGTCTGTATCATGCTGTCTGTTGTGGGATTGTTGCTGGAAAGTTTTACACGTCTGTAACTGTCTCAACCCTTTCATGCCTGAAGTATGACAACCATCATCTATACATGCATGTACTGTTCATAGCACTGACTTCTCAGCTTCTCCCCTTTCTACACTTGTCTCATACCTCCCTCATTCTGGTATTCAAACATGAAAAGTGAATTACAATTACAAGTACAACAGTCTGTCAGTATAAGTAAGGTACACAAACACGAAGCTGCCACACAACCCACATCCTCTTGAAACTGGTTGTCTTGGGTCGCTCAGATCTTTCTGCACAGCTCTGTCAGCTGATACATCCTGAACTTCTTCATCTCCCTCAGCATCAACAGCTACACTGTCACTAGTGCTAGAATATGTTAATTCCTCCTTTTTTGGCAACCATTCATCTTCACTACTGCTAGCATCATCCTAGCTTTACTGGGGTATTTGCTCCACTAGGTCTTTCTGTCCCTGACTGATCTTGAGCTCTACAGAAGATGAAGACATTGTTACCCAGATCTAGTTCCTCAATATTGTTGTTGTTGCAAAAATGTAAGTGACAGTCTAACAACATTAAGTTAATCTAATGATGAAACAGTAACTGCTGTTGATGCATTTTCATGAACAGAAATGTTGAAGATTGATTTAATAGACAGATAATTAATGAATTGCAATTGAAAAATACATTATTTATCCCCAGAAGAAAACTGAAATGTTAGCTGTTAATGATGCTACTAATGGTATTTTATTTTCTACTATATGGCAAGATGTTCAACATCTACATGTCCATCGGCCATCTTGCCTTGAAGAAATGTTTCATGTGCTCACACTTTCCAGCTGGTGACAGTGTATGAAACACCTCACTAGAGTTCAATATTGTGACTCTCATGCAAGTAACTGTATGTCATAAACAGCTGCACATATGAGAAAAAAAAGGCGTTTTGAATAGCTGTGCACTGTAATAACTATTATGCATGAACTGCAGTTGCATTAATCGTATTTACAGTAGTTACACCTGTGTCTGGGGCAGAAATCATTGCAAGGTCTGTTGCTTTATTCAAAACACACACCTGTGGGGTGCATCATACTGTATGTTTAATGTCAATAGGAACTTTGTTCAATGATGTGAAAAAGAGCTGTGCAAACTTTCATCACGAGTTTGATGCAGGAAACATCCTGCTGGTATTGGTCTCTTAAAAGCCTCTTTATCTGGTTACTCAGACTTCAGATTTACTCTGATCTATCTATCTATCTATCTATCTATCTATCTATCTATCTATCTATCTATCTATCTATCTATCTATCTATCTATCTATCTATCTATCTATCTATCTATCTATCTATCTATCTATCTATCTATCTATCTATCTATCTATCTATCTATCTATCATGCTTCAGCACCATGGACAGTGACATAGCTAATTAATCATCACCTTCTTCTCATACCTGTTAACCAGATAACTCTGTCATTGGGGAGAATTGTCAATATCAAACGAAACAAGTGTTTCCCCCACATTTAGTCCACCTGCAGCTTTAAACCTGAAAACAAAAGGTACAAATAAACAATGTAAGGCTGGCTCTCTGAGGAGTCTTTATCTGCTACGGCTGAATGTTGGCAGCATGCATCAAAAAGCTTTGTTTGAAATTCTCTGAGCACAAGAAGTCCAAGGTCATTTTTTACCAGAAAAAAGAAGAAAACAACAACAACAGGAGGTGTTTTTCTTCTAGTGGGAATTGGACTTGTTCTGCGACTGTTAAGTGGACACGTGTCCTTGACTCCAGTTTCAGTGTCGAAGCAGACAGCACGAGTTCTGATAAAAGAAGAGGCGTTTAGATTTAGACTCACTTAGCATTCATATGTGCTTTGAGAAAAAAAAAAAAACATTCTAAACAGAAAAGTACTTTAATCTATGTTCAACACATTTTTGAAACTTCATCTGCAGTCTGAAGTTGTTTCTTCTTTTTTAAGTTGCAGCATGAAGCAGGGGGTGTAGCGCTGGAAAAGTTAAAAGATGCTAACATATCTCAGATCTGCTGTCGGCCTAAAGGATGCTGGAGGCATTTTATGGTTTGCCTCAGGAAAAAAATGGTTATCAAATTAGTTAGTGTATAAAACTGTGTTTATTGCTGTGGTTATCTAAAAATATGACATAAGGGACGAGCTGACTAAGTAAAATTAAAACTAGAACAAGAGGTGATGCAGTTTCCAATGTGCATCTAACTATGTATGGGAAACTTTGGTACATAAAAAGAAGGAGTTATTCAAGTTATGGATCGTTTAACTACTTTTTATGAGTTCAAAGCCTCTGGCTTTAGGTTCTAAATGGATAAATAAAACTTGGCATTTTTGATCATTTTAATAACAAAATGAAACATATTTTAAAAGTTTCGCAAATGTATTGGACTGGATTTTTGTTGTTTAGCATAACTATTCAGACATTTTAATGAGTTCTTTAACAACTTATTTGGAAACTATTTCAGCATCATGTCTGAGTTTCTCCACCTGGATTTTGGTAGCTTATTTCATTCCTCCTGGCAGATCTCTCACACACCATCAGAGTGGATGGAGAAAGTGTGCAAACTGCCATTTTCATGTCTCTCCACAGATGGTGTCGGCTTTAAGTCCAGACTTTGGCTTGGTTTTTCAAGGACGGTCAGAGAATTATCCCAAAGCCACTCCAGTGTCATCTTAGCATCATATTTGAGGTCGCTGTGGCACTTTGAGTTGAATTATTTTTTCCAACTTCAAGTTGTGCTAAAATTTATTAAAATGAGAAACTATTAAGGCTTGGATGTGGAAAATGAAACAAACAAAAGGTTTGATGCAAATATACAAGCAAAATGAAGAACCGTTTTTTAGCTTAGACATAATGTTACGTGCTGATTAGCTACAGTTAGCATGCCAACAATGTTTTCTTCTTTTGCCATGTATGTTTCCCACCCTTGGTCCTGTCAAGCACTCACACACAAGTTTTTCTTTTCTTTTTATTTATTTTTTTGGTACAGTCCAATACATAAAAAGGAGCTCTTCATCTTGCTGTCAGAAAGCCACCTGCGTGTGACTCGACTCAGGGGAAATGAGAGGCGTAACAAAAGAGAACTGCAGACAGGTGGTTAAGTGGGAACTTTTAGAATTTATTGTTTCAAATGGTGATGAGGAATCAAAACGTGGTAACCCACAAGTGTTGGGGTTAACAAAGCTGTTTAAAGCAAAGAAAGCAACAAAACAGCTATTTATAAACTCAAAACCAGCCAGTACAAAAAGGAAAACCAAGACTAAGTAAACAAGTGAAACTAAAGATTGGCCTACCAGCTCCATTAGTTATGCTTATGTAACACAAAACTATCCTAGCCCGACACATTCTAACTTTAACAACTATACTAACTATAAATACAACTACAAGAGAAGCCAAAAGGGCTTTACGTACTACCAAACACAGAAAAGAAAGCAAGACTCAGTCAGTAAACCGAAGGAAAACATAAAGCCAAACAGTTCTCCCCTCTGGAGAAACACTAATCTTACTACACCAATACCACCAACTAAATCACACGGTCAAAAGCCACCAAGTTCTAGCAAGCCAAGAACAAACTGTCTATGCAAACAGTTGCTGCTGACTGAGCAGTCGCAACAGTCTTTTATATCTTGGTGGAAGACAGCAGGAGCAGGGATTGGATCAGCAATCATCCAATCAGGAGGGAGGAGGTGAAGGTGTGTCAGTTCCAGCCAGTTCCAATCAGGTAACCGCAAGCAGGCATTTGCACGCAGAGCAGGGCACAGGTGGCGAGAATGAGTGGGCAGCCGTAAGAGTCCACATTTAATAACAGCTGTGAAAGATTTTCATTGTACACTTTACTTGGACAGGCACCTCTTCTGGAAGAGGAAAACTGGGGCTCACCAGTGAGTGCCTTGTGGTCAAGCCTTAGCACCTGGGTTTCAACTGGGCCAAGCCCGTAAAAGCCACAGACTGCCACCTCCACATGGGCTTGCCACCTCTGGGGAAGAAATTCATGGTCAGTTGTATTGGGAATTGTGGCTGAAAGAAGGGATTTTGGCAGTCAGATCTTTGGCTCCAGGGATGTAGAATGTCACCTTTCTGATGGGGGAAGGAACCTGAGAAAGCTGTTTCCTTGAGAGGGGTTCTGGATAGACAAAAACAAAACTAGTTTTTTTCTGTATCATATATCTTCCATTTGTCACATGCCGTTTCCAGATGGATGCTTGCATGTATTGATAATCGTAGCATGAAAGTAAGAAAAGAAATCTAAACCTTTAACTTAACTTTAAAACTTTTTTTGCACAAGATGTTTTATACCTGACTTGTAATTGAGTATTTCTACTCTAATGTATTGGTATTTTTACTTTAGCAAAGGATATTAATACATCTTCCAACGGTGGTAAAAACATTTTCAAAGTAATAAGCAATGGACATCAGAAGTTCAAACACAGTGGAAGTCTACTGGTTTATTTTCCCCTCACAAATAAACATTTAAAACATGTGCAAGAGTCAATGTGAGAGCAGAATTCCAGAAAGGTTTTTCATCTTTGTGCACAAAATCTGAATAATGAACCACCTGCTGTTGAATGACAGAGACAGGATCACTAGAAAGTACAAAGAGAGCTTCAAACTAAGGCATTCACATTCTGCCAGACTTATGCAAATTCAAGCCTATTTAGGGTCATGAGGCAGCTGGAAACTATCCCATGTTCTGCTATGGGTGAGAGGTGGGTTACACCCTGGACAGGTTGCCAGTCTATCACAGTGCTAAAACATAGACCAATACAACAAACAGCCAATCACACTCACCTTAATTTAAAATCATGCATGCTATGGACTTTGGAGAGTAAACCAGAGTAAACTGAGTGAAAACTGATTCTCATTTACAAAAGCATGTCTCTCATTAGCATATTACCATAGCAAATTACATGTTTAGTGAAAGAAATATAAATAATGTAAACCAATAAATTCCCTTCAGCTCATCAAATTAGAGGATTTCCATGTTGATGTCAGTTTTCACGTAAGGATTTTTCCCTGTAGAGTCTTATGTTGCTGAGTCAGAGATATTTGAGTTAATGTTTGGTAAACTGCTCTAAATAATCATACAAATAATCATCAGAATTACAGGCAATTCACACACTATATATTTCTCTTCACATCTCTGTTCAGCTCACATTTGGAGTTTTCAGTTCTACATCTGAATTGATTTTAGTGTGCATTTGCTGTTTGGATTTGCAGACTAAAATCTGACCTTCCACCTGGTGGTGATATACTATCATCATGCACCAGAGTGAGGCATGGCCACTACACCTTTGGGGAATTTATCTTTCAAATTCAGCAAGGCTTTATCTAAGCTTTTGTGTTCAGAGATTTTGGTTGGGGTCACTCTGATCTGTTTCACCGTGTTTTAGCAATGAACCTCACTAACTGGCCTGCACTGTTTCCATGGAAACCACAAAGGGACACAGGACCCCTTCTTCTCATCTTCTTTTGTGGTGTCAGATTAATTTTTACTCTGTGAGGATGCCAACAGAGGGAAAAACAAACCTTATCAGCGCGTAAATAACTGTTTGTATTTCATCTGTTTGTTGAATGCAGCAGCAACAGCCTCTCTTTTTTTCTGCTCTGAACTAGTAAAAAAAAAACAAAATTCAAAAGCAACCACATTTTGCTGGCTTGGTGTATGCATTTACATCTTTACCCTCCAGGCTGAGTTTTCCACCCACATTTAGATTTTCTTGATCCTCGCTATTCTACTGGGATTGCAAATCTTTCATCTGGCATCAGTAAAAAGCGAGAAGGTGGCACATAAACAGCATGCATCAATGCACTGAGGGCAATCAAAACGGTTGTGTAAGAAATAAATCCATCATCAATACTCACTATTTGAGAAAGCAAAAAAAAATTTATCCAAATAAATGTTAGGATGAGAGTTTCTGATCTACACAGAGCTGGATTTATATTTAGATCTATAATATTTAGCCTCAAGTCAGTTTTATTCTCCTTTTGTGATGTTAAACATGGCATAAACAAGCTGTAGACAGTTCCCCCTCATTGTTTTGCTAATTTTAGTCTCACATCTTATGTATGGTTGAGCTGCTGAGTCATCCGGGAATTTGCAGTACAGCAAAATAAAAAAACCCTGTGAGTTCTTATAAAAGCAATAGTCTATCTATGTTTTAAAACTAAGTGGGCCAAGTGACTTTTATCAGCACATTTCCATTACAAACACGAGGGAAAAAACGTAAGTGCTTAAGAGGAGTTCAGAGGATGAAAAGAGGATGTTTTAGCCATTTTAAAATCTGTTAAATCAGGAATGAATAAAAAGAAGCAGAAGTCACAGCTTTTTGTTACCAGGTTTGGAGCACAGTGTTGCAATGCTGAAGGCAGACACACACACATTTCAGGCATACATCTCACTTTGAATGAGATGTATCCTTTAACGTAGATGTAGGTGGACAAATGAGAACGGTTTAGCTTTTTAAGTGGCAGTGGAAGCAATCTTCTTTTAAATCACCTGACTTACATGTTTGAGCTGATGACCTAGCCATGGTCATAAGCAGTGTGACTGCTCTTTAGGGTCTAGGTGACCAATGTGGTCCAGAATATTGCATCTTGATGCCGATGAGATAAGTCTGTCATGCAGACACTGTTGCCCTTCTCTTTAATTGTCCACAGTCTGTATTTGATACTATTCAATTATATTTTTCCTCATCTTCAATAGATAAATTAAGATTAAAAACAGTATGCCCTTTTCAATCAAAAAGAAAAAGTAAGCAGTTCTTTCTTTCAATACATTTAATTGACTCAAGGTGTTTCTGTTGATTTTGTGTCTTCAAAAAAATAAACTGGTACCTAATAGATGAAAACCACTCTAAAAAGAGCAGCATGTAACAAAATCAAAGGCCAAGGAGAGAGAAATTCAAAATACCATTAAAAACTGTGGTTCAGTTGGTATAAAATTACTATACAAAAAACAACTGTTATATTTATTTTCTATTTGAATGAGCCATTTATAAGCAACACCTTTAAGAAAGGACCATAGAAGAAGACAAAACACAATTTTGAAGCAGTTACTTTCATTGTTGCACCTGAGGACAAAAAAACCACAGACTATGTGACTAATTTGTTCACTCATAATAATTCTGAAACCATATAATTTTTGTATTTTTCACAGATGGAGTACTGGTGTCTCATCTGAAAATATTCTAACTTTTAATTAGCATTGTGTGATGAACCATTTAAGACAAGTTCCAATATTTTCCTAATACAAATCAACTGGTTTTCCATACCTAAACTTACTTAAATTGGTTAAACACACTTCTTTTCAAAGGTCTTGAGCCACAAACTATTTATTGCCATCTATTTATTACCTATTATCTATTTATTGAAGCATGCAAATATAAATATAAATGGAAATATACTTTAGATTAGATTAATTTGGATTACGGTACAAGTAGTTTGACCAAATCTAAATGTTTTTTGTTTTGTGATTATTTCACATTTAACTGCAACTGGATTGTGCTGTGTAATAAATGCATAAAAATATGCATTTTTTTATTTTGTGAGGAACTGACATGATGATTTGAGGATGATAATAAAAAAAGTCTGTAGTTCTGATTTTGTTTGCATAGAAAATACCACAATATTCGTATTTCAATGTTTCCAAGGACGTTACTTACAACTCCAAATCTTTGTATGTGTCACAGTGATGGTTGCAAACAAAACAGATATATAATAAAATAAGGAACCCTGTCTCAATAAGGCGATTCAGTCCTCTATAATTCATAAAAGCCAACATTAACAATCCTACCAACACAAACCTTTAAGAACTGAAACTGTAGATCTGTACTATAAGCTTATGGTAGCTAAACATGTCAGTTTGTTTTGGAATTTATTTTCTTTTTTTTTTATTATTATTGTTGAATTTGAACAATAAGACATGCAGACAAAGGAATATTCAACAGAACAAACCCCCACCTTCCCACCCTAACCACAGACAGCTAGCCAGTGTATAGGCACAAGCTGTTAGTAGTGACAGTGACATGTACATAAGTCAAAACATGGCACCAAATAAAGAATCAAAAGGGTCATATCAAACCACAAATTCCAAGACCACAACCTTTCCTTCACTCATGAGGCGTTCATTAAAGGAGGTCTTCCAATGGGCAAGTATTGTCCCTTTAACAGCAAATCCCTGAGGTCAGCAGGAAGATGGTTTAGGAAAAGAGTCCAGGTCTTAAAAAAGTTCATTCCCCTCCATAACTGCATGCAACTTTTTGTGGAGGAGCATATTGAACATCTTATCTAGATATACAAGAAACAACCAAGAGGAGTTTCTCAGGAAGGTATTGCTCAGCAGGAATTCGAGGAAACCTGGATCTTTTTTGATTTTAAATTTGAAGATCTCACTTATCACAGATTAAATATGTGTCTAGAATGTGTAGATTTTCTTTTACGTTCCCAAAAGCAATAAAAAATATGTACCTCACTCAGAATTACATTTGATACACATTGGGGATAGAGTGGGATTAAGTTTTTGTAAGATAACAGGGTTTATATGAAGTCTGTGCATTATCTTATACTGCATTTCTCATAACCTGCATGTAAATGTAGTTTTAATCAAGCACAGTGCTGTTTGCTTATATCATTTTCTTTTGGATACCTCTGGCAGCACATATGAACCAGAAGAGTCAAGAAGTGAATAAAAACATGCTATTAAGTATCATCCATTTTTAGAATTCATTATAAATTTTTCTACATCAACATCAGCAGAAACAGAAGTGACCTGGGAAGATACGAAATGTCTCAGTTGGAGACCGTTGAGAAAGAAATTTTGAGAACACCTTGGCATCCACAGGCATCAGGTTGATAGGCCTATAAGAGCCAGCTGGTTTATCCTTGATCAAAATCACAGAAATATTTGCAGTGTTTAACTTAACTTAAATGAGTCCAAATACATATCTGTTAATAGGCAAATTAATATCTTACAATTTCTTTTTTTTTTCTTTCTATAAAATTCATACCCCAAACCATTTGGTCCTGGGGCCTTACCTCCCTTTAGTGTACATATAGCTTCTGAGACCTCCGCTCTGCTTATTGGTCTACAATAAAATTAGTTTTTATTCCTCAGACAGGGAAGGAAGTCTAATTCTGTTAAATTCTTCAGTAAGCGTCAGCAGAAGATTAACACACAGCAAGTTAGAGGCCTTAGTAAAACAATTTCTTTATTTTATTTATATCTGCAGATTTAAATAGCTTTTTTCCATCCTTATCTACAAGAGCAAGGATTATATTTATTCCTGTTCTACTACAAGCAAACGTGCAAGCAGTCTACCATGTTTATTGCCAGATTCAAATAATCTGTGTTTAGCCAAAAAGATTTGTACTTGTGCTTTCTTTGTCAATAACTGATTCAACGCAGATCAAACAGCTTCAAACCACTTTGTTACAGAGCCAATAAGATATTGCCTGAATTAAATTTCTGACTCGGTTATCTTCTTTTCTAGTTCTAACTGTGCTTTAACAACTTCCTTTTCTTGAGCTGATGTATAAGATATGATAACTGGCTGCTTAGTAAAGTTGGGTTTAGTCTCCAATGTCTGCAAGCTGGGTCTCTGCAGGGAAATTATAGGGGCATGATCAAAACAGAATTTAGTGCCAATTGTGCAATTTTCTATTCTGTCAAGAACACATTATGATGACAGGAAATAATCTAGTGAAAAATTGATGTGGGACTGAGAAGAAGGAGTAGTTTCCGTCTGTTGGATGCATTATCTGGCACACGTCATGGAGATCCAAATCAGTAAGAAAGTCTTGCAGTTTTTCGTAATTTTTTAAACAAGTTGAGTGTGGGGAAGACATAGCGATGTTTGGATTTAATACGCAATTAAAGTCACCTCCTAAAAGTAAATATGGGGAGGAAAAAGAAATCAGATCTATGATGAGACGAGGAAGAGAGGAAGGGTTTTAGACATTAGGGGCATATATACATCCAAAAATGACTTGTTCCCTAAACAGCTTGCCAGATACATAATGGCCTCTGTTCTCTTTTATCATTCTGTCAAGGGTGAAAGGCAAACTGTGATCTAGGAAAATAGTGACCCCCCTACTTTTTGAGTTAATGAGTCATTGTGTAGAACCTGATTGGCTGTTAGAGCCACCTAATTTGACTCAGGTGTGTTGGTACAGGGATACATGGAAAACCTGCTGGATTGCGGCCCTCGTAGGACCGAATTGAGTAGCCCTGATCTAAAGAGAAAAGCTAATGTTGCGCATATCTAAACTGGCAAAATTTGTGAAAGTCCCAGCACTGTACAAAAGTTGTATGTCACCAATCCAAACTGTAATCATTGACAAATCAAAAAAATCTATTTTTTCCCATCTTGCCGTAGGTTATAAATGCTGCCACAAAAACCTGAACATAAAGGAGGACAGTTTAATGAATGAAAAAAGTCAGAAGCTAAGCACCACAGATCTAAATAAATGTATAGTAGAAAACCAGAACAAACAAAGGAAGAATGGAAATCTGAGGAATGAACAAGAGAAGAAAGGAAAAATGGCAAATGAGGAGTGAAAAGAACAAAAAAAACAGCAGCAGCTGAGGAGTTAGAGTGCACGGCAGGAGGTGTCGAGGAAAAGAAGCAGCAGCATGTTGACTCCAGCCCTCTCATTATAAAGGTCGTTCGTGCTACCTCTCCTCCGGGTGCTGATTAATAACATTGTTTAGATCAAAAGTCCACTTAACACAAGACCTCTGAATTATAGTTTAGAGAAAATAAGTTTATCAGAGAGGAAGAGACTCACCTAGAAGCTCGCTGAAGCAGTGAGCAAAATTTCTGTCGTTGAGAAACAATATTTATATCTTCAAACTGTGAAATGACCTTAAGGCTGTATGATTATAAAACTACTGTGCTTGTCTAACAAATCGGAGCGTTTGTGAAACTAAAAAACTAAAATCTTCAGAAAATGATCACACGTTCCTTTAATAAGGAAGCAAACGGCTGCTCACGACTGCAGTAAATGCAATAAATTTCCTTTTTTTTTTTTTTGTGACGTCTGATCTGGAAATAAACGCTAATGAAAGAGAATCGAAATTCATAAAATGTCAGACTAATTCTCTCCTCGCTTCTGTTTTATTTATTCAGTTCCAACTTTTCCTCACGTGTAATTTCATAAACCTGGCAGCTCATACTCTCATTTAGTGTTACACCTGGCTCAGTTTAAATTTTAATTTCTCCTCTCGGCAGCGTTCATTATGTGTGTAATTGTCCTGTTCCTTTATTGGCTGACTTTGCCTGCAGCTCAAAGAGCAGAACAGAGCTGCAGGCGGGTTATTAATGACAATTCAGAGAAAACAAGGCATCAGACTGGTTCAGGAGACTTGGTGACAAAATGCTCTTTGCTGGTTCTCTAAAGTTATGAACCACATTAGACTCAGTTTTTAAGGACATTTTTTATGTTGCATTCCTGAAATCATGAATCTGTATTAAAAGCATACAACCCAGTTTCCCCAGGCTGAATAAAAGCTTTCATGATAAGAAGTAATGATTTGTATTTGACTGGAAATGTGGGAACATATTCATACATTTATTCATTCATTCATTCATTCTAGGAGTACTAACTTCCAAGTGTTAAGCAAATTTTACAATTAGATGTTTGTTAGGCAAAATGCTGGGTTAGGCTCCAGCTGTCCCCCGACTCTTAATGGATGAAGTGGTATAGATAATGGATGGATGAATGAATGTTTATTAGGCATGCAAATAAAATAAAATAAAATAATATAAAATAAAATAAAATAAAATAAAATGAATTTTATTTCGTGTTGATCAAACCTCCGTTTTACATCTTTTTGTTTTTCAATGACAGCCAGCATGACCTTAAACATACCACATGGGTTTGTCTCCCAGTAGACTAGAAAAGAGAGATTTTTAACACATGGTAGCTGTTTAAGGTAAGCCATGATATTTTTCCTAAATATAACAGTTTGGTTTTTAGTGAACTGTTATATAGTATATTTGGTTTGAGTGAGAAAGAAAATAAACTGGTGTGTAAAAAGTTTAGCCTTGTGTGATTATTTAAAAGAGTTAGTGAGGACAATCTGACATGTAAATTAGACCCAAGGCAACATGTGATTCTGGGATAATACATTTTCAAACACCCTACGATTCAGAGCAGTTTGATTTGGTATGATCGGATGGCATCTGATTCAGTTTGCTTAACTATGGTATTGTTTTTCAGTGGTAGTTAGAAACAAGCTCTATCTGTAAATGGGATTTTGGTAACCAAATGCACTTCTGGTTCAATGTTCTCTTCTACACAAAACAGAAAGCTTAACTCGTTCCTTCAGAGAGTCCCTACAATGAACAGGTCATGTACTTGGCAGGGGATTTATTGAAGAAAAGATGAAACTGAAACACACAAAAGCATTAAAAAGCATATTAGTAACATAGGCTATGCAGACTAATGCATAATGCTAGCAGTCACTTAATGCATGCCAGCAATGTAAGCTAATCAGAATCAGAATCCAACCTTGAATCGTTAAAGATCAACATAGTCAAATACAACAAAAAACAACATGTAGTGCAACATATAATGCTACAATTATCATTGTCTTTGCAATTAAACTTAAATAAACTCACTGACAGTGCCCCACGAACTCTAATAAAGAATGAATGCAGATTGTTGCCTTCCCTCCATGTGCTCTCTACAAAATAATGCAAAATGGCCAACTAACCACTGGACAGGAAGAGGAAGTTGTGCCTTTACCAAAATAAAAATATGCACTTCAAAATAAAACACATAAAACTACATAAACTACTGATTACATTAAACGGATAAATTACATTTGGTAAAACTGCAGGTCATAGTTCTTTTTTGGCCCTTTTCTTTGTAACGTTCATATAAGTCTGACTCATTTGTTGATGAAATACTATTTTATTATAATTATTTTCTAAACGTCATGGATTATCCATAACAAAACACTATGTTCAGGCATAAGTGTGTCCACATGTGCACTTGGCATCAGGACACTCTAGGCCACAGTTGAATGATTGACTTTGTAGTCATATCATCTGACTTGCGGCCGCATGTCTTGGACAGAGAGGGGCGGAGCTGTCAACTGATCACCACCTGGGAGTGAGTTGGTTCAGATGGTGGGGTAGGATGCCGATCAGGCCTGACCAGGGATGGTTTTTGCTATGGGCAAAGTGGGCGATCGCCCAGGGCGCATTCTATTTTATTTTTTTGAGGGCGCACAAGCGCACACCACTTTTCTAGACTAATACCTCTCATTTCTATTTCAAGTTAATGGGCGCTGGGGCACCCCTACTATCATGTCAACTTGCTGCTGAGAGTCATGTATACAGGTTGTGTGTGTGTCAGAAGAAAAGCCAGGGGGGAGACAGGAAGGGGATCAACTCGCAACTGCAGAGGTTGTGAGCAGGTTGAGTCTCACTCTCGGAGGAAAAGCAAGCAGGGGCCTGATCTCAGGCCACACACAACACAAACTGCTGCTTCCAAATAAATTGTATTTCATTCATAAAATTAACACATATTTATTATTAAATTTATTGGATTATATGAAAATGTAAAAAAAAAAAAAAAAAGAAAAGAAAGAAAGAAAGAAAAAGAAAACACGTGACGTCAATCTTGACTCTGGGTGTTTGACGGACAGAAAAGGTGATGATGTTAAGTTGAGTCAAGGGTGTATCATGGACAAAAGACCAAAGAAACCATCAGGTGCCCAGTTCAGGAAGAGAAGGAACGAAGAAGAGGGGAAACGCTCAAAAGATAAAGGTATGCAGGTCTCTATGAGTGACGTTAATTGTGCATGTAATGAAACAGTAGCCTATACACTATTTATCTTCTTGCTAATATGCTGCTACTTAGCCACAGAAGACGACTGTATTTGGTTTTTAGCTTTACCTAAGCAACTATTAAATTTTGAGGCATGAAGTCATGCAGTTAATTTCACCAATAGGCTAGTTTGTGTTAGTAACACAAAAAGTGAAAGTCCACATGGGCCTGTTAGTCTGGGAGGTTGGTAAACAATAGTACGTCCTGACTGTGGAATTTTTAATGCTATACGTGGGTCTATGCTAACTTAAATAACTTCTATAACATTCATGTCAAAATACATTGACATGACATTTTGTAAGCTTTATGTGAAACAATTTTTTTTTTTATATAATTTGTAGTGTGTTATGCTTAGTTAATAGGATGTTAACAAATGATAATCATTTGTGCGTCATTATGGATTATTTTCATTGGGTAACTAATGCATGTTAAGTGTGATCTAACTTACATATTATATCTTAATTGTAAATTCAGGGGCACTTCTGAAATATTTTGGAGCAGCTCCCACTGGCCAAAATGAAGAGCCACCTCCCTCTGCAGCCACACATGCCTTTGAGATGCTCCCGGAGTCTGATGAGGGGGAGCCATCTACCTCTGCAGCCACATCTTTGCAGCACTTGTCAGGTGTGTGTGTGTGTGTGTGTGTGTGTGTGCACGCGCATGCATGGAGGGAGGTGTCTGTGTGCATTCTTGCATAACTTTTTACTTTTTTAAACACTATAAATGTTGTCATTAACAAATGTATACTAAAGGCAATACCATATGCTCATTTTTAGAAATGGTTCAACCAGAATCCCCACCAAAACCTGTGCCTGAGGATGAGCCTCTGTCTACTGACCCAGGTAATTGGCCTTCAGTTCTGACTGACATATTTCGGACACAGCTGGTTTGCAGAGGACCAAGCGAGGTATCGGCTGACTGTGTTTTCCCCAGGAATGAGGTGGATGGAAGAAGTTGCCATCACCAGTATTTCAAGAAGACATTAGTTAAAGGTGAAAATATTCCTAGAAGTTGGTTAGTGTATTCAGAGAACAACAACAGCCTTTTCTGCTTCTGCTGCAAACTATTTTCTAAGAAGACAGTTAACTTAACAAACTCAGGCCTGACAGACTGGAAACATGCAAGTTATTTGCTCACCTCTCATGACAACAGTCCAGAACACCTCAACTCCAAAAAGTATGGAAAGAACTGGCAGTCAGGATAAAATAGGGGGAAACAATTGATAACAAGGAGATGGCACTTCTAGAGGCTGAGAAGATGGAGAGCAGTGTTGGCACGATTCACTGTGATCGTGCAGTCTCTGGCAGTGAGAAATTTGGCACTAAGGGGGCGTACAGAAACATTGTACACACCATCTAATGGCAAGAGGTTGAACTGATGGCACAATTTGACCCAATAATAAAAGAGCACCTCAACCGTGTACAAAAAAGCACCTCTCGTCACACCAGCTACCTCAGTCACAGAATACAAAACAAACTCGTTGATTTGTTGAGCAGCAAGATTATATTAGAAATGGTGAGAGACATCAAGCAGGCAAAATATTTTTCTGTTATTCTCGATTCCACGCCAGACATCAGCCACACCGAACAGCTGTCAGTTGTAATTCGTGTGGTGTCACTGACAGAGCCCTGCATAAAGGAACATTTCATGGGGTTTTTGGAGGCAGAGGAATCAACAGGTCTGCATTTGGCATCTCTCATTCTAAAGAAACTAGAGGAGCTAAAGAATTCTTTTGAGGAATGCAGAGGACAAGCTTATGACAATGGGGCAATTATGAAGGGGAAAAACAAAGGAGTTCAAGCCAGGCTTCTCCAAATGAATCCGAGAGCTCTTTTTGTGCCATGTGGGGCACATACCCTGAATTTGGTTGTGGCCGATGCTGCTAAGGCTTCCACTGATGCCATGAATTACTCCGTCATCCTATACAAGCTTTTTACCCTGTTTTCAGCCTCCACTCAGAGATGGGCCATACTGAAAAAACATGTGGACATCACTTTGAAGATGTGGACTGACACAAGGTGGGAGAGTAAAGTGAAGAGTGTTGAGTCCCTGAGATATCAGGCAGCTGCTGTGAGAGAGGCACTGATTGAAGTGAGAGATCATACCAAAGACCCCATCATCAAGGTTGAGGCCCAGTCCATGTCGGAGGAGGTGGGATCATGCCGCTTCAGCATCTGTCCAGTGGTGCGGTATCTTAAGCCAGATACAGCATGTGAGCAAGTTGATGCAGTCTCCCAGCATGCAAGTTGATGTGGCAGTCAGTCTTCTCAAAAATATTGAAAAAGATCTTCAAAGCTACAGGGCAACAGGCTTTGTGACAGCACAAATATCAGCCAGGGATATCTGTGAAGACATGAATGTTGAGGCTGTTCTGCAACAGAAGAGACTGAGGTCCACAAAGCGTCACTTCTCCTATGAGGCAACTGATGAGCCTTTAAATGATGCTCTGAAGAAGCTGGAGGTCATATTTTTTAATGTTGTTGTTGATGGTGCAACTTCAGCCATTCAGGAACGATTTTCTACATTGGAGAATGGGAGAGAGAAGTTTGGAGTGCTCTCTGATTTCCAAAACCTCTCAGACAATGAACTGCAAAAACAATGTGAGACCCTACAAACTACATTGCACTTTAAGGGACACTCAGATGTGGATGGCAGAGAGCTTGTGCAGTAGCTGAAGAACTTGCCTGACCTCCCATCAAAGTCCACGACTCTGCTTGAGCTGCTGACCTTCATCCATGAGAAAGAGCTTGCAGAAATCTACCCTAATCTGTGGACTGCACTCAGAATTGGTCTGACCCTTCCGGTGACAGTAGCTGGAGCAGAGAGGAGTTTTTCCAAGCTGAAGATTATAAAAATGTACTTGAGGTCTAGTATGTCAAGGGAGCATCTATTTGGACTTGCCATCATTAGCATCAATCATATAATTGCACAACATATTTCGTATGATGATGTAATTGATGATTTTGCATCAAAAAAGGCCAGAAAAGTCAGGTTTTAGATTGCACTTTACACCTGCACTTTCATGTGGTCAAGCACTGCCTGATAGCAATCCAGTCACCCAAAACACATTTTAATGTCAGGTGTAAACAGGGTGAAAGACCCAGGTTGGTTGGTTAGTTGTGGTTGGGTGTGGGGGGGCTGATGGGTGGTTTGCCCAGGGCACAAAACTAGCAAGGACCGCCTCTGGGCCTTACAGACCCAAACGTGTTGTGAGGATCTGTTGGGAACAGCTGCGAAGTCCCCTGTCAGAAAGAGTTTTCACTCCCATCTTCGGCAGAGCTGCGACCTTGTCCCGGGGGACAATGAGTCCGAGTGGGCTGTTCT
Source organism: Melanotaenia boesemani (assembly GCF_017639745.1). Classification (NCBI taxonomy): domain Eukaryota; kingdom Metazoa; phylum Chordata; class Actinopteri; order Atheriniformes; family Melanotaeniidae; genus Melanotaenia; species Melanotaenia boesemani. The sequence goes on along the minus strand of NC_055689.1, from coordinate 28,245,091 downwards.
ATGCCTCTATTGTTGAGGCAGACAACTGGAGCTGCGGCTGTAAGGTTATCTGTGCCTGTCATGGCGGAAATCCCCGAACTCAGTGGACACAATGCCAGTACTGCGTCTTTGCTTTTTGCAGATGTTGTGGTTATGTTGGCTTGATCGGATCGTAATCTTCAGCTCTCGCTGGAGCGATTCGCAGCTGAGTGTGAAGCGGCTGGGATGAGAATCAGCACCTCCAAATCTGCGACCATGGTCCTCAGCTGGAAAAGGGTGGAGTGTTCTCTACAGGTCGGGAATGGGGCCCTGCTCCAAGTGGAGGAGTTCAAGTATCTCAGGGTCTGTAAGTCATAAGAATAGTTTACTTTTGTGACCACTGTAACACCTTGAAAATGGCCACTAGGAGGAGTTTTAACTCCATATTAAAAACCCATTTAATTTTAACTTTGTAATGGTACATCCCAGAAGCTCCATTCAAATTACACTTTGTGATTCTTAATATGTGGAATCATTTTAAACCAGTTATTATCACAGAAATCAAACATTTAATGCAGTTTAAGGATTTAGTTTAAAATAGTCCTGCAAGGGAAAATGGTTATTTCTTGACACTTCTTGACAGAGTCCAGCTGTGTCAGGGATGTTATCTCAAAAATGGGGGAGGCGTCTGGGTCAGGTGATTTACATGTGTGATTCATCCAGGAGAAAGAACATTTGAAAGGGGGGAAGGTGGCTAAGTGTCGTTAATCACCAGGTTGTTAGGTATCCACCTGTAAAGGCTGACACTTAGTCCTGGATTTAATCAACTCGAGATGACTTCTCAAGGTCTCTTTTTTGAAGATAGTAAAGTCTTAGTTTCTGGTCCAATTTAATTGCTCACAAATCAGGAATTCCTCATTTGCAAATAGTGGGTATTGACCGGGAATTCAGCTTAGATAAACGATCTGGCCATCTTCCTTGGGCCTTAATGCTACAGCCAAGTCAAGTTCATGTCGAGGTATCCTTGGGCAAGACACTGAGCCCCTAATTGCTCCTGATGGGTCGTGGTTGAGCAAATTGCATGGCAGCTTCCACCATCAGTGAGTGAATGTGTGTGAATGGGTGAATGTGTCATTTCAGGCACAGTAAAGTGCTATTTAAATATGGACCATTTGTCATGGGATGCTTCTGTTACATGCTGCGGTGCACCCGATATAAAACAAACCAGCCGTAATGTGACTCACACGCCTTTAGTTGCAGGTTTCTGCTAGCAGACGAGTGTTTAGATCTGACATGCCTCAGCTTTAATTCGTCGATGTTCTGAAATTTGTTGTCCAGTTCTCATTTCTTCTTGTGATTTCCAAACTTGAGATTTTATGCTGAATTGTTAATTATGCCTGGATTTGTGGTACATTTTGCTCCATCAAAGGGTCCCCATACTTATATCCTTGTGTCTGTGGTCAGTCAGTATACCAGGAGTATACAAGGCAGACAGACATCAAACAAAAAGTAAAAGAAAAAATTCAGTCCTACAAGTCGGGATGAGTAACAAAATAACAAAATAACAAAAAAACGAGAACCCTGGAAAAAATTAAACAAGAAACAGAAATGCACAAAACAAGAAGAAGGGATGGAAATAATGCAGCGTTGTATCTGAATAATGATTCCTTTGTCGGAGCTGTTTTCACGCTCTGTCTTTTAAATTGGGTCAAATGACTCAGTTATACAAATCAATGTGCAGAAATTATGCTCTCCAGATGCTCGGTCTTTCCCCGAGTAGATGGCATATGAATCTTTGCAGACAGATCTTCCTTGCAAGGAATGAAACTTATCAAATGCAACAATCATTTGATGTTCCAGATCTCTATTCTGTAGAATAATGATGAGAAAGAAAATTTAGTTTGCTTTGTTCCTACTTTTTATGCACAGGTTGATCTCTTAGCCCTGTATGATTAAAGACATTAACATTCTGTGTAAATTACTGTGACATGGATTTAGTCATGAGTTGCTGCTGTACAAACAAAACTGAATGGAATTATGACCCCCTTTTTTTGTTTTTTGTTTTGGAATAAATGCATTAGTATTGTACTCTTTACAAAAAGTTGTTAAGAGGCTTCAATATACTGGAGCTGTGCTGAACAGTGGGAGAAGGGAATGAAACAACAGCATGTGTTGCACAGAGTGGAGAGAAACCTTTCACATCATATCCCTGCAGTCTGTTTAACGCCTCAACAGTTATGAAATCATTAATTAAGCCTGCATCAAATCTACTCCCAACTGAGTCCAGTATGTGTGTGAGAGAGAGTGTTTTTGTGTGCATTTGCTTTCCACCGTGGTGCTCATACATACAGAAAGGTCTCCATGTTGAGCGCTGGTTTTCAGTGCTTGCTAGCAGAAACCTTGTGTCCCTGTGGAGAAAATGTTGAATTATTTTGTGCTTAAAGCTGAAGTAAACATGACAGGGTGCCCATTTCTTTTTGAACATATTCTATATTGAACATAACACTGTCCTTCCAACCACAACCAAACCCATGTGTCTAATTATTCAGCCAAGTCAAGCAGGTGTTAAACATAATATATTTAACAGAAATAATTCTGAATCACACGTTAAAAAAAAAAATGGATGAGCTTAAGAAACAAACATAAACATACTGTATATGCTTGCATGTAACCTTGGGCTGCAGTTGCTGTGTGCAGTGCATACACAACGGGCTCAATGATAACATCTGAGGCCATCCAAAAATGGTCTCCATGTTTTAAGGAAAAAGTCTTGTTGTCCTGACAGTCTGGATATAGCTTTCTAACATCCTGCTATATTAGACATCAGTCTAACTGTGCATCTTGTTAGAAAGGCCATTCACCTTCACACTCTGTTGCAAGAGGATTTTTACTTAGCAGATGGTCAGTGTTGAATTCTTTATTCTATGTTCATACTGTAGTCATGTGACCAAGGCCTGCTGGCTGGTGCTATATAATAATAAAGGTTTTACTTACTTAACTGCTTACTTGTAGGCCTTATAACACACAGCTAGGCCCAATTACTTCTTTTAAGGCAGTGTTTCTCAATCCTGGTCCTCGGGGACCCCTGCCTTGCATATTTTAGATATTTCTAACTCCAGCACACCTAATTTAAAAGAATTGAACTGCTTGTCAAGTTCTTTGCAAGCCTACTAATGAGCCAGTAATTTCAGCCAGGTGTGCTTCAGCAAGTAAACATCTAAAACATGAAGGGCAGGGGTCGAGAACCAGGACAGAGAAACACTGTTTTTAAGGAAATATGCATCTGTGGATTTGATACTTCAATCACAATGGAGATTCTGTGCACCTCCAAACTCACCTCACCATCCGGTAAGTAGATGCAGACAGTGGAGAAAAATAAAACAGAAGTGAGACAAATGAAGGCTGAACGCAGACCCGTTTAGACCAGCACTCCTGAGTCTTATGGATGGAATCAGAGCGATGGCTACTTGTTACTGCATGGCCATATTTACAGAAACCTGGCTGAACAATGACACCCCTGATGCCACCACAGAGCTGGCAGACTATTCCATGCAAAAAGCAGACTCCATGGCAGAATCCAGGATGAGCAGAGGAGGAGGCCTATGTATGTTCGTAAACAACAGCTTGTGCACAGCTGTGTACTTCATAAACAAGCATTGCTGCATTGACCGGGAGCTCCTGATGGTAAGGTGCAGACCATTTATTCTTCTGAGGAAATTCACCATAATAGCAATGATGGTCAACCACCATTGTTTAAGTGCCTAAAAAATAACCTGTTAAGTGCCTGAACAACTACAATCCTGTAGCTCTGACACCCATGAAGTGTTGTGAAAAGCTAGAGCTCACCCATATCAAAACCATGATTTCACCAGACTTGGACACAGAAGAGCGCATACAGAACAAACCACTCCACAGAAGACACCATCACAATGGTGCTTTACAAAGCTCTGACGCACCTGGAGAAGCCTAATAGCTATGTAAGGAAGCTCTTTGAGGATTTTTGCTCTGCTTTTGATACAGTCATCCCATTAAAGCTGGTAAACTAAGTGAACATCCTGAGCTTAAGCTCTGCTCTGTGTCACTGGATCACAGACTTTCTCACAGGGAGAGCTCAACAGGTGAGAATATGCCGTCACACCTTCTCCATGATCCCACTGAGTGCAAGCACCCCGCAGGATGAGTGGGTCAGAGCGCAGGGATTGAAACTCACAGATTGAACACAGAAAACCTTTTGGAAATCTTGGAAAATATTTAAATGCAAATTGAATGCAAATAAAATAACTATGTATAATTAACATTTCATATTTTCCAACTGTTTATATCAATAATGGTTATGTCCCACCTAGGACAGATCAAGACTCAACATTGGATCCATTTTTCTTAAGTCTTAAGCAGCCACACTGTGAAGGCTAAACACCAAAAAGATTTATTTAGACATGAGACAGGATCACAAGAGGAGAGGAGGAGAGAGAGATGAGAGTCTTCATTTCGTTTTTTTCAAGCCAGTTCTCTGCAAGCATCAATCACTGAGCCAATCCCAGCCTGGCACCTGCACAGTATAGCGTGCAGGCGCTAATCTGGTAATCTCAAACCACAGCAGCCATAAAACAAAACAACATATTAACACGAGAATTGAAAGCGAAGAAAGTAAGCCTGTTTTTATTTTGCTGAAATGAAATATTCTCATCTTTGCCAAAGTTCATAGTTCCTAAAATCAATAATCAATTTATCTATTTTATGTTTGCTCATCATTAACTACTGGGGAAAACAACATTATTGTGAACACTGGACAAGATGGCTTGTCAGCGGGTGAAGAAAAGTATTGCTCCTTGCAGTCTTACAGATGCCGTAGCGAGTAGCTGCATGGAAGTATCACATTTAACCATTCTACACTCACGTTCTATTTATGTGATACCACTGAAGCTGAAGTGTTTGTCAACACATGCTATGGGCTCTTTCTGCTTCCTTTAAGCCTGTAATTGAATGTAATTGAAAATGTGAATTTTGGGGTAAAAATGGATAAAAAATATCCAGCTGGCATCAGCCCCAGAATTGAACAGTAGAACTAAATAATGACACCACTTGTAGATTTTGCAGAAAAGTTTTTTTCAGGTCACTGACACTGCTCTGGAGATGTCAGGGAACACTGAAGGTTGAATGGCATTAATGAAGCATTCACTTATGTTTGATTTGTATATAAAATATACAATATGGGGATAGCAGGTTAAACCCCACAGTGGACAGGATATGGATTATTATATGCCCACACTGTACACCGACGCTTCCTCGACCCAATTGACACCTGCCTGGTGCCTGTCACCAGCTTCTTTGAGGAACTCCAACCACACCGCCCTTGTCCTCCCCGGGTCTCTCAGCGTCGGGTGGATCATCGGCTCCTGAGGGCATTGCCCTGCGCTTCCCGACCCACCGGACTACAGGCCCCAGTTCTCTCCAGAATTGGCTTGGTGAACACCAGATCCCTGGCGAACAAAACTTTTATCTTGAGGGATTTCTTCAGCTCCCGTGGTCTGGATTTCCTCTGTGTGACCGACACTTGGATCGGTGCTGGTGAGTCCAGCGCTCTGGTTGAGTTTTTACCTGCCGATTGTTTTTATTTTAACTCCCCGCGGACATCGGGCCGTGGAGGAGGGACGGCGGTGGTTTTTAAATCAGCTTTTAAATGTAAGCAGCGCACTGTTTTATCCCCACTCTCCAGCTTTGAAGTGACTTTATTTGAGGTGGGTCGCTCCGACCCGGTGCTGTGCGCTGTCATTTATCGACCACCCAAATATAATAAAGACTTTGTTAAAGACTTTTCGGATCTTCTGGCTGAAATTGTGCCAAAATATGACCGTGCACTTTTTCTTGGGGATTTTAATATTCATGTGTGTTGTCCTGATAGGCCGCTGGTGAAGGACTTTTTAAACCTTATTGACTCTTTTAATCTGGTGCAGTGTGTGTCTGGTCCCACACACGAACATGGACACACATTAGACCTCGTCCTCTCACATGGTTTATCTGTGTCTAACTTGGAGATCTGTGATGATGCAATTTCTGATCATATGCCAGTTGTGTTTGAGGTTGCTTTCTCCTGTGCTGATTTTAAATCTAGCGCTCCTGTTCAACGTCGCCGGTTTTTTAACTCTTCAACTGCTGGTCAGTTCTCTGTGGCTTTTAAACAGCTCTGTGATCTCCCTTCCTCTACCGACACAGAGCAGCTCAGCTCCTGGTTCGACTCCTCCTGCCGAACTATACTGGACTCTGTGGCTCCAATAAAAATTGTGAAGCCCAGGGTTAAATCTGAGCCCTGGCTTAATGATGAGACTCGGGCAGCTAGACGGGAGTGCCGCAAAGCTGAGCGAAGGTGGAAAAAGGAGAAGCTGCAGGTTTTCTTCCTCATCCTTAAGGACTGTTGGCACTGTTACCAACACACTGTTAAGGAGGCTAAAAGGAAATATCTAGCAAACCTTATTGAGTCTAATCGCCATAACCCACATGTGTTGTTTAAAACCATAGACATTGTTCTTAATGCCCCACAGCCTGTTAGCCTGGAGGCATCTTCTGAGACTTGCAGTAGCTTCCTCCACTTTTTTATTGATAAGGTTGCTACTGCAAGGACTCTCATCTCTACTCCTGAATCTGACCCCTCTGTCTCTGTTCGATGTTCTGCAGCTCTTGAGGAGTTTGAGCTGGTATCTCTTTCAGTCCTAGAAGATCTGATTGGCCATATGAAGCCGTCAGGCTCTCCCCATGATGTTGTCCCTCCTGGTTTCTTGAAAAAATGTTTTCCTAGTCTAGGGCAGGCAGTTCTGGCCATTATTAACAGTAGTTTGTCATCTGGAGTTGTTCCGTTGAGTTTTAAACATGCTGTGGTCCAGCCCTTACTTAAAAAACCTGGCCTTGATGGCAGCGTGCTGGCCAATTTTAGACCTATTTCGAGGCTGCCTTTTATTTCTAAAATCTTAGAAAAAGTTGTCCACACTCAACTCAAGCTGTTTTTAGATGATCATGATGTCCTGGAGGTGTTCCAGTCTGGTTTTAAAACTCTGCACAGCACCGAGTCAGTTTTGTTAAGAGTGTTCAACGACATCCTCTTAGCAAATGACTCTGGTGAACATATTATTCTTTTTTTATTAGATTTAACAGCAGCTTTTGACACTGTGGACCACAACACTTTAGTGACTCGGTTATGCCACCTAGTGGGCATCGGTGGTACTGCATTGGAGTGGTTCAAGTCTTATCTCTCCGACAGAAGCATGAGTGTGACCTCTGGAAACTTTGAATCCAGCTCTGCTCCACTTCCTTATGGGATTCCCCAGGGGTCGATTTTAGGGCCTCTGCTCTTCTCTTTGTATTTACTGCCCCTAGGCTCAATCCTGAGAAGGCATGGCATCTCCTATCACTTTTATGCTGACGACAGTCAGATATATATGCCCCTTAAAAAGAAACAGTCTTTCTCCCTTGCCCCTCTTCTGGCATGTCTCAAAGACATAAAAGCCTGGTTGGCCCTAAACTTTTTATTCCTTAATGAGGAAAAAACTGAAGTGATGGTGTTCGGTCCCAGTAGCTTTTGTGAACCCTGCACCATTGATTTGGGTCCTTTGGCAGGTTTTTTAAAGCCAACAGTCTCAAACTTGGGTTTTAAGATGGACAGTGATTTTAAACTGGATAGTCAAATCAGCTCTGTAGTGAAGTCCAGCTTTTTCCACATCAGGCAGCTTGCTAAGGTCAAATCTTTTCTTAATAAACAACACTTTGAAACAGTAATCCATGCCTTCATTACATCTCGGCTGGATTATTGTAATGCTCTTTATTTCGGGGTTAGCCAGTCCTCCCTCGCACGTCTCCAGTTGGTGCAAAATGCAGCTGCACGCCTCCTAGCTGGAGTACGTAAGAGGGAGCACATAACCCCCATCCTGGCCTCACTTCACTGGCTGCCAGTGCACTACAGAGTTCATTTTAAGATTCTTTTATTTGTTTTTAAATCTTTAAATGGTCTGGCGCCTCCTTACCTCTCTGAGCTACTCCACCCCTATGCTCCTGCTCGGTGCCTCAGGTCAGCTGACCTGCTGCTCCTGGATGTACCGAGGTCCAAACAGAAGCTCAGGGGGGATCGAGCTTTTTCAGTCACTGGTCCAAAACTGTGGAATGAGCTCCCTCTCCACATTAGACAAGCTTCTTCATTGTCTATTTTTAAAACTCATCTTAAAACCCATTTTTATTCTTTGGCTTTCAGCCCAGTGTGAGACTGTTCCTGTTTTAGTGTGCAGTGGTTTGTTTTACTTATTGGTTTTATTTGTTTATATTTGTTCTTTTAAAATTGCTTATTGTTTTAAAAATTCCACCAGCATGTTTCCTGCAAAACAAGAGGAAACAAAACTTTAGATCACGTTTATACAAACATCCCTGGGGCTTACAAGGCGACCCCCCTCCCCCACCTCGGACAGTCAGACCATCTCTCCCTATTTCTCATCCCGAAGTACTCACCACTCATCCAGCGGGTGAAGCCATCAGCGAAAAACATCAAGGTTTGGCCAGAAGGAGCAGACTCTATACTCCAGGACAGGTTCCAAAACACAGACTGGAGTATGTTTGCTACTCAGGCTACCTGTGGCTCTCACACGGACATTGACCTCTACACCTCCTCTGTACTGGAATATATCAACATCACCGCTGACAGTGTCACAGTGGAGAAACGAATCACCACGTACCCAAATCAGAAGCCGTGGATGAACAAGGAGGTACGGCTCCTGCTGAAAGCCCGCAACACCGCCTTTAGATCAGGTGATGCACAGGCTTACAGCGTATCCAGGGCTAACCTGAGGAGGGGCATCAAAAAGGCCAAGCACTGCTATAAGCTGAAGGTGGAGGAACACTTCTCCAACTCCGACCCCAGACGCATGTGGCAGGGCATCCAGGTCATCAGTGACTACAAATCGGGTAACTCATCCATGATCACCACAGATGTTTCCTTTTTAAATGAGTTAAATGACTTCTTTGCTCGTTTTGACGGGGATAACACTGTAGCAGTCACCAGCACTCGGCTCCCAGCAGACCATCAGCCCCTCACACTCACCACTGCAGACGTCTGCACCACACTGAAACAGATCAACGCACGCAAGGCTGCTGGCCCAGACGGCATCCCTGGTCGTGTGCTCAGAGCATGTGCGGAGCAGCTCGCAGAGGTCTTCACGGACATCTTCAACCTGTCCCTTACCCAAGCAGCTGTGCCAACATGCCTCAAATCCACCTCCATTGTACCGGTACCAAAACACTCCAGTCCGGCATGCCTGAATGACTACCGGCCAGTCGCACTCACACCCATTGTGATGAAGTGCTTCGAGCGGCTAGTCCTGTCACATCTGAAGAGCTGCCTTTCACCCACACTGGACCCACATCAGTTTGCCTACCGCAGCAATAGGAGTACAGAGGATGCAGTCTCCACAGCGCTGCACTCTGTGCTCACACATCTGGACAATACCAATACATACGCACGGATGCTGTTTGTTGACTTCAGCTCAGCATTCAACACTGTCAGACCCTCCAGGTTAATCACTAAACTTGGAGACTTGGGCATCACCACCCCCCTCTGCTTCTGGATAAAGGACTTTCTGACCAACAGACCTCAGCATGTTAGGTCAGGCAACACCTGCTCCTCCACCATCACACTCAACACAGGCGTACCGCAGGGCTGTGTGCTGAGCCCATTCCTGTATTCTCTCTTCACCCACGACTGCAGGCCTGTACATGGATCCAACTCCATCATCAAGTTTGCTGACGACACCACGGTGATCGGCCTCATCAGCAACAACGATGAGTCGGCCTACAGGGAGGAGGTTCAGCACCTGGCCACGTGGTGCGCAGACAATCACCTGCTCCTGAACACAAAGAAAACCAAGGAGCTCATCGTGGACTTCAGGAGGGAGAGAGGAGGCACACATGACCCCATCCACATCGACGGGATGGCAGTTGAACGTGTCTCCAGCTTCAAGTTCCTGGGGATCCACATCTCGGAGAACCTGAATTGGACCACCAACACCTCCAGCCTTGCGAAGAAGGCTCACCAGCGCCTCTTCTTCCTGAGGACGCTGAAGAAACATCACCTGTCTTCAGCCATCCTGGTGAACTTTTACCGCTGTGCGATTGAGAGCATCCTGACCAGCTGTGTCACGGTCTGGTATGGGAACTGCTCTGTCGCAGATCGCAAGGTGCTGCAGCGGGTGGTGAAAACTGCCCAACGCATCACAGGGTCTCCACTTCCAGCCCTCGAGGAAGTCCAGAGGAAACGCTGTCTGCGTCGAGCTCGCAGCATCCTCAAAGACTCATCCCACCCTGCACATGGACTGTTTGCACTCCTGCCGTCTGGCAGGCGCTTCAGAAGCCTCAGGACAAAGACCAGCAGGCTGAGGAACAGCTTCTTCCCCAGAGCTGTCTCGTTGCTGAACTCTGCCCCCCACTGACTGACCCCATACCACACTACGTCCCATCACACACCCCCCGACCTGACCGAGTACTATGTACTGAACATTCCACTAGCCTTTCCACTTCACTGTTTATTTAGTTAGACTCCTGTTCATTACTTTGCACTATTTCAATGTCCACTGCACTAGTGACTAAGTTACATAAAGACTTGTAAATACTGATGTACATTAATACACATATCCATCTGTATATTATGCTCATAGTACTTAAATCATCATACTGTGATAATCACTTTTTTTGCTTTTGTACATTGCACATTTGTACATACTGTACAGTCATTTGCACATACTGTATATAATATATATCTTGCACTTGTTGCTTATTGCACTTCTGGTTAGATGCCAAACTGTGTTTCGTTGCATTGTACTTGTACATGTGTAATGACAATAAAGTTGAATCTAATCTAATCTAATCTAAAAAACCATTTTTAAAACAATGAACAATTATTTTATTATATTTTATGATATTATTTATTTCCTGTTGATTTTTGTACTTTGTGTTGCTTTGTCCATTTATGTACAGCACTTTGTTTCAGCTGTGGTTGTTTTAAAGGGCTATATAAATAAAGTTGAGTTGAGTTGAGGTGAGTTGAGTCAGAACTGACTGAATCCTTTGTGGCGTAGATTAAAAAAAAGGTAATGGAAAAATACTACTGGAAGCCATTTAGAAGATGGTACACTGTGGCCAGAAACCATGAGCAACAATACTCAGGTGGGATTTCACATCTAAACAATGCTCACTTAGTACTACGGGCCCAAAGTATGCTAAAAAAAATATTCACCATACTATAACACCGCCACCGCCTGGATGGATCCATTCTTTCATGTTGCTTCCACCAAATTCAGATTCTACCATCTCAGTGTTGCAGCTGAAATGGAGACTCATCAGAAAAAATCTGGTTTAGTCCAGTTTAGGTGAATCCTTGAATTGTAGCCTTAGTTTCCAGTTCTTAGCTGACAGGAGTGGCACCTGGTGTGGTGTGGTCTTCTGCTGCTGTAGCCCATCTTCTTCAAGGTTGGACATGTTGTGTGTTCAGAGGTGATATTCTGGATTTCTTGGTTGGAACCAGTGCTTATTTGCAAGCATCCTAAAATGAGTTTTTACCTTTGCTGTGTTTAACCTTCGCTGTGTGCAGCACTTTGGTCGACCCTGTTGTTTTTAAGTGCTCTGCAAATGAAAGTGGATACATTGGATTGGATTTGAGCTACTGTTGTGTAGGGATTAGGGTCATTAAACATTATCAAGGTTTAATAAAAATGATTAATTTTAATAGTTACATAAAATGATGAAACTATTATTCTTACCTCAGGGAGCACCACCACACTAGAGCTTTGATACCAATCTAATGGCTGTGTGGACACCATTAGAGCACTAAATAAATTGAAAAAATTAATTAATTCAAGCTAGTCAAATCAAATCAATCGGTCTCTAGACGCTAATAACGTGAATTCTTAATTCGAAGGGACCCATAACATGATTCATCAAAAGAATTTACAATAACCAGACCAGTTTAGGATAAATATGAAATATTTATTACTAGTCTAATCATACATAAATGTCAATTCAGAGGAGGACCCGGGCAGGACCAGTCCAGTTCTGTTGGGACCAGAGGCGACTCACAACCATTGTGGTGACTCTTAGCTCCAGGGGAGGCCCAAGTAGGTGGTAGTTCCGACTCGCAGCGTCCAGGGAGAAAGGAGGTTTGTCCCACCTGACGGTTCGTAGGTTTGGGGTATGAAGGCTTGGTCTGCTGGTGACGTGGTGTCGCAGATATTGGACAGTGAATGGCTTGCGGTGGTATGACACAAGAAAAAGAGTCCAGCTTTAGATCAGTCCGAAAAGAAACTCTGTAGAACTGGTTTGTCAGCCTGAGTTAACCAGTTACCCAACTTAAAGATCAACATTTTGAATCAATATTAAAAATCCAAAAGATAAAAACATAACTAAAAAGAGAAGCATCAACTGAAAAAGGCATAAACTAAACAGTTAATCAGTCCAAAAGAAGAAACAACACTTGGTCATGCATCTTAAATGCAGGCGCAAACTAAATGTGTATTGAATGTCCTTACATCACAGCAAGCTTAATTTTCCGGCCTCATCTCTCCAGCTCTCTCTTCGGAGAGACTTCTGTAAGTGGCTCTGCTCAGAAAAAGATCATGTCTCTGTAGGGCATCTTCCCGGAGAAGATGTTTCAAGAAAGTTGATGTTGGAACGCCCCCACACAAGAATGTGGGGCCATTCTGACCAATGAGCAGACGTGGGCTGGTTCAGTGTAAAACTCTAATCATTCTGAGTATCATATTAAATATTTGTGAATATATCTGCATGTCCCAGTTATTAAAGCCTTAAATTAAACATTAAAATCATCAATGACACATTGTAAAAGACAATAATCACACAATAAAAATGGTAAGAAGGTGATACCTTATAAAGATAAACACATGTTAATAAAGTTTCAGATCAAATTAATCAAGCTTGTTGATTAAACCTTGTACCAAATGATGTTTGTATGCATGGTATGCACTTTAAAAATAAACACAAATGCATACTTATATTTATAAAAACATTTTAAAACATTTTAAAATATAAAAACCTCTTTATATAAAGTCTGTGTGTCACATCCTGTCCTGCCCTTCCTCTGTCATCGCTGCCCTGATCCTCTCACTCCAGTCAAACCTGATCAGTCACACCTGTTTCCCATCAACTCACCAGTCCTTATATTCCCCAGTTCCACGTTCATTCCCTGTCGTACCTAAACCTTCGCACCTGATGGATTCACTCCCTCTCCATTCCTGGCTCCATGGTCCCCATACCTCCAGTCGACTCCTCCGTTACCTGTCTCAGTAAGACCATTCCTTTGAGTTCCTTGTGTTCAATAAAGATCTGTTAATCTATCTTCTGTCTCCATGGAGTCCATGCGTTACACACTGTGTCTTTTTTTATGGTGGGACATAGAGAAAACCTTGCATGTTTTATTACCCTTTGGAATGTGTAAACACAACACTCTTGGTGTGTTTCCAGATATCCTGGTCTCCATTAGGAGTTGAAACCTGTAGGAAGGGGGTTGCTTATCAGTTAAGGAAAACACATGTTTAGAAGGAAAACAGCTTCAAAGTAGATAATGTACTTGGGCGAAGAGTTCCATCTGAAATCCATGAAGTGTTTAGTTCTTTGTGAGGCAAATCTTGGCAGATTTGTGGCTGGTAGAATACTAAATTTCAGAAACTTCCCAGATCTTTGATATAACTTAACGTTTACCCTTTCCCAAGTCAGAGTTGACCTATGGAGGAACCATGTCATAAATCTCTGAGTTCTAGTTTTTCACCAGTCAGACCCCCACTTTTTGAGTGAGAGGGACTGTTTGTCTGTAAAGAGAAAAATCCATCAAATGTTCAATTCAGTCAGGATTAAACAAAAGTTCCAATCTTTCCTTTGGAGATGCTGGAATCTGTTACAGTTGTCTTTCTATCATCCAACCAGACAATTGCTTCTCACTGGACATTTTCTCGTTTTTGGACCATTCCTTGTAATTACTAGAGAAAGTTAAATCAGTATCTGAAATACTCAGACCTGCCTGTTCGACAGCAACAACAGTGCTGCATTTAAAGTGACTTAAATCCCCGTTCTTGCCAGTCAAATGCTTTAGCAAGCTGTCTTGAAAATGTTTGCATGCTTTTACACATGTATACATTTTTATCTCCAAATTAATAAAAATGTAGGTGATATTAACAATCATTATTTTATGCGCTATTGCTAAAGAGGAAATTCAGACCCTTTAGAGATGACCGTTACAGATTTTACAAATTATTAAAACACATTGTAGTTTTGTTGTTTCTTTGCTTGTTTTTTTTTTTCTTTTTTTTCTTATGTTCAACTAAAGTTTTATCTCTTAAAACAGCTCCACACATGTCAGTTTGCCATATTCTGCAAGTTGCAACCATTCAACATGGATGTCTGTGAAGCAGTTGTTTTATACAGGAAATCTACACGACTGCAAACCAAGAGATCAGAGCTTATCTCTAATCCAACACAATACTTCCTGCTCTCTCTTTTAAACTGTTCAATAGAACATTTTATTTCTCAGCTTGAGGGAACATTTTTTTATTAATTACTGAATAATTTCCCTTCATGTCTAAAATTTTCTAATTTCTTTGACATTTTTTAAAAGACATTGACTTACATATTTGATTTTTTTCTTTCTAAAATATGTTGGATTCTATGGAGGACCAGGAGGGTCTTTGAAAAAAGCAATACAGCAATTTCATAAGAAATAGTTAATTGTGAAAAAAAATATAGATTGCTAAATATAATTTCAAATTCAATAATTAATTCATAAAATGAAAAAAAAAATCCATTTGTAAAGTGTTTTGTAATTACACATTTGACACTGAAATATTACAAAGGTATTTAAATATTTATTTCTTATTAAATACTGTGATTTGTAAATGTATTTTCAAAGGAGGAATAAATAATGGAATTCATAAATTTGCTTATAAATACCTTTTTTGTTTCACACATTTACAAAGGAAATTCCTTTTTTGCATTTCCATTTTCTTTTCCCTCTACATTTTCAATCCTTTTTGAAATGGGATTTCCTAGTTTACCCTCTCCATTTAGCTTTGCAACACTTTGCTCCAGCACACCTGACTCAAATTAAATGGATCCAACAGTCTATAAGGATCTGCACAATGACTCATTAGTTTAGGTCAGGTGTGTTGGAGCAGGGAAATTTGGAAAACTTGCAGTATTGTGGCTTTCGAGGACTGATGTTGGCCACCCCTGCTTTGGGGCCTTGAGCACTGAAAAAAGAAGAAGGAAAAAAAAAAACAAACAACAACAAAAAAAAAAACAAACAAACAAAGAAAAAAAAAAACAAGAAGGAATTAAACCAATCACAGCTGCTCCTCGATTGTAACCAGCTCCCTCATTGGTCAGACAGCCACACTTGTGTCTCTGTTTTGAATCTAGGATTTGATGAAGTAACAGCTCGCTAACAGACAGCTAACTGCATTAGGACAGATGCCAATTGTCTTGAGCAGAACCTATTTTAATCCAACAAAGTTTGCCTATCTAACTTACAACGTTTATTAACAGCTGGTCTAAGCCAAAGAGTAGCTGTCACATTGACTGCAGCCGCCCATAGGAGCTGATCAGCAATGTAGCCGTCATCTTGGACAGGTTGTCAGCTCTGTTCACTCACCTGTTTAAAAGAAACAATAAAAAAGATTCTTAATCGATTTTGCAGTGGTTTTTCACACATGCATAAAGGGATAGTAATAGTAAGTAATAAATTATTCTAAATATGTCTAAATCTAATCAATATAACAAGACATACACAGAGATATTTGAAACAACTGTAACATCTGTAACAAAATTCACACACGTACAATATAAACACATTTTTTTTCACACAAATATCAGTAAAATATAACACAACATGCATAGTAAATTGTAACAATGTAACAAAACGTATTCTGTTTAAAACTTGTTTTATTTTATCTATCCAACCTATCTTATATAATCATTCATGAAAAGGTTTTGGGCTAAAACATCTGGAAGATGAGAGTTTTGCAGTTTCTTTCTTGTACTGCCAATCTGCAAGTAAAGAGAAGAAAGTTTGGCAACGTGGTGAAGCTTTATTTTAAGCAACACTGACACAACCAATGACAATAAATTAGAATGATGTTATTCATTCCAAACAGTGTCTCCTCTATGAGTTACCTGAGCAAGAAAACGTCCTCAGACCCAATCTCTTCCCAGACCATGTGTATGAATGTATACATTCATATGTTGGAGAAAGTGCAACTAGCTTTGCAGCTTCTGGTGGAGCAGTAGGATCAGAGTCTGAAAAAAACTAATCCAGAAGGCTGGTTCTGTACTGGGGATAACTCTGGAGCCGCTGGAGCTGATTGTCCAGTAAAGAATGCTGCACAAGCTGCTGAACATAATGGCCGACTTTTCACATCCGCTACACAACACAGTGAAGAAACAGCAGTGCTTTTAGCGTGAGGCTTTGTCAAGTCCAAAGAAAGACAGAAAGATACCGAGATCATTCCTGCCAACAACCATCACCCTCTGGACCAAGTCATTATCTTCTTTAAATTAATAATTATTTTTAATTAAAAAAAGAAAAAAAAAGAAGAAGAAAACAATTTTCCTCTAAGATCAAAAGAATATTTTAAATTTCATTTTCATTTCATGACTACCGATACATTTGGGGCTTGAAACCTTGTGAATTACCTGCTCTGCTGCTCTCACCACCCTCACTATACCCTCTGATGGAATCACCAGCCAGCTCTCATCAAATGATGTTGGTACAGCATCATTTACCAAGCTGGTGCTGAACACATCACATGGAAGCTTTCGGTGAACCTGCCGGGAAACAAATTATTGAGTAGAACAGAATAGACAAGAGGGTTGTCTACCAGGCCTCCATTGTGGGAAGATAACGTGGTCACATAAAATGGCTGAAATGTTGGCAAAAGGAAATGGAGGCTGTGTCCAGACAGCAGTGTCTTTGCCCTTTTTTCTCTTGACTTGGCATTCTTTCTTTCTCACTCCAGATTTTCCACTCTTTCCAAATCTTTGTGGATTATAACCTTCAGAGAAGTCAGACAAGCAGGCAGTGCTTAGATCCTGGTAGAAACATTGCCTTGTTTCACACAAATCATTTGGACATCATTTATGTCTGACCTACATCACTTGTCAAAGTCACTGCAGGACTGTGGCTGTGAGTGTGTGTGAGGACTGCTTATTCAACAGCACGTTCATCAGAGTCTTTACACTCAGGTGTGTTATTGCTCTAGTGTGTCTAATATGAACGGCAGCAAACAAGTGAGCTTTCACTATAATCAGGTCTTTTGTGAAATATGACACTTCATAAAATTAAGGCAAAAAAAACCTCACAGCTTGAGGGTATGAGGCTCAGGTTTCTGGGACACGCTGTGAGGCCACTGACAGGTTTTCCTCAGCTTGTTAGGAGATGGAGGCGTTTTCTTTGGCTAAAACAAGATATGATTCTGACTATTAGGTACTTAGACTAAATAAATCATTGCGTTGCATGTATGCCTTTAGTGTAATGAAAATAATAATGATAATAATTTATTGGTTTGATATGGCACATTTTAGAGTACTCAGAAATTTCACAGGGGAGCAAAAATAATAATAATGCAACAAAATAATGTGCATACTCAGATGATTTGAGAATCTGAAGACAGATGGAATAACTTCATCTTTAAGTCTAACAATCTGTCCAGTCCTGTCCAAATCCTCCATCTTGAAATGTTGGCGGCATCGCACACAGGAATTACTGCTGGCAAATCTCTCTCTTCTCACAGCAATTTCCCACTTCTTCTGTAACTCTTATTTTTGGTAAACCTTCACAATGAAAAGACACTGGAGATGCCGGATAGGGCTAGAGATATCTTAAAACTTTAATCCAAAGTTCACTGGGATATGCTTCAACTAGAATAGTAGAAGCATATTTATTTAAACAAAGTTATTGTTCTTGTATGAAGGGTAGACAGAGTTGGTATGAAACATGAGATGTAGTTAAGAGATACAGTTGTTTTGTCTATATCACTCGTGTGTAAAATAGTCTGGCCAAACAACGTTATACCAGTCACACTGGGCTTATTTTTACAACGGCATTCACAACATCAGCTGTAATCTACATCTGTTTAATAAAATACATGCAATTTTATGCTTTTCCAATAAAAAGGAGGCTTAAGCTTCACATCGCTCAGTGTTGAGGAAGAGAAAACATAATTATAGCAGCAGAGGATAATTTAGCTAGTCTGTTAATTTCTGCAAAGATTCAGAAAAGCTGATCATCCTAAATTTTTTAAGTTTTTAATTTTTTTTTAAATTTTATTTATTTATCTATTTTTTGCCTGTCCTGTCCAGCATCATAGCAAGCAAAACGATAATCTGGTTACTGTATCGTACTGAACAAATTTGCTCTGGGGAGGCTTATGGGTATAAGGCTCCTCTTGATACGCTGATTCATTTATTAATTTATTTACTTTGAATCATGGAATCTATGTAATCTTGCGGGACCTGACCAGAGGGGACAGAAAAAGAAGGAATTCTACAGTCATTTACAGTCGGTGGTGGAACGATCTACCAAACTCCGTCCGATCCGCAGAGTCCTTATCCACTTTTAAGAGCAAGCTAAAGACTCAGTTGTTTAAGGAGCATTTCCACACTTAGCTTAACTCTTCTACACAACAGAATGAGTTAGAAAGATTTGTCCAGCTTTTTGGCTCAACCAAGTACTGAATAAGCTGTGTGCACTTATGCCCAAGTTGATATTGTTTGATGAAATTATGATGTTTTTATTTAAACAAAATGACTTACAAAAAAAAAAAAAAATGTTATGCCCTGCCTTTAGCACTACATGACAACACCTGGGTCAAACTGGACTCAAATCAGCCTGACTATCACTTAATTATGACGTCCCATCTTGTTTGAATTCATGCTTGGGTTGTTCTTACTCTCAAATGTAAGTCGCTTTGGATAAAAGCGTCTGCTAAATGACAGTAGAATAGAATAGAATCAGTGCTGAGGTGTGGCGAGTGAGATCATGCAATTGCGACCATGTGTCTACGGAGGCTAGAGGCAGACCAGGCCAGAGATCTGAGCCCTCAGCAGCAGCCCCGGAGCACAAACCCAAGCTACCCCAACCTATAGATGACTTCAGCCCCACCCGGAGGGTGGCAAAGGAGAGCCTCAGCCAGACCCCCCCGTTGGTCTTGGGGCACAGGCCCCAGTGGGCTAAGATCGGCAGACCCATCAGGGACCGGCCATCCAGGGCGGCCCGAGTGAAGGGTCCAGGGCCCCAGGAGCCCATTTTAAATAATGCAGTGACTTTTGTTAAATATTCTGTAAAAAAAAAACGCTTCAAGTTTAACATAAGAGAACTCTGAAGCGCCAAGGTTATTTTCATCATTCACTCTGAATACTTAAACCAGTCAACACTAAAGTT
This sequence comes from Melanotaenia boesemani, assembly GCF_017639745.1. Classification (NCBI taxonomy): domain Eukaryota; kingdom Metazoa; phylum Chordata; class Actinopteri; order Atheriniformes; family Melanotaeniidae; genus Melanotaenia; species Melanotaenia boesemani. The sequence continues at coordinate 28,225,665 of NC_055689.1, read as the reverse complement.
TGATTAACACATTTCAAAATGAAGAAGGAGGTGAAGAGCACAAAGGGCTTAACATAATCCAAGTTTGATACTCAGTCAAATCTTTCTGATAACATAAAATCTCAAGCAGTTTCTCAGAACATCTCCTGTTAGTTGCACAAATTAATAAGAGCTTCTTGATTGAACAAAGCATGTAGGCTACACCTCTAGAGAGCCTCTTCTATCCCCAACGACCAACATCAACTGTCAAACTGAATAATAAAAAGATTATTCAGCTATTTAACATGAAGAAAAAGGAGGGAGAAAAAAATCAGCCCTGTTAACTGAAAACTTACATTTTCTTACTTGGATTAATAATAATTAATAATTTATTTTCTTTTGAATCCCACATTTGTTTGCAATATTTCATAAATACAGTCATAATTAATATATCTGCTGTTTTTATTTCTGGTTTTGCAGAATTTGATCTCGAAATGCACACCATAAAAAAAAAAATGCTGTTGTTGGCAGTAAGTTTCCTGTGAAAAGGAGCCATTTGACATGAGAGGTGGTAAGTCTGTTTTGTTTGCCTGCTGATGTCTGCTCATAGCGGGAAGTGCTCCACAGTAACGCTGGATTAACTGCTGATTGATGCAAAGTTGTGGAATTTTCTTTGTGTTTGTGGATGTGTTTGTGAATGTATTTTTAAAATTGATGAGCATGTGTAAATCAATATGTAAGGGCAGCAGGAAGTAGTATGAAGCACAGCACATCCTACTGTCATCTCTGCCTCAAAGTAAAAGAAGCACACACCTTGTTGTCCGTTTGATGTTCAAGAAAACATCATTATCAGATCAGGTTACCTTTCACACTACTCAATGGTCAGTTTTTGTTGCTCTTATACTTATTGTAGGAGCTTTCTTCAACACCATCCCACACATTCTTTGCACACAACACAACTGGTTTGAGCCTACATCTTTCTTACTGCATGAGTCACATTGGATCAAGTGCAGAAATTTATCATATGATCTCTCTTTTCCATGATTATGCAAATTCTTTTGTGCTTTTTGTGAGTCAGATTGCACATAAAAAGCTCTCATGTAACTGCAGGCGGTGATGTGCTTACAGTGTATTTTTTTATGGTTGCGGACTGTCTAGACTTGGTCTTTCACAACAACACAACATCTGACTTGCCCCAGGGTTCAAAAGCCTCTCATCAGTAGATTAGATGACAGAGATTTGACCTTGATGTAGGTAAGAATGAGAATTAATGTGATGCCTGTGTTTATGTGTATGTGATCTCCCAGAGGAGCCCCATTCACCAGATGAACACTCAGCTCCTGTGTCCCGTCTCAGTTCATTGACCTCCTGCCAACAGATGGAATCGGCTCTGTCTTTTATTTCCTTGAAGGCTGATGAATCAGACAAAAACAACCTTTATTCCTCTCTTTCCATCTCCTTTTGTTTTCTGTTGCTCTTTCATTCTGTTCATGTTACAATACATTTCAGGAAAGTTGGCTGAATATTATTGCTCTCTGTGTCAGTCTCTGCTTCTCTTATTACCTGCAATCTGTCCCTCATCTTTTTCCTTCTCTGCCTCTCTGAGTCACTCATGGTTGAAAACTATTATTGCACCTGACAGCTGTTTGAATGTGCTGAAAGCCTTCATAGTCTCTCTAATATTGTTGGAGCACAGATGGAGCTGTAATAACCTCATAAAAAAAGCTGAGGTGCACAAGCTCAAAAACTTATTTTTTCTGTATTTGTCCCAGTGAAAATAGCCAATAGCCAAGAATACACAATACAACCTGCTAATGAGGACACTTGTATTTCTTGAGTCTATTTTAATACTTTTATTTTATTTATTTTAGAGGATTATTATGCTAACTTATTCACAGTGTGGTCTCACAGGTAAGTCTCTGTCATATGAAGTGTTGTTGCAGTTGAAACACTATCCAGTTAAATACTGATAAAGCTGCAGCTTTGTTTGTGTCTTGTTTGTATTGAAATTTGACCATTTTTGTCCAAAATGTTATATTAAATCAAATTCAACTTAAAATATAAACTCACTGGCCACTTCATTAGGTACACCTGTTCAATTGCTTGTTAACACAAATATATGATCAGCCAATGACACGGCAGCAACTCAGTGGATTTAGCCGTGTAGACATGGTCAAGATGACTTGCTGGAGTTTAAACTGTGCATCAGAATGAGGAAGAAAGAGGATTTTTTTACACACAAGCATCTATAGGGTTCACAGAGAATGGATGTCTGGATTTTTTTGATGAAAACAACCAATTGTTGTCTTTACTTCTGTGTTGATATTTCTCCAAATTTCAATTGTAAGAAGCTGGTAAGCTGCTGTAAGTAATACTGCACAGGAAGTAGTCAAAGTTTTACATGAACGCCCTTGCATTAAACTTATATTCTCCCAATTTAAAATTCTGAAGACAAAAACCACCTTCAGAATCCAATTTTTCTTTAAATTGATTCTGTGCTCTGTGCTCTTAGTCATGATCTGCTCTCTTCCAACCTTTCTGACACAGGAAAGCCTTTCATCATCTTACAGACAGGCAGATGGACACAGTCAATGCTCTGCAGGCTGGAAGCTGGTGGATAAAGGTCATGCTTGAGATGAATAATTATGTATTTTGCCGTGCTTCTGCACCAGATTTCACTTATCAAACTAATTTATTTGAATTCCTCTTACTAGAAAAAAGGCTGATATTGTCACTGCAAACTCTTCAACAGCATAATAGGAAAGAAAGACTTTTATCCATCTCTTAGCTTGTTATATCTTTTTATAACAATATGTGTTCCCATAGTTATTAGTACTGTTTCATAATGAAGATTTAACACACTCATTTTTTGTGTTTCATGATGTTTTAGTTCCAAGAGATGTAAAATAATTATTTATTTTTTACAGTTTAGTGAAAAAACATTACTTAAAATGCATCTTAATTAATTTATGACAAGCATGAGCTGTATGAGTGTCCATCAGATGGTTGTTTTTTTGTTGTGTATCCAATTTTGTACAGTTATATCTACTGACTCTAGTTCAGTTAATTTCTGAGTCTCTGTTGAACGCAATCAGATCAGTCTGATCACAAAGGACTGACCATGACTCTAACAGTTCTGCCAATATTATTTCAAAGTGATCTCACAGAAATATTGGAAAATGAGAGCGGCCTCTTTAACAGTTTGTTATGAGATGGTAGGATGTCATGTTGAATTTTATGTGCTGATATCCTGGAAACAAAGCGATTTTTTTGTTATTTAATATTATTCTTTAGATTTATTATGAACGTGTGTAATGAACAACAATACTTTGTTTATTCAGCAATTTCTAAACAAATGTTACTAAGTGCTTAAAGTAACACTACATAGCTTTCCAACCTTAAAATTCTGCACTTCTGACTCATTTTGACTGACATCCATATGACAGGAATCAACATCGGAGTGACTTTTACTGGCTGGAGAGACCTTTGAGAAGAGACGGGATGAAACATGGTTGCTGAATTAGTTGTTGTTAGGGGGCTCCACAGTGAAAAAAAATTGTCAAAAGATCAGCAGTGTGGCTTTAAGTTTATTTTAATTTTCAATTTGGGAAATTTGGCATGTTTGAGGCTGTTCATTTATAGTTTATTTGCCCTGTAATCTGTAAATATTTGTATTTTGTTTAATTTGGGTAATTATGATTCTTGGTTGGTGATCATTTTGAAGCACTTACATTACAGTCATTTAGTAGGTAGGTGGTTTTTTCCAAAGTAACATATATCTGAAAGTAAGCAGTAGCATTAAGGATCTTGCTCAAGGTGTTAATTTTCGCCCCATTATAATATGTCCCCTGTGGGATTCAAACTCGGGTGCCCTGCATGGGAGATGGATGCACTGCCAATGGAGCTATCCAGCCGCAGCCTTCCTCTGATGCAGAGTAAAACCTTTAATTTGTTAGAAAGGAGTAAAAAAATGCCATTTCTGCTGTTTATCCACTGACAGCCACACGGATAAAACCAAAATCATCCATTACTGATCCATGTGTGGTCGATCATGATTGCTCATTAGTCCTTTCTGTCTAAATTATGTGAATAACCTCTGCACATATTAGTTTGTTCAGCCAAGCAGTACGAGACTTTAAAAACACTTGATAATAACCTGTAAAACTAACCCCACACAAAGGACTGGAAACACACTGGGCTTCCGTTGAAAACTTCTCATGATACATAAATCTTTTTCATGTTATTGTGCTGAATTTGCCCAACTTTCCCCTCCCTCATATTCGTTTATTTTAAGGTCTTTACTGCAGTTACCAAAATGGCAAAAACCACCTGAAATGCACTCTATGTCATTGTTGCCCCCTTTTTGTTTTTGCTAAAGAGATCACAATTACATGTCTCCAGCTTGAGATGTAAAGTTAAAAATTTGTTAGATTACACCGAAATTAGCTACAACCCACCTACTGTACATTACCAACATGACTGACTGCTTTTACATAAATAGTGAAGTCATCCACAAAGTAATAAACAATGTGAACTCCAGAATCTGTCTCCCATCTTAACATCAACAAAGTGTCCAAACTAGAAATTTAGTGAAGTAACTTTGATGAGTGCCTCTGTAGCTCCTGCCCGATGAAATGCTTGCTTTATGGAAGAGGTTGGTGTGGAGGAGCACCAGCCTTACAGTAAGTAGACAGAGAAAGGCAAACAGATTAAATGATAAAGGCCCAACAAGGCTACGATTACATTTTTTAGTTAGAGAGAAAGAGCAACTGTATAAGAAGTTACTACTGTGATTGAAAAGGTCCTAATGAGTGTGGGGGAGGGGCGACAGACATAGGTGTGACTGTTTTAAGTCATGTTCAAAATATTGTCAAACCGTGAGGAGCAGAAGGGTCTGCTGAATACATAGGTGCAATTTTTTTATGATTCTATTGTATTCCATGTTTTATTTACAGCAGGTTAAACCCCTACCCCCTGACTTCAAGAGAAAAAACTGAAAATGAATGGAAGTCAGTGGAGCCAGGGGTGGGGGCACTTAGCCACTCAGAGGCAATTATCAAGGCTTATCACAGTAATGGTTACATACGTTAAAAAGAAGAAGAAGAATGCCTATGGATTTATATATAATATTTGTCTGTACAAACTGTGACAAACTGTGGGAGAGAAAGAAGTTTGTTTGAGGAATTTAGTTTAGTATTTTTGAGTGACATTTAATAAAACCTCAACAGGGATTTTGCCAAAACTGTAGAAGATATCAGTTTCTTTTCTGCAAAGACAGTTCAATTCTCCCAAGATTTACAAGATTAAATTATTGAAAGAGTCCATTTCTTAGTCCATTTCTGTTTGTGCCCAAAAACAAAAAATGGGTTCAATTCAAGGGTGACAACAGTCAATAAAGATTGCTTCTATTCACAAACAGTTTAATAATTTAATTTGTTTAAAGTTTGGTAAAAGACCAAAAACCTGTGGAGGAATTTTTAGTTTCATGTAATAAACCACATCAGCTGAGTTCCTTCAAAGGGAAGAACAATTTGAAACTGGAAGCTAGGACCTTTTAAATTGATGGATAACCATTAGCTAACCCCTCGCTTAGAATGGCAAATAAATTTAATTAAGTTGATTTATAATCTTTAGAGTCTTTAATCTGTGAACTAAGCACAAGAAATTTTCAGAAGTAATCTGTGTCATTACAAAACGTTTCATCAGAAACAGAAATGCATCCCCCCCCATCACTTATTATAATTATATTGTATCTATAACAGCAAAAGCACTCAGTGATCAACATGCCTGTCCTCAGTTTTTTTTTTTTGTTTTTGTTTTTTTTTGTTTGTTTTTTTGTCAGACAGCATCCTTTTGAGCTTAATTCACAAAGATGTCTTTGTTTGTTTTGGATTAGCATATTTTAGTAAGGTCAAGTCAGAAGGAGATGGCTGAAAGGCCAGATTTCTACTTTGGTTCATCAAAGGTCAGTAAACAGGGTGTGATGAGTCTCTCCCTGGATTTGACCTCTAATATTTGGGAAATAGATTCCCATGAGACACAACAACCAAACACACAAACACACACAAATCATTAAGCTGCTATTAGCTGCATCTCTAAAGCTATACACATGGGTTGCAGGTCTGGGCACAGTGCCACACTCTCAAACCTGCCACGCTTTAGGATTTACAACAGGAATTTACCTCTCAAAGGAACAACATCAGAAGGTTAAGATGAAAGAGGCAAAGTGGCCACAAATGAGGTAATTGTTGTGCATTAGTGAGGGCTCGGTGAGGACATTGATAGGAGTCAAAGCCTAACTAATTCCTGCAGGTACAAAGATCTGGTTCACTGGGATCTCTGTATTTTTATCTCCTCATTCATATTCCACATGAGACGCTCAGACTGTGTCAAATGGGCGATAATTACACAGAGCTACTGTCCCCGTTATACAGCCAGCGTGATGTGACTGAGCCCAGTCGAGCTCTGATTATGGGAGAAATGGTGCAATCCGCAAACCACTGTCCCATTTCACTGCAGCAGCAGATAGCCAGAGTCATTCATCTTTGTGATCTTCGCTGCAAAGCTTACACTGGAGAATCAGTTTTTAACGTGTCTGAAGATTTTACGCAGCATATACTGTGAAGTCAAGTTTTTACCGCTGTTGAAGCTGCTGAATGAGCAAATTCTAAGGCTATGTTGGTTAAAAGTCTGATTCAAAGTTCAGGGTCAACCTGCAAAAGCAGAAAAGAAAGAAAGAAAGAACATTTATGCCTAGGACTGACAAATTATCTCACAGAGAATAAAGCAATTCAATACAAACATTAGAATCTAATATTTATATTTTTCTTTTATTTCTTTTTACTTTTGTTTTAATGGCAAAATATTTGTTCATAGCAAAAAGAAAAATAAAAAAAAACAAAACAAAAAGCAAGTTTTAGATTAAAGGCCGAAAAATAGTAAAGTTAATGTTTCCGTTTTATTTATTTATGCTCCCTTATGTGCGTAAACATTACAAATGTCATATGTCGTCGTCCTCAAACTTGGGCCATACCATGGTTCTTCCTCCACTAGTGGGAAGTTCAGAGCTCATTCCCACAAGCCAAAATCAGTTTTAGAAAATGGTTGGTAGCTGTAATGCATTGCTAGAAAGTTGTTTCTAACCGCCCAACATACCCTAAAAGCTCGCACAATTTCTACAGTTGTTTTCTTTGTCTTCATTCTTCTTGCTTTTGTTTCTTTTTCTTCCTGTTCTTCTTCTTCTTCTTTAGTTTGTTTCTTTCCATAGTCAAAAGTCAGCTGTTCTGCTCAGCACTGTCCTGCGACTTTCTGTGGTATTACTCCGTCTTTTGCATCATGTGATGGATTGCTAAGCTCCGTTAAAACAGAACAAATTGTGTGCGTAACTGATGCAGGAGATGGATGAAAATGTTCGTTCATCTGTGTATTTGTCTTCTGCGTCAAGCATAAATAGGCCTTTACAGCTTAAAAATGTCAAAGCACTTTTTTAGTATGTGAGCATCCTATGTTTCTACCTCTGTTCTAACCTGAAGACATTCACTTTCCACCTAAAGCTAGTGTCTGCTTGGCTATGAGAAAGCGTATATAGCGGGGATAATGGTAGGCGCTTTTATCCACTTTAAACCTCAGAACAAAAGTTTTTACCATTCTTTTAATCACTGGTCTGTTGTGTCTCTTTCTGAGAGAAGCAGGATCTTGTAATGCCACATAAGTCTCTTTCACAAAGTAACGGTGTTCAAAGCCAATTTGTTAGTTTTGTTGGGTTTTTTTGCCTGTGGGGTCAGTCTCAAGGCTGCAGTTGCACGGTCATAGGTTGATACTCACACATTCAGTTGTGAGACAAACTAAAGACTCTGTTCATCTGTGCCTCAGTCAGCCATAGCGTTGTGCAGACAGAGAGGATTTGATGTGTGACCCTGTATGACCCAAAGAAATCTTTCAGTGGTCCAAGAGGAATGGCCACTGCTCAGCTGTGGTTTGTTGCAGAGCAGTCAGGGAAAAGTAACAAATTACCATTTAGATTTTCTTATTGTTTTCAAGTTGCTGAAGAATAACATTAATGCTAAAATACTAAACTAAGACTGAAGACAAGCTAGTCGGTTATGTAAGAATATATGTGAAAAATCTGGAGAGGACACAGGACACAGGAAGTTAACGGGATAAACAAAAAGTCAGCTTTAGTTACTTTGGACACAAGTGAACAAAGAAATCCCTGAATACAACAAAGCCACAGGAGGAGGAAAAACGGTGATCCAAAGAATAGCCGGTCATATCTGAGAGAGAGAAAAAAAAATAAATAATAATAATAATACAGGCAGATAAACTGAGGTGAGGTACAAACAAATATTCACAGATGTTTCCACATTTTAACACACATGACTCCAATGAATCTCTCATTTGGGAGGTCCATTTGAGAAACACAGATTTACATTAACTGGACGTTTATGTTATTATATTTTTCTCTGTTGAATGATTCAGTAAATTAATGTTTTTAAAACCAAAATAAAACCCACCTTTTTAGCTTGAATTGATAAAAGCAACTTAATTCTGCTTTTTAAAGTATTCAAATTAGTATTTTATATTTAGTTGTATATTATGCTTTATTTTTTTCTCTTAATTTCATTTTCATATTTTTGATTTAGTCTGTTTTAATTTTTATTATTTTATCTTATTTACCTGATCTCTACTTACACTACTTACTCACTGTACCTCAGACCAGTTTTATACTGTTGGCCTCATATAAGATGATTTCTATGTGTGAGTGTGTGTATGTGTTTGTGTGTGTGAGTGTGTGTGTGTGTGTGAGAGAGAGAGAGAGAGAGAGAGCGAGAGAGAGCGAGAGAGTTATTTCTGTAATGCACTTTAAGATATAAATTTGTGTGAAAAGTATGGAAAAACTATATCAATAAAGTATGATTAATTGACACAAGTGTTTTATTTTGTTGTCTCGTGGTATGTATTTTATATTCCTAAAGTATCTTTTACACTTTTACATTATGAACAATAAACACACGCACACACACACACACACATTAACTTCATGCTATTGTGACTTTTTCCAATACTCCAAGATTATATAACATTATCTCCGTAGACAAGGTGATAACAGTTTAATTGCTTTGTCTGAGATGTGACACAAGTCACCATCTACATCTCTTTAAGGTCGGTATTTTTGTCATTTTTTAGCATCTGAAAAGTCATTGCAGCTGTTGCTGCTCCTGCTAAATGTTGAAACCATGGAGATGTTTGTTAAGTTGATCTGATTTCTGGAAGGTAGGTGGAAGTGCACCCGAAAGCTGTCTGCTATATTTTCCCCCAATTAACAAGTTTTTATTGTCTCAGCTAAAGCAATGATTCATTGTTTTAGCTGAATTTATCTAATTTTAGATGAAAACCACCACCTCCACTCATGATGAAAATCAGTGCATTTGAACATCCAAACAACCATGTTTACCCCAAAGTATATTCAAATCATCTTAAAGGTAATTTACTTTCATTTATTAAAGTATTAATATGTGAATGATGGTTTATGGTCACTGGAAAAGAGGAAAATTACAGTTTTCTTTGATTGGGTGAAGTGACCCTTTAATGGTTCTTAAAGCTTATTCCTTTAATTCTTTGGGTTCTCAAGAGTGAACCTAAAGGCTAATGAGCTTTTAATTACTATACACAGCAGTCATTCAGTCACAATTATATTCATATCTGCTGACTGTCAACATTAACAGTGCCGGCTTTCATTTCAATATTTATTCATTATAAGAAGAAACAGATGATAAAGTCAAAGATCTTTTCTTACCCTGTTCAGGTCAGGACATTAATTAACTCTACTGAGACAAAAATGGAATATAAAGCAGCTAATTAGTCGTGGCAGAACACAAATGAGTGTAACTATGAATAAATGACTTGCTGCATCTCTGCTGCTATTAACACCTTTGAGGGAGATGTAAAACTTCATCATGATCTTGTTCAATCTACAGATCCTCTCCTCACATCACTATTTCAACTCATTATTTGCCATCCTAGCCCTGAAGCAGAATCTCTTAACCATTTGAACCTGTAGCTACTGAACAGCCAAACGGATTCAGAGGTGTCATTAGTGATCCCATTAATTTTACATCCAGCTGTTCAGCTCTTTCAGACAACAATTCAAATTGCCTGTCAGCTAAACATGCAGGTTTGCATTTACTGAGAAGGATCATTACAGCAGAATAATTCAGAATATTCATCTTAGAGTAGAAGTAAAAAAGAAATATAGCTATGAAGGTCAAACATGATACAGAGTCAACATATGATTGGTGACATTTTGATGGCGACTTCGGGGATGGAGCAGCTTGACGACAAAAATGCTGAATTGTTCAATGATTGCTTGACCTTTTTTATTTAAGTGCTGATGGGAAATGAGGTGTTTAACTTATTCTCTGTCAGCTTGAGCATTAGTGTCAGTCCAGATTGAGTTTGACCTTTGATAGCCAGCATGAATATAACAATTTTCTTTCTTTCTTTTTGTGCTTTGCTGTCAACATTTCAAGATCATCCTCTTCAAAGAAACTGTGGTGCAAGGTTGCATGATCCAACGCTTCATTACACCTTTAGATTGGTTTGATGTTATGTCCATAATGATGGATGATAAAAAGGGTGCAAAATATTTTATCTGACAAGAAACATTACAGGTAAACTTGTTATGACAGCAGAGTTTCAAAAGCAGCACTAAAAACAATTCCTGTCACAGTTCATTTGCGATACATGTCTAAGTTATGTTTCTGTTGTTGGACTGGATTCTCTGAGATGTCTTGCATTCAGATCATTTTTATGAATCATTTACTTTCTGAATCAACCTTACTTCTTGGGTCAACATTAGAGTTTGTTAAAACCAAACCAAAACAATAAGAATAAGACTGCAAATTGCTATAAATGAATCCCAGGACTAATTTGTTTTGCCACATTGCAGCACCTCCATGTCTGTGGAGGTGAGTCATAAGCTACCTTCATACTGCAGGCAAAACTGTCCCAAATCAGACTATATGACCCCTATCTTAATTCCCACCCCTCCTTTCTTTTTTTTTTCCTTTGTTTTGTTTTGTTTGTTTTGTGTTTCTTATGTGGTTCTAACTCAGATACATATCCAGTGCTTTTCAGAGTGGCCTAAGTGCATGTCACATTTCAATAGAAACAATGGAAGTAACAGTATTGTATTATCATTTATTAGGTATCATCTCACAACTCAATTCAGGGCTATACAATGTTCACACTTGAGTCTGATGGCAGCTGGAAAAACTGGATCTCAGCAAAAAAAAAAAAAAAAAAAGGAATTCAGTTATAAGACCTGCAGTGTGAAGGCAGGCATAATTACCTAGTATCTGCTGCCAAATAGGGGCCCATGAGGGATCTTATGGAACAGAGGGACCCACCTCTGTTTCTCTATTGCCTCTCTGGTCCATCAATGGTATTTATTGCTTCCTGAGCGGCCTCTTCTAAGTCTAGGATGGTTCCCTTTCTCTCTCTTTCATAGTGGTTGGATATGGCTGATTTTAGTTTAGATGTTTTTCTTCTTTCTGTTTGTGTTTGTCATATCAGGGTTTCCTTTTTGTATTCTTCACTGTGTTGAGGGATCTTAAACCTTGTCACATACCTGGGAAACCATCCTCCAAAGGACATCAGACAGCAGAGGTTGTTTTTGTCCGCTGCTGTCTGGAAAACCTAAGAGAGAACCTACAAGACACTTCACAGCATCATCATGTGACCCTTCGGAACATGTCAGAGTAAAAGGCCATAAACTTTAATTTCTTATCTGTCTTACAAAACTGAACCTTAGCTGGATTTAACCAAGAAGATAGTATGAACATCACCTGGCGTGTTATGAGCAACAAAAGACCAACAATAGGTACAGGGACAAAATTACCACAGCTCTGGATATTTTGAGAGCTTGGTTGCTGTCTGATGTCCTGTGGAGGATGGTATAGGATAAAACTGCACATTATCCTAACTTGATTGATATAAACTAAACTTACTTGTATGACACTTATAATCCATATTAATGATAATAATTGCATAGGAAGGACTAACTAGTGTTAGAATAGCCAAGGCCTCCCTGAATTCATCCAGATATACTTGATAATATTTTTGGAAATACTACAAATGATTTATGAGTAATCATAGAGTGATCACCTCTGGTATTTTTTGCAGTGATGTTTTGCAATAAAATAACCAATAACTTTCCTATTTGATATGTTTTCTTTGTTGGATTCTAAATAAATAAATATATTGGTTTATGAAATTTGCCAATCATTGCTTTCTGTTTTATTTATGTTTTCCAGTGACTGTTTTTCGGAAATGGGGTTGTAGATTGCCTGAGCTTGAACAAAAACCTCCCACGGAGGCAAGCAGAGAGTTGTCTAATTGACCCCTGTATGTGCTTTACAGTTTAAGACAGCATTGCACCTCCCTATGCCACACCGCTATCAGCTTTTTCTTGTCACTTCATTTGCTGCCACCATGTGTGCTACTGATGCCTTCTTCTTTATCCAGCTGCCGTTTTTGGAACACCTGAAGCTTACTTTTAGCTGCATGGAAATGTCTTCACCTGCTGTGGAATTGAGGTCAAAGCTATCACAAGATTTGTTTTGTTGAAGACACCTGAAACCCATCAACTGTGCAAGAACATCTCGTGTCTTCTTGCGTCTGCTCCTCTACTGCCTGTCTGTTGGTGGTCAGTAATAGATGTTTACAATGGAAGAGAAATAGTTCAGCTTTGCTGCTGTCAGTGGGAGATTGGTGCAGAGGGAAACGAGTGTCAGCTGTGACAGGAAGAGACTGCAGAGAAAAATGACAGATGGGGCAGCCAAAGAGGAGAAAAGAAGAGAACGAGGGTGGTGATGAGAGACAGTAAAAAAAATGCAAGACAGGGGTAAAACTGTGCAGACACAGAGAGACAGAAGGAGAGGGTGAGGAGGAAATTATATAGTGAAACTAAAATTTAATCTGAATGGAGAATGTTGCCTGAGGCAACACTAAATGTATTAAGAGTTAGTGAAGAGCAGGAAATGATGTTATTATCACCGAGTGTGAAGCAGGTTATTTGAAATTAATAATTGTCAAAATGTACATATGAGCAAATACTTTTTTATGGGATAAAGCTCCAAAACCAGCACAGCAGTACTTTACTGCAATAGAATGACCCCGACCAATTTTGATTGATTTATTTTGTGTGTCCTGCATATTGTTCTGCCCAGGCCACATGGGCTTACAAGACATTATACAATATATATTTAAACAACCCAAGGATGGCAAAAGAAGGAAAAATCTTTTGTATTTGTCAACTTTTAAAAAGAAAAAAAACCAAAGTATACAAATAAATCTTTCAAAATGTACAAAACCATAATAAAAAAAATTGTATACTTATGTATGCAACGTACCAGATCTTATTTGTGCACAAATTGACCTCCGACTTCTCCCTGAGTTTATTATTAGATATACTGTAGTTCTGAACAATAATCTTCTGTCATTTAAACATAGCTTCTAGGTTTACATTTCCTCTAAATCTCCTCTTTCCATTGTTTCTTAAGAAGATAAAGTAGCTTTTGTTTAACAATATATATGCAACTATTGCTAAGAATATGTTATACATTAGAAGAAGAAAATATTGCAGGGACATCTCTTAATCAGGGAAAACATGGGCTTGGGCCTCATTTAAAGATCTTTTTGGTCAGCCTTTTTTATCTGGCAGCTGAACAAGACGGTTCCAGAGCCAAACCATTTTACAGCTTTGCTTTACAAGACAGGATGCAAGATCCAAAGAACAGTTCAAGTGGTTTAGTGCTTCAGAGTCAAATGGACTGTTAATCAGTATTTAGTACTTCAGCTTTGGAATTTCCATCAGGTACTTAAAAGAAATTTAAAAATTATTTATAAACAGGAATAAAAATAATAAATAAACTGGCCAATTAAATATGCACAGATATAAAAGTGGATTAGTTATTAAATATAAATCAATAGTTATCAGATAAAATAATTAAATTTAGGATAAAATTGCAATCATAGTACAAGGATACAAAAAGCAACGTTTAACCTACTAAATGCCAATGTAAGACTTTCAGTTTCATCACTGTAGGGAAAAAAAACAGCTTTTTTTCAGCAGTTTGTGAGCAAATACATTTGAATCTCCATTAAGACAGGAGAGAAAACAGATTTAGATGGTTCCTTTAAAATGTTCTCCTCTGCAAATGTGCCTCTGGTTACAGATATCCAGCATGATTTACACAAGTCCTTAAATAAACATTATGATATAGGTCATGTGTTCATATTCTTAAATCCAACTGATGACATTGTCCTGTAAAATAGCACTGTACAAGCACAGCGAGGGAACTAGAGCCCAAATCAGCTTGTCTATGATAGAGCAGCCATTAAATCTTCAAGTATGTGGGATGTGGCAAGGCAAAGCAAGTTTATTTGAATAACAAATTTTATGTACAAGACCATTCAAAGTGCTTTACATAAACAAAAGCATTCCAGTGGTGTGCAGGGAAGCATTTAAAAGTACATAAAGAGTGGGGTTGGAAGGAATGGCTACACACAGTACCTTCAACCGTTCATGATGCATGTTTCACAACCAACACATAACAGTTCTTTCACTTATGAGCTACTTTAATTTGATGACATTTATTTTATAAAATACTTAAATGCAATCTAATTTTTCTTAAGGTACATTCTTTTCACAAAATAGTCATCAATTACACAGGCTTTTGTTGGAGCCTTATTTTTGGGCATACACCAACTGGCTTCGTGCATGCAGACATATTAGTGCATGGAAATACGGTTAACAACAGAGTTTTTCTGTTCTTCTACTGTATGCAGCTGATCAGAAACATCTCATATGGATGAAAAGTTCTTTTAACAACCACAAAAAGCAAATAAAGTGCTCCCTGCTTTGGCAGTTCATGGCACACAAACAAAATGCTGCTTTTTGGGGAAATTTTAATCTATTAAAAGAATTAAAAGACAAATCAATGCTATTTTTTAATTTGAGAAACACAAGGAACATAATGGAAAATATGATGAAATATAACCTGAAAGTGGACAATTATTTTGTGCTCCCCCTTAGCATCTCAGTCAAGTGTTTATAGGGGGGGGGCAAGCTACCCTTAACTCCCCTGTAATTTGAAGCATGTCTTTGAACCTCATTTATCTGTTTGCCTCTATAACATATAAACATATCACATTATTTCAAAACTTTGTCACTTCCTGGTTGTATTTTAGCAAAAAAGGTTAAAAGACATATAAAACTACTTAATTAGAGTAACAAAACAATCATATTTTCTTTTTATAAGGTGACCATCTTATATACAAGTTCAGTTAGAAATCAAAATCAAAGATTTAAATAATGTAGAAATAGTGTATTTTTTAGGCCTGTGAAGCCCAGGCAAATGGTGATCCAGATGGACATGGATGTGTGTATCATATGAATGATGAGATGTTAAAAGCATTTGATGACTACAGGAGTGAATGTGGGGTTTGGTTTCATTACACATTACAGTTAATTTGATTCCCCTGGTTACTTCACATTTCTAGTTCATAAACAAAACAAAACAAAAAACACAAACAAACAAACAAAAAACACTTTGTATGGGGGTTTTAATGTTTAAATCTCAACATACATGTAGAGTTGACCAACCTCACCTTTACAAGCTTTTTAATTAAAGACAAGTAAATATGACCTTTTTTATTCATTATGGTTTTGGGGAAGGCATCAAATGGGATCCATTTCTAATAACAGATCTGTTCATAACTGGGGCTATATGACCTGAAAGTAGTCAAAGCACGACAAAACCACCTCTCACCCATGACTCTATGCCGTCCAATGATCTGCAGCCACTTCATTGCACCATTAGCAGGTTCCTATTTTGGTTCAAACTGCTCAATAATTTGTAGAGAGTCCTAATGGCAGATTTAGTCCACTGACTGGCTCCCGGTAGCTTCTCTCTTCCAGTCATATTTTTGATCCAGAGGAGAGGAGCCGACAGTAACAGCTGACGGTTCGAAGAAGCTGAGAGGTTGTTGGGACTCTGGAGTTTCCTGCTGTGAACTTCAGGGTTTAATATCATGCTTCACAGCCCTCCTCAGGGGCTCCCTGGCTACATTCAAACCTGAAAAATCAGTCAAACAGGCAGTCACCCGCACAGTCTTTCATTCTGCCCTACAGTGAAGCTCAGGGTTAATGTCATGCTCCACAACACTCTCGGTTCCCTGCAGCCATGAAAATAGCCACTTAGTTCTTCGGCCAGTAAAACAGTGAAAGTTCAGAAGTTGAAACTATCAATCTAATGCACTGGAATATGGATTCACCTGGTTTTAAAAGTATATTTCCAGTTTAAATTCAGTTTTTTCTGTTCTTACAATTCAATCAGTATCTTTTTCTGTGTATGTTGATGCTGTGTGAGCACAGGGACGTGATGCAGAGTAAAGAATGTGAGATAATACTGCACTCAAATATTTCAAATTCATATTATACAGGATTAAATAAATGCGTTTTATACCATTTCAAGCTTGTTGGGAGGTTGTTTACAACTACTTTTGCCTTATACAGTGTATTTCTGTTTATCTTTGCATGTTTTCAAAAATTTCTGCACCTTTTCCCTGGCAATATAAAAAGAAAGGAAGGGGTAATTTAAGATTTTGCATGGTATTGCATGTGTATAATAATAATAATTAATAAATATCACTTTCTCCCCTACAGTAGCATATGATGCTAATCTATGATAAAGTACACTTGTCCTCTGACTTACTTCAGCTGGTTTCTGCTTTGTAACCTTTTTATATGTAAAGTGTGGTTCACAAAACATTGAGTTTTGAGGCTACAGAAGTCCTCCAGATGCATTATAATTTGTGTAAACTTACCTTTTTAAACAGATATCTTAAAGGTCCAGTTGTTACCATTTTTTAAAAAAATCTTTGTCTAAAGGCATATGATCCACTGTATACTCTTCTTGCCTGAAGCAGAAACCACTGGGAGGAATGCAACTTAATGTTTTGCTCAAGAATATTTTGGCATGTGTAGAAAAGAAGCTAAGCAAAGGACCAACCCTTCAGCCTCGAGCCATAATATTAACCCTTTGGCCCATGGAATACAGATCAATTTGGTTGCCACGTATACATTTAGCCTCTGTAATGGTAGCTCCCCAGCTTAAAAGTGTTTCAGTAATGTTAGATTCTGACTTTTATGGGTTTTTACCTACAGCCTTTGCATTAAATACAAATCAAAGTCAGTGAACATGCTGAAACTTTGGATTCTGTTTACTTCGTATGCTTTTGATCAATCACTCAGATTCAACATTTGACAGAAAGAAACCTGCCTATTGATGCTCTTGAAACCTTCTGTGAAACCACTGCAATATCTCCTCAGAAAGTGAATAAACACTGGAGAACCTCACTGTTAGTGCAGAATTTATTCTGCTAGAATGTAGAATGACTATAATTTTCACTTTATTAATCCCAATTAGAGAATTTCAGCTCTGCATTCAACCCATTTCTAGTGGAGCTATGGGCTGCCATGTTTTGGCATCCAGGTAGCAGTTGTGGGGGTACAAGACCCTGCTCAAAGGGCCACAGTGGTTCACCTTTATGGTTACTCCAGGAGTTCTGGAGAACCCGAGTTTTCACCCTCTTTTCCTTCTTAGGATATAATTTTGGGTAAATAAGCAGTGCCGAAATTTGTAAATTGTTGTGTTATGATGTTACAACATCATAATGGATGTAGTAAAATGTCAAGTGTCAATGTGAGATTTAACCCCTTAAGCTTTGTTGCCATATATATATATTAGATTTAGTCTGTTTTAATTTTTATTATTTTATCTTATTTACCTCATCTCTACTTACACTACTTACTCACTGTACCTCAGGTCAGTTTTATACTGTTGGCCTCATATCAGATGATTTCTATGTGTGACTGTGTGTGTGTGTGTGTGTGTGTGTGTGTTATACATCCATATAACCAGAAGAACAAAAAAAAAAAAACAATTTTAGGAAAACAGAAGATAATTCAAAACACAAACATTTAATTAAGGAAATGTTTAAAAACAAACAAACAGGACTTGTTGGGAAATATGAAGAGAAATTAATTATTGTACAATTTTTGAACATGGCGAGTTTTATCCTCTGGAGCAACGCTGCTAAATCATGCTGTATTACTAACCACAAATTATAGAAGTTAAACAAACTGAGAAATTACACTTTCTGTCAACATTGCTTTATTCTAATCAGTTTGCCATAGATTCAACAGCTGGTAAATGCCTAACTACTGATTCCCATAAAACGTTCTTGTAAAATAGTAACACCATCTTGTTTTCTCTGCAGAACGCATGCCAACTCCGGAGGACTTCACTGTCATTTCAGCATGTATCTTACATGTGTAAGAATAAAGAAGACAGTGTCATATTTTCTCACTCCACCAAATCAATAAATATAATCTCAGTTCTGATGTGCTGTCCTATGTGAAGTCACCCATGCAGTTACATGCAGTTAATACTCAATCCAAGCTGCTTTCACATGAAGACATGTGAAAGGAGCCTGCACACTAAGAGGTAATCTTTGGATCAGCATGACATTTCAAACAAATATCAAACTCTGTTGCCTCGCCTCACCACCTGATCTGTGATAAAGAGTAATTGTAAATCATTCATAACATGGAGAAAAGCTTAAGGACCACTACTGCTTCTTAATCTAAAAAACATCTTCCTACTTCTGGGTCTGTTAGTGTATCATGTTAGATAAACCATATATATATAGTCATAAAAAGAGATTTGCACTATTTCCATTTAAATATTTGCTCCTATCAGACATTCTATGGATAAATCTAATCTGAGGCAAACATGTTATGATCTGAAGCAAACCCATCTTCCTGAAGCCGTTTTTCGTAAGATAAGTCAGAAGAATGAAGATTTCATGCTCTATTGGAACATTTTCATGTGCAAAAGTCTGAATATATTCAGTGGATGTTAAACATGTTCACAAAAGAAAAGTTATTCAGTTGTAGAGTTTGATATTTCCTCATTGTATTTCTCAAATTATGACCTCGTTCTGCATTATAAAAAAAAAAGAAAAAGAAAGAAAGAACTGAAGAAAAATCTCTTCTTAATAAAAAAAACAAAAAACTGCAGGGTTTCTTTCAGCCTTCAAAATGAATAAAAGGGATAGTACATTTTTTTCTGTCAAACAGACATCACACACATATACGACTTAGTTGGTGAGGACAGATCTCTGAGATTTTAATAACACTTGTCAATCCACTGCTATGAGCCACTAGAAACCTCTGTAAAAACCACCTAGAAGCCCCCAATAATATTCTGACACTTATTGATACTTATAGAAACCAGCTTGACACATGAAAGAAATGGGCAAGTATTTTCCTTTTAACGATAACATTAAGTTATGGTACTTTTTCATCAGTATTATTAATGATACCAATACGTTTTATCTCTTAAAGGAAAATCACATAATTGCACAGAGTGTATATATATATATATATTAATTGCATGGTCAATATAAAATATTAATAAAACTCATGAACATAAATAGTATAAAGAAATGCTTATAAAACTATTAGTGGAACATCAATGACTAAATTAATACACATATGACTAAATAACTTAAAACTACAAAATAATTTAAAATTAATTAAATGTCTTAAATTTATAGAACATAGTTCCCAAAAACCTGTATTAAATGCATTAAAATGCAAAATAATCATGACAAACACTAACATCATCATCATCATCTGATAGGTTACCATAATTATGTGGCACACACTCCAGAGTATTGATATGAGCTTCCCTAGACAAAACTGTCTTCCTCTCCAAAGCTTGCCCATGTGGCAAATGTGCATGCTCCAGATTTTGACAACAGTCATACTTACAGTATATGTATTCTCTAACGGTGGTAACAGCAGCTGTATGTTAAAGGTAAATTCCCAGGCTTTTGTAAGGCCTGGGCATCTAATTGTCCCAGATCTAAGATCAAAAACAGATGTATTCCAGAAGTAATCAAATGTTTGTTCAAAACCACAGACAATCTTTCAACTTTGATAGATACATCTGCAACTTAACTGACACTAAACAACAGCCCTGGTAACAAACAGAGTCCATGATGGTGATGAGTCCACCATAAAAAGAATGTACTTTAGTCCTGCATGAACCATTTTTAACCTAACCAAGTATTTTTTTTCTAAATCTAAATCTATTAATGTTAAATCATAAATTTACCAATAGCAATGACAGTTTCATTGTTCTGTCTTGCATATACATGTCACCATGGCAACCTGTAAAATGGTGTCCTTGACAGTGATAGCCGTGTTGTTAAAATTTTATATTTAAACTGAAACCAAGAGGATTTTATAATTCTCTGGAAGAAGTACTGCCATCTGAGCCACACCAGGTAGTGAGAAAAGTGTTTTAATAAAGTTTTATCATGCCACAGACATGTTGGACTCATGGATGAAATGTAGTTTTTAGGTGCAAAATTAAACCACCCCTCCTTTATCCATATGTGGACATTGTGGCTAGTTATACATTATAGGCTTGATAATAACATTTGCTCTCAAGTGAGAGTGTTTCTATGATGCATATTTCCCTCATGCCAGTTTTAGGGGCGGTAGTAAAAGATAGAACTATGAGAAAAATGAATGACAACCTTGTCATTAAAGTAGCAAAAATTAAGCAGAGGAGCACATCACATTCACTAATACACATATAGTTTTATATATAGAAAACCCATCTCTTACTTTTAATATAGTGTTTACCTGTCCTGCAGTGGCTTTTTGTTCTTCTTTTTCCCTATTTTTCAATTATTTATTTATTTTTTTATTTATTTATTTTTACAAACAAACAAAATAAATAGATAAATCTAAGCTGCCTACTGCCCCCTTCATGCATACTCAGGAAACTAAATAAAAGAAAAGATTTATTGTTATCTGTTGGTTCCTTACTGGATTATGATGAATTAAATATTATTGGACAACAGTAAATTTGAATGAATGAATGAATTTCCATTTAGCTTTTTTTGTAAAGTGCCAGTTCACAACATAGTCATCACAGGAAACTTTACAGACTAAATCAATTTAAGCCAATTCATTGTCATCCAGTCAGTATTCATACAAATCAATTAAGATAAGGCCTGTAAGGAAATTAATTAATATATATTAAACAACTTAAAATATAATTCAATTAGTACAACACCAAAACCAAAATACTTATAACCTTTATAAAATCAGTATTGAAGGTGGAGCTAAGAAGATGGAGAGCATGAGATTATACAGAAAAAATCATGACAAATAAAATTATGACTGTAGTTAACTTGATGTAATGGGAAAATGTTTGACTAATTGAGATAACAGAAAAATCCACCAGTTGTTTCCTTAATTATTATCAGTTTAGTCAGATTATGTATTTTATATCTTAATATTCATTACAGTGCATGGCCAGACTAATCTGCACAAATGCTCGAAAATTAAGCAAAGCCAGCTTTAAAATGAGGTTGTCGTTATGATGGTATACAAAATTCTAGAAAGGGAGAGCGAAAGAGAGAGAGAGAGAGCGAGAGAGAGAGAGAGAGAGAGAGAATATGAGGAGCAGGTACAAAACAGCAGAAGTGATTCTGCTGTTTTCTACCTGCCAGTGTCTGTTACACAGATGCTGCTTCTGATTCTAGCAACAGGAGGTTTTTTTTGTAGATTAAAGCCATAAACTAGTTCTACTAAACTGCTGTTGCACATGTGGATCAATGATAAGACTTTTTTTTCAGGAATTTATCAAATTCCATCAGAATAATTAAATCTCACTAAGGCTGTGCAGAAACCCTCCCCTTTCAGTCCGTCTGGCTCTGTTTCTGTCCTCCTGTCTGTCAGCATCTCACAGTAACATGCCGATATTCTAGTAAACACGGTTCTTCTTTGAACCATAGCATAGCTGAACTGATAGCGGGCAACCACAGTGCATTGGCAGAAGTGATTAGAGTGAGCAATGCAATCATCCAATTACATCAGTTTACAATTACTACAAGTAATCCATATCAAAGGTGTCCAGCAAGATAAAATCACTGACTGCTTACTCTAGACTGCAGGTTGGAGATATGGAGACAGACGGCTACACCCGGTATTCAGGGTGGTAATTATAATCCGAATGATTGATTTCCCCACCAAAGTTGAGCTAGGACTCTCCAATAATGGATGATTTGTTCTCTGATGAGTTTCCTTTCTACAACATATTTAATGAAGGATGGTAAAATGAAATGCTATTTTCAGATTAATGAAAAACCTATTTCCCTCTTTTCTCAAACAAGGTCATTAATGGATAAAAATATTGAAGCTCAGGTGGAATCAAGGTACACAGGATGTCTATATTAAAGGTTTTTATTTTATGTTTGCCCCAAAGTATTTGTAATGCAATGAAATCATTGTTATTTAGTTTTTATTGAAGGTGATATGCATATTTATGAGATTACATTTAACTGATTCTTCTGACTCTTTACAAAGAAATGCAGATATTCCTTTGTCATACATTATGCTATTCGCTGAAAGTCAGCATTTCTGGTACTAATGTGCAAAATGTTGCTGACAGATAAAGTCTTTTCATTTAAGGTAAATTGACATATCTTCAGTACAGCCAGTATTGCACATCTGTAGTTAATGCCACAAAGAAAATCTTGTTGGCATTTCTATCAGCCAGGGACATTTGTCCATGAAAGCTCTATAAATATGTCTAGTTGTTGATAATGGGGGTCAGATAAGTAAATATAGAAAGCTCAAAATAAAGAGACCTTGTTTATCTTTGCATGACCAGACTCATGTGCACAGTACTGTTTCAGAGTTGGCTGCATCCTGGTTTAGAAAGAAAGAAGAAGGCTGATGCAACACATGTGCTTTTACCTTTTCAGCGTTATTCAACACGAGAGTCCCATTATCTTTTCACATCATACACACAGTAAGCTGTTCAACTAAGATTATTGATAAGACTAAAGTGACAATACTGAAATTGGCATCCCCTAAGGAAACCTAATTTGGTATCTATGTCATACCCAAACTCCTCTCTGTGCTCTCTCCAGCAAGTAAAAGTCTGATGTTGACTCTTGTTTTATTTTTTGCTCTGTTACTTTCTCTCTTTTCCTCACTTTCTCCAGTAATGCCCTCCAGGGTTTCTAGTCTGAATCAGCTGTGGTGCACATACAAAACAGCCAGTGTGTTGATGTACTGGTTTTTTTGGATGTGTGTGAAATGTGTAGTTTCTCAGACCCAGGAGAGCACAGGACAACGATAGCCCAGGAATGTGCAGAATGAGTGTCAGTGTGGCATCAAAATGAGTCAGAAGCGGTTGGAGTGTTAAGGTTGGAAACATGCTTTAAAGTGTAAGCCATGCTGCATTTACTGTAGCTGTATATGATCTGGAAAATCTTTTGCTCTTCTGTTTGCAACAAATGCCTAGCAGCAATCAGTAGTATAATTAACATTAGAAAAAATAGCTAACAGTTAATCACTTACATGATTTATATTCATCCAACTTCAAATCAACTTAGAGATGAGAAAGATGAGATTAGAATTAGATTTTCAGAAAAAAATTAGATTAATAAATTCTAATTAGCAATTTTATTTAATTCACTGCCCACTACTGTTATAAACACAAATTTCAGTTGATAGCAGCCTATAAAAGGAGCAGTTTAACAACAGTCTGTAACATAAAGCCCAGGGTTTACAGAGTTGATGTTTGACAATGAAATGACCACCTGGACAAACTCAGTGAGTTGCAGTGAAATTATTATTATTATTATTTTAATTAATTAAGAGTGATCAGATCTGACCGTCCAGGGTCAAAATGATTAATACATGTGAGTGGCTGAGATTTAAGTATGCTTCTTTCATTATGTTGAGTACAGATGTGAGCTAGTAACACAAGTAACATGCTTCAAAAGTAAAAGAAAATATATCATTTGTAGCAGTTTATATTTGCATCTCAAAGCTGTAGGACAGATTTCAGTTTAGACAAAACGAAACGATTTGATGCAGTGGAGTCCAGCTGCAATGAAAGGAGCTGTAAAAAAGTTTAAAAAAATAATCTGTAAGGTTTTGTTGTATTCTGGCTAAAATATGTCAGACATTTCATCAAGACATCAGAAAAGTGTATCAGGTTGTGTAAAAAAAAAAAAAAAAAAAAAAAAACACCCTCAGGCTGCAGGATTTATTATTATTTATTTATTTATTTATTTATTTTAAACAAAGCCTAAATGAGTTCTGAAAGGGTTTAGCCAGTGTTACTCATCGAGCAGCTTGTGAACCTCATGCAGCTGGCAAAGTATTAATTGGTGGTTAACATAACAGATAATTATTTTGTGAAAAACCAAGGAATGGATTTTATTCTTAAGAAATACAAACAACTACTCATCCAACACAGACAACAGCATAGGGTAAGGGTAAAGGGTTGTATATGGTCACTGCTGTAGACTTTGCAGGCTCAATTTGCAAAAAGACACAAAAGATAATGTGACATGAGGCTTATCAGTTTATTTTTAACGATGCTAAGAGGTTAAACACAAAGTGTTTGAGACATTTGGTTGTAGAAAAACAAAACAGAATTGTATATTTTAATTGTCACATCCGGACAGATCAACAATATCACAACAATCCTGGTAAATGTCAGTATCATAAAAAAATATTTCTCATTTGCCCTTTCTCTTTGCTCTTGTTGTTTTGATGTATAATTGCTCATATTTGGCCGAAACTTTAAAATAGTAACATTAAAAGAACTTGTGATCATTTTCTATTGCGTGCATTTAAGAATATCTGCTGTGTTGTCTAGGAGTGAGCTAGTTAAAGAAAAGGTGCTGTGAACAAACCAATATCTTAAATGTGTGAAGCCTCCAGCAAGCTGCTGCCAGTCAGCTCAAGCTTTGCTTCAAAACTACAAAAACACCTGGAATTCTCTGCAGAAGAGTCCAACAAAATTACTGAAGCTGCTGTCTGCAGTTGTCTGACATCTGTGTTTCCAAGATAAAATGCAAGAAAGTTACACTGAACTTGCTTCTAATGACATTTAAATTTAATGTCTTAATTTATTTTACCTGTACTTGTAAAATACTTGTGTGTTAAACATGGTATGTGTGGTGCATAAAAACCATTTAGATTAACAGCTGAACCCATCATCAGCTGGACAGATAAAGACAATAAGAGGAAAACCCGGTTGCACGCGCATGTACACATGCTTACAGAGCATGTATGTATAGCAAACAAAGTAAGCATGTATGTTGTCTTGTGCTGTTTTACCTTAATAAAATGTCTTGTGTAGATAACTTAATAAATCAAAGTAGAAATGAAGTGATGCCTCTGAACTTGGAGCACAAACTCAAATGTTCATACTGCGTATCAAACACAACCAATTTGTGTGGTTTATTAATGCTGAACTTCCTCCCTTGCCTTACCTCACGCCTGCTAATTGCTGGGACAGGCTCCAGGCCCCCGCAACCCTGAACTGGAATAAGTGGTATAGAGAATGAACCTTCTCCCTTACTCTTTTCATCATGCTTGCTGTCACTGCTGCTGCTGCTGCTGCCCTCATCCCTCTACACTGCCTGCTTTTTTTTGGGCCCCTCTGCCACCCCAACATCCACCTGTGGGTGAAAAGAGAAAATATTATTTAGCATTCACGTCAACATTGATTAAATAAATATGGTTTCATTGGCTCCAATACGAAGGGTCTGGGACTTGAGCTTTGTTTCTTATTCACTTTAACTGGTGGTATCGGGTATCAGATTCTAAAAGATGAAAATGCATACCTTCACATACCTTTTGAGTCTCATATTCTCCTGATCAGATTTTAGATGCCAGTAGAAAGACGTACAAACAGAGAAGAATTTTTGAACAGTTTGGAGGTCTGAGGAGATTCATCTATACTGCATATCCAGAAAAAAAGAGCAGATTTTGACAACGCTATAAATAACAGAACTTCGGTTGTCTTATCTTACCTTGGGGAAATGAGATGAATCAGATGTTTGTGAAACAAACAGAACTTTCCAGGATTTTCCATTTTCACACTACACATTGGTCACACAGGTCTCGGAGCTGTTAGTGAAACTGTTTCAAAATATTCAGTATTTTTCTAAAATTACATGAACTTTCATTGTATTTTGTAAAACTGTCACAAAAGGTGTTTATTACAAGTGAGAAATGTCCTTCCAGCTTACACTGGTGCATATCTGAAGAACACACATTTTGAAGGTTCAAAAGAAACGTCTATCAAAAGAAAAAAAAAAAAAAAAAGAATTTGAAAAGTCATGCTTACAGCCACAAAAATAAAGATTTAAATCATTTAATTCAGGTTTAAATCAGATTTAATTCATGCAAAATTACCATAAAACCAGGCTGCATTGTGTATGAAAATCTTAAACAATGCATATAGGTTCTGTACAGTGTTTTGTGCCATCCGTGTCACTCCACTGTAATGGCATAAACTGTACCTAAGTTTCCCCATATGCAGACTTCACTTACACTCCCTTAAATCGATGTACAGCTTATCATTATTTGTGCTTTTTTTAGGGAGGCTGACTGCTGCCTACTTTTCATTTTCTCCCTGGGAGGTTTAAAATGTCATTCTGCTGCCTGTGAAAAATCTGAAACTGTGAATGTTTGACAGCATGTAGTTAGCATCCTTTTGCACCTGCTGCATCTCAGGCAGTGTCATGTAAATTTGCATGTCTCCACTGACAGCAGGAACAGGAAATAGTTCTTTCTCCAGCTCAAAACTTGTCGACCAACATTGCCAATAATGCAACATTTAAGTCACTCATGTTATGAAAAGCTGGTGGCACAGCTTTAACCCCAATCAGAGATAAGGAGCAGGCTATAGAGCTTTGGTAAGTATGTGTCTTTCTTACCTTTCAAACATGTGACATTGGTTGAGGTGTGTTATCAGATTTCTCTCTAGAGCCACAAAAACAGCTTTCAGCTTTTTTGGCTTATCAAAAGCATCACTCTGTAAACACTCTTTCATGGGTGAAATATGTAGCTTCCTTTTATAGGATGTTATGCTATTCAAACTTATAGGTTTTTATAAGCTAAAATGATAATGTAATTTAATATCAAATGCAGTCTCAATGTATTCAGATTTAGAGGTAATTATGTTATCAGTGTACAACCACTTG
Organism: Melanotaenia boesemani; assembly: GCF_017639745.1. Classification (NCBI taxonomy): domain Eukaryota; kingdom Metazoa; phylum Chordata; class Actinopteri; order Atheriniformes; family Melanotaeniidae; genus Melanotaenia; species Melanotaenia boesemani. The sequence goes on along the minus strand of NC_055689.1, from coordinate 28,198,539 downwards.
AGAATAAGAATTCTTTAAGCAGTTTCATTATTTTTATAATTAACTTTGGAAGCAAGAGATGTTTTTTTTTTTTATTAATCCATTTAGTTATGAGTCTGTTTGATATATCTGCATGATTTTGTGAATGAATTATTTTTCCGTAATGTCATAGTTAAGCAACTTTACTGTTATCATCTCTCTTAGTTGTGGCAAATTACAACCAGATTTCATGACAGAATGTCCCACAACTGTCATAGTCTGCGGCCTCAACAGTTGCAATGACTGCATTTTGGTTTCTCTGTTTTCCTGCAAAGACGAAGTTGAAGTTTCCATTTATCAACACTTCATTGTCTCCATACAGGTTCAAGTGTCATGACATCCACCCTTCCTGTCTTTGGTTTACTTTAATAGTACTAAGCTGAACCATGTCTCACAAATCGAGTACTGGATATAGATTCTCCACCATTGCTACAATGGCATTTCTGTGCATGTCAGAGCAGAGGAGATGAGAATTGCACTAGTTTCCTAATGATGTCAAAGAAATCTGGAAGAACTTACAAAGTTCTTGGGTGCCCGCCCAAAGGTGAGACATATTCTACCTTTTATTAAGAAGCTGACAATATCCTAAGGTGTTAGTGGAATTTCTTAAATATACTTTGGTCAAGGTAACAGAGAGATACACTGCAGCAGCTCCGTTTCTTCCAAATATTTACACCTTTTCAAGTGAATCATTTAAGTAGCGTTGAGTGACCCATGACCCCACCAAAGCCTTGATGTCTGTAGGACTCAGAAACTCTTGGAGCAAATTATCATGACATTAGCATACAATAAATTGTCTGAGAGCTTAGACCACACAGAACTGAGAAAAATATTTGACTGACAGTCTTGTTGAGTTCTTACATTTCTCTCATCTGCAGTTACAACACTGGAGATTTTGGAGTTAATTCTTCTATCACATAAACTTCACACTTGCTCCATTCCTCTTTAACATTTTAATGCTTTATATCCCAACAAGAAAATCTGGCTCTAATTGGAAGTTGGGAATCTTAAAGTAAGCTGATTAAATACATTTAATTGACATTTAATGAATTATATTCAGCAGTGCCATTTTAATTCCTCCCAGTAACATCTTTTGTTTTTTTTTTTCTTTGTTTGTTTTTTTTTTTTTTTTTTAATCTCCTCCCTTCAGAAGATTTGGTTTTCAGTCAAGCACACACACATAAAGCTAAGAGGTTACATGTAATGGGAGAGTAATCCGTATCAGGTGGTTTCAGAAAGAAGAAATGACTCGTGAACTTTAAATTGCTACAATCTAGGCACATTTTCCCCATCTCTGCTGCAAATTAAGGTGAACAGGGTTGGGGTTTTTGTCATGAAGTAATTTACCCCAGTGCACCTTGTGGGACACTGATGGACACTGACCTCCAGGCTTCACAGAAGTCTCTTAAAAGCTTTCAGCAGTCCAGTCGCTTCAGAAAACTTGTAACAGGTACTGTCTAAACCTAGTAGTGTCACAGTCCTTCTGTGTAGATTTTGACGTGGATTTACATCCCTGAGCTGTTGTTTTCTATAGGGAATGTGAAGGAATACCTTCACATTAAGTTGATTTCCTTACTTTATTTAGTTTTCTCAACAACTAGTTCTTTGGTTGGGAAGGTTGCATTTCCAACCCTGCATTGTTTCAATGCATGGTTCCAGGGGCTGGACCCTATCCAGCGAGAGGCAGGGTACACCCTGGTCAGGTCACCAGTCCATCACAGGGCCAACACAGAGAGACACACAAGCTATCATTCACACAGAAAGGCAAGGAAGCCTGTATTAAATAATTTAAATACCTCTTTGGGTACAGGTTCACCTTGAGGACCCCCTTCATGCAACTTCCAAAAAGCCGTCGACTCTCTGTTCGCCCCGTGTTAAAGCCATGCTTGGTTTTATGTTTTCATTAGCTGCTTCTCACCATAGCTTATGCATTCTGGCTGACTCCATTCCTTTTATAAAGCCAAAGTTAAGGTTATTACCAACATATAGCTTGGCTGTTTTTTTTTCTAAATATAGACTAATTATCTGCACAGTGGCATTTCTTAAACATTTGTCTTTAATAAAATGGTGTTTTTGGGCTCCCATGTTAATGAAACACCCAAATGATAAAAAAATGTAAACGAATACACCTCTACTCATCTCTGTGTGGAAGTGGCCCTAATTTAAATCTGTCAGGGACCCCAGGTTTGGAACCACTGCTCTAGGATATAATTGATTGTGGCATTGAAAGAGTCTGCACTAATCTTGCAATGTAATGTGTAAGTCTTCTCAACCAATGAGAGGATGATTTGTAAGGGGTATTTGAATTCTTTGATACAGACTTCTTGGGCTGGAAGGCAGTGTGGTGGTTAGCACCATTGCCTCAAAGTTTGAAGATTGCTGGTGAAAGCCCCGACCTTTTTGTGTGGAGTTTGCATAAATGACTGTTTGTCTCTCTGGGACTTGATACTACTTTTAAGTTGCTGAGGTAACTTGTGAACAGAAGTTGCATTAGGTTTTTCAGAGATATTTTCAACTGGAAATCCCAAGTTGTTTTAGTTCAAAGACATGAGTAGACCTGAATATCTGTCCTAACTTTGTTCAATTTAAGATTCTACTTTGAGTTAGTCTCTTAATTTAGGTAAACACAACACCAGAAACTTTTAGTTGACTTAAAAAAAAAAGACTCAATTGTTTTGTTCTACTCAACAAAATGAGTTGGAAAGATTTGTCCAGCTCTTTGGCTCAACCAAGTACTGAATAAGCTGTGTGCACTTATGCCCAAGATGATATTGTTTGATGAAATAGTGATGTTGTATTTAAACAAAATGACTTACAAAAAAACTACAAAAATTTTATATATATATGTGTGTGTGTGTGTGTGTGTGTGCACTGCCTCTAGCACTACATGACAGCACCTGGGTCCAACTGGACTCAAATCAGTCTATCAAAAAGAAAAAAAAAAAAAAAAAAAAGGTTTGCAGCTGGTTGCCTTACTTTTTTTAAGTTCACTCAACTTTATTTTTTACAGTGTGCATGCTGGGACAGTGCTGTCTGATGTCTGTCCTTTCTTGATTCTCGGGCTCTTGATCTCTGTGCTCCACTTTCAAAGAAACTTTGAGTGTCTTTTCTTTTTTTTTTTCTTTTTTGTTTGGGCCAACTGGCCAGTCGGTCAGGCAACAGGCCTCCAACAGCCTGCAGCTGCTGCTGTGAATATAAAACGGAAACATGAGTGCATTCATCACCAGCTCACTCCATCTGGTTTAATTCCATCACATGTATAAACAGAAGAACAAGGCAGCGACTCAGCGGTAACTCATCATTCAACAGCACACTTAATTTACTTATTTACTTAACTAATATCTCTAACTCATAATGACAATCCCTTTAATTATGAGTTGAAGAACACTGATGATTCATCTCCTTACCTTTCATGTTTTTAGTGAAGCTGAAACTTTACACTAAATGTTGATTCTATATAGTCTTTGCCTTGAATTTCTGCAACATATTGGGAACACATTTATGATTTTAATTTCTCTGAATATCTTAAAAGTGAACATTTTCGTTTTAATTTGGAAGCGGAGAGCAGCCGTACTTGAAAATGTTTTATTTATTTTTTAACATATCAAAGTCAAGATGATGAGTTAACGTCCTCTTTCTCTGAAGATAACATGTGAAAATAACACATGCATGCCTTAACTGACTAATTAGTGTTTTTAACCTTTGTATTAATTACCAGTTAAATTTGGTGTTAAACTGCCATTTATGTGCTTATCTCTATCATCTTATCATCTTGAGAAAACAAAACGTGTTATATTGTGATAAAAGCAGGTCATTTTTCTGGATGAAAAGAAAAAATATGTAAAAATTATCTTTGTGATTTAAAGCACAGAACGGAAATAATTGGAAGCATGACGGCTTTTGGTTTCTGTATGTTTACATTTTCAGTGCTCAGCAGCAAATTTAACATATTAAACTCAATGAACGTGAATATTAGACTTCCAGGAATTCTGCGTTCGGGTCACATTAGAGTTTCTGAAACTACAGTACAATTATAGCTGATCCAGCTTGGAAGGATAATTAAATCTACATTAAGGGGTCTAGATGTCATTGTGAATGTAAATATAATCAGATCACTTCATAGTTGGTATTGCTGTACATGTTTTTAAAGGTAACCAAGTTTAACCACAATAACTACAAGAATACTTTGCTGCCACAGAGGGGTAAAAACAGCATTATAACATGATAGTGTTATCGTAAGAACATAAAACATAACATTTGTAGAGTGTGCATACTTATGGTTATGACCCAGAAATATTGGGGCATAATACATTTCATTGAGGCGTGATAGATAGTGTTGTCAAGGAAAATATTTAAGCTATTTTCATTTTTTGCTTATTTTGGTGATTTAGCTAAGTATTTTCTTCATTGTTCTATTTTTATTCATTTTGATAGTTATGAGTGGCAAGGTGCATTGTGTGTGTGTTGCTCATGGTTTACATGCACCAGTGGTTAGTGGTTAAAAAAAAACAAAAACAAAACATTGTGTACTGGGAGGAGATTAAACTGTGAAACAGAGTCCTGTGTGACATTACCAGTTTCGTCCAAAGTGCTCATTAGCAGGAGTTTCTCACCATGTCTTAACCCTGCACAGTGACGTGCGGTGAAGTTTATGGTTGGTGAGGCACTGATTTACAATTGTAAGAACTGAAAAGAGCATCTTATTTCAATATTCATTCAACAGCAAACAACTGGTAATGCTTCATAACCTATCAGCATTGCTCTTTCAATAACACTCACACACCCACTGTTACTAACTCTTCAGGGAGAAAAGTAGCTACTGGCTGTCCTAAAAGTCGCTAGACATCGCTAAATGACATCATCTAATGTGCATAATAGCCTGGTACATGGAGGCTGCTGTGGAGAGGAATGTCATGGGAAAGGCAAAAATGGATGAAAAGACAAGCTAAAAATTTTTAAAAAGGCAAAACTAATAAAACAATAAAACAAATTATTTGGTTAATATTTTCTTTTAGTCTAGTTTAATTTTATTAAGTGTGGGTTGTTTTCTAATTAGGAGGCTGCAACATTTCACAGCACTCGTTTTCCTCCACACTCTTAATATCTGACGGTAAGCCAGCGCAAAATCATCCAGCAGCAGCTTTGAACGTTTTATTTTCAGCCTGGTAATGAAACAGGTGATTGTCTCCTGCTCTGAATGCAGCTGCTGCTGCTGCCAGAAGCCTCTTCTGGTTGCTTTTGGACAGGAGGGGGGCCTGCGCAGCAGCACCCACTCCTCATTGAGAAGAATAAATTACTTTAATATACGTCAGTCTACAAAAGTCTCCAATACTGAAAAGTCGCGAGATTTATCGCTAGTCGCTTAAAAAATAAAAACAAAAGGTCGCTAAGTTGACAACACTCACACACCATGTTGGTGTGTGAGTGCGCCCCCTTGAGGTGAGGCAGAGTACTGTTTGTCTCACCTGCTGACTTTTCTCTGCACTTTATTGTACGAAAAACGTGAATATTTCTCTCACAAATACATTAAATACATTACACAGACTGTAGAGAGTCATGGTGTATAACAAATATTTCTGTAAAGTTCATATTGGCGATATACTGAGGAACAGAAAACAGCACGTGTCATGTAACCCAGTTTGTATTGGATGGTACAGTCAGAGCTGAGGCACAGCTTGCCGTGCCTCCACCGGGGTTTCTGCACTGGATTTGATCGGAAAATACTCAAATTTGGCCATTTTTACTTAATAAACTGTCACAAACGTGTTAGTCATACTGAAAATACATTTTTAACACAGACCAGTGGAAAATATTAATATTTATTGTATGTTTTTTTCTTAATCATGACACTTAATCATGGCACTGCCTCACCTGCCTCCCCTGACCGCACGTCACTGACCCTGCATGATGTAGAAATTAATCCAGTTTTTTAATTTAGCCTTTTCTCTGATCTGCTGTCCAGATACTAATTCCTTATCTAAAGATAAAAAAAATATAATAATAATAATAATAAAATGTTTTTTTTTTTTTTGTTTGTTTGTTTTCCAGTCCTTTTAGCAAAACTGATAACATGATGAGGTCCATTTATTCCCATACTTAAACAACTAAAGATAGAACAAAACAAAAGCTGTCTGTTTAGCTTCTAGGTGTCTCTTGGAAAATACACTGAATCAAATAGTTTATTTAGTGGTTTTCAGAGACATTTACTTATTTGATTTTGTTTATTTGGCAAAGACCGAGTGAAGCAGTTAGATCTTCAAGGCCAGTGATTAAAAGATATACCCACAAATTCAAGTTAATTTACACTTCTTAGAGAACTGAAGTGATGTTTGTCAGAGGTAAACCCAGTAGCTCTTGAATTTTAATATTAAAAAGGTCAGTCTTTGGCTTTAATATCAACATCTTACCTGCTGGGTGAAACTCAATTTGAATTATAAAAACATTTGAGATGATCCCTGAAGCACAAATGACTTGGATCATCTGACTTTTCAAGAAATGTCACTAGCAGGACAGAGTTTTAATTTACACATTCAATAATATCTGCTGGATTGTTTTAAAAAAGATGTACAGAATTTCCTGTGTTGTCCAAAAAATGAAGTCTGACCTTTTAGGGAAATGCATTTTCTTGCCTCTTTCTTTCTTTATTAAAGAAGAGTTAGTTAACATCACTGCATCTCTGCTGAACACAGATCAGTTTCAATACATAGAATTGACAGTGACTGACATTTCTGCCAACATTATTTTAATCTGATCTCACAGAAATACACGACACAAGCTTTTTTATGAGTAAGAACACAAGTCAGTGATCAGGAAAATGCCTTATCTTTCTAAATTTGAAAAAGTAAGAACAAAGTACCATGCCTTTTTTCTTCTCTGCTCTCAGAGTATTTTACATATTGTCTTATGACTAGGGTTGTCCCGATACCAGAAATTCGGTAGTCGATACCAATACCAGTGAAGTTACACAATACTCGATACCTAATTCGATACCACGGCAAAAAAATAAAAAGACTAATTTATTCAAGATATCCAGCATCTTTATTAAAATATTAATCTGTTTACATTGTAGAAACTTGAACAGATAAATAATAATAAAATATATACCTTGGTGTTTTCCCTTCAAGTATTTACACAAAGATTGTGTTTTTTTTACTAAAGAACAAACAAATAAATAAAAAAGAAATAAGAATAATAATTAAAAAAATATTTCTATAATGGCATGCCCTCAAGTATTTAACAGAAATGTCAAATTAAAATGTGCCTCGGTAAGGCTCCGTTGTGGTCCGCTAGCAAAAACTTCGTAAAGTTCTGCTCACCTTGAATTCTTTGTATAGATCCGGGTGCCTGTCTTTAAGGTGCTTTGCTAGATTGGACGTGTTTCCTCCTTTCGTATTGAATCCCTTTCCACATCTTCGGCAAATTGGGTTTTGGGGATTTATTATGTCCCCTTTGTCGTTTGGCCTGAAGCCAAAGTACTTCCATATGTGGCTCCTGGTTCCCTTTTTTTCAACGAGCTGAGGCGGAGCAGCCGCTCCCGCTGCACTCGATGTAGCCATCTCCACCCAACTGTTTAGCTAGCAGCGGGCGGATGTAAACATCTCTTACGTCCGTTTCCTTCGGTACCATCGGTACTACCGGTACCATGAAAATACAAGTACCGACAGTACGACAGCAGTGCTGGTACCGACTTGGTACCGAAGTACCGAGTACCGTGACAACCCTACTTATGACAACAGTATTTATACTTTGTATACATACTTTGTGTGTCTGATATTTAAACACATACATGAGCTATTTTAGGGTTAATTTTTAGCAATCGATACAGCTTATACAATAGTCTGGTTTCGACGGCAGGCTTGTGTTTGACTCTGAAAACTCTTCTTTTTTCACTTCTGAAATCACTCTTTCAGCCTGCAGTTAAAATGGTTCTTCTGATTGTTTCAAAGTGGAGCATAGTACCTTTTAAAAGTGTAGTACATAGTGCAGTTAACGTCTTACCTGCAGCAGACAGCAGTCAGAGCGTGCTTCGCTTTGAGAAGCAAGCTAGACGTCGGACGGGGAGCTAAGCTAGCAGCTCACACTTTAACATTTTATGTTTATATTGTGTCATCCAGCTTTGCATCACAATTGTTCTTTTGTTTCTTACATTGTTTTTCTTAGCCAATAAATGTTGCTATGCATGCACGGTAACACGTCAACATTTTCTGTTCCAGATCATCTGACAAAAATTTCTGCTGCTCCAATCCCAGAAAGCTTTGTTTTTTTATATATATGAAATTCAGTTTTTTGGGGTGGTTACCTTATGCTTCCTTTCAGATTTCCTCCCTGAAATGACAAACCGTGAGCACTCTTACTGCTCAGTACCATTAATTAAAAAATTAAATATCCATTTTAAGTGCTCTTCTGATTTTTTCTTTCACCATTTCATTCATTCTTCACCATTAAGTTTAAATGGTGCATTAAAGGTTGTTGAGTAAAATGTTTTTGGATCAAAGAAATCTCTATATTTTGGGAACATATTTATAGTCTATAGTCACACATTTTTATTGTGTGTTTAGTGCTCATTAGCAAATTTAGCAACAAACTCAATGAAAATTAATAAACTTTTACTAATGTTGTCTTCAGGTTTCATTTGAGTTACTGAAACTCTGATCATCTCACTTCAGCTAATGATAGATAATCATACAAATATTACAAATTCCAGATGATTTATAACAATTGATACTAGTTGTAGCATCTGTATGCATTTTCACAGTAAACCAAGTTCAACATGAAAAAGAGCCTTCCTTCTCAAAATATTGATTTTTCACAACATGACTTCAGGGTGGACAGACAGCAAACTAACACACACAGAACAAGACGAAAACTAAAATTAAAATGATAAACTCAAAATAAAAACAAATAATTTATCTTTTTTTTTTCTTGAAAAAGAGAGATCCACACACCCCTAAAGAGCCCAGAGTGGTCGTTGTTCTATTTACAGTGTCTTGTGAAAGGTGCAGACCACAGCATGTTGGCTGACTGACTGAAAACAGACAGAAAACCCCACGGGCGCAGGAGGATGCTGGCCTTTAACCTGTGGCTGTCAGGCTGAAACTAATCAGTTCCCAGGAGCAACCTGCACACTAAAGCCCTTTGCAGGCATGCAGTACATGTCATTACTTCCTTCATCTGTCTGTTAAACTAAAGGCATGCTGTCATTCAGGCATAGGTCAGTTTTATGTTTATGTTTCTCACGCCTTCAGTCAGACATGATAGTGATGGAGAGACTCGTGGTATATGTGTAATACTTGCCTTTTCTGGACAATACATCAAGTGTAGAATACTGCTGAAGGTCAGACTCTCATATCAGTTTATATTTGTCTGACATTGGAGCTGTGAAAGTGGAAAATATCGCTATGGATGGGTGAAGTAGTAGTGTTTAAGTTTGTTAAACATGTGGTGTCTCTCTTATGGATTGTTAATGGGAGATGGATGCAACTACCATGAGATTCCCCATTGATTTGTTGCCTCAAGTTCTGCCGTCACAATTTTTGTGATGGGTTAGAGTGAATGGACTTGACCAAGAACCTGAGAATCTGCCAGTCGCAAGGTAGCACAAATCTAAACCCTACTATGTTTTGTCATCTATTTTATTCACCTTTAGGATATAATAGATTAGAACAAAGAAGTGGGATGGCATTCAGTTCATAGTCATGGGTCAGTCCTGCTGCAGTGAGGACTTTTAGCCTCCAGACAGGAGTGCCCACACAATCAGCTGAGCTCCCCGGTACCCATAAATTGGATAATAGTTTACTAAATCAAAATAAAGCCCTGAACAAGCATTTAATGCAAAACAAAGCAGAGAACATTTAGCATAGTTATTTTCCTGATTACTTGGCTCAGGCACTGTGAAAAAGCCATTTGACACTCCATCCAATATCAGGAGGAAATAACTAAGCAGGAAAATCTAGCCAATACTGTTGTGATGTTAACTTAAACCCCCTTGTGTCTTCTCTTTTCTTCTGACTCAGGGATTAATCCACCTCAGCCATCATAGACAAACCTCCTAGATCTTAAATGAATTAGGAGAAGCAAAGAGAGTCAAGGCTTTTGGCAGAGCTCAAGAAGAAGAAAACATGTGTGTATCTGTAGGTGTGAAGTAAAGACATCTGGGCTTGATGAGGAGACATGGCAGGACATGTGTCTGAAGAGATGTTGGACATTAAACATCCCAACGTATTAAACTGGAGGGAAGCCTGAGTTATATCTACGAGGCTTTATAACAAGTACCAGTAAGTAGCTCAACACAATCTTGCCTAAATTTGTAAAGGTTTCACAAAAATCTGTTCCACATATTTTCAACCCAATACTTGACTCTTTTATCTTTTGTGTAGGTGGACACAAAACTATTTACTGGAATGATGTGTGAGGCACTCATCCTGTCTTTCACCAGGACAATTATTCTCATTTGCTGCTTTACCTATCACTTTGTGTTATAGTTAAAGATAGGGATTAAAAACTGCTTTCTCAGTTTAAATTAGAGATGCACAACTTTGTTGGTCTGAAATTGGTATGGGATACTATTTAGCTTGTTGTTTAGAAAAAGTCTGCTGGCATTGTGCATTGATTTTGAAGTAAAAAATGGCATATATTTCTATTTAATTTTAGATAGGCACACAGTAAATAAATTAAATACGTTGGGTCATGAGAAATATAATTGACTTTGAAATACTTTACCAAATCTAAAACCTATTTTGAAACAGTCATTTTTCCGAATAAGATGAGGTCAATGAAACAAACTGATAGATGGTTGACGGCTTTAACTGGACAATGCACCTGCTGCCTCTGAAATGTCAAAGTCTTAACTGGTTCTTTATTACGAAAAATTCTGTGTAGTCTTGGCCTAAATGCTCCAAGAAGACTCTACTTGTTCCAGCTATCAAATTCATGCCTTCTGAATAGACCTGCTGGACAATCAATCTCATTCATTTCAGTGGTAACTTACAGAAAATCTCTTGTTTTGTTGCAGATAATCAGTCATAAAGCTCCACAGAAAAATGTGTTTTCAATGATAAATGTTTGGGAAAAAATTGATATAGTCATTACTCCAAGGCTTCTAGTCATTTTTTATTTTACAGATATTTCTGTTAAAGCACAGCTCAGTTAGCAAAGAGGTGAAGGCCATTTCTCTTAAACGAAGCAAATAGCTTCTCTCACATATTGTGGACGTGATTTAGGCACAGGTGTTTTTTTTTTTTTTGTTTTTTTTTTTCCTAAAGATCTAACCTTTAAAAAGCTGCAAACCCCAATATTTTTAACATGAAAGAAAGAGCACATTTTCTTCTTTTTTATTGACTGCTTGAAGTTCAATTTTTCAGCAATGAACCTCAAAAGCAAGTAAGGACTTTGTATATTGACATTAAAAGGCCTGTTGCATATCTCATATTTATCCCTCATATGATCTGATCATTAAAGAGCCAGCTGGATTCTTGGTGAGAGGCCTATGAGGTGTGTTACGCTCACGCTGAGTGTGTGTATGCACGGAATGAACCATTGATTCCTGCAGGCTCATCATCAGCGATATTTGATTCCCAACCTGCATTTTCTCTCAACTGATTCCCCCACTGTCTGCAGACTTAGTGGGTTTTCATTATCAGATCCCCCTGCTGACTCCCTCTGCACGTCTTCCCCTCTCTTTTTTTTTTCAAAGCTTTTCCTTTACAATGTAAAAAAAAGCCCCCTGAATGCTTCCAAGAGCTTCTCTCCCATGTGGGATCACGGTTTCCCCTTTCGTCCACTAAAGGGGGTGTGAATCTGAACTAACACAGGGCTGTTTTATTCTGCATTTTCATGGTCAACTGCGTGAGCTGCATGAAAACGGGGGTGTAATTAGACCCCCCCCTGTTGCCACTCCTTTATTTTTACACTGAATTGTCAGTCCATTTGCATTTTTCTGTGTTGGTACCTGTGCCTCGCTTATTCTCTAATAAGAAAAAATAACATTCGTTGAGAATGTTTCCTGACTATGATCCATTTCTTCTGAGCATAAAACAGTATTTTAATGTAAATTTGAGTACTTAAGTTACCCACAAATCTGCATGTTAAAGTGGCCTCAGAAGACAGTAATTGTTGGGAAGGTGGAATATAAAGTAGAGTGGTGTTTTCTTCAAGTGTATCAATTATTTTTTTAATACAGCAAGCTGTAAAGTGCATACCCCATTTTTATCTTGTGCAAGCTCACCAGAGGAAAGGAGATTGCTGGTGTTTGAATTATAACACATTTTTCAGTTTACAAAGCAATTGCTGGCAATCTGTACCTGTCTGCAAATCAAACAGTAGGATAGTTTTAAATGTAATACTTTGGGTATTAAATAAAACAAAATTCTGCAGGATATGTACAGTTGGTAGATGTCTGACTAACAACCTCAACCTTAGTTGAACACTGTACACATCCAGCTATTGTTTTGTTGGTTTGAGGGTTGGTAAAGAAGATTCCAAGTTTGACAGCGTAGACAGGTGGAGGACTAAAACAGGTAGCGCCCCCCCCCCATCATTTAAAAACAAACTAACAAAAAAAAATCATAGTTTGTTTCCAGATGGGGTTTAAAGACAATCTGGCAAGATTTAAAGAAAACTAAAGAGGATATATGCACAGAGTAGGTGATAACTAACTAATACCAGCTGTAGCGTAATCAGTTGAAAACAGGTGAGAAACAAAAAGGCAAGAAGCAAAACTAATTGGAGAACACAGGTGGGATTTATTTCAGTGCAAAACAGGAAGTAAACACGAGTTCTAGTAAGATACAAAAAAGTCAGAATATTCCAAAATGAAGCCAGTTAAAACCTAAAACAATGCCACTGGTCTTGTGCTCTTACATTAACTGGGGCTGAATGTTCTCATCATTTGACTCTTTCAGTTTAAGTTCCCTGCAAATTATCTATAAATGTGTTCATGTTATGTAACCAAGATAAATAATGATGTCTTATTTTATTCATCTGGCGAACAGCAGTAAGATCTGAGTTGCTCAATGTCAATATGATGTCTTTATTAGTCAATGTCTGCTTGAAAATATCTGCCTGATGCAAATTAATTTTCTTCCCTTGCTTGTTTTCTGTAAAAGTAACAGGTCTCAGTTCAGAATTAGATTGTAGGTTTTAACCTGCAAGAAAGAAGGTTAAAAAATAAATTAATACCAAGAAAAAAAAAATACCAAGGACCAAAGTTTAGTGTGGAAAAATGAAAGAAAAGAAGCAAGATCAAAATCACTGTAGTTCCTGGAAGTCAGAAATATCTAACCCCAGGTCTCGAGCGCCAATGTTCTGCTGGTTTTAGATGTTCCTCTGCTTCAACACACACCTGGCTTACATTATTGCGTGACTGTACAGAACTTGACAACAAGTTGTTTGAATCCACTGAATCTGAATCAGGTGTGTTGGAGCAGAAAAGCACCTTTAAACCTGCAGGACAAGACACCTTTTTGAAGCTAGTTAAAGCAAATTCACAACAAAGTAATCTCAAGGCACGTTTACAGACAAAAAAAAATCTTTGCATGATCCACATTAGTCCACTTTATTTAAATTCTGTTTATATGAGCAGTTCATACAAAAAATTCACAAGTAATTTAACTAACAGATTGTCACAGTCTGTCCTGCCACTCCTCCAGCACTCCCCTGATCCTCCACACCTGTCCCTGATCCCAGCTCTCCAATCAACCCAACCTGCCACACCTGTTCCCCATTGCCCAGTCCTTATTCACACCAGCACCACAGTCACTCCCTGTCTGACCTTAAACCTGAATACTTCATGGACTCACCCCTTCTCCGTTCCTGGTTCCTGTCCCTCCAACTGTCTCCTTCGGTTCGAGTAAGACCTTGTAAGACCTTGTGTTCCGTCTTTATAATAAAGTATAGGGGCGGCGTGGCTCAGCAAGGTAGAGCGGTCGTCTCGTAACCCGAGGGTTGCCGGTTCGATCCTCGGCCAAGTCGGGTTCATGTTGAGGTGTCCTTGGGCAAGACACCGAACCCCTAATTGCTCCTGATGGGTCGTGGTTGAGCGCCTTGCATGGCAGCTTCCGCCATCAGTGTGTGAATGTGTGTGTGAATGGGTGAATGTGATGTATAATGTAAAGCGCTTTGGGTATCATCCCAGGTACAGTAAAGCGCTATATAAATACGGACCATTTACCATATAGTTAACCTGCCCTTGTCTCCGTGGAGTCCATACGTAACACAGATTGCATCAAATTTTCTCTTTGAGTAAATCCCCCATTCTGAGAGTACACAGGGTGGTGGGTGAAAGTGGAAAGAAAAACACTCCCTTTTAACAGGAAGAATAAACCTTCCTCATATTTATACATGGAGAATAATCGGTTTGAGAGGAAAATGGATGGAGGAGACCAGTGCCTCATCCCCAGCAGACGGAGAATAATTCATCTAAAAGGAAAGTCTTAAGTCTAGACTTAAGTAGAGAAACTGGTTTTTATGTCTGCCTTGCTCACGAGAAGTGTAGGGGCAGTGATTTGTTGCTTAACTAGACTGTTTAACATTTTTCATTACTATGGAGGACTGGGAAAGAGGTAGCACTACTACAGTTAGCCAATGATGTGTCAGGTTTCCTGAGGCTCTGAGTCAAATCTGTCCTGCAACTTATTGACTCCATGAGGTCAGAGTGAAGTAGAAAATAAAATCTGCACATAACCTCCAAATTTACAAGATGTTTGAATTTACATAATGCTAAAATATTTCCATAATCATCCTCAAAAATGCACAGCCTCATCCTCATGAATGGTTTTCTCATAACTTGGAAATGAAAATCCATCTTTTTATGGTTTTTAAAATGTTCTTTTTTTTTTTTTAATTATATAAAATCAGTATTAAATCTCCGCTGTTCAGTGCTATTTTTGTTTCGTGTCTGTCACTCTTCTATACATGCTGTTCATGTCACACTCACCCTGGGGCAGCACAGTCATGTACATCCTCTGCTATCTGTTCTGAAACACAGCTCCTCTGTTTTATAATATTCAGCCACTCATATCTGCTGTGTCCTAAATCCATCTGTTTTATTCTTATTTTATTCGAAACTGCAGCATGCCTTCACATCACTGAGCTGTGCTTTATTCACTTCTTGCTTTTGGCTGTTTGGGCTTCACTATATCAGTCTCAACATCAGCCTTTGTTACCTTTAGAAGAACAAACACACTCACAAAATCAACTCACATCAGACATTTAGTGGTGTGTTTGTTAAAAACCACAACTGTAAAATGCAATCAAGATTTAAACCATTTAAACATAATCACAAAGGCTGATTATTTGCACCTTGGATGTGCAGATGATTGTTGAGCAGAGTGCATAGCTCCATGTGGGCATTGTTATTTTTTCTTGAGAAATACCTTTACACTTCATTTATCTCCTCCCCTTTCCACTAAACATGCATTCTTACCTAACCCCTTTGGCCAGTTTTCCTCAGTTGGCACTTTTGAGAAATGTTATTTACAGCTGACCTCTTTCAGGCTGGCTTGTTTATTCATTATTTGTGGATTTTATATTCCTTTTGAGTTTTGGGTCAATAAAAAACCCAGTTTTTGAAACTTCTTCCTGTGTCCTCAATAACTGCATGGTTCCTGATAATAAAATCAACACCTTCAGACAGTTCGAAGAGAAGCTGAGACAGGGTCAAAGCAGCAAGTGAGCTTTTGTTGGCTACTTGGATTTTTGATAAGCCTACATAATTTATTAGAATTTAATTAAAGTCATAATATGAAACTAGAAGCACTCAGAGAGCACAGACCTCCACCAAGCCATAGGGTTACTCACCTGACAAAAACCCCAAAAGGCCCAGCCCACCCAGTATCTTCTAAACTTTGAACCTTCTGGATCACCGGATCCAGAATATCAACATGATCAGTGTAAAACAGTCTTATTATAACATCTACCATGATGTTGTCTTGCAATCCTCCCGACAATAATTTTGGGCATTTTCTGAATAGTTAGAAGCTGTAATGCCAAATTATCCCAATCTCCCAATAGTAAAGAATCCTTTTAAAAATTCCCGGATCTTTTATTCCATTTCTGTAATTTCCTGAAAATTTATACCTTTTTTGAGTTATGGTGCTAACAGACAGAAAAAAAACTAATGCTGCTGAAAGCAAACAAAAAAAAAAAAAAAAAAAAAAGAGAGAGAAGCAGAAGCAGAAGAATGAATGCAGAATATGCTTTGGCTATGCTCCAACAAATGAATGAGGACGACTCAGATGAAGGAGTAATGATCAGCTCCTCTACAAGAGGACCAGGTTTTTAAACGCCACCGCTATCATTTTACTGCTGCGATAGCAGGGTGTCAGAATGACCCCCTCTGGTGGTTCTAGGGGGTGTTCGAATGTAGTGTTAAAAAAACTTCATGTATCCAGGTGGTGATCCGGATCAGCCCCAAAATCTAATCAGTTGTTCCTTATTCCATTTTAGAGATTTTTAAATCAAAATCTTTCAGTATTTTTCTAAGTTATTTGCTAACAGACAGACAAACATAACCTCCGCCCCGTGAACCTGACCTTCACATAATATTGTACAGACTTAAAAATACATTTTTGCTTTACAGATACCTGTCAGAAAAAAAAGTACCATAATAATTTTTAAAATGTTTTTCATTTAAAATGAGAAGACTGTAAAAATGAACATCCCCCTTCATCAGTTCTATCCAAATGCAATGATGCAAAGTGACCACTTAAAGACTTTCTGCAGGGATGATGCTGATTTAACACTGTGTCTGCAATTACATATTTTAATTAGCAAATTTTCCCTCAATGAAAACTTTCATTAAGTTGATGGATTTAAGTAGTGGATTTTTTTTTAACTCTATAGAATGTTTTAAATGATAAACTTCTGCTTGTTGAAATTTCCCATCCATTCAGTAATATTATATTGCAAATTAAAGCCTGTCAGAAAAAAAAATCACTTGGCTTCCAGGGGCCTCTGTGGGCCACTTATGTCCCTCCCAATGTCCAAATCAATACACCACCTAGCGGGTGGATTATAACGCATGATGGAAAGTATTTTGCATGAGTCTGTATAAACAATAAGGCTAATTTCCTGAATAGATGATCTTCTAAAGATGACAGTCTTAATGCATGCAGGCTACATGCCCCCAACTCCACCAAATAAACACATCACATCTAGTTTATCCCCCCTCTCTCTCTCTCTCTCTCCCCTCTTCCCTACTCCCTCCCCACAGTCGAGTTTGCGGAGATCTCTCTTGGAGCTGGAGAGGAAAGGTTTGTCCGTCTCTCTCTCTCCTCCAGCAGCCGCCAGATTTCTCTGCAACCTCCCGCTCTTTCATCGTGGATATGGAGACTAAACGAGTCGCTGGGATTATCTCTCGGTTGGTCCTGCTTCTTTTCTGCTTGAACGGGACAACCGGAGAAGGTGAGACAGCTTTGCGCTTCCTACTTTTCCCGGAGGAGAGAAATCGAGTCCGAGCAGCTTTGAATCCGTTGTAACGTCTGCAAAGTGCAAGTTTTTATGTCACGTTTTGTATGCAACTTAATGGAGGCGATTTATTTCTTTAACTTTTTTGGGAAATTAAATAAACAAATAAAACAGTGCTAGTATTTGGTGTGTCTCTGATGCGCAAAGCTTTAATATGAAGATCTCATCTTTACTGGAGCATTCTCTGCATCAGTAGAAGAGATTATAGGCTTTGGTATTAAAAGAAAATATTTTTTCTTCTTTGGGTATGCTGTCTTTTACCTGAACTAGGCAGGCTCGGGTTCATGGTTGTATGCATAAAACAGTATTAGATCTGTTTTCTGGTTAGTTTGCTGCTCAGCGCAGCGTGATGGGCATCCTGGGACTGAGCCTGTTGGAGAAAGAAAACAACAAACGTTTGATGCAGGCTGGAGAGGTTGATTCTGTTAACTCTTTATCCAACTTTAAAGCCACTATCTGCATGATCTAGGACTCCAACATACACAAAAGAACTTCCCAGTCTCTCCAAGATTTGATTATTAATTTCCACACAATTTGTTTTAGTATCTGCTCCTCATTTTCTGTTGCATTTTTCCCTTAAAGGATTTCATTTTCCTGTCTGCCTTTTCTTTGGTAATGCCTTTTGTTTATTGTTCTTCTATCCCTAGTCATCTCTGTGAGAAATTAAACTTCACAATGTTTAATGCTGGATGGATCTTCGGTTTAATAAAAAAGACATGAACACCTGGAAATAGAGATATTTTCGTGAAAGTTTTGACAAAGAACTGTTTTTTTTCTCCTGCTTTCCTTCTCCTTCACATTTTCCTGCTGTCTCTGACACAGATCAGATTCTAACTCTCCATTCTCTCCTGCTCCACTCATCTTTCTGCTTGACGCTCTTTCCTCTCAGTCCTGCTGGTCCTGCTGTCAGCTCCCTTTTGCTTGTCAACGGATTTCCTTTTTCTCATCTTCCCTTTCTGTTTCTCTCTCTCCACGTTTGCCATCTTTTTGTGCATTTCACCCTCCCGGATCTCTGCTCCCCTGCTGCATCTGTATCTGAGAGCCTTTGGTGTTTCCCTTCCCCATTTCCTTACAACTCTTCCTCTTTATTTCCCCTCCTCTCCTGCATGTTTTCTAATGTTTCATGACCTCGACGCCTCATTTTTCTTCCCTCCACTCTCCTGCTGCTCTTTTCTTTTTCTGTAGTTGTTTCTAGTGTTTGTTTGTTTTTTTTTAAGCTCTCATCTCAGCTGGCATCTCTGCTCATGTTCACAAGCTTAAATCAATGCCTGCAGTATATTTTGTTTCTCCCATTCTGTCAGGTTGTGTGAGCATTTCAACAGATGCCAGCGTATCGGCTCTCTGTTAGTGTAAGCTTTAATCTGTTGCAGTGCCACATCCTCTCCGCGTTGTGTTGCACTGCCTGACGCAGCGACACACTCATCATGCACGGACCATAAACCACAAGAGCCTAATAAGATAAGACCGCGAAAGATGAGTGAGCTCAGCTGAAGGTTTGAGACTTAACCTCACATCTCCACCCCCCTCCCTCCTCAAAGACAGTTCATTGTTCAGCATGGCAGTATAACTAAATGGCAACAAAGTATAAATACATATTTTAACAGTCACAGATGGTGCTGTGATGACTTGTTAGCCGGAGGACTGACACACTGTTTATGTGATGACTGTCACTAAAGTTAATGTGTGAGACAGCAGCCTGCAGGGCTGCAAAGTCACTGTGTGTTTAATTGTCTTTTGAAATTAACAGCATGAAACTGTCAGTGTGTTTTTTCAGACATTTTTCATTCATGAAAACTAAGATATTAAGTCGGGTCATCTGAGTGTTTGCAGAAATTAACTTGCAACTGAAACATTTAAAGTCCGTTAGAGAACATTTTTCTCAAGTAACAACACTGCAGTCATGATGTTGTATGTTTGGTTTATGTTTTCCTCTCAAAATGAAGCTGTGCGCCAAACTTGACATCACATTAGTTGGTGGCCTTTTAAAACATGAAGTCACCCAGTTGGGGACATTGGGAACAAATGGTGCCAAACTGCAAAATGGCCACTTTAGAGACCTATGAAGTCTGTGCTAAAACCTCTCTAATTTAGTTCTGCTTTACTTTATCAGCGTGGACCTTTACAGAGACAATGTTCATGTATTGTAATACGATCTGATAGAGGTTTTGTACGGTGGCCCAGAGGTGTCACAGCAAATAAAAGCCGCAACACAACAAAATAAGTCACAACACTACAAATAAAAGCCGCAACACAACAAAATAAGTCACAACAGTCCGTTGCGACAAAGCAAAGCTGCAAGACAGTGCTGGGGGCTCGCATCAGTCTGCATAAATACATATTTCTCTCTCTCTCTTTTTGGTGTGTTTTTGTTTTAAATATTTTTTTCACGTTAACGTGCTTTATAAATAGACAAACACCAAACGGAAAGGCCTTACTTATCTTAAGAGGGAGAGAAACAGAGGTTTAAGTTACTAACAATTACATTTAATAAAGCACTGTCTTGCAGCTTTGCTTTGTCGCAACGGACTGTACCTCGTCCGTGTGCATACATCGAACATGCAATGACTCTTAATCTACACATAAAAAGTTAAAAGCATTCATAAAAGCGCATGCCGAAATTAATAAACGTTATTAACAAACAGTATTTTACTTACTTCTCCGACTGCTTCCTAAAATCTCCAACTTCCCATCTGTTTGGACTGAAACTTGGTGTAGCTAACTTCCGGTGGTAAAATCTTAAAAAAAAAAAAAAAAAAAAAAAAAAGACAACTTCCGTTGTGGCTCATTGTGTTGTGTTGCGGTTTATTTTGTAGTGTTGTGCCTAATTGTGTTGTGTTGCGGTTTATTTTGTAGTGTTGTGGCTTATTGTGTTGTGTTGCGGTTTATTTTGTAGTGTTGTGCCTAATTGTGTTGTGTTGCGGTTTATTTTGTAGTGTTGTGGTTTATTGTGTTGTGTTGCGGTTTATTTTGTAGTGTTGTGGTTTATTGTGTTGTGTTGCGGTTTATTTTGTAGTGTTGTGACTTATTTTGTTGTGTTGCGGCTTTTATTTGTAGTGTTGTGACTTATTTTGTTGTGTTGCGGCTTTTATTTGCTGTGACACCTCTGGGCCACCGTAGTTTTGAGATTCAGCTGCATTATTCCAAAGAGATATTTATATTAATCCTGAAAATGTTTCTTTTAGACAAGCCTTAAACCTTTTCATTTGTGTTATGTGCCATTTTTATTTGTTCTTCACCGTAACACATATACTGACATTTACACATCTTAATAAATCTTACAAATCTTCCCTTTACTATGTTCCCCAAAGAATTAAAACAGACCTTGTGGTTGCAAAGATATACTCATTTTATCATTGGGATGAAATTTTTGAACAGAGGCACAAGAGATTGGGACAGAGGCTAAAAGGGTTAAAAGAGAAAGAAAAAGAAAGTTAATGATTTATTCAGGCCAAAACCAGACTTTCAAAATGCCCACAAGTGTCTCACTCTGGCTAAGATTTTACATAATCCAAGCTCTCCAAAATGGACTAACATACCCATATAATGCATTTCAGGGTTGACTAACTCCTGCATGGACACTTGTTTATCAAATCGGCCTAAGCATACTACACAAACCCCATAAGTTCCATATTTTTGCATAGTTTTGCATCTTTAAGTAAAAGCGGTATAGCCTGAGTGCATATTAATATGTTAGAATTCCCAATGAAACTGCTCTCATTTCTATGTATTTCTGTTTCTTTTGTCCGATGGTTAAAAGCTTTAGAAATAGCAACTTTACAACTACATTGTCATCTGACAAAATCTCAACACCTTCAGACAGTGTTGAAGAGAAAGTTAGAATCAGCAGAATGTCTTGAATGTTTTCTCACACTGTCCACTGGATTATTCTTACGTGTGTGTATACTGGGACAAGGATAGTGGTTCATTTGGCAGACCAGGTGGAACTATATTCCATTTTAACTCACTGAGTTAAAATCACATCTATGGGAACAAATCAAGATGAGCTGAACAATACTTTAAAAAGGGTTCTTTCAGATTTTGAATATTCATTTGATCCATTTTTAATTCATTGTTGTGGTTGGATATGGAGCAACTACAAAAGGATCCAAATGGAGTCACTTAGCAGGCGGAAGCAGATAAGAGTCCTTAATAATGAAAGAAGAAGTGTCAGCAATTTACTTTTAAAGGTAAAGTGTAAAGAGAAGTCAGGAACAGGTAACAAGATCAGATCTATGTGGGGGAAACACAAAGATACCAGACAGCAACGACAAAGTGGCAAAGAAAAAGACAAAGAATGCATTTATACTAAGTGAATGACTGAGCAATAGGGCCCACAAGAAAGGAGGAGGGTAAGCAAGAAAGTCTGAGGAAATCTGGTGGACAGAAAACAGTCAACATGTGTCAAAGATAACTAGCAGTGCATTTTAGTTTTTTCTGAAAGACCAGAGAGTGTAATATGAACAGAAAGCTACAACAAAGGCTTTTCTTAGAATTAGAGCTCAGACAGAGTTCATAGCATTAGTTGCAGTTTTGCAGTGACATCCATTACAAAGGGCAAAAGAGACCACATTTTTCAGTAAGAGTAGAATAAAATGAATCAGAATCCAGAGCTGCCTCAGGACATGATGTACTCTGAGTGAAGCATGTGGCACAAAGGTCTGCTAGACTAAACCTGGTTTTAAGGTTACTCACAAATGCTGAGGGAAATCTAGCAGAAATGAAAAGTGGAAGGTGAGAAAAACTAACACAGACATTTCTATGACATTTTACAAATCACATAAATGTAAACAATATTAAAATTACTCAAGTATCCAGTGGTACCAACAGAATTAGTCTTTCTTTGTTAATGTAGAGATAATGTAGAGATTCCCCCCACGCCTCCTCCCACCTTATTAAATGTTAATGTCAGCGAAACAACATGCGAACAGAGCATCCATCCATTTGTCGTTTGTTGTGCATGTGCTGTGCTTTTCTTAGCTGATCTGTATGTTGCTTTCTATTCACGTGTTTGTTTTGTGCATACATTCAAATCAACACATTACAAGGAGCAAGGAGCCTCATTCACCAATCTTTTAGAGCTGGTATTTTATTTAATTATTTTGAGCAAACAAAACAACATAAATTAAACAACATAATAGTTAAAAAAAAAAAATCTGTTACTAAAAATAAAATTTACCATAAAGTCTGAAAAGGAGCAGGAAGAAGTTAAAACTATTTATTCCTGCCCTGCTTTGTAATCGTGGCTTACGCTTCCTTGCAGTTGTCACAAAAATCACTTCAGTGTCATTTTTTTAAAAGGAAAAAAAAGTACACATATGCACACAGACATATACTTACACATGTATACATCTGCATTTACACACACACACACACACACATATATACAAACATATATATATATATATATATATATATATATATATATATATATATATATATATATATATAAACACATAAACATACTTAAACATATAAAATTAAACCTACAAAATAATAGAGACAAGAAATCTCTGTGCTGCTCAGTAAAGAGTGATTTCTACAGCATATTTTATGCATCATGTCCTGTTGCTTGTATGGTCTACTTGATGCTTCTTTGCTTTTTATTTCATGCTGTGAGAGTGCATCTTCTGTGAAGGTAATCTCCAACTGGCTGATGCATGTATGAATAGCAACCTCAGAAAAAGTCAGGACCAAATTGCTTGCACATTTTCCTAAAAGTTTCTAAAGTTTATTTGTCAAAACAGCTTATGTTATTGCATCTTATGGTAAATGCATCAGCGCGTGCTGGTGACTCTTCGGCTGAAGTTGTAAAGCATACCGTGTATTATCACAATTTTGTTCAAAAATTCCCAGAGTGTGTGACTGTTTATTTTTGTAAACAAAATGGCTAAAGTGGTGAGTATATAGCTAAACCTAGCAACGAATCATTAAGTTGGTAAAAATCCCCTGAAGGAAAAAGCCAAGAAAAACATTTCTCCCACATTTGTACATGTTTTGCAGCACAATGAGGAAGAGCCAACCGAAGCATCAGCTTTAATGCTTTTTATGTCTTATGTGGAGTTGTTTTTTAAAGAAATGTGTTTGTGTCTTTAGGCAACAATTAACCTTACTTCGACATATACCTTCTGCTGTTAATAGGTATAATATTTACAATCCAGATTGATAGCCACAGTATTTTCATTCTTAGGAAAATATGAATGACTGATGGCTTGTTCAGAGTGTACGTTGCCTCTTGTCTAGTAGCTGCTGGGGTTGGATCCTGCAAAAGAACAATATTGGATGTCAGTCAACACTTGTATTTCTTCTGCTGGAATGAATCTGTCAACACTGCAGCTGGTGGTGGGTGTCTCTCCCTGTTCTGTCCTTCACGCTCATGGTGCCAACTTTAACATTCAAACAAGACAGAAACTTTTCAACAACGTTGTTTAAATGTAAACATAACACAGACAGTGAAGCACATAACTCATATTCATAGTGTAGCAATCATAAAAGGTTAAATTCCTGCTGAGTCTTTGTGGTTGTTTTGGTAATGTAACAACTACAGCCCAAACACTCTTTTTTTACAGTGTATAGACCAGGGCTATTCAATTCTGTCCTAGGAGGGTTGCAGCCCTACAGGTTTTCCTTGTTTCCCTGCTCCAACACACCTGACTCAAATAAATAAATAAGTCATTGTGCAAAACCTCATAAGTTTTGGATACACTTGATTTCAGTCAGGTGTGTTGGAGCAGGGATACACTGAAAACCTGCAGGACTGCGGCCCTGGTGGGGCTGAATTGGGTCACCAACTATACCTGGGTGATTGTTTATGCAAGTCAAGTCTGTGAGTGGGTTTGCTTTATTGGCTTACTTGGAGATGTGGGTTGTTTTCCAGCTTTGGTCAGGACAGCAGAAAGGAACCTGGAAGATGACACCTACCAAATTCATAATCCTGTAGCTACTGTGAAATTTATTCTCGCTACCTCACAGATGCACTCAGTTCTCATAAATGTGCAACTTGATGGAACTTTTGGATGTATCTCTCTTCTGTTTGCTAAAGTTTTGTTCCCTTGGCATCTATAGACCAACTCGTTTATCTAATGAGTGTGAATTTGTCAGCTTGAGGGAACCAGTTCCTGAGATGTTGCCAGCAGAGAAAATATGTTTGCTAACCTCTCCAGGCCATAATTAGCCTCACTTTGACATCAGCAACTTTTTGCTGTTTAGAAGTATATTTATCACGTACTTCAAACACCAAAGTAGTTTAATCCTCAGGAACCTGAAAATTTTTGTGAATCCGAAGACTTCATTCTTATGGACAAACATCTAGCTAAAGGTTGGTGATGGATGAACAGTGAAAGACTCACCAGGGTCTTACGTTTATGATGGATGATAGACCAGAACGATCTGAAATGTGATGCCAATATATTTGATAGCTCTTGAAATATTTGGACTGCAGTGGTTGAACTGGCCGTTCCCTGGTGTCTTGCTGTCTGTCCCTGAGTAACCCTCAGCAAGAGAATAAAACATAACAGAGCAGAGAAACTGGTGCAGATTGTTCTGTTTCTTCTTTCACTTTATTGTTTATCAGTCCTCTGCTGTGTCTCTAATTGTGCCCTCAGAAACTTATCATCTCTAGTGACTTACTGTGTTGTTGTTTGCTTTATTTTGTTGTTTCCTCAAGCATATTTGGATTAATGGAGCAGTAGCCTGAATGTGTCTCCACATTAATTAGCTGGTTATTTGACTAGTTTGTTGGATTAACGGTGTTAGCGTTCTTTCCAGCCTTGGTAGTCCTCTTTATACAGAGATCAGCTTCTGTTTGTTTCATGAATTCAGAGCAGACAGATCAGACCTTTTTTGTTATTAAAACATTTGTTGTTCCCGTTACACTTTGGATGTGCAAAGAGGACTAGCTTCCATATTTGGATGGTTGAGAAAAACAGATGGGGGAGTTTACAACTTGGGTAATTGCTGTTATTGATCAGCAGGATTTGATTTCCCATGGCTGCAGTGTAATAGTAATAAAACACAAAAACCTGTGTTATTTAAAGGTGAGTTTACTTTTACAAGGTGCAAGGAACACGTTATCCCTAGTTAAAGTTAATAAATTCCTAGTCTTTGGTGTATATTTTTTTGTTCTTCTTTTGAGTTTTAGTTGTTATTATTTTCTTTTATCCTACTAAGTGTGTCGGAGAGAATTCGTGTGGTTTACAGAGGAAAAAGTTTGAACCTTCCCCATGCCCAGTGTGAGATTAATTCTCACTTTGTGAGACATTTGCCATCTCATCTGCACTAAAATTTACAGCTGCAGTAGTTTTGTTTACACTATTTTTTTTCCCCTTCCATTGTAACTATTTTGAAGGTTTGAACAGTTGCTTCCACTTTGGATCCTATTCCTGGTTGGTAAACTTTTACTGAAATGTTTTATTAAGATGGCTTTGTTGTGGGAAAATGATCTTTTTGGATGAACGGCTTAGGTTGAAACAAAATGAGGACAATAATCTCAGATCGCAACTAAACCTTTTAATTATAGTTTACTAACAGGAGTTACTACCAAATGATGGAAGCTAGATTTATAAAGGAATGCTTCCAGACTCATTTGTATATATTTTATAACTGTAGCTGTTTATTGTTGCTGCTTATAAAAGCAAAGAAACATCCCATTACAAAAACATAACTTTAATATCCAGAGTCATTTAGGCAAAGACACAGGATTATGGATGACATCTACAAAAGCACAACATATGCAGGCAGACTGATTGATTTGTTTTGTTTAGTTTAACAGTTGTACAATGATTATTCGCATTGTTATTTTTATATTCTATTTTGTACATACTTCCAGCATCATTTGTAGGCCATATGTCATGTCAGTAAATCCTGAGAGAAAAAGGCTTCCTGTAAGTTGCCTGAACTCATTAATATAGTGTTTGGGTAAACACACGTTGTGTGTCATTACTACACGTTTTGTTTATTTTTTTCTCACTGTGCAGCGTGTACAGAAAAAAGATGTCAGTCTGCAGCATCTGTCATATAATAGTGTAGTCATAACATTTGCACTTTATTTCTGTGGATCCTGTCTTGTTTATCATTTGACTATTATTTGTATCACTTTTATACCCAATCACCCACAGTGGAGTGATATTCATAGGATATACATAGGAGATCATGTCAGTGAGTCCGTAGGAATCTAAAATGGATGCAAATAGGGAAACGGACAATAAGTTTTGAATCTAAATGGTAAAAATGGATTTTGTGTGTGTAAACTTAGAGCCAACAGAACATTTGATATCATAATCAGTGATGTTTTTCCTGCATGACGGCATGGTGGTACAGCAGTTAAAACTGCTAAATGTTTCTGGGTTAAAACTTGCTGCTTGAGTTGGAGCTTTTTTTTTTTCCTTTTATCTTGCATGCTTTTGGTTCCTCATGAGATTGCATGATTGTCTGTTTCTTTGTGTTGACCATTCCAAAGCATATCCTCTCACACTTGGCCAGCTGTCTCCATCCCTCTGCAGCCCTGTACATGACAGAATAGGACAAATAGATGATAGATCAGGCTCTATCATTGCACAGTGGGCACCAGACTAGTTTATAAATGCTTTCTAGTATTTCGAGTACATGTGATGAATTCCTATAGCTTTCTTTTCCCACTCAAGACCTCAAATCCCATAAATGGACATAGACAAACAAAAGGTTAAAGTTCATGTAAGCACATTAATCTGAAGATGTGGTTGTCTGAATGTTACATCTGACCTGCTACTTACAGTAATGTTTATTTGTGGATAAGAAGACGCATGCTGCCTCTGCTTCCTCAGGGTGACTACTCTTATTGTAAATGCTTGCTTTAATGCAGTAGTGGTCAGAAAAGACAGAGGATGTGAGACACATTAAACCTTGTCTATAGGCATTTATGAAATCATTTGAGAGTAAGATTTAAAACAAATAAAAGCCCAGCTGTTTCTTTCTTTTTGTTTCCCCCAAGGGAACACAAAAGTTGAACAAACAGCATTGATGGGTAATTTAGTCATTTTAAACTTATTAATTAAATTGATAATAATACAGTAAATAACTCCAGTAATAATGGAAGTGTAAAGTAACAAGTCTTTTGGCTTGCTACATGCCTTTAAAACAAACCCACATTGTACAGGTTAAACACAGAGTGATTGATAAAATCTTAAGAAATACACTATTTAGTAAGATCTTTTGTTTGTACATCAAATTAAATCAAATTTTCTGGCATAACAGCTCAAAATATTTAATAATGATCAATACTTTAAAGATAATTATATTATCCAGACAGCAAATGAAAAACTGCTTTAGAAATAAAAGAAACTTTACCTGAAAGAGGACTCTGCAGTATTATATTAGTATTGACAGTAACAGATAAAAAATGTGATCAATAATTTTAATCATTGAAGGAATTTTAATTTTAAAGGTTGAAGAAATTGCTGCTTTTAAGGAGACAATTTCAGACCTGCATTTAAGCCACAGTTAGTTTTTTCAATCAAGCTGTCCTTCTGTTTTTTATTCCAGAGAGTCAACATTTGCTTAATACTTAATATACCAAATGTTATGTGTTTCAGGGTTCTAGTGTGGCTGGAGAAAAGTCTGAGGGGGCTACAGTACCCTCAGAGGGGGTGCTGGATTCGTGTTTCTTCAATGGAAATAACTAGAATTTGTTTCAGTTCTTAAAGCGGAGATCAACAAGTTTGGGGTTTTACTGACTTGATTTGATTAACAGATTGATACAAGTGGCAATTTTCAGTTTATATTAGAAAAAGATGCAAGATCTGTGTCTAGTCAGTTGCAAAAATTAGTTTGGCACATTTCCAAGCAGCATAAAACGATCCTGTGATCAAAGATAATGAACAAATTTGTATTAATTTCTACTCAACCATTGCTGTGATACAGTTTCATTTTTACCAACAATGCTTGATTTGCAAACTGCTGCATTATTTGCAGCTGTTTTTAGCTTTAGCTATGGTATTCGATACTTAAATAATAATTTGCAGCAGCCCTAGTGTACATGCAGTATCATGCAAAAGAAAACTATAAACCCAAAAGTATAATATGAGTTATTTAATGAAGACCAGGACACATAAGAAGGCTCGTTGTGTTCTGGCAGGCAGGAGCCACCCCCCCCCCCCATGGCTACTTTATGTTGCTTCCCTTATGCCACAGATTTGTGATGCCACTGGCAAGGAAAGGACAAACTAATTTAAAAGCTCTTTTATCTGTGTAGCCTTTGGGCTTTTAAATAAGATTGAGTGACTTTTTTTTTTCTTTTTCTTTTA
Source organism: Melanotaenia boesemani (assembly GCF_017639745.1). Lineage (NCBI taxonomy): Eukaryota > Metazoa > Chordata > Actinopteri > Atheriniformes > Melanotaeniidae > Melanotaenia > Melanotaenia boesemani. Next base: position 28,169,782 of record NC_055689.1, on the reverse strand, counting down.
ATTTGTTTATTCATTTTGTAAATCTTGACTGTTTATCATCGTGTTGTCGTCTGGGTGTCATTTGCTGCTGGCTGCAAAACCAGTTTTCCCACTGCGGATAATGAAGCTAACCTTGAACCGAGATCTGTATGATCTGTTTAGCTCAGCTGAAGATGTAAGTAAGTAAGTTTTATTTTGAGCACATACAAAACCACATGTACAGCCATGAGAATTCCAAATACAAAAAAGAAAAATGAAACAAAGATGTAAAGACATCTGCTTAGATTGCACAACATTATGAATGAAAAAACCACTTTTCAGCTTGCAGTTACAGCAGTGAGTTGCTCCATCTCCAGACAATGTTGGTTGCATGCTGTGGGCAAAATCCAGAGCAAAATGGGGTCAAGATATAATCAATAAATGGGCCATCATTATTTGTATAAAGCTATCTTTTCCAACAGTCTGGGTGCCTGATGGGAATAGAATAGCTTCCATATTGTGCAGTATTAATCATAATACATATAATGCACTTGTTTTCTGAGATATTATCTTCAGACATGTTCTCTTTCTTGCTTTCCTTCTTTTTCACAGTGTGATCAGTCTGTTTTTTAAGGTTTTTCCATCTCATAAGAGCTGATTAATTGGACAAATGGACATTTGAATATAAAACCTCTTGGTGTGTTCACGTAGTAAAACTGCTTGAACACCAACTGGGCGTTTGTGATTAATAAGGTGACATTTGAATGAGTCAAGATGAGGTAAAAAAGGGAAGTAGCTTAGAATAAATCCAAATCATATTTCTTCTTTAGTGTCATTTATGGAAATATGCTCAGGCAAAGTGCAGTCATGAATGGTTCTCATGAAGGCAAGGTTACAGGGAAAATGAGAAACTACCAGGCATAAATCTGCGTTTAGTATCCCAGGAACATTTAGTTAGTGAAGAGTCGACAGGGGACTACCGTCCATTCATTTTATATTCTAACCTGCTGGACTGTAGTGTTTGTTTAAGGCCTTCACCCAAATAATGAAAGCAGTTATCAAGTCGGCTGTCATCATCTCAGATAACTTGATGCTGCTTTGAATTCTGCGTCTACTTTAATCAGTGCAGGTTATACTGATCAATGGCAATATGTAGGAATGGCACATGGTTCCCTCCATATTCAATGCTCCTTTGTTTTCACAGTTTCATGTGCAGATTTTTATTATTTATTTATTTTTTTTTTTGGCACAATTGAATAAATGTCCATCTAAACAGATTTATTAAAGAGCAGGTTTGAGACTATTTTATCGTTTAACATTCATTTTTACATTATAGATAAAACCTCTGCAGCTGTTAATGAATTATTTTGCTGCAAAACATTGATACAAGACCGTTTTGTACTTAAACATGCAGTAGCAAAAATAATAAAAAAAAAAAGCTGGACTGACCCATGCTTGTAAGCAAAATAAGAAAACAAACTATCCACCACTACATACTTTTTATCGATTCACTCTGATGTAATCAGGCCAGCATGTTCCAATTACAACGCAGACTTATCTGTCTTCTCACATATGAACTAATGATGCAGCACTGATTACTTGAAGTGACAAGCAACAGCAAGGTAATTTTGAGTTGATGAGGCATGCCAGTCCAAAAAAAGTAGCTAATATATACAGCACTGAATCATAAGGCTAATAAACTAGTGATAACAAGCATAATCTTATATTCAGATATGGTGCTAATCAGTGAAAATGGGTTCATTAGGTCTGTTATCAGAGCATGTGTGTTTTCTAAAGGAGCACTGCTTCTCTCTGTGATGTCTTCTTGTTTTCACTATATGGTCAGGGTTGGATAGCTCTGTGATGAACTTGCATCTTTAGACTAGCAGAAGTGAAGAATAAGGTTTTTGGATTGGTCCTGGTATCTACATACATCCCCAAGGTAAAATTCCACAATGTGTTCTACACAAAAACTTCATTTTACACCACAAACCCCATCCATTCCTAAACCAGTTGCTTAATGCAAGACATTTCATCTCCATAAAGGACCTTGTTGGTAGGTGGAGACTACCTTAAAGGTGTCATCACCTGTTTTTTTCATGCATCCACTGTCCTCTAAGTGCCTTTAAATATTTTTTTGAAAACCTATTAAACAAAACAAAACCAAAAAAAAAGAAAGAAAACCAAACAAAAAAAAAAAAAAAAAAAAAAAAAAAAAACAAACATAGAGTTTGTTATGACCCTTTGTTCATACTACAACTTGCTCTCGTGAGAGTTTATGCAAGCTTTTGACTAATGTTAATGAGATACACGCTGATTGGCTGCAGGGAGGCCAGAGTCGGAAGGGGGGCTGGCCCAGTGCATGCACAGTGTGTCCGACTCCAAAACATCAACAGCTTAGTGATGGCAAGCGAACCTGACGTTTGAACCAGACCCTGAGCCTGAGAGTGAAGATACCAAGATGGTGGAAGAAGCAACACGGAGATAATTTGTACATTGCAGGGGGTTAAACTTTTAGGCTCGTCCCTTAGAATTACCGTTAGCATTGGCTGCATCAGCAGTAAAGCATGATTTTATATCATTATATCATTCTAGGCCTAAAGCATGACTTTAGTTGTGGAAAAAGGGGCTGGCTTATTCATATATCCTCCTGTGATGACGAAATCCCAGGCGCAAATTAAAATCACACATTTGCTTGAGGTCAGAAGACAAGGTTTGCAGACAGAGACTTAATACAAGCTGTGTGCCGCCTATTGGACTAGAAGGGATGAATAATTTATTTTTCTTGCCTTTGATAGGTTGGAATGAGGAAACCCCATTGCTTTCAGCTACCACTAGCCTAGCATAGAAAAATGTTTCTTTGGGCTAAAATACAGCCTTTTGTTTATTTTTATAAGCTTCTGTGTTTAGCAGTTTAACTGCTTTAAGTTTAGGAAAGATTGATGATGTTTTGGGTCAAATAGACCCTTTCACACTATTAACTGCTCATTAAAAGGGACATTTCTCTTTTATGTCAAACTCCTCATTTTCTGAATTTCCATGGTTAGGTAAACTTCTCCTCTGGTTGGATTTAATTTCACGGGCAAGCGCCACTGATAAAGCTATTGCTGTTATGTTACCTGCTATTAAAACTTCACCAACTCTGCCCCTGCTCTTTAGGACCAAGGAAAATCTTCTTATTATAACAGATTTGGCCACAAGAACTATACATGAAACCTGGGTGCTGACTAAGAGTTTTACATTTTTTCCCCTTTTGGCCTTTGTCATCATTAATGTTAAATTTTCCCAATCAGCGAATAGTCGTAATAGTTAGAATATGGAGGAATATGGAGTCTGTTACAGTCCACTCAAAAATAATTAAATATTGGCTCAGGCCACAGCTAGAAGCAGGTGGTGTCACTGAGTGCCAATGCGCTTTGGGAATTTTAATATCACATTTTCATATGTATTCCAGACAAAAGAATAACAAGTTTCACCTTGAAAGTCTGAAAGGTGGCCCTTTATTATGATACTTGTGACCAGTGCATTATTTTAACATGTCAGCATCAGCACATCCACATAACTTCATACCTCACAGTAAGGAACTCTAATGTGCCCTCATTTCGAAAATAGATGCTGGTTACAGCTAAATGCTGTCACTGTTTTGTATTTTTTATGAGGTCAGTACAGCGTGACCACAGCTTTGCAGCCTGCTGCTCTGAGGTTCTGCAGCGACTGCGGATGAGTCGAAATAGGGCCATTCAGTTTGCATTAGAGGGGACGACAGAGCCGAGCCAGTGGCCATTAAAAACAGAAGGCTAAGGCCAAACTTAAACACATCAGGACAGCACTGATTAAGAGTGTGGTGAGGAAGAGGGATGAAGAGTATGGAAGAGAAGGAATGTATGAGCAGTAGATACAGAAATAACCCTGGCAGGTTAAAGTACTGTTAAAGAATGATACCACAATAAATCATTTAAAAACTCTTGCCAGCTTTTAATGTGACCTATAATGTGTACAATTAAAATTTAAAACAAACAAAAAGACACAAAGAAAAACTAAAATAAACAGAGAAAAAAGAGGCAATAAGCTGGTTGCATAAGTGTACAACACTGGAGGAGCTGCAGGATTTTCTGGCAAGTACTGGTTGTGTACTACATGTGACACCAGTCTCCTGTATTAATATATATCTGGACTATGGTAGGGTTTTAAGACTGAATCTTTTTCTGACAAAGAAAAACTTCCAATCCCTGCTACGATTTGCAAAAATAATTACATGAAATCTCCCTAAAGGATGTGGGAAATTTACAAAATTTACATTTGACACAAAAAAAACCCCACATTGCATAATAAAAATAACACCAAAGCCAAAGTTAAGCACGGTGGTGGTGATATCATGCTTTGGGAAATTATGAACAGTTCCAAGTCACTTTTAACCCAAAATTTTTCATCTTTTCAACATGACAATGACCCAAAGCAAACATTTAAAACAACAAAATAAAGTTAAACAACCTTGCCAGAACCAAGACCAAAATCCAATAGTAACCTTTGGGGTGACCTGCAGAAAACTGTGCACTAGAGATGTTCTCGTTATCTCACAGATTTGGAGCCAATTTACAGGTGATTTCCAAGACAAGAGACAAGACATGCCATGATGACATACTTTGTTGAAGCACCTTTTGATTACATCACAGCATACAGACTACTTTCCAAGTCTTCTTGGGTGGTAGCCTAAGTTTCTGGATGTACACTTATGCAACCAGCTTTTTGTGTGGTTTTTTATTTTTTAATTTATTTCCTGAAAAGATGTGTTTGTTTTCAATTGATTTGAGCAGGGTATAGGTCACATAAAAGGTGGGCAAAGCTTTGAGATGATTTGTTGTTGTTTCACTTTTAAACACCACAAATTCCTGTCATTTTAACAGGGGTGTGTGCAGTTTTTATATCCCCTGTATGTACGAAAAAGGGAGTTTTAAGGGTCAGAGTCTGCAGACGAATTGCCAGAAGTATTTCTGTTTTTCTTGCCATTGCAGTGGCATTTTCATTTTTCCTATTTTATCCCTCAGTGCCTCTGCTGTATGTGCGTGGACCGCCATCTCTCTGGAAGCCCAGCCTTACACCTTTGAGGTGATGAGACTCCATGAGATGAAGAAGGATGAGGCAGAAGGGGGAATGGCTAGTGGAACAACTGATATGAAGGACAGTAATGAAGGACAATGAAAATAAGCTATATAAGTGATATTAGGTAGGGGAGCAGAAACTTGTATATAGGATAAGAAAGGAATATGGAAATGAAAAAAAGAGAGGGATGAGAGGATAGTTTTGCTGAGAGAATTTAGCAGTTTCCCTCTGGCTGTTTCCTGCTGTGACATTTGCAACTGCCTCGATAATTTCCCTCCCTGCTGGTTTCTAGGAGTGTGTGTATGTGTGTGTTTTTTTCCATGTTCAGTGCTCAGTTTTGCAGAGTCTTGCAAACTGCAGGTTTTTGTGAGGCAGCACTACAGGGGGAATCTTAATGCCTGTACAAAAATAGCGACACTAGAGACGTTTAAAACTTGGAATTCCTATAATGTGCTGCTTTCACCTATACCTGTAGCTTTTTACCATTAAATCTATTAATTTAAGTCGGTTTAAGGGTTCTTCTCTAATATTCTTTTCAGGTTTTAGCTATTCTTATCCTCTGCTGCATAAAAGACCATCTTAATTTAGCATGTCTGCTTATTTGTGCTGCCCTAATGTGTTCACAGTCAATTTTCTGTCAGTTGAGTAATACTTTTGAAGTTTTTGGGCTCCGTAGTGTTGGCCCATGGGTCTGGGCTCTTCCACTGTCCTCTTCCCTCCCACTCATCTCATTGCATGCATGTCACTTCTGGGGTTGGTGGCAGCTCATTGGCTTCGGTCGCTGTGTATCCTGGTCGTGAGAAGAGCTGCTCCTACCCTGTCGTGCACTTTTTTAGAAACTCCTGATGATTGTCAGCTTTGCTTTCTTGTGAAAGCTGTAGGAAATTCTCTGTCGTGTTTCTGTACAGATATAGCAGTTGGTTGTCTGGTGTTTTGTTTGATTGAAGGGTCATTTCCTTCTGTCTGTTGTATCTTTGTCTCCGCTTTCTTTTTTCTACTTTCTTTTTTTACTTTTCTTCACTATTCTCCTTTTTTGTCTGTCCTCTCTGGTCAGGTCCAGCAAGATTACATAAATTCCATATTTCAAAACAGGTAAATAAGATTAAAATGAATAAAAATGAATATACCAGATTATCAAGAGGAGCCTTATACCAATAAAGCTGTGCTTAGCAAAGCAAATTTGTTAGGCACAACACAGCAGCCAGGGCATCATTCTGCCTGCTACCATGCTGGACAGGACAAGTTAAAAAAAAAAAAATCTTCATTCAATCGTAGAGGTAACATCTCAAGGCTGCGAAGTGCAGAAGGCAGCAAAGAGTAGAAACAGAGACACTGTTTCTACTCTTTGTCCAGGAACAGTTTTTATCTGATCCATCATATCTCATATATGTTCTATTTTCTTACTCCCTCAAACACACAGTAGGATGAATACTGCTCTAATATTCATCACTGTTCTGGAGTATGGAGTTTGTTGCATTAACATAGTCATAACAGTTGTATTTACACTTTTTGGAAGTATTTAACATGTCCAGTCTCACTCATTACTCTTAACTCACTGAATGATTTTAATAGTTTTAAGGAGCTGCACAGTTGATATTCACATTTAAGGGTGCTCAAAAATTTGTGACGTTCATCATTGTATGCAGGCTGATTTGGGCCAAAATGCCAGGGCCGACGTTTTGGCGCAGTCCACCCCTGCTTCACGTATATCTCATGATAGGGCAAAAGCATAGTGAAAGGTCACACTTAGAAGAAATAGCCTTAATGTCATTAAATCCATAAAACCTATATTTTTTGCCCAACTCTATAAATCTTCCTTTCGGAAAAGCATGAGGAAAAACTCCTACAGGGATATTTCCAGTTATAGGTGATATAAGAGTATATAAGAGCAGATATCTGGACATCCCAAGCAGTCTTCAGAGAGCAAGGTTGAGCTGTAGGAGGTTACCAGCCTTCATCGGTCATGTGATAGCAGTGTGATGAATTCTATCCCCACTTCGAAAAGCAACAAAAAAAGTACTTCAGAGAAACTGAAAATTATCAACAATAAGATAAAACACTTCAAGCTCCAGGAAGAGATTAAAGGCAGGCAGAGAACAAATGTGTAATACTTATCTAGAGCAATGCCACCCACAGTGTACTCCAAGACTACATCGCTTAACATCTTTCTGAGGAGGAACTGGAGAGCATATTCAGTGTGGAGACTGTGGTTTATCAGGCTAAAGGCTCTATTTTATCAGATTTTTGATGATCAAACAAAAAAGCTTTGGCAGGATATATTACACTCAGCATTCCTGAGCAATTGTGTAATTGGAGTCTGCAGCATCCCCAGCTACCTTCCAGTTTCACAGTCCTGTAAAGACCCAGGCTAGAAGTTCAGCATCAGTTTTCCTATTAACTTTCTATAGGACAGAAAGTCTTTTTTTTTCTTGATCAAATAAACCTACTGTGAAAAATCTTTAAGCATCAAGCCCCAAGAAAGTCGAGTGTTTGAGAAGCAGGGTAAGTTGGAGAACTTTTGTAGAGAACTTTCTTTTTTTTTTTAAAGTGCACTTGTCCTCTAACAGCTCCGGGGGGAGTGCAGCTTTAAAGTAAAACAATGCAAATGTTGTGACTGCAGTTCCTGTCTTGGTTCAGTAGAAGTACAAAGACTCATTTACACACTAATGCACATGCAGGAGAAAAAGAAAAGCAAATAGAGGACATTGCTCTTGAGTAATTCCTTCAGCATAATAAAAACGTGGATATTGGCTGTGAATACGCAGAGCTTTTTGTATGCTTAATACTGAATTGGAGGTTAGTTTATTAGATGGAGATATGAGGAAATTATTCTTTATCAATTAAAGAAAAAAATGCAACTGAAAGTATTCCTGTGTTAGGTGATTCTTGACCCTCAGAGGAGTATAAGTTTGTCTTGTTGATGGACTGGTAACTTGTCCAGGGTGTACCACAACTTTTGCCCAATGCCAGTTGGGATATAGGCGCTATATTCCCTGCAACCCCTGAATAAGATACAATGAATATAGTTAATGGATAAATGTTTAACTGACAAACCTCAGATAAGCTTCAACTAAGGCCTGGTACACACATAAAGATTTCTGGGCTGTTTTTGTCCTGATTTTGCCTCTTCCCGACCTCGGATGGCAAACGCCCGATCATCGTGAGATTTCCCTGTACAATTATCATTTGGTCTGTGGTGTGTTACGAGCCGATTTGTCCCGATAATCTGCTCCCAAATGGGTCATAGCCTTCAAATGGGAACATTGAACATGTTTAATATTTTAGTGCCGATTTCTGAGGAACGCCAACGACTCGTGCATTGTGACTGCGTGGATGGTGACATGGCCCGGAATGTAGCCAATCAGAGAGCAAGCTGGCTGAGAAACAAGGAGTTAAATAAAGTTCATGTTCACACCGTCTCCAGTCTGTTATTTTTTTTTAGTTTTGGTTTTTTCTGTTACAATAGTCCAACATTCCCTCCTCCTATATATCCTTCCTTGCTTTTTTTTTTTTTTTTTTCCTTCCATGCTGTGTGTTGTGTTTTCCGATTGTTGCTATGTTTCTTCTTCTCTGTTTTTTGCCGGTTGTTGCTATGGTTCTTCTTCTATGGTTCAACGTTTGCCCGGCTCGGAGGATTAGATTGTAGATCAGTTGCGGGACAGCATCTTGATGTGTGTGTTGTTCTGTGATTACATACCACACACAATACGATCAAAACGGATTTTTTTCATCTTCACGTGTGAGGTCTCGACCAGATAAAAAATCTCATAAGATTAAAAAGATCATTATGTGTGTACCAGTCCTAAAGTATCGATTGGATTTTGTGGACAATGTGTGTCTGCAGCCACCAGGGTTGTAACAGCATGTGTTTACATCTTTGTCTGTTCACTATGATTCAGACTGAAACTTCATGTTGTAACCCACCTCCCTGCCAGTGTCCTCCATATTAACAAAATGAGACAAAAACCCCATTTTGTTGTACAGCTCTTAAGCTGAACTTACAGAACTGGACTGATTGGTCGTGAATATGCAAATTAATAATCATTATTGATCAATTTACAAAAAATATACAATTTTACAGAAGTTACACACATTTTATTATTTTTTTAGATTTATTAACTTGTGCACATCTGCTAAAACCAATCAATCGAAGCCTTGACCCGTGCATGCAGTAAAAGGTTTGTCATCAATGCGTTGAAAGCTAAACCTTACCAGTCTATCACATTTCTACCTCCCGGAAGAGAAATGTGTCACAACATCAACACAAAGGAATGGTATGTCCTGCAAGCTACATTTCTGATGTAATCATGCTTGTTTACTGCTTTTTGACTGGACCTTTACCAGCTCCACACAGATGGACAAAGAATTAGCTTCTAGCCGTCTTGACAGCAGGTTAAAAGAAGAACTGCTGACAAAAAAAAAAAAAAAAAATCAGGGTTGTCTCTTTTTTCAATGAGTTGTTTCTGTCAATGTTAGAGTTTCCATGTGAGATGTTATGAAGGGTAAATACATCTTTCTGCAAAGGAAATGTGAGATGTATCTGGTTTTAACACCCTTCTGTGAAAATTTGCATTTTCACACAGGTATTGTTTTCCCACTGATGCCAAGCCAAGCTGAAGACAGTTGGTCATTTTGACAGAGTGTGAAATGCCAATAAAACAGTTTTCAGACTAAAAACACACCTCTTCACAGGATTTATATGGTGCACTGGCTAATCATGCATAACTTCTCTTTGCTTTGCAAAACAAACCACTGAAAGCTCAGTGCATATGTGATGTTAAAGGGTTTGACAAGGGTCCTATTTTAATGTTTTATTTATAGCTCTCTTTAAAGATGGTGGAAAATATTCACTTTGTGCAGGCCCAGGAAGTGTCCTTTCAACAAACAAGACAACATTTAGAAAATAATCCATCCATCCATTTTCTGTACTGGTTTTTCTCCTGTTCAGAGAAGCTTAAAGTTGAGGGAGGAGTTTGTGTATACGTGATTTTTTACATTGGAAATCAGGGATTGTAATGTGTCCAATATTAGGTTATTTTAACCAAAAACCAGCGTAATTAATTGGCCATTCAATTCAATTTAATTCATTCAGTTTTATTTGTATTGCACCAGTTCACAACAAAGCCATCTCCAGCTAGTTTGCAGACAATAAATGAATGCCAACTCATTAAGATCCGATAAAATAATCAACATCAGTCCAATTTATAACTGTCTTCATGCACTATAGCATTTTATAAGTCCCTCGTGCTTCATTCAGCTTAATGTCCCACTTTAAAATAATTTGACTAAGATGGCTGAATAATGTCAATATTAGTGCCTGACTAAACACAACAGGCAAACAAAGGTTCTTGTTTTTTTTTTTAGTTTTTTTTTATGGAAGTGTGTTGATGTTTTCAATTAGGAACCAAATATATTCAAATCATTTACTTACTGCAGCTGGCAGATTAGAAGATATTTTACTGTACACATCTCCCGCTGGAGCCATTAGTAGAAGTGATGTTGCCTGCAGCATTCCCTCTCAATCTGCATAATTCTGCCATTATGATTCACAGTGAATGTTTTGGGTTTCATCAGCGTTTGAACTGAACCCTTTTGAAAATCATGTTTCTCAATAGCTGCTTGCAATTCTCTGTCGGCATGTAAGCAAGTTAGACCTGGCAGCTTGAAGATGAAGAGATTTTAAATATTTCCTTTCTGCAATTTCTGTCTCCCACACAACCACCCACCTTGTTGTTCAGTGTGACACACGTCAGAGAGGAGAATGATTGTTTTTTGCTTTCAAAGCCAGAGGTAGAGGGTAATGTGGTATATGCATTGGGAAACTGTATGTGTGGGCTTCCCCCTCTGCATTTACAGACTCTGTGATGTTAGTAGATCCTTTGGCATCAAAGGGGAAATGCTATTATGACACTTTGCCTCCCAGAAGTAGTCAGTTATTTTAAGGTGGGACTCAAGTGAGACAGATGTCTTACTTTACAAACTGAAGACAACTGTTGTACGATTTTGGCAGGTTGGACAAGATTAAAGTGAGACAGTAATTTTAAGAAGATGAAATTAATGCAGTATACAGCCTGAAAAGTAGCTCAACAGTTATATCTTACCATTTACACAAATTCAGACAGTAATAAAGAGACGCACCCATCCACTACCTTTCACAGTCTGACAGCTACAGAGTAAGCGTTCAGTAGATGCAGCACTGCCTTGTAGTTTGGATTAGTGTGACAGCAGCATTTCAGTTTAAGGTGTTGCAGATGGAGCAACACTCTGCCTGGCAAACTATAATCCAGTCTCTCTAAAAACTGAAAAACATAAATGTTTTTCCAATGTCCAATATATAGTTATAGTTTTATAGGCCAGGTAACAGGACATACCCACTCTGCAAATTTTCTACAAACTATGTTAACACATGCAAAAAGTAATTACAGGTAAACGATGAATGATGAGTTGTTAGCTTAATAATATAAATATTTTTCTGTTACTTCACTTTCAAAACAGTTTTGTGTGAACATTTTCTGCAGGTGGAAATGTTGCAAACAAGTGTAATTTCCCTCCATGGGCTCTTATGTGTAATTGTCCTGTAACCTGGGCTCTAGTGGGCTTTATTTCACAGTAGGTTGACAGGAATGGGGGTGAGAGAGAACGGGGTATAACGTGCAGCAAAGGGCCCCAGGTAAGGATTTGAACCTGTAGCCTCTGAACAAGGAGCCAGGATTCAACCAATTGAGCTATACACTTCCCCTAAGATTGTGTTCTACATGTTCTCACATTAAATCTACAAACTGGGTGTATATTTACCTTTTAGGGATGCCATGATTAATGCACCACCTTAAAATATGTAAATTCATACCTTTACTATTGGTTTGTGTGTTTTATCTGAGAAAATAGCTTTGAATGACTGACAGAGGTGTGCTTTGTTAAGGTTGTACCTCAGGTAGCACAATAGGTGCCATATGCTGGTCTGAAGGCTGATCAGATTCTCTCATCTTGTGCTATTAATTATGTGTCAGAGCTATGCTAATTAAACCATAAGAGGGGCGCTCCTGCCATGTCCTTACCTTCAGGGTATTAGTTAGCACAGTACACTGTTCTGCATTTCAATTAATCAATTAACAAGTCGGGCCACAGGCAGCTTTAGAGCAGACACTGACTCCTGTTGAATAATTCAACAGTTTTAATCAGCTTTCTCTATCTATCAAGGCTGGAATATAATTCTAAGATGGTGTGTGAGGCAACTGGAACAAAAAAAGGTTATAGTTATAAGACTGGCAAATGTTGGGAATAGTAAAGGCTGACTTTCATTTAGTTGCTGGATATGTTTGTTTGAAACAGATTTAAGATGTCTTTAAAAATTTTGTTCTCATTAAATGATTAAAGCAGGAGAAAATGGAGCACTTTACAGCCTTATTTACATCAGTAATGTAAACTTAAAGTCTGCATTTTCTGCTGTCATGACAGCTATACTTATTTTTAATGACTTGTTAATTTTTTTGCTTTATATTTGTAATTCATATGAGCTGCGAAATGGATTAATCGGTCATTGCATTATTGATTGAGCACCATATTGATTTTTCCATGGAAGAAATCTGCTGATTTTCTGTTACTTCACCAAATATCATTGGACTCTAATGTGTTCATGACAAATATTCAAAGTAATATGGTACAAGTTAAAGCAGCCTAACTTTATCAATGTTAAAACAATTATTGCAGATCATTTAAGCAAAGGTGTTATTAAATTCCTGATCCAGCTAATTCTGCAAATACTTATCTGGCTGTAATATCAATTAGGGAGCGGAAATGACTTTTTAGTGTTTGAATCATGAATTTAGTTTTTACCACAGGGTACACAGTCGGCAAGCAAAGTAGAGGGAAAAACTAACACAAAAGCTGTGTCAGCAGCCACAGATAACAGCAGCTTTCCTGGTAAGACTGTAAAGGTACGAGCTGGTGTTATAGTTGCTGCTGCCTATGTTTGAGTTATCAGTGCTGTGGTATCATGCAACAAGCTATGATTAGTACTGCACAGTTAAAATCAACAATGCAACAACCTCTGGTAAATCAGCAGTAGTGTTTCAGCTACCAGATACTGTTTAATTTCATTTTATATTATTTTAAAAACTTATATAAAATTGTCGTTCCACTTTATTTATGTAGCACTTCATAAAATTGTTAAACACATAGAGACAAAAATACATTCCAAACACATTTAAACACAAGTATCTGACAGTGATGTGTCATTCGCAAAAGAGCCGATTCTTTGTAGTGAACACGAAGAGGCGACTCTCATTGGAGCAAATTCAGTCTTCAGGCTTTCCTGCTCCGCTCTGCTAAGAATCTATGCAGGAAGGGATGGGAGTTTCACACACCATGCAGCAAAAGCTAGGAGTAGGACCCAACAGACCATACCATTATCTGAAAGAAGGAAGGGGAATGTAGATTCTACAAAAACAACGAAAGTATTACAAGCCAGCAACACAAAGCAATGGAGAGCCATATTTAAATGCATAAATGTCAGGAAAAAGTAAAAATAAAAGAGTGAAAACCAATTTAAGTGATCTGTGTGCTGTGGTTACTGTGTTCAGTTCTTCATTTGATGGTTTGATTAAAACAATAAACAACAACAGTGTTTTTTTTCAATAATAATAATAATAAAAAGGAACATTTTCTTACCTACACACAAACCGTTGATAGTTACTAAATATGCTAAAATAGACACTCAGTCTGATAATTAACAAAGAACCATTCGAGAGCTGTAAGATCTGACTTGTCTATGGGAGCCGAGTCAATCAAGCTCTTAGTATTTTTATTAAACTGACATTAAAACTATTAATAGCTACAATTAAAAACGTATCAGTTGATCTTTGAAATGAAGCTATAGAGCTGGTGTTTTGTTAGCTTTTTCTTTCTTTAAGTTATTTGATACACTGGTAAGACAAATTATCCTTAGCTTTCTCTGCACCATGGAGGTGTTCTGCTGTATGTATATATCTGATTGATAAAAGGGTCAAGTGGTGACAGGATTTAATGCCAGCCTATGTGCTCCCACCCTCTGCACAGACCCATGTCATGACTTACTGCAGTTTTTACTGCAGTGGATTCTTGCTTAATGCAGGCTGGACACTGAAGTTAAGAGAAGTGTACTGTTCACCAAGACTCAGTCCCTTTGAGGCAAATTGTTGGTGGAAGCTGTACGCATTAGTAAAATGAACTTTGGCGTTTTCTGCTTGAGGATGATTGTTAGTTTTGGAGCAAACACAACCACCGCTGGAGCCTCATTACCCCGCTTTCTCCTACATGCTCTGAATGGCTAAATAAGCTGGATCGCCTCATACTGGGAAGCACTGAACTCTGGGTTTGTGGGGCTTATAGAGTTCTGAAGAGCAGGACCTTCAGCTCATTGCTGTTTGCTGGGGTGATAGATGGAGCTCATCGGTATTCAGGGTCTCCCACTCTGTCATGGACTCTGTGGGCACTTTGTTATTTAGACAAAAAAAAAGCAAAGAAGAGGAGAATGCTCAAGAATGAGCTGTGGTCTCTCTTTCTGTCTCTTCAGTGCCAAGTATTAGTGTGCCTGTCATGTAGGGGGTGATTAATTGTGCTTGACAGTGCCAAGGTCTCTGTACTCCAGAGATTTTTCTTTAAATCTTTTGAGACTTTTTACTGCTGTCAGAATCACAGTTTATTCTGCCTGAATGATAAAAGTGACACTGTGGGTGGGTGACTGGGCTGTAGGAGAGACCACTTTTCTCCTTAAATGTCCTCAGGTAGCAGGAGCGATTAAACATTTATTTGATGGGAGGATATTTTATTGAGATGGAAAGTATTTTCCCATCAGTCATGTGTCAGGTTAACAGTGTCCTGTTTTTGTCAATGGAGTTCTGCATGGCAGTGGGACTTTCTTCCTTTTATTATTGCCACCTCAGGCTAAAAGATCATGCTTTTCTGGCTAAGTATTAGATCAGAAAATTGTGTTATTTTCTTATATACTTTCTATATTACATTTAAAGGGGGAGCAACAATGTTTCTGCATCCTGGCTCAACTCTTATATACTCTTCACTTCTCTGAGGTAATATTATTTTAAAGTAGAAAAGCTTTAGTCATCCCTGATGTGATTCTAGATAACAGGTCTTCTAATGTCATAAAAATCTGCTCTTCCTAATGTTGTTACGTGTTTTATCGCTCAGATTCATCTAACTGCATACTGCTGGAGATCCTAAATGTAAATGTCAGAAGAAAAATGTTATATTGTGAGTTTACTTCCAGTTTATCATTGATGTTGTTTTTGTGGCGGGTGCAACAGCTTAATATTCAGGAAGGCTTTCTGTCCAACACAGCCAGGGTCAGTGTTGAGGTTCATTGACCGCAGTGGCCAGCAGGTTTCCAATGTTTAGCTCCAATTTTCCTCTCAGCTGTCAGTGTTTGTGCTCCACTGGCCACACCGTCAGGGATGTCAGCTCTTAAATGCCAATGCTCGGCCGAGGAAAAGCAGCTTGGTGTTTTTAACTCCGCTGCCCTCTCTCTGAATGTTACTTCAGAGAGGCTGCACTCTCTCCACACATTATCTCCTCAGGGATTACAGCACTCAGTGTTGGAGGGCCATCCCTCTCATTTCAGCTCTTCAGACTACTGTAATTCGCCAGCTTTTTACACTGAGAGCTCCCCCACCGCACACAGTAACAAGTGTCTGAAAGGCATACAGGGGTAAAAACTATCAAGAGGTTCTTCAGAGACGAAGTTGATTGTAAAGTAGATGGATGGTATTTAAAACAGGGGAATTAATTATGCAAACAACTTTTAAGCATGACTATATGTATACAGTAAATTGCAGGACCTAGTTTTGGGTAAAAGTTTCTAAACTGTGTTGAATCTGTTCTTTCTGTGGAAGAACAAAAAACAAGCCATAAATGGTCATCAGATAGATTTAACAATTACAAAAGCTAAGAACCTAATTAAACAAGGGAGAGAAAGATATTGAATTTGATCATGATTTCATTTAAGCAAATGATTCAGCCCTGAACACTCATTGGTTAGTTTATTAGGTTTTGGTTTCCTTTTTTCTTCAGAACTTTCTTCATTCTTGGTGTCATAGATTCAACTGGTGTTGGAAGCATTCCTCTTAGATTTACTCCATATTGACATGACAGCATCACACAGTTCCTGCAGATTTATCAGCTGCACATTCACGATGAGAATCTCCCATTCCACAATGTCCCAAAGCTGCTCTGTTGGATTGAGATCTGGTGACTGTGGAGGACTGGCTGTGTGTGAAAATCCCAGTTGATCAGTAGTTTCTGAAATACTAAGACCAGATATTTGTGGTAAAAAGCAAGTAAAAATGTTTGCCTAATAAAGCATTTGTCTGATAATGTCTGTTAGTACCAAAAGTATCTTATCAGGCAGGAAATGTGTTTAAAACTGTTATTTAACAGTTTGATCTTTTCAAGTCCACATGCAGTTTAAGAATTTCAAGAACATTGTTACATGCATAAGATCACAACAAGGCAAAGAAAAAGCAAGTAAAGGTCTATCTTACAGATGTTCAGATTTATGAACTGGCCTTGAGGAAATAGAGAAAACCAATGTTGTTAGGATAAGGAGAAAAGCACCACTTTTCTATAGTGATGGTGACATACACACACTTCTCATATGAATTCAGTACAGATCACATTGACGAGCCAGACAGAGATCAGTTACAATGATGCTCAATTACAGATGAGCCCCAAATCAAATGGTTTTTTTTTTTTTTTTTTTAAGAGAAGTAATAATTGTATTTGTTTTATCTTAGAAAATGTTTGACACTGAATCAGCTTAATGGTCATTGAGTGCATCATCGCAGTAGAGGTATTCCAGATCTTCAAGGCTAGAAATGTAGAGGTCCAGTCCTCATGATTGACTTGAAAAGTACTCTTGATAAGTAAGAGACTCAATTTCCTCCTGAAACATTTTCACATGGTGAGTAAATTGGTGTGCAAACTGGCATGTGAAGATACAGTGGACCTCTTTCATCTGTAGTTAACACCGTTGAAGCACTGTTATTATTTGCAATGTTACACTTTTTGCATTGATGATGTCTTTGCACAACATCATGTTTATGTCAGGGCCCTCTTTGGTTAGCTGGTCTCATTTTAGAGAGTATTTAATTCTTTACTGTCTGTGAAGAACTTAAAAGAAAATCTGCTTTTCTTTTAAAACCAACATACCACAGCGTCTAAATGCAGTGTTTGATGCACATTTCCTTCACACTCACATTGGATAATCTTATAAATGTAATACAGTTTTATTAATATGAAAATCTATTCTTTTCAACCTCTTGTATACCCTGTGTGATTTTTAGCACCTCCTTACTGGCCCCTGGCATTTTCCTGTTACATTTCCTTGTGTGAGATTTGGTTTAAGGGGGGAAAAAAGAGAGAAATGGGAATCCCTGAATATCTTTTAGCTTGGCAGCTCATTGAAAGAGAGACTTTCATTGCTCACAATTTTACAGTCACACCACCATTGAAGTCACTGCAATACCAGGGAATAGGGGGTGGATGTCCTCCAAGAGGAATACAAGTGCCTTATAAGGATGTTTTCTGAAAGAGAAGACATAGTGCAATATGCCAATCGGTTTTCTAAAAGGATTTCACCAACTGATTCTCAACAAAACTGTTTTATTAACTCAAACAATGAAGTTTTTACCATTAATGAAGCTGTTTTTGTGTTCCAACCCAACCAATCATTAAACATAATATCTAACTAATAATTATCCAGCAGGAGTCCATTTTCTGTCACATATGTGCAGTGGAAGGAATGCTGTGTACTTTGATCACTACGGCAGTCTAGGCTGTGTATTGTGTACGTTTCACACATCACATGATTACAAGGAGTAACATATTTACACACAGAGAATTAACACTACGGATGCACTGTGCACATATGCAGATTTCCTATCCTGGTAAATACATTTTCTCATACACTGTAAGTCCTCTTGCATTAGTCATGTAGCACCATACTTACCACTGACAAAAGAGGGCCTCCTCCAGGAGACACAAGGCAGGTTCAAATTTCAAACAACTGCAATGGACTGGCAACCTGTCCAGGATGTACCCTGCTAATTACTGGGTTAGGCTCCAGCTTCCCCACCACCCTGAAGAGGAGTAAGTGGAATAGAAAATAAATGAATGAGCTCCAAATACAAGCAGCAAAACTCGGGGATAACACTGAAGCTCTTACAACAAGAAGACAACCAAAGCAAACACACAATGTGCCAAGGCATGGTGTGAAAATCAAAGGAAGGAACAAATGGATATACTAACAAGGAACATGCAGACTGACAAAAAAAAAAAAAAATAACAGTGGAGAAAAGAAAACAAATGCACAAGCAAAGGATGCCAAGGAACAAGTCAAATAAGTCAGGAAAGAGACAGTTTGTTAAAGGACTTGAAAAAATAATAGTAATTATTGTATTTTGTCAACACCAGGATTTTTAAATTCAAGTAAACATGTGAGTTAAGCTTAAAAAAGCACTACTGAGCTTTTAATGATACTGATACTGATTCCATTACCTGAGGGGGTTTAGGCATCTGCCGATACCGAGTACTGGTTCGATACCTGTGTTATTTCATTAAGATGTCTATTAAATTTATAATTTAAATAAATTATATTTATTACAGACTTTGATGTACGATATTGTTGTTACTGCCATTCAATGGCCTAGCCTAGTTTAAACTATAAAACATGAATCAACAGATCAAAACAATGATTCTCACAGAACATTTTTAATGATTGAGTTGAAACACTCAAATCAAAGAATTTCTATAAAGAAAAATCTTGGACTTACCGTGAATGTTTTCCACGATAGATAGGAGCTGGTCAACAAGTTCTAAAACGTTGTTATTGCGGTGGGTTTATGGGTTTTTGTGCAAATTTGTTGTGTTTTTTTTAAAAGCATTTGCTGGTGTTTGTTGTGGCTGCATTTTGTTGCGCTTTTCCTTCAAGGGAACAATCTCCTTGTTCTCTTTACCATTATCACAACCCAGATGCTTTATAAGGTTACTGGGGTTGATTTGGCAGCTTTTGTGCCTCCTCCAGAAAGTTCAGCCTTGCATATCAGGCATGTCACTGTTTTGCTGGTAGAATTTTCTAATGAGTAATAAAGCTGAATTGCTAACATACCACTAACGTGAAATGTTAGCACAACAGTGACTTATAAGCAGGTGCTTCTCCATTTACCATCTCAAAACAACTGTCATGCAAGACTGTGTAACTTTCGAGGTATCGGCTGGTGTTTAGACAGAAATACTTGCATTCCCAATCCCCTTACTTTTGGCAGGATCAACAAGTATTTCCAATACTAATATCGAAATTGGCCCAACTCTAGTACCAGTGAAAGGTTTGGATACACTTTCCCATTAAATATAATGGAAAAGTGTGTTTAAACTTTTGACTGTTACAGAGGTAATTAGCAAACAGAAAAAAGCCCAATATGAACTAACTGAAACAGGGAACACGACCAACTATCTTAGTTGGACATATTTCTATCATTAACAAGGAAGAAGAAGGAAACAAGAAAGTAAAAGATAATAAATAGAAAAAGCAAAGAAGAAATAGTGTTATCAAGGTCACAAACTAATTATCCTGCTTGCTGAAGATAACTAAGCAAATTTTCACTTTAAAAATGTATCTACTTATCTGGAGAAATCAGCCTCTTGTTTCTTTGTGTTTCTTATCACTGCTGTGACAGATAATTATCACAGTAAGTTAAAGTGTGCATGTGTAATCCTATTTGATGCACTAAGATTAGTAAGTGTTGCTCTTGAACACAGCCTTCAGCATCTGTAGGCATAAATAATAAATGAAAACTTCACTTTGCTTCAGCCAATCGCTGCCCTTCAGGCTGATCTACTGTTTAGTGGCAGGAAAACCAACTTTACTACACCTGATTACTGAAATATATAAACTCCTTGTCTCAAGTGAATGGGCCTTGTTATCATGAGGTAATGACATAATTAATCGAGATGATGAGATCATTAAGCAGTAATCTTGAGATGATGATGATTAAGGGGGATGATGGGGATTCTACAACAGGATATCTGAAAGTAGTATCATTGAAAACAATCTACTGCAAAAGTTACCTTTAAAATGTTTATAACGAGAGGCAGATGAAGCCTACTGCTGTTGGGCTGAAATGTGTTGATGCTGACAGATCGAAGCTAAAGCTTAGTTGCCAGAGTTATGGGAATGGATCAGACTGCTGTGTGAATCATAGTAATTGGCTCTTGTCTCGGTGGTGGAGAACAACATCCATTAACAGAGAGGCGGTGGATGGAGGCAGCGTTGGTTTGGCTTCAGCTATGAGCTTGCAGCGTCAGAAGAAAACCGGATATTTATGGAATCTGTGTTTAAAGCAGACCACACAATTTTTATGAAGCACTTTTTTTTATTGTTTTGATACATCATACACAACTATTTTCAGTTTAAGGAGAAAGTAACATGAAAGAACAATATTAGAGAAGAAAGATAAATGTTGGGTGTTGTTTTTAATATCTTTTAAGTGAGGCCAATTATCCATAAACCAAATGTGTGAATCTTCGTAATTTCCTTTGACAACACTGATTCATCTCCATCAGCCTGTAATGACTTCCCATTAATCTTCACAACACAACGCAATGTGAATCTTCATCGAAGCAAAATTATACCATATACTCACCCAACTGGACATGACTCTCCTTCTCTTTTATCTAGTAGGGTGTCATTACAGCTGAAAGACATGTTTCCACCCTGCATGTGAGTGATTATACCCTACTCTATCTCTCATGTTGTAATGCTGTTGTCATGTTGTATGGTTATTACCCAGATGAGCTGTTTGTTTTTCCATGTGTTGTCTAATAGTATAATTCACCCCTTATTCCCCCCTGGATGAATTGATCCAGAAAAGGTGATGATTTAGAGACAGAAAACAGCTCCTCTTCTAATTTTATAAAAAATTTTTCTACTCAATTTAAGAGATGAAAAGTAATCTGTATCAATCAACATCAGATTTTGTGAAATTATCTGTGTAATTTTGCTGTTGATTTTTACTCTTGAAACATTTACCTCTGGTTTTTACCTCTTTAGTAAAAGAGTTTAGAGCTATCTTGGATTTTAGTTCACTGAGAGGTTGAGCCTTAATGTAAAAAATTTTAGGTATTTTATGTCTAAATGCAGATGGTTGTGGACTTATCATGTCATGGAGCTTTACTCTCAACTAAATCTTGTTTAAAATCTAATAGGTGTAGATTGTGTTTATGAACATAAACTAAACTGTTACCTCTATTGTCTCCTTTTATATATTAGCACTTAGAAGAACTTTGCATTTTGCATCAGCCAACATCTGTATATATAAAAAGGACCTTACTAACAGGGACAAATGTCAGTGGCGCAGTAACAAATAACAAAATCAGCCTCTTTTACATTCTGGTACATGACCGAGCATCTGACACATGCCTGAATCCATATATCATGCAGCACTTATTTCCTTAATTAATTTATTTCTAATAAATAAACCTTTCTGTGTCCAAAGATTCAAGCAATAATAATAATAATAATAATAATAAACATAAAAGGTGGTGCCCAGTTAAATATTGGACCCATTCCAGGTTTATTAGTGTTTTTATAAAAATTAATTAAACAAAACTATGCTTTAACTTTGTATCTTGTTTTGTTTTTGGTTGACAGAAATGTGTGACAGCCCGCTGTTGTCCAACCTACTGCCATCGTCCTTTAGAAGCTCCTCTCAGCTGTCCAGCAGCCATGCCCCAGGCTTCGCCAAACTCAACAGGAGAGATGGTGAGGACGAGTAAATGCATAATTCTGGGATTCAGTTAAACATGGGCTGTCATAAGCATGAGTAGAGAGTGATGTCTGCAGAGAATGCCTGTCTCTTAAGAAATGTGTCAGACATGATTAATCAGCCTATAAATGTTTTGGCAGATTGAGTGTATTATAAACAAAATGTGTTTTATTGTGTTCATTGTTTTTATAATACTTCATTGAAGGAATCTAAGGCATTTTTTTGCTGAGCTTGAAAATTTTGCATGTCATTTTTTTTTCTTTTAGTACACCACAAGGAAAGCCAGAAAATTGTTTTTCTTACAAATATGATTTTGAGTTGTTTCCAATGTAGCAACTACAGATTCAGCACATTTTCTTATAGATGCCTTCAGCAACACCTTTTTAAATAGGAGGGTCATATTGTCAAGTTGGATATCCCTAGTAATGGTCTTTAGAAAGAGGTCACTCTTCTTCTGCTCAATTGAGGACATAAAGGCTGCAGGGATACCAGTAATTACAGTATACAAATGTAATGTTGTCCTCATAAGTTAGAGGATGTTAGACACCCAGTCTGGGGTCCTCATCCCAATAAAAAGGATGTCTTTAAACTCAGGATGCAAAATATCTGAGGCATTAAAGTCTTATTTGGCAAAGCAAGGCTGCACTGGGTAATATCTAAAAGACAAGACAAAATAAAAAGACTTTGTCTTCTCTGCAGTGTAGCTGTTTTATTTATTGTAGACTAATGAACAGAAGTGCACTCTGAATGCTGTTTGTCCTACCAGCTGGAGTCCTGGGCTGGAAGCTGATGTTGGGCTTTCACACAATGAAGATTGTGGTTTGCTGCTTTATCTCGACATTAAATCCCTACGTCAGCTTGCTTGGAGGGTGAGGTGGGCTTAATTTGGATCTGAATGATTTTCTCCACATGGGAACGCAAAGGAAGCTGTTCATGAAGAGATTTGGTGGTAGCCAGTCTATTCTCTTTGTCTGGAAAATACTAAATGTTTGCTTGACATCAAGTAAAACAAAATTGGCAGATTTATTTTTATGTGAAATAGATTAGACGTTAGGAAAAATCCTAAGAGTACAAGATAAATGATGACTTTTCTTAATTTTTGTTTTAGTTTAATGGTCTGGATCTTGTCACATTGTCATGATTTACAGGAATATTTAAAGAGAACAGAACAATGTATAATATTACATGCTCTTTTACTGATCTGGACATGTAGAAATTTCCACTCTGAAAAAGGAGCATTTTCTATTCTCTGTCTTCTTTGTGCTTTTGATTGTTGTCTCATTTGGCTGATTTGTGAAATTTGTCTGCAGGGGGAGTACTGTAGTGAAGAGCAGTTTCACCATTTTAAGCATTTTAAGCACCATCTACCTTCTTTATAAATATTTGTTTTTGTCTTTTATATGTTTTAAGTGTAATGATGACTGAAGACACACCAGTCAATATTTTAACATTAACAAAAGATTTACATGATCACATTAAATGTGAAAGTTTTTGCTTATAGTTAATGATAGAGGATAGTTATGCAGCTTCGCTTCTGCTTTATGAAGATTGTTTTAGTTTTACATCCTTAGACATGTGGTGGTGAAAAGATCTTTAAAAGGAGCTTGAAAGAGGTCTGAGGTGTTTAAGGCTTCTGTTCTGATCCTTTAGAAACGTTTTGCATCACCTACATGTGATCTGTGAAAGCTCAGAGAGAACATAATCCAGTTGGAGCAAATAATCAGAAGAAGTATATAGTAACATTTTCCTGTTGGTTGGTTGTTATTATACCACCCCTCTTCATCTGATTAAATTCATTTTGATTTATCTACATCAGTTCAGTCTGATCTGATTGAGGTTTTAATATGTGGCATTGTTATTTCGTTATTGGACTAATAATCTGATTAAAAATGGTCCATGTAAATGAGGGGTTACAAACTCTGGTTCTCGAAGGCCACAATCCTGCAAGTTTTATGTATTTTTCTGCTTCGACACAGCACTACAAAGCAGAATACTCAAAGAATTAACAGCATTAAAATTAAAAGAAAGTGAGTTAAAACATGCAAATCAAAAAGGTCTAAAACTAACGAAACAAAAGAACATAACAATCCATGAACTATAAAAAATGTACAAATGTAAAATTACCACAGAGACATCAAATAACCCCAAATAAACTCAAGTAACCAAAGTACAAACAGTCACAAATTTACTGCAGAGACACACGACAGGAAAATAAAAACTACCATAAAAGTGACCAATGCAGCTACAATAGAGATTAGAAAAGGATGCCAATAAAAATCCTACTTCATAAGAGAGCTGGAATATAAACATTTGTATTCCAGCTCTCTTATGAAGTAGGATTTATATCTGTGTGTGTGTGTGTGTGTAGGGGTGTATAAGTGTGTGTGTGTGTGTGTGTGTGTGTGTGTGTGTGTGTGTGTGTGTGTGTGTGTGTGTGTGTGTGTGTGTGTGTGCTAAGAGATCTGTTTTCTTATAATCCATCCATAGTTTAGGTTTACATCCACTGATCCATTTTTAGTTCAATAAACTGAAATGAAAATCAGCATGTGCCATTTGAAACAGGCCTGACAGCTGACATACTGAAGAGTTCAAACGCTGGAGGACTAGACTTTTCCTTCAGAAGTTGTTTTTACTAATAAATTCTGATGCTGCCCTGTGTTTGCTGTACTTGTGGGATATGTATAAAAGCAGCTGTTTTCCTTTACAACACAAACTACATAAGTGGGTTACTGGTCATTTCTGTGCTCCAAAGTGTCCAAAAATTTGATTAATCTCATATTTTTGCTTCAAATTCAATATTTTGCTTCAAAATTGGTCTTATATTATGATCACATGTTTTTCCTTTTAATTATGACCATAACTGTAGGTTATATCAGAATGATTTTAAGAGTGCGTGTGATGAGTAACCACTATGCTGCCAATGGCACGATAAATCAGGATTACCTGTCATTTCACTGCTGCATATTTCAAATGTAGCTCTTGTTACCGGTATGTCAGGACAGTGTCTCATTTCCTTCCCAGCTGTATTGACAGTGCAAAACCCATATGATCCCCATCTGTTTGCTGAGGAAATCGATGAATAAATGAAAGCCTACATTTAATTTCCCAGTGCTGCTGCTGCTAATAGTCTGCCTCGGTTAGATCTCAGAGGAACAGCTTTGCTTTCAGTTAATTTACTTCCTAAATGAAAACATCATCAAAGTGTTCAAATACACCCCACAAAATCCGTGTATTATTAAAAGCCTGCTTTACAATGTAAGACTTTCTATCATAATCTTGCTATTCATCCACATGCTTGTCCAAACACTGTTATCTATGAAGACCTTTTGTTTCAAGAAGTAATAAGCCCGTTTGTTATAACAGGAGCAAAAACATTTAAGTTGTTGTAAGGGCAACTAAAGACATTTAATGAGAAATAAAGAAAAAAACAAAACTCAGATCTTGCTAAACACATTTTCTACTCATAAACCTTTTCGCACAAGGTTAGGTTTATGTGTTTTGGCGTCCATATAAGCAAACCGTGTGCATTCATAAACATAAATAACCCCTCTTTGTTATTCAACTCATTTTAATGCATTCTGACCTTTTCTCAATTAATCCAATCAGAGCTGCTATTTCCATAATCTGTCACCCTTTAAGACCTTTAACAGAATCAAAGCAGCCTTTGTTAAAGAGTTAAAGATTTTGCCATGCGAAGCAAATATGAGCTTCAGTTGAACTCACCCTGAAGTCCTTTTTGATGTACTTTTCATAATTTATATTAACTACACTCATCTCAGCAGCGATGCATACAGACATTTCTGATGTAAAGAGATACACACATATTCCTCTTTATACAGATTCTTTTGAAAGGTGGGAGAATTTATATTTTTTGCATTGAAATAATTTTTACATGAGACTGACTGGGATGAACATCTTTGCCATTTAACACATGAACACCAAAGCTGTGTGGCAGTTTGATCTGGTCTTTGTCTGAAATTGTTGCCCACATAAGCACTTCACAGCGGGAGATTTTGTCTCACAGCTGGAAATGTGAGGCTGCTGGTGAGTGTTTAAAGTGCAGATGAGACAAAACATGATACAAAAAGGACCATTGTTGTGTTTTGTTTACAACACCTTTAAAAATCAGACAATACTATTTGATGACTGTTGTGTTGATATTAATACCATGTTTATCTGAGCACACTCTAGCAGGAGCAATTGGATAGCAGCAGCAAGTCAATAAAATGAAGTAGCAACTTTTCTACTCAACTCACTCAGTAGCGAAAGCTTTAGAACTTTTGCTGCTACCTTAGAAGGTTATTCCATCCACTGATGTTAGAGACTTTGAGAGACAGGGGTGGCTGTAGCTTGGGAGGAAGAGCAGTCGTCCTTCGACCAGAAGGTAGGCGGATCTATTCCAGGCTTCCACTGACTACATGCCGAAGTGTCCTTGGGGAAGACACTTAACTCATGTTGCCTTCCGATGTGCTTATCGGGGTGTGAATGTGTGTATGAATGGGCGAATGTGATAAGTAGTGTAAAGGGCTTTGAGTGGTCAATCTGACTAGAAAAGCGCTATATAAGTACAAGACCGTTTACTTTTCCACGGGGCTGAGTGGTGCAGAACACGTTACAGACACTTGAATTCTCATATGCAACAGCTCAAGAACATCTCTAGAACATTTCAGGACTCCAGGTCATGTGTAAAAACAGCATCACAACAACGCGCAGGATGAAATGTCCATCACTTGCAGCTTCCCGCCTCTTTATGTGATTCTTCATTTTCTGCATTTTCACTGTTTATCTCTCCTTTTCCCTCCAGCCTTTCTTATGCTGTTGCTATCTTTTCTTTTCCCCTCTCCCATCTGTCTTCTTTAAAGAAGATAATCTTTCAAATGGTCTTGATCTTATGTTCAGTCGTTTTGTCATTGTAATAATTAGTCTCAGCCTGTCTGTAGTCACATTTCCATCAGTAAGAGCTAATTTAGTCAAGTTGCCAAATGTTAATAGCTTTCTGCACTTTTAAATTTTTTAATTTCTCAGTAAAAGCTGACAGTTATCAGTTATGCTGCTGCAGTTATGCCAGGATAGTATTTAAAAACAAATCATTGTGACAATGTAATCACTTTCTAAATGAATTGGACTTAAAGCAGAATGCAGCTTAAATTGGAACCTGTTGTGTTTACGAGTACTAATCAAATGTCGACTTACATTTCTGTATGTGTTAAGTGTTGGAAGTTCCAAACATTACAGCTGAAGCATGAACGGAAATGTCATGCCTGCAGGATACATCCGATGTTGGCCCGCCTGCTTCTGCATCTAGCTTATTAGTTTCTAAGTCCAGCTGACATGTTATCAGGCCGTTGAAATTGCCATGCAGGCTCGCTATTGTCATGCAAATGATGAGCTCTCACTCTAGGGCTGTATTTCCTTCTCAGCTGTGTGTCCATCTACAACATTGCCAGTTCACTCTTCTGGCTGCCTCACATGTAACAGCTCACTGCTTCCTCTGCTTCCTCCTTTGCCTTTCTGCTTGGTTCTTCGTTTTACTCATGTCTCCATCTTTGTAGAATAGTACCACTTCTCTGTTCCTGTCAGGTGGAATATCAGTACATTATTAATGTTTCAGCAGTCCTTTCTTTACTTATCCATGCATCTGCTCCTCGCAGCGCTGCTGCTGACCACAGCGCTTTCACGTCAGGCTTGATATCTTTTCAAAAGCAAAGCAGAAGGAAAGCTGTGCAGCCTGACTGGTTTTCTACCTGTACTGTTCAGTAACAAAAGAGACTTGAGTGGGTTTCAGGTGTCAAAGTCCTCACAGATGGAGCAGATCAGAGATTAAGTGGGAAAATAAAGTCACTTCATGTTAGCTGATAATTAGTTTTTGTTTTGTTGGGAGGGATTTGCTTCTCTGCCTGCAAGAGAATTTTAAATTACAGCTCAAACTGCAAAAATTATTATCAGCGAGGATATAATGACGTTAAAGTCATTCCATCTGGTCCAAAGGAAAGTTTCCTGGAAACCAATTTACTTTGTAATTCGGTTCCAATCACGAAAAATAGGCAGTTCTCATTAGAACAATTTCATTTTAATGAAATCTGGTTAATTGCAAGAGTTGGCCTCAAGGTCTGTTAATTCGGTGAACATTAAGTCAATACAACATCCAGAAATTGTTGTTGTGTGGAAAGGACATTAAATGCACAGCTGTCCCTTATAACTGCTTAACATTCACATTCATTATTTTCTAAGGATTGATTTTAAGGTTATTTTAGTTGTTTATAAATGTTTTAATGGTCTTTGACCTTCTTATTTATCAGGTCTGCTTTTAAATTCTGAGGTCCTCTCGTACTGCCCCTTTAGTTTTTCTTAAAGTAACCAAAACATACTGTGAGGTCTCTTTCTGTTATTACGGTCCTCGACTGTGGAACAGCCTGCCAGAGAACCTCAAGGCTGCAGAGACTGTCCATGTTTTTAAAAAGAAGCTCAAGACCTATCTTTTTAGCCTAGCTTTTAGCTGAATTTTATTTGAATTTATTTTTTATAATTCTACTTTAAGTCATTTTATTCAATTTTATTACTTTTTTAGCACATTATTTTATAAAGTACTTTATTAGTATTTTCATTATTGCTACTCTTAGTTGTTCTTATTGTCTCTTAAGGTTATTTAATCTTTGTTTTAACTCCAGTGTTTTCCTCATGGGATTCTTTACACTGGATGTTTTGCCTGCTCAATCTGGGAGTTGTTGCCGCAATGATCACCCCTATCCGGGTAGCTGAGGGTCCCGCACAGCAGTCTTCCAGCTGTGGTGTGGACCACAGCCTGCCTTGATCTGTGTGGTTGCTAAGCCGGCGGCCTCTGTCGACATGGGTGAACTAGCTCCTGTTATGGACAGATACCCAAGATATTGTTTCCTCACAGCAACATCAAGCCAGATGTTTATTACTTTTAGCGTTTTTATACCTATATTTAGTTAAGAATATTACCTCCCATGTTGACTTAAAGGTGTATCACAGGATGGTTAATTCTGACCTGAAGTGTGAAGTAAAGAAAAATAAGACAACGATACAACCGAAAGCAACAACTATTGTACAAACGAAACACAGAAACCCACAACCACCTTCTACATCTGTAAAGAAAGTTAACAAAACATCTTAGAGCCTCTTTTAGAAGACAAAGTTGGTAATCATCAGGAGCACTTATAAGAGGACAAACACACACAAAAAAAAACATGAACAACATCCACAACACCAGCAATAAATATGTGAAAATGTAATTGTAGCTTTAGGTGATTGAGAGTTATGTGTGCTCCGATGTGAAAACCTTCATATGAGTCATAAAGTAATTTTGATTGGAGGACTTTCCATCCAGCTAATTACAGTTTTCAAAATCTCCTTGGTTACAGAAACCGACATTATATTTAATAAAATGTCCACTATCCCATCAAGTGGGCGTGTTGTGATGATGGATAACTCAAAAGTGAGAATCTAGAAAACAGACAAAAAGAGCAGCCTGAGAATAGAGTTGAAGAGTAAAATACAGGGCGTTATTAGCTGAGACAAGAAAACTGTTACACAAGGACTCCGGGGAGACAAGGGAATGTTAGCAAGGTTTATTCAATGACTGGTATTCTGAAGAGAGACATACAGTTACCGATACAGGGTGAGGAATCTGGGAACGGAGAGGGAGTGAGTCCATTAAGTGTGAGGTTTAAGGTCCGACAGGGAGTGATTGTGGTGCTGGAGTATATGAGGACTGGTGAAACAATGGAAGACAGGTGTAGCAGGTTGAGTTGATTATGATGAGCAGATCTGGAACTGGTGTGGAGGATCAGGGAAGTGAGGAGTGAATGGAGGAGCGGCAGAACAGGGGAGTGCTGGAGGACTGGCAGGACAGACTGTAACAAAGACAAGCCTAAAATGTCCAAACAGCCAGCAGGGTAGTGCTACCAATCTCCTGATTTCCATTTACTATATTTTATGTAAGGGGTGGTTTCTTTACAGACTGAGAGGCAGAAACCTTAGCATTATCTTGATTTTAAGGGACAGCCATGACAGAAAGTGCTCAAAACATCAGCCATCACTTTACTTCTGTTTCAATTATATCTGACAGGATGGGCAGAGTGAATCTGTGTCACTGAGGCATTTGCCTGTGATCTTGTTCTCTTCTCCACAGCCTAATTGTCATGAGTAAAAGGTCAGAATATCTGCTCTTTTCTGCTCTGCTGTCACTGGACTCATCTGTTGGTCAAGTGCTTATTAGCTCTGGCCTTTAGCTCTTAAATGATCTGCCCAGACTGCCACCAGACCGCCACCCATTCATTTTCAGTGAATTTTTATGCTTGACTTGCTGCCACACATCGTTCATAGTACTTGTTTTTGGTTCTAAACAAAATAAAGGAAATAATAAAACGTCAAAGTTCCTGTCGTGTTGCTTATGCACAATATATATATATAAAAAAAACATATTTAGTCTGAATGCTGAACAAAATATCTATCTCAAGATGATTTTTATTGCTACTTTTTCAAGATAGTCGGCCTACACTCTTTAGATCAATGCCTCCATAACACAGTGGACCAAATATCTGACTAAAATGTGAACATTTCCCTTGATTATAAA
Source organism: Melanotaenia boesemani (assembly GCF_017639745.1). Classification (NCBI taxonomy): domain Eukaryota; kingdom Metazoa; phylum Chordata; class Actinopteri; order Atheriniformes; family Melanotaeniidae; genus Melanotaenia; species Melanotaenia boesemani. The sequence goes on along the minus strand of NC_055689.1, from coordinate 28,139,314 downwards.
GATTTTGGTTGTTTTTGTTCTTTAAAGTGACATGTACTCACACCGGGGTTAGCCAGGGTTGTGAAAATGACTCATGTTAGCATTGTGAATCTGAAGCTCTACTTGAATGACACCCCTCAGGGTCCTGAAAAGCTGAGGAATAATAGGGTCTCAGAGAGGAGGCAGCATTTGACTGGTGATTACAGACTGACTAGATTGTTGAACAAAAGATGAACGTTTGACTCTTAAAGGAGGACTCATGAGAATTTGTCCAACCAGTCTGATTGCCCTTTTTTAAACTTAAAGACCGCTTGTGTTGTCTGTGTGCAAATTTTACAGAAAATGTAGGCTTTAAATGTTATAGCTGCAGCGCTCTCCTGGAAAATGTTTCAACCTAAGCAGTGTAACTTGGGAGTAAGTGGCAAAATGATACACTGATGCAAGCATTGTCCATCACTGTGAGGAGAAAAATGAGCCTGAAAGTGAAACTATAAATCTAACAGCTAGTCCAGTCAAATGATTTGAAAATGTGGGAAAATGACTTTCAGAGAATAGCAGAGCAGAGAATATTATGTGCAGCTCTGATCACTGTCTTTGTGCAGATTAAAGCAGATAGTCTGGCTAAAATGATGGTCCTGCTGCTGCTGCAACAAAGGAATGACAATAGATTGGTAACAGGACCAGTGATACACTGCCTGGCCAAAAGGAAAAAGTTGCTACCAATAAAAAGGTCATGTATTTTGTTGGCCCACCTTTAGCTGCGATTACGGCCTGCATTTGCTGTGGCAATGTTACCGTCACTGGGGGCGGCGTAGCTCATTGGGTAGAGTGGTTGTTTTGTAGCCTGAGGTTTGCCGGTTTGATCCTTGGCCTGTCGAGCTCATGTTGAGATGGCCCTGAGAAAGACACTAAACCCCAAATTACTCCTGATGGGTCGTGGTGGAGCGCCTTGCATGGCAGCTTCCGCCGTCAGTGTGTGAATGTGATGTATAATGTAAATCGCTTTGGGTATTATTCCAGGTACAGTGAAAGCACTATATAAATACAGACCATTTACCATTTTCGCCAAGGCAGAGGTTATGTTTTCAGTGGTCTCTTTCCGTCTGTTAGAAACATAACTCAAAAAGTAATGGATGGATTTTTATTGAATTTTCAGGAAACCTTTGAAATGTAATATGGATCTGCTTGGATCAGTGTTTGTAAATTAAATCAGTTGTCAGCAACAAGCAAACTGGCTAAAGACTTTATTGAAAAGACAAGATTATTGGACAGAGATTTATAGTACCAGACTCACAGTCACTTACTTTAAGAGTCACATGCAAACATGTACTTGTGACTTTGATGGATTTTATTTCTTCCTCATCACTTTAAAAAAAAATTATTTTGAAACTTTCTTTCAACAGGAGCTGGAGGCTGGTCACCTCTAATCTCAGACAGGTATCAGTGGCTGGAAGTTGACCTGGGCGACCGCACCGAGATCACCGCCGTTGCCACACAGGGCCGCTACGGCAGCTCTGATTGGCTGACATCCTACCTGCTGATGTTCAGTGACACAGGACACAACTGGAAGCAGTACAGACAGGAGGACAGTACAGGGGTGAGTCCACACATAGAAACACCGTGCCACATCCATTTTATTCTAAATTAATCAAGAAAACTGAAATAGTACTCCAATGAACATTTTAGAAACAACTGGACAAACGCAAGTGCAAATAGTTATTCTCTCTCTCTCTCTCTACATGTATACATGTGTATATTATATATATATATATATATATATATATATATATATATATATATCAAAATGAACACCACTCAGGTTGTTTGCAGCTAATTTCCCTGGACTGCTGTACCAGTTATATTTACAGTTGATCTGGTGTTTAATAGTGCTGCTCTGCAGGGATCAGCCCGTCCAACACAGATAATCACCGTCATCAGCAGCCTTTGACTCTTCATTAATAATGGATGAACTAATGAAAGAACTCTGCTGAATGTGCTGACCTTTTGCCAAAACACTTGAAGCTGTTGTTGATGGACAGGGAGAGGGGACAAAGAAGCCCAGACTGTGCAGTGCAGTTTGCAGTGTTAGCTGTTTGCTTGTTGGATTAAAATTCAAAGCTGGACTGCCTTATGCACATGTTCAGTCTATCAGGATAACATAGAAGATTATTTGGAAGTGTGTTTATGGAGGATTGAACTCACCTCTACAATAAGTATGCAGGAGAGTTTAGCATTTTATCCAGTGGAGTCATCCTGAACATGTGTACAAAAACTGATGCATAAAAATGAAAATGAAAACAGTTACTGTTTAAGTCAGTGAACATTTTGGAGGTGCTGATGTGGATTTAAGAACCTTTAAACTGAGCCCTACCAGTCTAAATGTAGCTGTTTAATGATTTTATGGGGTCAGATGGAAACTGTTCAATTTCTACACTGTTGAGGAAATACTGCAGATGTGTTGTTGAATGTTAGGAAGGCTAAATGGGAAGACAGACCTCATAAAATACTGTAAAAGGAAAAGGATATGGCAAAACTTCCGAGTGTGTTGTCCACAGATAAATTTTGCAAAACTAAAAGAGAAAATATAGTGGTTTTTCACCAGGTGACCTGAACAGGTGTATTTGGAATGAATTCATCACTGTAGATTGTATGTAGGATTTTATCAAACATACAGAAAATAACCTGCAAAACTGAATAAACATTTTCAGTTAAATTCTAATGCTGTGACGTGGGTCAGTGTGCAACATACATATGTAAGCAGCACAGTTCCTTCACCATAGGGTCTCTTGTTGTGACCAAAAACCACCACTGTTACGACCCGACTCAGGGGTAGGGAAGGGCGTAACAAAGAAACACGGTGAGGACAGATGTTACTTCAAAATAAAAGCACATTTATTTACAACTCCCGTGAAAGTGAATGGCAACCTGTAAAACAAAATAAAGATGAGCTGGGGTTAGCGGACCTGCAGAAAGAAACAAACCAAAACCTATACCAAACACTCACCGAGTGCACACACAGACACAACCGCAACTCGGTGAGGAAACTAAAACCAAACATAAGCAACAGGCCCATAAACTAAAGTGACCGTCGTCACAACACAATAAAACGCTAACCTAGCCCAGCTCTAACACAAACACAAAGTAAACTTAACTCAACTAAACACTTAAGCACCCATTGTGAAAGGGAGGTGGTCGCGACACACACACACCCGGTGCACAACATGAGGGGGAGAGCGGCCTGAGCCTTTCTGGCATCTCCCCCTCCAGACCTGCCTCGGCTGCAGTCTTTTCAGCCTGAGCTTCCCCGTAGGCTGCAGCCTGACTGGTCCAGAGGGCTGCCAATCACACAGGGGCGGGGACAAAGGCGCTGGCCTTAGCCACTCAGGGCAGCACTCTGCAGCCCCTAATTACAACACAAACGGCCACAGCTGTCTATGACAAGCAGAGCCGTAACACACCCCCCCTAAAGTGTCAAAATCCTCCCTCAAGGATTTTGGCACACTACAAAAACACAAAAAACAAAAACACAATTGGCAGTGTTGCTCCAAACCCAGCCCATGCCCCAAAATGTTCTCCACGGAGAACAAGGTGGTACGCCATAACCTTCTGGGACTATTCTACCGTCCCGGACTAGGGACATCAACCCAGCAGGACCCATCCCGCTACTTACGCTCGAATTGTCCAGCCCACACAAAAGGATACCACCTAGCCCAGCTGGTACACAAACACAAAGTAAACTAACCACACAGAACTAAACCCCTAAAGCACCCACAGTGACAAAAGAGGTTGTCGCGACACCCGCACACACCCGGTGCACAATGTGAGGGGAAAAGCGGCCTGAGCCTTTCTGGCTTCTCCCCTCCAGACCGGCCTCGGCTGCAGCCTTTTCAGCCTGAGCTCCCACACGAGCTGCAGCCAGACTGGTCCCGGGGAATGCCAATCAGAGGGGGCGGGGACAGAGACGCTGGCTTCAGCCACTCCAGGCAGCTCTCTGCAGTCCCAAATTAGTATCATAAACGGCCACAGCTGTCTGCAAACAGCAGGGGCCGTAACACACCCCTCCTAAAAGTTTCAAAATCTCTCCCCAAAAGGATTTTGAAACTACACAAAAAAAGGCCCTGCTTGTTCCCACACACAATCAAAAAGGTAGGGTACCACACAGCCACTACCTCAACGGAAGGAACACAGGACACCCTGACAGTGCGCAAAGCACACACACACACGTGACGAAGCGGCAGGGTATCACACAGCCACTGTCGCAACGCACAACACACACTTGACAGGTGACGTCACGGTAGGGGATCACACAGCCACCCCCGCAACGTACACACTAGACACACAAAGTGACGGAGCGGTGGGGTTCTCACACGGCCACCGCCGCAGCGTACACGACATACACACACAAGTGACAAAACGGTGGGGTTTCACACAGCCACCACCGAAATGTGTACGAACTCAAACACAAGCGACAAAGCTGTGGGGTTTCACACAGCCACCACCGAAATGTGCACACACAAACAAAGGCAAACTATCCAGCTACTGAAAAAAGGGCCGATGGTGAGTTCGCCTCCACGCTTCGGAGAACAGGCACCAAACACTAAAAGGCAGCAAACGGGGAGAGGTGTCTGAACACATTCAGCTTTCCATATGCAACCGCCCACATTCATCGCCCCCACTAGGGTGTCAGAACAAAAGACGGCGCAACAGGGGAGGACTACAGGCATGTTCCTGCTTCACCCTCCCGACCTTCGGGAGGTACGTCCTCCGCCGTACAACGGGTCGCCCCTAGGCCAGAGCGCCCTTTCAAAAGCTGCAACTCAAGAGTTCAGTCCACACCATCTCTTTTCCCACACACACACTCCCAATGGAGCCATCGGCTGCCAGATGCCAACCTCCAACACGGAGAGAACTCACCACACGGCAGGAGACCTTCCCGCCGGTCTCCACCGGAAGTAGCCGGATGGAAGCCCTTCACAATAATAGCTCCCATTCACACAACCACAAGAAGAGAAACTCAAAATAAATGGCTAAATCATCCTCACCGCGCAAACCACGGGTGAACCTTCGAGGTGACAATAGAAGAAAGCTCCCGGACGAGCCCCCACTTGTTACGACCCATCTTTCAGGGGTATGAGGAAGGGTGTAACAAAGAATAAAAACGTTGAGGACAGATGGTTAATTTAAAATAAGCATATTTTATTAAAACTCGTGAACGGTGAATGAAACCTGTAACGGAAAATACACAAAGTAAACAAGTGCTGGGGTTAGCGGACCTGCTGAAAGAAGCAACCCAAACATCTCCCTAAATCCACCGAGTGCAACCCACAACATAACTGCAACTCGGGGTGAAACCTAAAACCAAATAAAAAGCAGCAGATCCATAAAGTAAGGTGACCGTCGTCACAACATAACACGCTAACCTAACCCAACACAGAACTAATCACAATTAAACTTAAACACCACAACACACACCCAGTGCACAACATGGGCGGGAAAGTGGCTGGCCTTAGCCACTCAGGGCAGCGCTCTGCAGCCCCTAATTACAACACAAACGGCCACAGCTGTCTATGACAAGCAGGGCCGTAACAACCACCAATGCTTCATTCATTGCTGTGTTGAGGAGAGCAGAGCAGAGAACAGAGCTGAAATTAGTTAGGTCATTTCAGATCTTTCTATAAGCTGTTTTCAGCTCCTTGTTTAACCAGGGGACAGTTCACCAACCCCATTTTTCTGGCTGTTACAGGCATACAGGACCACTGTCAGGGTTGTTTCATTTCTCAGTCAGAAAAAATCCCAGTCTGATGGGTGTGTGAAGAAGAAAATGATTCACCAGCATTTCTGTCAGCAACTGGTCAAGTTTTTTTCATTTTTCTTCTTCTTACCCCTGATTCCAGTGGACACAAACAGAGTCTACAGTCAAAAACAGCTAATCTTAACTTTCATTCCTGAAAAAGACTCAAGTGCATCCAGGCAACCATAAATCTAAGTAAATTATGTTTCTATCATAAGATCTTCTAGCTGTGGAGGATTCTTTTGTTGCAGATTGCTGTTGCTCTTGACAGATATGACTGACTTCCAACCTACCTAACCATTTTTGCAGACCCAAGAAACATCACCATGAATGCAAGGATGCAGCATAACTTATAACCAAAGATACTAAAACAAGCTAATTAGATCCTTACCCATTTCCTGTTGCAGAAAACTCACTTTGGGCTACAATGAGCCTAAAGAGGGTGAGCCCTTAACTATGACAACATGTTAGGATAACACTGTGTACTTTAAGACGTGTTTAACAGTGATTTCTGATAAGTGCAGATCTGAGATAAATTGGCTAGTTTATCATTTTTGATTGGACTGTGGACATCAGTCCACACAGCAGGATTGAGTTCGAAATGCCAGCTTCCTTATAAGGCAAGAATAAAAAAAAAAAGAAAATCAATAAATCTCATCTCTTTTGTCCATGAGTTATTGCTTTAAGTTTAAAAGCTCCGATGTGAGACATTGCAGTCATTGTGTTTCTGTGTCAAGAAAAAGTGAGTTGTGCTCACAGTTGTAGGCCTGAGTGCAGCATCCTCTGTAAAAATGAGGTGTTATGATCCCAAAGCTGTTTGGAACTGGAGCCCTGCGATTACTGCAGACACATTTAAAGCAGGACTGGATGCTGCGATGTTGCAGGTGTTTTTCTGTTTTTGTTTTTTACCAGTGTTAAAAAGGGGTATTCATTTGTTATGGACAGTGAAAGCCATTTGAGTTTTCCATTTGTTTAATTCTAGTATGATTTGTTTGAGTTAATTTGCATTGCTTATCATTGCATATCCTTTTGTCAGCACATATAGCATTGCCATCACTGTGGCGCTGAACTGTGGTGACTTAGTTTTTGAACTTGATATGCAGAATGTAAACAGTGGCATCCTGTTTGCACACTAAGCCTGTTCTTCTATCTTTAATGGCTGTATTTCCAAATTAAATCCAACAGTTGTGTAAAATCCAGTGTGACCCAGTGTGAGTAGAAACATTTCCTCAGGGTACCATTTTTTATTTTACAGAGATGACATTTTAAATGTGGCAATATATTCATGCAGGGGAGTTCAGCTCATCACGGTGCTGAGGATCTTCTCTGTGAGAGCTCTTGCAGATTAAAAACATCTTGACCTCATACACTACATAAACTACAGAATGCCAGTCACATTGTGCATTGTTTCTGAACCTCTATGAGTCAGTGAAAGTAGATGGTAGAACCGTTAGTTCCACATAATATTTACTGGGTCTGTTCTTTGTCTTTCCAATTTTTTTTCCATGACTTGTTTTTTTTTTTTCTACCTTGAATGGACTTATGAGACAATATGACACGGTTTCACCATAACTTCTACTGTCCTCTTACAATCTAATGTTTTTAAAGAGTAAAATTACTCACAAGGTTCAACTTATTTTGAGGGCAAGTAAAAACAAATGCATTCATATCAACATAAAAACAGTTGCGAGTAAAAGCTGCAGTCAGTTCTGGTTTAAAAGGAAGGCTTAATTCGTTACGCCCAGCTCTAAAGTTTATTACTATACTACCTACATATAATGTACAACAAACACTGTAATGTGCAGTATTTTGCATCATGTACTGGTTTTAAGTTTTGGTTAAACTAAATGCCATCTGCCATGATCCTGACACAAATACACACACATAACATACACAATTTTATGTTCACAACAGCAGTTAACTTCATCAGTAGAATAGACAACTCTCATTGTAACAGAGGAATTAATAAGTTAATTATGTGTCTGAAATTGTTTCAGCAGTGGAAAAGCCGGTTAACCTACATGTCAACTTCAAGGGTGCTCTATAATTATAAGAGAAAACAACATGGAAGAGATGGAAGGTAATAAAGAGCAATTAATCTGGCATTCAGTCTAGAGTCTGAAAGAGATGTTTTCATGTTCACGTGCCAGATTTGTAAACTGACAAAGAGATTGTTAAAAAAAATAAACAACAACCGCCTTTAAAACTGAAATTCCTATTTGAGAAGAATCCCATACTGGGATTTATGGTCCTGCAGAAGATTATTGGTTTGGGTCCCGTGAGTTATGATCTATCATGGAGTAGGTAATCTGTTTATCTTGTGATAAAGATGCATAACACATGACTACATTGTGTCCAAATTTCTTCAAGAGCAAATGTCTGCAATGCTGAAGTGGTTAAAGTGAGGATCCTAATGCAGAGAAATTCAGGTCAATTCACTTCAATTCAACAACCAGAATACTGTTTTGATTTTTTTAAGAGATATTTGAACTAACAACCAGTACTGAAGTAAACACCTCCTGTCAAAAAACAAAGGAGTTCAAGCAGTATATATACAAAGGTGGTTGATGACTAACAAAACACAGGTGTGTGGCAATTAGCCAATTACGACCTAGTGTGAATCAAGTACAGGAAGCAAAACTAACTGGAATGAACAAAGAAAGCATATACTAAAAAGTAAATCAGCAACTAAAAGCAAAAACAAGTAGACATATAGAAGCTTTACAAAAGCATGTAGCGCAGGTAAACTGAGAATTAACCCAACAAAACCAGGAAAAGTTTAGAAACCATTGACCACAACATGCTAATGTTAAAAGTGTTATAAATACAATAAAAAAGTAAAGATAATAAAGATAATAATAGATAAAAGACAATAATAAAAAATAAAGAGTTGGGAAAACAAAAAGGAAAAAAAGATGATCAGCAGCTCTAAAACATTAAGGAATGAATTAACCTGATGAAACACTTGACTAGTTATATGTCATCCCTTCAACAGTGGTTAGTAAAAGATTATAAGACTAATCTAAAATCTCTTCATGTCTTAGTGGCTTACATATATATATATATATATATATATATATATATATATATATATATATATACTCCATGTCTTAATGGCTTAATGGCACAGAATCACAAAATCAGCCTACTTTCACCTTAAGAATATATCAAGGGTAAAAAGATATATAAAAAGACAAGGGAAACATATTTGTATAGCACATTTCATGTACAAGACAATTCAAAGTGCTTTACATAAAACATTACAGCAGAGTGCAAAGAGCAATACAAGTGCATTAAAAAACAAAGATTACAAGAAATAGAAATTATTTAACGAAAACAGAAAGAAAAGGCTAAAATAAAATAGATAAAATGCAAGAAATAAATTTCCAGTGTGGGGAAAGACAGTATTAAAACATGATCAAGTTTAAAGATTCCAGCCTAAAAAACTTCTAAATAAAAACTAGTGAAATGCAGCAGAGAACATGTGGGTCTTTAATCTGGATTTGAATAAAATGAGTGTTTCAGCTGTTCTGAGGCTTTCCAGTAGTTTGTTTGAAAAATTTGGAGCATAGAAGCTGAATGCAGCTTCTCCATGTCTGGTTCTAACTCTAGGAACCGATAAGATACTGGATCCAGATGACCGGAGGGTTCTGTCAGGTTCATACTGGGTCAAGTGGTCACTGATGTATTTTGGTCCTAAACCATTCAGAGCTTTATAGACCAGCAGTAGAACTTTAAAATCTATTCTCTGACAGACAGGCAGCCAGTGTAAAGACCTCAGAGGTCTTAGTGAGGACTCGAGCAGCAGAGTTCTGAATAAGCTGCAGGTGTCTAACTGATTTTTTAGGTAGAACCTGTAAAAACAGTTACAATAATCAAGCCGACTAAAGATGAAAGCATGGACTAGTTTTTCTAAGTCTTGTTGAAACACCAGATCTTTTACCATTGATATATCCTTAAGGTGATAGTAGGCTGATTTTTATATTTTTTCAGACAGACAGACAGACAGACAGACAGATAGATAGATAGATAGATAGATAGATACAATGATTGCAGTCTGTTAACGTGTTATATTGTTTCTTTTAGTCTTTTCCAGGTAACAGTAATGCAGACAGTGTGGTTCAGTACAAGCTGCAGCAGACTGTGGTCGCTCGCTTCCTTCGCCTCATTCCTCTAGACTGGAATCCCAGCGGGCGAATTGGACTGAGACTGGAGACATATGGATGCCCTTACAGTGAGTGCTATCCTCTTCACTACACTGACTGGACTCTCAGGGTTTTTTTTATTAGAAACCATCCTCATGGCACCTCAAACCGCCCTTTTAATCCTGTATTCAGAGTGCAGTGTTTATTCTTTGTCCATTTTAAACATTCCTAAAGTTTCATGGTTCAGTTGCCAGCTGGACTTGAACTGTCAAGTTCTGCAAGTGTTTTTATAGACTTATCGATCACCAGTTGGTGGTAAACATAAACAAAGATTTGCTGGCTCTGGACATTATATAACAGAGCATTATGCCTGCACTAATAATGTCTTTTTAATTATATTTTGATTAATTCTCATTGTCAGGCTTTTGGTTAAGCTCTTATTTAATTTTAATAATCCTTTATCTTTCCTTTTTACACATAACATACTTTATTATAATCTTAAAGCTCTAATTTGCTCTGTCTCTTTTTGGTTTATCAGCTTCCAATGTGGTAAGTTTTGATGGCAGCAGTGGTCTGATTTACCGGCTGAGTCCTGGGACGAGGTGGACATCCAGAGATGTTGTTACTCTGAAGTTTAAAACTCTGAGGAATTCTGGGATATTACTGCAGGCAGAGGGGCAGGAAGGACACCATCTTAGTCTGGTGTTAGAGCGAGGACAGCTACAACTACTGGTCAGACAAGGTACAACACACTGACACATACCAAATAGTACTGGAATATTCTACAACATGATCAATTGTATTGAATCTAGCAAAAATCTCAGTATAAACAGGTTTTATTGATAGGATTGGTGGGACCTAAAGGCATTAAAGCTACTATATCATTTTTATTTTTGTTGTTATTGTGGCCAATAGATAACAGTATTATTATGATATCAATGGAAAACTCGAAAGACAGAATATTATTGAGACAATTTCCGGTGTTTTTACTTTTTTCTCCTTGTCAGAATTTTTCTAAAACTTCTAACATATTGATTTTATTTAATGAGATCAAGTAATATTAACATAATTGTATCATAATCATATTATCAATAGTGACATCTAAACTAAAAATGTTTTGTATGAAAACATCATGCAATATTTTTTAATAACTGATCAGATTAGTTATTAAAAAATACATATTATTAAACCAACGTATTATTTCCATTTGTGTCACCAAGCAGCCAAACGAGACTTTTAATTATTATTTGATGAATGAGTTTGCCAACTTCCACCCTTCATCCTGATTAGTGCCCATTTTGCTGCTGCATCCTGGTCTAGATACAGCCATGATGGATCGTACCTTTTCACTCTAGCATGTGTTAGGGCTGGACTCTGCAAGACCAGAGGTATGCCAGGAATGTGTGTGTGTGTGTGTGTGTGTGTGTGTGTGTGTGTGTGTGTGTGTGTGTGTGTGTGTGTGTGTGTGTGTGTGTGTGTGTGTGTGTAAGTAGAGTTATACCAGGGGTTTTCAGACTGCATGCTGAATCATCACCATCTGCTACACCTCTCACCAGGAGCCCCATCTGTCCATAAAAATACCTTATCAATACATCGATCTTCTTCATCTTCCTCTAACTCTCATAACACACCTTCCGCTTTTACATCTTCTTTTTTTCCTCATCTTTCCATCCATTTGCCTCTCTTCCTTTTTGGTTTAACCAACTTCATTATGGGAATATCTTTTGCTCTTTCACTGATGCCAAATTTACATTAACTGTGCTTGTTTGTGAGACAGAAAAAAAGGTAAAGTTGCAATAAAATAATGAGCTGAGACTAGTTTGGTCACAGAGTAAATCAGAGAACTAAAATATAATTTTCCAGTTTCTACCAATTGCAGTGTTTTTATAATTCTCATACCTACAGTACATGTTGCCATAAGCTGATGTTTCCACCTCTTCTGCCCATGGATGAACTCTCAAAATGTCCCAAAAATATCCTAAATTAATAAAAGCAAGGGATATACAAGCAGAGGAGCATGTCTCTGTTGAGAATCAATGCACATGTCTTGTCATATGATGGCTACAATAATATGAGTGTTGTTATTTTTAGGAAAATTCTTCTTCTTAGTATGCCTTTAATGCTAAAATAATGATAAAAATGTCATATGTCAGTCCCTATAAAATGTCTTATTTATTAGGAATGGAGACTGTAGCTCGGCAATAAAAATCTAAAGCTGATCACCAAAATGACAGAACAGAGATTGAAAAGATTTTGCAAAGTGCTGGAAGTATCAAAACAGCATTTCTGTTATTGCTTCGTTCTTTGTTCCCTCCCAGTTTTTCCATGTCCTTGTTTGTCTCCCCAGCTCTCCCACATCAAAGGAGACCATTATCCATCCATACTTGTCACTTCTCTTGTTTTTTTGTCTCTTTTTCAACAATAATTTGTATAGTACTTTGGTCTCTTAGTTAGATGCCCTTCATATTTCTGCTGTTCATTATTTCTGTCTGTCTCACTCCTTTTTTTCTTAATGTTTTTCCCAGCATTGTCTTTTTAGGTTACAGATTGTATAATCTTGCTCATCTGTTTTGCGCATTGACCCTGAGCTCACGCATGGTCCACTCTGTTTCGCTAACACAAACACATCTGTCACTGACCCCTATGGTACTGACACAGTTTGCTTTAAAGAGGCGACACAGAGTAATGGTCATATGACAGCAAGAAAAATGCTGGAAAACAGGGCCATTAGAGAACTGTGTTTGTTTAGTTCAAATTTGTGGTGTAATTGTCCTTTGAGCTGTTATATAAATCGATGATGCTCACATTGAGTCAGCTTGGAGAGACACTAATTGGTTCACAGTGCACTGTACTGTGAAGCTTTTAAGAATTATGGATGTTTTTAGTTGCATATTGACTTTTGAAAGCTTTTAAGTTATATGTGTCACTGTTTTATTGTATCTTTATTTTTTTATCTCTTTTACATAATTAAAGCATCTTAGAGTAAAGAAACAATAAATATTGAGGATAATAATAATAAGAAGAAGAATCTGGGAAAATGTAAATTTTTTCTGCAAGTGAACTGTACAATTTGGATACACTGAATATACAGAATCTCATCAAATTACAGCTGTTCACCAAGTTACAATGAACTAAGTATACTAGGGAATTTACACTCATTGATCTGCATGTACCCTCAACGCTGTGGATTTAAATGTTTACAGGGTGGGAGGATGAAGGCCATAGAATGGGACAGATAGCATTACCAATATTTATCCATTCATCCCATTTACACCTGTAAAACTACCTGCTGTAAAATGGTCACAGCAGAGGCTGGTGTTGGTAGTAATCTTCATCACTCCATCACTGTGGTTTTTCACAAAATCAATCAGTTTAATTCAGATGTTGCTGAAAGATTTATATTCTTCATAACAACATATCAAAAATAAAGTTTGTACCTTGTTCATTTCAGGAAAAGGTGGGGCACCCACTTATTAAATGTTTGATCAACATAATTTTTGGCTAAAAGGTGCATATATCAACTTACAATCATTTAGCAGACAATTTTATCCAAAGCAACTGACATCTGAAAGTGGTTAGACAGTAGCAAGTAGGGGTCTTGTCTAAGAACCCAGCTGGAAGGTGTTAATAGTCCTCTCCTGGGGGATTTGAACGTGGGTTTCTAGCATGGAAGACAGATGCTCTGCTAACTGAGCTATCCAACCATTACCCAGCATGCTTGTTGAAAGTCAGATCTGAGTCTATCAACACACCCAGGTTACAAACTTGGTCAGTGCTTTTAAGAGCCTGAGTCACACGGTGTTTACTAATGCTGACTTTCTTCTCTTTGCTAATAAAGAAAATTATATCAGCGTTTTCCCTCATTTAATTATAGCTCCAGACAATGACACAGTAAGTCTGTTGGGCTGCAGTTGTCTAGTGACATAAAGTTGTTTATCGTCTGCATAACTGTGATAATTGATGTCAAAGTTTTCAAATATTTGACCCAAAGGGAGCATAACACAGATTGAACATATAAGGTCCAGGAACTGACCCCTGGGGGACTCCACAAGTTATGGCCATTCACTCAGATTCATAGCTACCAAAATAACCCTACCCTACTAAATCGGGCCTGAACCAATTAAGGACCCCTCCAAAAAGTCCAACCAAATTTTCCAACCTGTGCACTATGATTCTGTGATCTACAGTATGAAACGCAGCACTGACATCCAGCAGAACTATGACTGGTACTTGAACAGAACAGCAACAGAGCTGTTTCAGTGCTGTGATAAGGTCGGAATCTTGATAGAAATTAGTCAAGATTGACACTTTCACTCAAAAAGTCATTGAGCCGGTTAAATACAATGTTGTTTTATTACAAGTCATCTCATCTCATGTGTTCCTGTATAATCAGATTTCTTGAACGCCAGAAACCAAGGGTAGGATATGATTCAGTTTTACTTCACAAAGATTTTTAGAATAGCTGCAGAAATGATGCCAAAAAAACCAAAAAAAAACAAAGAATTCCTCTAACCCTTGTGACTTAACCCTAACCTTACCCTTATGATCAACTATGCTGTAGTCGCTGGTAGCTTTTAATGTTTTGTTTTTTTTTTTTATGTAAAGATTTGATAGAGTATTCTCTTGTTAGCAACAGCCTTATCTCACACAAATTTGCAACCACCAAATTTCTGGGCTATTGCAGTTCTCCAGACTATTCACTAATTTAAATCTTGTTGTTCACGCCGCTGTTTAAATGATTAAAGATGTTTTGATTTTTTTAGACCCTGTGACCTTTCTATTGTGCCAGCATTACACTGACATTTGAAGTTCTCACATCGATTGACACCATCCTTGTTAAAATTTCTCTACAAATTCACGAATCCTTCAGGAAGTAACATATTGATTTTCAGTTAACCTATTGCTATGCAAATAACACTCTAACTCATGGATTTGTTTAATTTGTTGGACTACAGACAATCTTAAACCATTTGTTGTATATTTTATTGATGCTTAAAAAGAATCTGGGTAGTTTTTTCCACCTGAGGAGCAAAGTAAAAAGTCTGTTTACTGATTGAACACAGCAAACACAGGGCTATAGACATTAATGTGACTTTACCTTCATTGTTTGCCCTTTGATCTGTAGCATTGAGCATTGTTTTTTTGGGTTTTTTTTTCAGTTATTCAGGTTATAATCAAATCATTCACTGAAATACTTAATCATAAAGTCTGCTTCCTTTAATCACTACCTTTGACAACATAATTGTTCCAGTAATCAGTGCCAGTAAAGAAATCTTATTAGTTTTCAAATCATGCGTTCTTTCCTTTCATATTGACAACACTGCCTCATCCTATTTATCCAGACAGACTGTAATCAAACACTGCAAAATTATAATTTTCTCACTCTGGATGAAGTCAGCATTCTTATTCACTCTGCAGCAAAAGACCATATAATTTCTCACAAAATATCAAGGAAGTGTTTGTCTGACTTCTCCCAAACTTTTTGTTTTTCTTTGTGAAGTTAATATTGGTGCTCCCATATGAAAAACTAATACATTTTTAATGGATTATTGTATTTGGCTCTTTCTTTTCTTCCTTCTATAAGTAGAAATAGAAAGTTTCATACTTGGTCCTTTTGGGAATGTTTGTGGAAGTATTTTCACTTTGGGTCTGCTGTTGCTCATTTATCATTAATGATGTATCTCTGCAGTTTTTCATATTAAGCATTATGACATATTTGACTTCAGTTTTCCTAAACAAGTATGCAGATGTATTCAGTAGCCTCCTGTGAGATGAGAAGGGTGACCTCGCTGTGATCCTCCCAGCAGGATGCTGAGAAACTTTAAATATTCAAAGCAGCAGAGATATTTTTATTAGGCTGAAGGTTAAATACCTACTCTATTTAGTTTTATCAATTACTGTTTTGTTTTTTTGTCCACCTTGTTCCCAGATAGGACTTCATCCACTGAACCCCAGCTTTATGCATCCCTTGGCAGCCTGTTGGATGATCAGCAGTGGCATTATGTGGCAGTGGAGAGGAGAAGCTTCCATCTTAACCTAACTGTGGATAAACACACGGAGAGGGTTAGAATCCCCACAGAGTTTAGCCACTGGGATATAAAACAGGTTTGATGAAGCAAATATACAGATAGTATGTGAAATCTTCTTACACTTAAAGTGTCCAACACTTCTATAGATACACAATAAAATTGCAAATATTGTTGTTCCATTTTATATCATGTAAGCATAATCTTCTATGCATTTGTACATTATTGTCTCCATGCAGCTGAGTGTGGGGACACTTCGGGGTCTCAGTCCCCAGATGCCAGTCGTCTCAAGGAGGAACTTCTATGGTTGCCTTGAAAACCTGCTGTACAATGGTCTCAACCTGATAGACCTAGCTAAACAAAATGATCAAAAAGTCACTGTAGTGGTAAGTTCCGTAATCCTTCCCTGTTATCAGTAGCCAAATTCAGAAAGGTATGCTAAATGTAAAGAATGAAACTAATTAAAAGCAACTACTGTACTAATCCCAGGTTAATTACTGATCTAAATAAACTGCAAGCTACAGAATCTGCAAAAAGGAAACTGACAACAAAACATGCCCTGATTCAAACAGAAACAAAAGAGCTAACTGCTGACTAACAGCTATAAAATCAAGCTAACACTAGAAGCACTCAGAGAGCACAGACCTCCACCAAGCCATTGTATTTTTTTTTTTTTTTTTTTTTGTTGGAAGCTCTAATGGCAAAATGATCTCTATCACCTCATAGTAAAGAATCCTTTAAAAAATTCCTGGATACAGGTGGTGATCCAGATCACCCCAAAATCTAATCACTTGTTCACATTTCTGTAATTTCCTGAAAATATCATCAAAATCTGTCCATAACTTTGAGTTATGTTGCAAACAAGCAGACAAACAAACAAACCCACCCCGCCGAATACATGACCTTCACCTTGGTTGAGGTAGTTCAGTTAACGGACTATTATGTTAGCATGCCATGGTTATAAAACGAGGGCTACTGATCAAAGTTAACTGTAGAAACCTATTGCTAAATTAGAGATAGCTAGTGAAACACTTAAACTAGAATTAGCTTGAAAAACAGAAAAAAATATAATTTAGTTTTCTTTGATTAAGTTCAGATTCATTGATTGTAGTGTGTTAACTTTTTTTGAGCTTATCATTTGTGTCATTTCTGAGAGCTTGAAAA
Organism: Melanotaenia boesemani; assembly: GCF_017639745.1. Classification (NCBI taxonomy): domain Eukaryota; kingdom Metazoa; phylum Chordata; class Actinopteri; order Atheriniformes; family Melanotaeniidae; genus Melanotaenia; species Melanotaenia boesemani. Next base: position 28,122,209 of record NC_055689.1, on the reverse strand, counting down.
ACATCAATATTATTACAGCTCAGAGCTAATTCAGTTCAGGACGGTGCTAATCAAAGGTCAGTTTAGTTTCTGTAGTTTATACAGTGTGCAGCACATACAGCTCCTGGCTTATGTGCTGCTTTATATTTATGACACAATGAGCATAATTTACCACCCTATTATTTACACCAGAGGTATCATACTGAGTGTTTCTGATTGTTTTGCTGTCTTTAATGCTTTTTATCATTTTTTTATTCACATGGCACACTTTTACATAGATAAATAGTCTATGAACACTTACACTGAGAGTATCAGCATTCCCTTTGACCAACCTTTTGATGAGATTGTAGAGAAAAAATAAAAATAAGTTAAATTTAAATAAAGAAGAAAAAAAATCTTAAGGAACAAAGGGAGATTTTTATTATTACAGAAGTCTAAACTCATTAATTACCTGTACCTGCCTATCTATACATCATGTGCTTTTCTAAAGATAATCTTTGGGCTCCTTAATTGTCATCTTAAAGAGCTGAGCTTCAATCGCACGAGAATAGCAAAATGTGTCAAACGACTTTAGACTGTGCATGTCCTTATTCTCTCTGGTCATTTAAACACTAACAGAATATTCCTCTTGATGTGGTTTGAGCCTTTATTAAATGCTAACCAATCATTCAAAACAGTGCGTATGAAACACAAAACAGAATGTGACTGAAGCCCACCCCAATCAATCCTAGCAACTAATAGGGGAGAGGCAGGTTACACCCTGGACAGGTTGCCAGCCCATTGCAGGGTTTATAAAGTCAAGCTAGTTAAATATAGCACAGGTACTTAGATATGAACAAATTCTCTCACATCTTGCCCATTTGAACCTTCATATAATTGGAGGAGCTAACTTATTGAGGAGAGGGCGTAAAGTTCTAATACAGAGACTAAATGGTGCTCTCGCAGCTCTATGAGGAGGCATTAATAAAAAGAAATTAAAAGTGTGGGTGGAAGACGTTTTTTCTGAGTGTTTGGGGTTTTTGAAGGAACTTTTTTTGTTGTGTGGCAACACAGCCCCCTCCAATATGAGTTATTCCACATCACTGTAAGTGTACCACAAAGGACTTTTAGATGTCACTTGTGTTTTCAGAGTTATAAAGGTTGCAGGCTGGAATTCCCAGCAGAGTAGGACCTGTAATATATTATGGCTGCAGCCTTAGCAATAGACTCAGTGTCATCACCACTACTCAAGACAATGGACTGTAACACAGATGTCAAGATACTGCTGTGTTCTCTCTTTATTTCATTTTCATTCTTTATCTCTTTTACCTCCAAGCAAGGTGACTTTGGTATTTTCATTGTGCTTCCCTAATCTTATCCTAGGCTTTGCTGGTATCATTATGGTAATACAAATGTCCTCCTTAAGGGGACTTGCAGATGAGATCATTTTGACATGAGGGCAAATCGACATGCCCTCTGCAGCTGATTAAAATGAATGTTTCCTGTTGTTTTATCTCTCTGGTAATCATTTCTTCTGCCCCACTCACTCTTTCTTTACTGCACATGTTTTTTCTTTCAGGGAAATGTCACCTTTTCCTGTGCTGAGCCGGTTTCTGTTGCCGTAACGTTCCTTGGGCCCCAGAGTTTCCTCCAGCTGCCAGGGGCGATGGCACCCTCCCCAGGGGTCTCGTCTGTCGGGTTTCAGTTCAGGACTTGGAACAAGGCTGGGCTTCTGCTCACCTTTAATCTCCCTCTGCAAGGGGGTGTGGTCTGGTTATACCTGAGTGATGCCAGACTCCGCCTGCAGATCCATAAAGGTGGCAGAACGCTGCTGGAGCTTAGTGCAGGTCAGTAGTATACCATTTCTTTTATACTGAGCCCAGTCAATAACAAGTTAATAATTAGACTTTTTTATGTCGGTATTTTCCCCAAATGTTAAATATGTTTAGTTAAACTATGAATAATGTAGGTTTAAAGTATGAGATGGCTATAAAAACATCCAGAAAGCAATATTCTTAACTTGAATGCCAAGACCATTCATTTTTATTGCAAACATTTTGTAAAGATTGAGACTTGATTTCTGATTATATTAGTCAAAACTAGGTTTATAATTTATGTTAGATTATCATGAGTTTCTGTCAATTTGTTCCATGACTGTTGCTGGCAAAGCCAACCGTTTTTGACAAGGCAGCCTCAGCATAATGTACCTTTAGTTGCTATAGCAACAGTCATATGAAAGAGGAAGTTTTAATGCACATGTATCAAATTAAAAAATCAGTCCCACAAATTTATAAAGCTTCTTGGTATGTCATACAGTAGCAATTATAATGGAACAAGAAGCAGAGCTTATCCTTCCCTTAAGACATTTGTTGACAAGTCACCCAAATTTGAAGAAATCAGTAAAAGTTGGGTCCCAAGATTTGCTGTATTGGGATCTTTATGGGTATGCTAGTATACAGTCTCCTTAGAAACACCTGCAGTGGGACCCAGAATGTCAGCTGGGTGCATTTTTTAAATACACAGTGAAAAATTAGGAGGGAACAGGATGTAAAGTGTTTGGTTGGTGGATTATTGTTTGCATGGAGGTCAGGTAGAGGGTGTGTCTGTCTGTTGGAAACATTGCTCAAAATGTTATGGACAGATTTGGATTAAATCTTAAGAACATCTCCGAACTGGAATAAGGAACAAGTGATTGGATTTTGGAGGTGTCATTACACTTCACACATATTCACATTCATTGCATTACAAAGCCTATTGAAATGCATGTCAAGACACAGCTGTGAAAGCTACTTAGCCAGGTCTAAAACATGTTGCATCATTCCATGTAATTCAGGATTTACTCAGGTGGAGACATATTACACAGGCTAAGCAAATCTGCATGTTGACAGAGGAATGAAATAAGGTGGAATCTTTCAGGAGACCAGTGCTCACCAACCTGGCAGAATGGAAAAGGTGTGTAGAAAACTAAACATTTATTTTACAGTGTGAGAACTGAACCAACAGGGATGCATAAGCACATTTTAATTAATTCTGACATTGCAGCTAACACAGTGCAAATATTAAAGGGGACTATGTACCTTGTTGTAAATAGTGTTATGGTAATAGTCTTACTGCTAAACCTTTGGTGGCACATCTGCCATGACCCCAGAGAGCAGGTGGCACTGTAAGATGACATAAGCATGTTAAGCAAAACGTTGACATTGAGATAAAAATGGAGGAGGCTGTAATTAGATATTGATCTACTCCTTTAACAACACACAGATACATAAGACTGGCAAAGCCTTAAATGTATTTTGTACAAGTCAATCAAACAGAGGATGTAGGGGGGGGGAAGCCCTACTTTTGCTGTTTTTGCAATCAATTTCTACAATTATACTATTTTCCTCAATGCTGTTATTGTTTTTTTTTGTTTTTTTTACTATAAAAACCATGATTAAAAACTGCTTCCACTCAGAGATTTGGTGCACGTGTGGCTGGCTGGGCTATGATAGGATAAATGATTGGCTCATTACTGCTTTAGTGCCAATGCTTGGCTTTAGTTTTTGGAAAGAAAATCTGTTGCAGGACCTTTTTGATGTGTTCCCATGAATGCATGCAGAAAAAAAAATGTAATTTTCAGCTTTTCAGAGTTTGTTAATGAGTATTTGGTTGCCAGGTTCTGCTCTCAATGACGGTCAGTGGCATTCAGTGGAACTTCACTCCAAACGAGGTCATCTCGCCATCTCTGTGGATACAGAGGATGGAGCTGGAGCTCACGCCAGCCCATCGTTTCCCATCACCATAGAAAGTGACCTCTTCTTTGGTGGTAAGAGAAGAAGCAGTCAGCTGAAACTTTCCATGCAATTAAAACTTTTCTAGTATCGAACAGCTTTGTGGGAATGGCTGAATGCTGGAAATTCTGTAGAATCTAAAAATAGTTTAGTGAAAAAGATTTTGCATTAAGAAAATACAAGAAACTGGAGAAAAAAAATTCTAGAAGAATGTTGCAGTTAACTGTTTTGAGTCATTTTCTATATCTCAACACAGGGTGTTTGAGAGTATTTTGAGTATTACTGTCCATTTAAGCCATCTTATTGTGATATTTCTTTCTAACTGAGTGTCCTCTCTTCAGGTTGTCCTGATGAAGACGGCAGTCAGGATTGCAGAAACCCCTTTCATGTCTTCCAGGGATGCATGCGTTTACTGACTGTGGGCAAACAAAACATGAACCTGATCATGGTGCAACATAAGCAGCTGGGAAACTACAGCAACCTGCAGATTGACATGTGTGGGATCATAGACAGGTTAGTTTTTTTCAAAAGAAAACTTTCACTAAGATACACTTGCCTGAATATTTGACTGCAGAAACAATCTCACCTATATGATAAAATAAATTTAAGCCAAAGTAACTCAGAACTTTACTTATGTTAATACTTGATTGACTTTTGTAGAAATTCACATTCACTTCCTGCATTAAAACTAGTTACCAATGTTTATTGTGACATCACAGGAGGATTTGTGGACTTTATGTATCAAGTATAATGTCTTAACCACTTGACAATACAAGTGGTTTGCAGATGTTGCTAGAAACAAACTGCTTCCAACTACTATATGTCTTCATTACAAGCTGTTTTACAAGATGGAGGTAATGTATACAAGTAGTTGATTTATCTGAATTACAAGCTGTCTTTTACTGCAGATATTTTGGAGAAAATTAGCTGATAAAAGAAAACAACGAAGGATTTAATCTAATTTGATCTTAAGTCTAACTAAGTGTTTAACTATCTCTTTTTTTATGAGAATTGCAATGAGAAAATGAAATGCCTGCATGAAACAGAAACATATGAAAAGATATCAGCTGTGCTTTTCCTGGAGTTTCATGGAAAGCAATGCATTGCAAAATTATACACTTTGTGTAAATGTGCAAGGTGAAAGAAAGAAAGAAAGAAAGAAAGAAAGAAAGAAAGAAAGAAAGAAAGAAAGAAAGAAAGAAAGAAAGAAAGAAAGAAAGAAAGAAAGAAAGGATCAGACCTCCTTAGATCAGTTTTAAAAGAGCTTCTACACAGAATTGAAGAAGGTACAGGTTGAAAAAGGATCGTGGTATATGAAACATTGGTTAGGGAAAAAATAATATGAAGATATTTTAAGTAAAGTTTCCAAAACATTTCGTTGGCCTTGATGATAATAATGGATTAGGCACCCAAAGCGCTTTACATTGTGAATCCATTATTCATCCACTCCTCACTCATACCTGGTGATGGTAAGCTACGTGTGTAGCCACAGCTGCCCTGGGGCAAGCTGACGGAAACGTGGCTGCCAGTCTGCGCCTACGGCCTCTCCGACCATCACCGAACATTCATCCACACATTCATACACCAGCGATGCCAACACTGGAGGCAAGGAGGGTTAAGTGTCTTAACCAAGGACACAACGACAGATGACTGCGGGAGCGGGAATCGAACCGCCGACCCGATCATTGGACGACCTGCTCTACCGCCTGAGCCACTGCCGCCCAATATTTTGTTAAAGGAAAATGTACTGCAGAAATCCAACCATGGCATGAACCTAGAATGTAGTTTGACTAGAAATTGGTCAGTTTAACTGCTTACTTATCCACAATATTAGATTATAAATCCATAGTCAAGAGTAACTGCTGGAGAATAAACTACTACCTTATGAGGAGTGAGAACCCACAAGGGGTTACAACTATTGGATCTTGAGTCCAATGCCTTAATCACTCAGTTGTCTTGGTCATTATATCAAAGTGCCATATCAGCAAAATGTGTTGAGGAGATGACCTGAAAAGATGAGTCTTGTAAAAGAGATTTTATTAGCAATCTGACATCACATGCACAGACCTAGTGGACATTTCTGAATATAAAAATGTCAAAATGCTGAGCAGGAGCTTGATGTAAGATAATTATGTTTCCTGACGTCAGCCATGCCTTTTCTTTTGTTTACTCAATTTTAAACAAAAAATAAAATATTGTGGAGAGCAAAACGATAAATGAAATTATGAAGGAGATTTGACAGTGCACAATAGCAGCTTTGTTGGATCAAACAGATGTCTTCTTCTGGAGTGAAAAGATTTTTTTTTTTCCATCACTGATTGCTTTGTCAAACAGCATTTTTGTTGCCTTGAACCATACAAATAATTTTTCTTTTATTTTCTCTGATGACAGAGTGATATGTTTGTAGAATAAAGCAACCCAACAATTAAGAGGTTCTCTAAAGCATTAAGCACACTAATTTTGTTCCATTATATAAGTTGATCAGAACTGTACTGTAGAAACTGGTGGTGTGAAATCAACACTGTGACAGGAACCAGTTTAATCTGATCAATGCAATTGTTTGCAGAGGGACATAATAGCACATGACACATTAGTGTCATTGTATGGTGAGACATGGAGACATATGAGATTATTTCCGGTATGCTCCCAGTAGTAACTACCAGAAGAGACGCATGAACCCACAAGAACTTGATTTCATTGCATCTTGAGTGCAACACCTTGTACTCACTGGTAGAAGTTTTAAACATGTAGAAAATGTCCTAATTGCTCTACTTAGCCCTATCCGTCTGTTTATTTATAACTTTTGCAGGCAAGATAAGTAAACATTTTTGCTTTTGTTATTAAGGAGTAATTGACACACACACACATATATCCAACGCCATGACCACTTGGCCATCCTCGTCATAACCAACAGGCCGTATGTCAATATAGTGCAAGGTCTCCCACCATGAGAGACACTTGAACCAATAACTGGTTCAAGACCAAAAAGAAAAACCAAAAAGAACACAAGAACTTGATTCCATTTCATCCTTGAGTCCGACACCTTCCGCTAACTTAAAGGAGTTAACTTTGAAAATATGGCAGATTCTTTTAATTGAGAATTAATTCCAAGTCCTAATTGCCTCTTGCCCTTCTGTTTATAATTTTTGCAGGCACTGTATCCACAAAGTCTTACTGGCATTAGTTTGATTCATAAAACACTGAAAAAGTGTAAAATGTGCTATATTGTGCTTGCATGCAGTGTGCTGTACAATGGGGCAAACAAACACAACATACCACTGTCACTGATGCTATTTCCAAAAAAATGACCTAAAAGTAGGAACTGCTATATTGTCATTTAAATGTAAAATACACATGAAGAAAACAACAAAAGAAATTATTCTGTTATGTTAATTACTGTATCAATCATTTTAAACAAAACTGAGATTGAATAACTGTGGTCATGTGATTCTTTGTCAAGAAATGTTGAGTAACAACATTGTGAACAAACAATAATGCAACTATCTTCCATTATAGATTCAGAATGAATATTTTCTGAATGCATGAATTGCAGTGTCATACAATAAAGTATTGTAGATTCATTTTGGATCTCAAGAGAGAAGAGACACAAATGAGGGAAGAAACAGGAGCAGAACCAATCATTTGCTGTTTTAGTGTCACGCCAAATAGCAGCACAATTAATGACACATTAGGGCAATTATAAACCTGCCTCTAGAGCCCAGACGGAAACACACATACTTAGAAAGCTTTCAGGGATGGAGATGGAGATAAATGGATGGAGAAATATTGAAGACGCCTTAAAACCAACCTAAAACAAAGATTAAGAAGTGCAAATTGGACAGGAAAAAGTTAGAAAGTCAGCTCCAGCAGGTCAGGAATGAAAAACATCACTGGCTTCAAGTTAAAGGGGGATCGGCCTGAGGAAGTATGGACAGGACTAATGAGCTGAACATGTTCTTCAATATGTTAAGTTCAACATCACCTGCAGACACCTGCAGTCAGGTGAAGAAGAAATTATGTTGGATCCTTTTCAATGCCACCCAGAGTCAGAAAAGAGTTATTGTGCTGTGGAAAACATCCTGCCTTGTTCCAGCACCTAAAGCATCCCAACCATCTGAACCAAATGTCTACAGACTGGTTGCCTTAACATCTTGCATCATGAAAGTCCGTAAGAGACTGATATTGGCTTACCTCAATAAGCTAGTGAACAACTTTCAGGACCCAAGTTTGCTTATCATAATGGGCTTGGGGTTGAACACGCCATCATCTACCTGCTTCAGAGAGCCCACTCTCATCTTTACCAATCAGGCAGCACTTTGAGGATCATGTTCTTTGATTTCGCAAGTGTTTTTAATTCAATTCAGCTGCTCTGTTAGGTGAGAAACTGCATAATTTCCAGGTGGACACCTCCACCACCACCTGAATTTATGACCATAGTTTGTAAGACTGAGGTTGTGTGTCTGAGATTGTGTTCAGGAGCACAGGAGCACCACAAGGAACTGTACTCTTACCTTTTGTCTTCACACTGTACACCTCAGGCCTCCAATGCAGCTCTGAGTCCTATCATCTGCAGAAATACTCTGATTACTGTGCAGTTGTGGGGAGTATCAGTTATGGACAAGAAGCTGAGTACAGAGAACTGGTAGGTCAGTTTGTGAGATGGTGCGGAAACAATCACCACATCTTGAGCACAAACAAAACAAAAGAGATGATTGCTGTTGATAAAACACTGTCTACATCCTGAGAGAAGAGGTGGAGATGGTGAAGAAAAACAAGTACCTCGGAGTTCAGCTAGACAACAGACTGGACTGGAAATGTAACACAGAAGCGTCTACAAGAAGGGACAGAGCAGACTCTTCTTCTTAAGGAAGCTAAGATCATTCAGTGTCTGCATCTAGATGTTCTTCTATAAGTGTGTTGTAGAAGTGCAATCAGCTGGTTCTTTTCAGGGGAAAACTCTGGAGCAGCTGGAGCAGAGAAGAATGCTGCACAAGCTGCAGAAAATATTGGACGACTCTTCACACCCTATACACAAAACAGTGAAGAAAGAACACAGTGTGTTCAGTGTGAGGTTACGTCAATGCAAGAGAGAAACATACTGGAGATAATTCCTGCCCACAGCCATCACCCTCCAGAACAAGGCACAATCTTTTTCTAATTAATTATTATTTTATTTTTTTATGTATTACACCATTTTAATTTCCCTCTGGGATAAATAAGGTATTTTTAATTTAATTTCATTACTCACACCACATACACAGTAACTTCATGTAAATATGAACATGCAAAATATTGAAGTGACCACATATACATACTAGATAAGGAGAAACTGCTTGAATGATTTTAATTAGTTGTTGCTCTGTTTCTTCTGCATCTTTATTAAACAGACCACAGTTGGTCTACAGATCTGACTTCTCACTTGAACAAACCTGGAAAAATAACCTAGTACACTTTATACTCCCTCACCGTAATCCTCCTGATTGAATTTTGGGCTCATGGGATATATTGTGCTGTAAAGTCAGGTGGAAAATGGACTCACCGACACTGCCTCAATATGGTGCCATATTTCAGAGTGGGCTATTACTGTATGTGTGCACTTGTGTGCATTTATGTGTTGTTGCAAACAGTAAAGACTATTATTAGCCAAAGGAAACACACCATTAACAGCATAAATTGAGTCTAACTCCACAGGGAACTCAGCTTCAGCCTCTGTCCTCTGCCCTGCACTACTATTCCTCCTGCTTGATTTAGATTAACAGTCTTTTCTCATTATTATAGGGATCATTTCTGCTATTTTGGTGTTGATAATTGATTTATTTATTTGATATTTATGATCTAGAATTTACTTATTTCTTCAGCATTTGATACAGCATCAGTCTTGCTGCTCTTTCCAATATATTTGCTCTTCCTTAGCTTCTGTACCATTTTGAATGTTCTTTCTTCTTTTTCCTTGCTATAGATTCTATTTCCCTCCTTATTTTCCTCTTCTTCGTCATCTCCCCACATTTCCCATCCTTTGTCATAATTTTTTCCTATTGCCATCTTATCTTTAGCTTTTTTGTCTTATTTATTTCCTAAATTAATAGATTTTTTGTTGGTTAATTTCCCCTCTTCTTCCTCTTTTCATTTGTTCATTTTCTGAACTTCCATGGGTCCTTTTTCACAGGACAAATGTGTTTGTTGTGGACCAAACTGTAGATGTGAATGGGAGTCTCTACAGGGTTGGACACTGAATGTGGTTTTGTTAAGCTAAATTGGCATTTTGGAACATAAGGCATTGTAAGGTGGCTAGCTAATAGAGCGTGATTCACTGTGTAAACGGACACTCTCGAGGGACCAGTGGCTATTGCACATGGGCGTGTTTATTAAATGAGGTTGTTTGCTGTCAGACTATCCATTCAAATGTGGTTATCTACATTTCTACAGAAAAATATGACAGATTATCAATGTCATGTTTTCAATGATAGATGTATGGATCATCTGTGTGTGTGTTTATTTGAATCAGGAGTGGGTTAGGATCAGACTTTTTGATAAGGAAGAAAACCATCATCTTTTTAGTCTAAGAAGGCACAATATTCCTAAAATGAATAAAAATAAATAAATAAGTAAACATGCAGGCTCACACCAAAGTTAATCTTCTCAGTCATTGTGTCATGACCCATTAAAACTGTAGTGGTGTGTTTTTGTGCAAAGACACAGCTTTTATTTGTATCCCCTTTGTATATTTAAATATTTTTGACTGCAGCCTTTGAATAGTGTTAAGACACAAACTAAAGACATCTCGGTGACATAAAAACTACAAAACATAGCGATCAATTCTCTCACACACATACACACACATACCTTTCATTGGTAGAATGTGGAATTTTGCATAAAATGTGATGACACATCAGCTGCAAACTGGGTATGTGAAGTTTCATAGGTATTTATCAATGCTTTAGATTCAAGATTCTTTATTTGTCATTATACAAGTGCAGGACACAGGTACAACGAAATGACTTCAAGTACAACCCGTCCAAGATTAGACAGCAACAACATGTAAGCACAAACAGGATCAGGCAGACTAAGGCCGCAGCCACAGCGCGGCACACCTATATTAGTACTGGATATAGATGGAAAAGATAACATGAGGGGAATAAGATGAGGCTAGAGGAAAAAAAGGCATCTCCACACTGGGCCTAAAAAACACACCTCAGTACATAAGAGCACATAATTCAGACATTCACAACATAAGAAACACATGGCAGGGGTGGAGAGGGGTCTCCCATCGTGGCCAAGTGTGTGTGCAGTAGTGAGCCTGTGAACTTTCTCCCGGTTCCTTTCTCCAGTCTCTGCCACCTGATGATAGTGGGGGAGCTGATCCATGAAAAGTCCACCGCCCGAGAGGAGGGTGGGCCCCACTGGCGACTCTAAATCATCCGAATTTGTGGGTCAGTTTCCATCCAGCCGAGCCGACAACTTCTCCAAGTTGGTGTCCACCCCACGTACGAGCTCTGGAATCGCAACCAGCTTGCAATTCTGAGTTAGAATAGCCTCCAGTTTACGATTAAGCTCCTGCACGCCAAAGTCTGATTGTTTATAGCTCGACACACCGGCACAGAAATTCAGCAGCTTGCCAGTGGCCGCCGACAGTGTCAGAATTTTGCGATATGCCGGGAAACCACCCGCTCCAAACAGCAGAAACCCAGTTATCATGAATCCGAATGTGTATATATCTGCTGCGTCCTCGACAGACAAAATCGACAGGCACATGACTTTCCACACCCCCCAGGAATCCATCACATATCCAGCCGAAAACATTCCGCCAGGACAAGCAGGCTCCCCTACGCCTGTTTTCCGGTTTGAATAAATTTGGTCGATTGCATTTAGGGACCAGCTGATCAAATCCATGGTTCTAGATTCTGGATTCAGAACAGAAATGCAGAAAGAGGCTCAGAGAGGACAGGACAAGTAGCAGGGCAGAGTGGGGAGGAGGGAGAGAGAAGAAAAGCATCTGCCTTTGTCGAGGGCCGGAAGAACTTAACCATGAGGAAACAGCTGATAAATCATCCTTATCTAATTTAGAGCTTTGTTGTGTGACCAATCCCAGTCTTTCAGCTGTTAATATGCTGCATTCAAAGGTAATGGTAATTCAGATTTGCACCAACAGGTGGGAAAAAGCTGTCTAAAACTGTCTAAGAACAGCCTAAATAGTAAAAATCTCAGCATTGTTAATCTCAGTCTTAGGTTCTAAAATTACGGTGAATGACTAAGACAAAATCAATAAAAAAAACCATATTTTTTTAAATCTGCTTACATCCACAGATACACATAACTGCACACAGAACAATGAAGTGGCAGTAATATTACATATGAAACAGTAATACGTTTCCTCAGGCAAAGATACTCATAATAAGAATCCAATCTCTTTTTCTTCTCTTAACCATTTGAGCAAAGATGAAATAATTTAAATAATCCAATATCTTTATTTACTTTTTCATACAGTGACTCATAACTAACAATACAGAAAAATCATCTGAAACCAGGTGAAAATGCACTCCTACCCATAGATTTTGCCAACAGGCATCAAATACTTCCTCTGGGAATACAGATCATTTTTACAGGATGTCTTTTACTAGGGTCTTCACTTTCATCATCCACAGCCTTTTAAATAAAAAGATATTTCTTAGAAAAGGGGAAAATTGACTGTCAAGTTCTAAATAAAATGATTTTGCCTCAGCCGGCTGCTTTCTTGTCAAGCAGACAAATTACTCAAGCACAGAAAACTATTTAAAAGAGAAAAAAAGTGCATTGACCTGTATTACTGTGCACAGTCTCCATAAAAAAAAGGTTACCATTTACTAAAAAAAAATTCAAATAACTGAAGTAGTAACTTTGATTACAACAGAATGAGCTTTCGTGAAGATGCTCTGGCTTTTCACAATCACAAGAAATTACCGTAACAACCCTAAAATGTGTTTTCTGTTATGGGATAAACATAAACCATATTTCTTCTATGAACAACAGAAAGAAAACTGAGAAATCAAACAACCCTTTTAGTTTTTCAATTATTTGTTTTTGTTTTTTTTCTTTGGAAGCATGTGGAAAATATAAAAAAAAAAAAACTACTTCCTGCATTTCTTCTTGCAAACACTTATAAATCATAAGATCATAAAATCATAGATCATAAAATAAATGACATGGAGGAGAACAATAACAAAATCTTTCTTAGTAAGTTTCTGATGTTTAATTAATAGCATTACTTTTTCTTATCTTTATTCTTTGGCAGCTAAACTGAAACCCTCTTCCTCCCCAGCACATGCACACAACATTTTATAAGGACCTTAAATCATTAATGATTAAATATTTGACGACCTTCTTTGTTTTCTGTCTGAATCAGGTGTTCTCCCAGTCGCTGTGAACATGGTGGCCTCTGCAGTCAGTCCTGGACCATCTTCCACTGTAACTGCTCTGACAGCGGCTACAGCGGCGCCACCTGCCACAGCTGTGAGTCACATGACACACAAACATCAGCCCACAGCCACTCAGCCACTCAACAGCAGCTCAGCATGAAGCTGCTGCACATGGACAGAATAAATTCAGGTTGTGCGTCAGGTTGAAAAATTCAGACGACATATATATATATATATATATATATATGTGTGTGTGTGTGTGTGTAAACTTCAGACATGGTCAAGTCATCTTGGACTTAAAAAAGTAGCGCTGAGTGTGATTATATCATTTTATATTACAATATAATTAAAATCTGATTGCAAAATGAATCTTTAATAAAACTGAAGATTAAATCACACATTTTATTTTTGATGTAGATTCAGTGATATTTCTTTAATGCACATCTGCAGTATGTGCTTATCTCCCTTTGTGCTTCCCTGATTGCTTCTGCCTCTTCTCAGATACTATGTTGTATTTATAATTTATGATGTTGTGTTTCTACCTTTACACTACAAAATACCAAAAAAAAAAAAAAAAAAAACAGCCACAAGATTTGCTTTGTTGCTTTTAACAAGTCAAATCGAGTCAAATCGAGTCAAATCGAGTCGAGTCGAGTCAAATCAAGTTGAGAAGGATGCAGAATGCAGAAGTTGGGTTTAGGTATTGTTACCTGAATTACTCACATTACAGTACTAACTCCTTGAGGTTTTTCTCTTTGATTTTTTTAGGACGCTCTCAGGATGCATGTAAAAAAAGAAGAGATGAACAGTTCTGATTAATTTGTTAACTTTAGGATCTGGTTCAGGTTATGTTGATTAAACAGAGGTGAAAAGAGAAATCATTCAAACTTTTGTGTGTGTCCATGAGAATTTTGTGCTTTTTTTCCCTTCCATCACAAAACAAATTTAGTTTTTTTTTTTTTTTGTTTTTTCATTTTAATAGCAATACCATATACACCTATTTGAATTGTATTTCTTTATTACCGCAATGTGTTGCCTCCACTTGTTGGCCGGAGTGTGCTTTTCACTTACAGATACTTAAACTGTGCTCTACCATGGCTTTTTTTTCTTTTTAACTGAATTAACTGACACAAAGCATGATAGAAAATGTACAGTTAAAGCAGGATTCATACAAAAATTTACATAAAACTGAGATGCAGCAGACGTTGTATGGTCTGTGCTGTACTGCTTTCATGTCACTTCCATCCGTGTCTCCATCATTCGTGTTTAAAGCAGCATTTAGAGCCCTGTCAAGCTGACAGCGCCAACTTCAGTGGACAGAAAACCTGTAATTCTGAGGGTGCCAATCAAACCTGCACATACCAGATATATTGTTTTGTAATTACAGTGCTATGTTTTTGTCTTTTTCATTTTAATGTGGGTGTTACAAAGTGAGAGTCATGACTGAACAGAGATGTTTTTTCCTTTGGCAATTATGGAGATATTTTTAAACTAAATAGATTCCATTAACAGCTTCCTGTGATATTTGTCCACTAGACCCTCACTACCTTTTGTGTTTGAGTGATATGAAAGAAGTTTATGGAACCAAATTTAGAACCTGTGAATGAATAAATAATACTGTGGTGATGGGGTGAGATCCAAGGTAAACAGCACTAGTTCCATGCAGAATCTCTTACGTTAAATCCTGAAGACTGAAAATGGAGTTTCTGTGTTTTTCTAACAGCACTGAGATATTTTAATGAGTGACAGACCTTTTTATGGGTCAAAGAAAAAAAAAATTAGAAATGTGTGGCAGTTTTGAAAGAAAGATCTAATTTTAGAGGCTAGGAAGCAAAAGGTGAAAAGATTTATGGAAGCCGAGTGGAGGAAGGGTTGATTAAGTTGTATTTATAAAGCCTGTCATTTCCCTCGTCTACAGTTAGAATCAGACTTTGTTAATAGAAGCTGTTTCAGAAATAAAACTTCAGATTATTTTCTTTACTTTGACCATGAGAAATTCAGTCCCCTCCAACACATAGAGCTGCACCCATAATCCTCTCCAGTGGGATCTTCATCCCCCTCTTAGGGTTCTGTATCCAACCATGCTGATGTTGATCTCATTATTTTCCTCCTAGCTGTGTATGAACGGTCCTGTGAGGCGTACAAACACAAAGGCAACACATCGGGATATTTCCACATCGACGTGGACGGCAGCGGACCGATCAAACCACAGCTGGTCTACTGCAACATGACAGGTGATGCATATGCACCCTTTTCTCTCCTCCTTTTTCGTCCATCATCTCTCAGTGTTTTGCATTATGATGATCTACATAATTGCAAATGATGATGCTTCTCTCATCACACTCTGATCCATTTTGTCTTCCACACCCCCTTTTAGAAAGGCTATCTATGTCCTGGAGCTTTATCGTTATGATGTTGTGATTTTCTCTCCATTATAAAATATCTAATTCTGTCAGCCTGTGTCAACCACTTGCTGGTTCACATTGTGATATGAATATGAATAGCAGTGATTCTTGCAGTGAGATCATTCACACGTCCTTTTGTTTACAGTCATTTCTAAATGGATGTGGAATCTGAACATTGCAAACACTAAATATGATTGTAAACCTTTGGTATTCTGGATTCCACCAGAAATGCTGCAGGGATTCAATCACTTTCTGGTAGATATGTTTTAAAGAAACCAGAAACTGTTGGTGGCTGATCAGGTTTTTTTTTTTTTTTTTTTTTTTATGTTAGGATTTCTGTTTCATTTAGGCCATGAAGTAACTTTAAAAGTTGAATCACAAGTATTGAACAATCCAGGATCAATAGTCTGACAAGCCAAGGATAAAGAATAAAGCCCCCTCACAAAAATGAACAAAAATATCCATACACATTTGGCCCTTTAGTGCATGTACATGAAATGTGTGCTGAGTGGAAAGGAAAAGAATTCCCATCTGACAAAGCAGAAAATCCTCCAGCTCATCAAATGACTCTCAGAGGAAAAATGCAACCTACATCTCCAGAAATTTTTCTGTGTTGTCCTTTTGCTGTTCAGACTGTTGACTAAAAGTAAATTTTCCATCGAGTATTGCCTGAATGTGATTTTCATATGTGAATATTTCTTACAGTTGAGACATGGAAGGAAAAAAATGGGGTTAATTGTCCTAAATTACACTGAGATGCAAGCTTTCCTTCTTTTAATGTGGTTTTTCTGAAAAATTAAAACTTTCTCAAAATATTCTTTGGGTGGTAATTTAAACTATTTTTTTTACCTGATTTAGATTCAACTCACAATGCTGATCACATGACTGATTAGCTGTTTTTGCTCCATATTCAACTGGGAGCAAAAACAACTTAACTGATGATTTAATTGTTTTTCTTTCTTATGACCAACATGATTGATTTTGTTTGATTGAGGTTGTTTTTTTGTTTTTTTTTTATTTTAAGAGTGTGAAGCCCAGTCATTGGGATGAGCTATTACTGATTAATTTTGACCCATTTGTCTTCCACATACCTGAACCAACGGCTTGGTCTACTTCTTTTGAAGCGGGTCATTGACCTCTTTTCCACTCCTTCCACATAGAAGTTGGCTATGATGGGAGACACTGGTGAGCCAGTGGCACATGTTTTTGTCTGCAGAAACCTTCACTATAGTAGAGGTGTGTGGTGGTCAGGCACAGATCATGAAGTTGGCAGATGAGATCTGAGATGAAGTTGGTTCTGGTGTGGAGGTTGTTTTTTTTATAGGAGTCATTTCCTTACCATCTTTACTGCATCCATGGCTGGGATGCATGTGGATAAAGAGGTTACATCAAGGTTTAGTATGGATTCATCTTCAAGCCTTGGAGTTTGCTCATGAAGTCCATGTTGCCAACCAGTGGTGAATGGAGGCAATATTTTGACTATGTTAAGTAACTGAGTTGACACTGCTTTAGAGTTTCTTCTTTATGCATCTTCAGGAGTACATATACATATGGGTTGGCCTTCCTCAGGATAGAAGCAGAAGTACAAAAACATCAGCGGTTTCACAGGCTACTTCTGTATCATATCATCATGTTTGAAACTGTTTGTCCACAGAACAGAACACATGGATGGTGATCCAGCACAACAACACTGAGTTGACCAAAGTACGGTCATCTCCTGGTGTTGACCAGCATACAGTCCAATTTGTCTACTCTTCAGAAGAAGAACAACTTGTGGCGGCGATCAGTCAGTCAGAGCACTGCGAACAGGAGCTGTCTTACCACTGCAGGAAATCCCGTCTTAACACACCAGGTGAAGCCACTTTTACGTTTTCCCTGCTGACTTCTAAAAAGTAGAAGTTAGGATGAAAGTGGACTTCCCTCTATACTAGAATACCACCTCTTTCTGCTTTACCATTGTTGGAAAAGAGATTTACTCACACTGAACGAGGGCAAAGCCACTCACCATCTTCAAAATAAGAAAATGCTTTGCTTAATTTTATGTTTGTTGATTTATATAAACTGTGAATATGAAGTCACTTTTTTGTGTCATCTTTGAGTAATGACACATATTCTTATATATATATATATATATAAACCTCTGGAGAATACAGTCTAACTGCCTTCTTCTATACACTTTCTTGCTCCACCAGAGAAACAAAATGATTGAAGCAATTTTTGAATCTGTGAAAGCTACAAGGCAAACAAGTGTCAAAGAATGAAGTAAAATGAACAACTGAAGATTGTGTTTTTTGGTGTGTTTGTTTTTAGAGGGCTCTCCGTTCAGCTGGTGGCTCGGTGGCTCTGGTCCCGGTCATGTTCAGACTTACTGGGGAGGAGCTCATCCAGGCAGCCAGCAGTGTGCCTGCAGCCAGCAGGGCAACTGTGTGGATGCACATCTCTACTGCAACTGTGATGCCAACCGCATGGAGTGGTGCTGATTATTATAATGTTTTTTGTTTTTTGTTTTTTTTACAGTTGACACATGTTTTCATTAATGTCAGAAGTTTATGCATTTCAAATACAAGCACCTGCCATGACCAAACCCTCCTCAGTTTATTCACAGCATTTTTAAATGTTAAAGAAAACATTTTGTCTAAAAAAATAGTGTTAGAATAATAATATTAATCAGGATATCATTAGAAGACATCTGTCTGGTAATACTATATTAGTTTTAAAAAATTCTAAGCTAATCAAGTTTTGTAATTGGTTTAAGTCAAAATTGGTAAAAGAAAAAGGAAAAAATGCTTAAAATGCATTGTTCATTGTAGTTTTTAATTGTATGCAAGTTTGCAGATATAAATATATACTGAATAAAAATATATACAGTACTGTATATATATATATATATATATATATATACACACATAAAGATATTGTTAGTGAAACCCCATAGTTATTTCAGGGCTATAAATTTAAATATTACTAGCATCAGATACACCAGGTTGGCCAAGTAGTTAAGGCGTTGGACTTAAGATCCAATGGGAAAAATTCCTCGTGGGTTTTTGAACCCCATTCCTGGTATTACAAGATGAATGATCAACAGTAGTATTTGGTTACAGAACATGCTTGTTAAGTATTTGTTCTACAGCAAAGAACAACTCAAAATGCTCACAATTTGCACCAAAATAACAGTTTTTCTTGTTAGCTTAACAAACATCAAATCAACAGGTTAGTTTGAGCACAAGCAGAATCCAAAGTTGTTTTAACCTTTGTTCATGTTGTAAGCAATCCTGCCATGCCTCACTTCCTTCCATCATTTCCTCATTCCACGCTGTTCGTGGACCAACAATTCTATTTTTACAGTCCAAAGCTGCTGCTGCTGCCATTCAATATTTCATCACACATGCACATGCTCATCACTTCTATGTACAACTTTCCTCAGCAAGAAGGATAACAGGACTGAACCTGAATGTGGGCATAAACAGACAGCCAGGTTTTTATTTTGGGAAAACAAAAATAGCTGGGAAAGGCATTTTGACTGGCAGGACTGGCAGAATTGGAAATATACAGATCCCAAGAGATCACACCTACACACTGAAGCATTTCATTAGCCACTCACCAAACTCACACAGGGGTGGAACTTAAATATACTAACAAAATCTGGATGTTTTTCAAGTGTTTGATTTGTTCTTTTCTCCTGTTTTTTCTTTTTTTTTTTTTTAATCTTTTTCTTCATTTTATTTCTTACTTTTTTTTTCTTTTGTCTGTTTCCTTTTTACCCTTCAGGACTGAGGACTCAGGTCTGCTCACACATAAGGAAAATCTGCCAGTCAAATTACTGGTCTTAGGGGATGTCCAGAGGCCAGAGTCAGAGGCAGCCTACAGGGTGGGACCACTTCGTTGCCATGGAGATAGTGAGTTCCCTTAAATAGTTCCTGGTTAAACTCTAGGTGTGTCCCAATTCAGGGTCCGCACACTTCGGAATGCCCAGACCCTGAATTGCACTACCAGCAGCCTTTATTTGAGGCCAAACAAAGTGTGGATTTGAAGGGTGGATTTGGAGTGTCCTTCTGTGAACTGGGACAGTACTTCAGAGACATATGTGGCCGACGAATCCACACTTTGAAGTGTGCAGACCCTGAATTGGGACACACCTTATTTGTCAAAATGCGAAGATCAGTTCCTGCAAATCTGTTATGAAACATCTGTTATTATCACACAGGGAAACGTTCAAAGCAATTGTTATTTTTGGTTTTATTTCTTTTATTTGTTTTTTATTGTTTTGTCAAAAAATTTTGGCAACTTTTGTTGGTGTTTAAAACACTATCAAAAGTTTAAGATGATTTTTTTTGCTGTTGTTTTATTTATTTATTTTTATTTTTTTTCAGGGAATTTCTGGAATGCTGCATTTTTCGACAAGGAAACATCGTACCTCCACTTTCCCACCCTCCATGGGGAGTTGAGCGCAGACATCTCCTTTTTGTTTAAAACCACAGCTTCCTCTGGTGTGTTCCTGGAAAACCTGGGCATCAAAGACTTTATCCGGATTGAACTGAGCTGTGAGTAGAGCCGTAAATCCAAAGATTTATATATATATATATATATATATATATATATATATATATATATATATATATTTATATATATATATATATATATATATACATATATATATATATATATATATATATATATATATATATATATATATACATACATTAAGGGTGGGACTTAATTAATTAGCGGCTTTGTAGTAAATTCATCTCAATTAATTTAGTTTTAATTGCATAAAAATATGTGCACCAAAAAGCAAGACATTTTTATTTAAATGGATTTTAGTGGATGACTGAATCAAATAACAGATACAGACATTAGTCTTGTAAACTCAAGCTCTTGTAATGTCTGGAAAATGTATTAAATTGCAAACCAATTCAAAACAGTAGAAAAAGAAAATATCTGGCCAAAATAGAACAGACCTGAGTTAAAATGTCATTTTAAGTACTTTTTTCCCCATTCATCCTGGCACATACTCACACAAACACACACACACACACACACACAGACACACACACACACATACACACACTGGTTGGGGTGGTAACCAGACATCAGGACATCCATCAACCCACCCCATTGCAGCACACCCAGGAAGGCCCAGACCCCTCAGCACCAACCGACCCCTCCACCCCCATGGAGGGGGGGCACCCCCAGGCACCAGAACCCAGAACGCCCACCCAGCCTGCATTTTAAGTACTTTAACTAACATATTTGGCTGTTCTTTAATTAAGCGTCTACAACATGTTAAAGTTTTTCAAACTTTTTAATTGTTTTTGTACACATTCTTCATTAATAGGCATTAATATCTGACGGTCTTCCAAGGCGGGATCAGCCAGCAGCAGTTTTGAGTATTTCATTTTCAGTCTGGTCATGTAGCAGAGGTGAACATCTCCTGCTCTGACTGCAGCTGTGAGCGCTAATTGACGGGGGTGGAAGAACTGCTCATTGAGAAGATATAAACTATACATGCTTTTACGTCAATTTCCAAACGTCTTCAATAACACCAGAAAAAAGTCACTAGATTTGTCTCTACTTGCTTCTTTGAAAATAGACTTTCTAAGTGGGTCTAAAAAATAACTAATTTTAATGACTATACAGTATAAACCGTATACTTGTTTACTTGCTTTTCAGTACAACTCGATTTATTTAGTTATGATGGTAATGGTAAAGTTATTTTACAATAAAACCTTGAAAAAGAAGATGATGACATTTTACTTTTTCGACTCACTTTATTCTGCTATAGATTCCACAGCATTATAATCACCACACAAATCAAAAGTGGGAACATAATTAAACCCATAAAAGAAAACTCATAATTACGGCAGGCTCTATTCCACATTTTTTTTTTTTTTTTTTTTTTTTTTTTTACAGTTGTTTTATTAACTCTCCAGGGCATTAACACCCTGACCCTCCATTAATCCCTGCCTCTTGTGTAACACACTGTTTAGCTGCAGCAGTGGGTATTTAGATTATGACAGTAATAACCAGCAGGGTGTTATTTAGCTTATGGGCTTCATGGAATAGCAGCCATTTGTTAGGTTTACAGCCCTTCATAGGTTGTGTAATTTAAACTATGGCTGTATTACCCGACAAGGTGCCCTTTAGCCTGTATGATTATGACATTATCGCAGCACATTATTCACAGTATGGGCAGCTTGCACAAAGGTCTGAAATAACTTATCAGAGATCTATGGTTGCATAATGAAGCTCTTTAATCTTACCCTTACTTTAAGTTTTTCATTTTGGCTCACACAGGTTAAGTTATGGGGACACTAATCCATAATTCACTCCCATTCAGTTCAATTCAAATTCATTTCAATTCAATTCAATTCAATTCAATTCAATTCAATTCAATTCAATTCAATTCAATTCAATTCAATTTAATTCAATTCAATTCAGTTCAATTCAATTCCTTTATTGTCCCTGGAAGGAAATTGATTTTGCATCCAGAACACAGACATACAGGACATACAATAATCACAATAATCAAAAGCAAATAAACAAAATTAAACAGGATAAATAAAATCTCAGCTATGAGCAACAATAGAGACCAGGTAGGTCACCTTAGTGACTATTACCATTTAGGAGATGAACAGCAGTAGGGACAAACGACACCTTAAGTCTCTTTGTCCTCCCTACAGGGATGATGGCCCGAGGGTAGTAAGACAAACTCACTCTGGAGAGGGTGTTCAGCAAGTTCAATATAGAATGAGCCTTTCTTACAACATTATTGTTGAAGATGGCCAGAAGGCTCTCTGTGACCTACTGGATTTCAATTGTCCAGTAGGTCACATTCAATTCAAAAAGGGAAAACATTGTCATCGTAGCTGTTCCTGCTCTGAATACTGCTGCTCTGTTTCCGTTGGCCTCATATTGCTCTTTAACATTGTAGTTTTTCTGAGAACAAATTTCTAAATGAAGTTATAGAGAGGATACTGTTATTTTTTTTCATCTTGTTCAGTGCTCCCATAGCAATATATCCCCCAAGACATGAAGGATGGCGGTTTCCTGTGTGCTTTCTTAAATCTTTTCTCACTGTTGTAGAAAACAAATAGAGCAGAGCGGAGAGCCTGCAGAACTTTAAAACAGACGTTCAGCACTGAGGAGCTGTCCATGGTGCTAAAATGGGGCTGTAGTCACCTAGAGCTGACCATGGTGCTGAATCATGACTCGAAAAAGTACATTTACTATAGCTTTGATTCAGCTCTTTTGAAGCAGAGTTGACTTTTAAAATGGTTTAAATTAACTATAAATATTAAACTTTGGAATTTCTAATAATTAAAAAAAATAGGCTTGGTGTGATTAGTCTGATTCATTTTTAGATATCTATTTAATGCAGAATGGAAAGAATGACCATGGTTGTTGTCCTGATGTCATGTGATGCTTATTAGTCACACATTCAGGTGTTTGTTTTGTGACATATTTCCAACCTGTTTGAAATTGACACAGCTGGACTGAAACACAGCAGCACATTAAAACAAGCTTAAATCATTATTTCACCTAACAGTGATGACAGGAATATACCCAACTATATACAATGATTTTCTGCATCTTAGATGTTTTGTTTTTTTTTTCCACATGATTCACCTTCATATTTAAAATGCCAGTTTTGCTCACATAACAGCCTTTAGAGCACAGTTTCAGCTCTATTTATCCAAATCCTTCTTGCAAAACTTATCAAGATCTCTCAGGATTTTTTTTTTTTTTTTTTTTTTTTTTTTGAAAATTGTAAAAAACCAAGCATATAAAACCAACTTAAACTATTTCTGGTTGAACTACGCCTGACTCTGCATTACCAGGACATTGCATTTCTCTTAAAAAAAGAAAGAAAAAGAAACGTTTTTGTAGCTGTGACTTGAATTGATGTTGTGCATGGGCACATTTTCTCACTGGATAACAGCTTGTCTTCATGCAAACTGCCTCATGTTTTCTTTAATAAAATCTGGATGCTTTTTTTTTTCTTAGTTATTGAATTGTTGTTTTCTTTGCTGTTTGTGGAGCTGAAATATCTCTGCTTAGCACTGCATGTCAGACTGAGCAGTGAATGAACCGTGTGCTGCTGCGACATGACACTGCGTCTTGTATTTCATGTGCCCATGGAAGGCGGAAAAATATATGTAGTTCCTACCTATCCTGAAAGTTTAGTTATATAAATGTTAGTATAGGAGGAAGAGATATTTCAGTATTGATCTGCACATCACTACTATTTATTCTTCTCAGATACTTAGAGCAAATCATAGGCCCGTTTTTACTTACCCACTTATTCATTTATTTGTTTATTTGTTTCACCGGGACACCAGCCCAGGAGTAATGCGGCCCACTGGGAATCCTCCCGATTCCTCTTTTAGCCAGGATTGCTCTTGATGTGTATTTCACTGTGAAAAATTGGAGGTGCGGCATGAGAGCATGTGAAGCCACTCAAATGCGTGAGTTTGATGGCCAATGCGTGATTCGTTTTAGTTATTTGAAATGTACAAAATCAACATAATCAAACTGACATTAAAAATCCAAGAAAATAATCTTGACCTGCTTGTCTTGTTGTCAGGATTTCTCTCTTTTCATACATTTCATGATCTACCATTAAGTCTGTCTTCACACTTAGTTTCAAAAGTTACCTCCCTTGGCTTAAACCAAAAATCCTGCCTAAAGCTTAATTAATCACTACACCCAGACTAAATGAATGTTGCAGGTGTGATGCTTCAGGGTGAGTTCATAAGGGCTCAGAATGGTATAAAAAGAAGGGAAAGTGCACACTAAAGTGACTGCATATGCTTTGTAGTGGAAATGAAAATAACGGAAGAAAGCCCTAACATTAAAAACAAATTGTAATGATCTGTGTAAAACCGAGATGAGGTTAAAAAGGGGTCCCACGAGTGTGATACTTTTACTTGGCTAAACAACCCTCAAGAAAGAACATTAAGGTAACTTTGAAGGAATGAGAGTATGCTCTAGTTTTCCATGTAATAGAAACATAGCCCAATTTTTCTGTGTTGTTTTTTTTTTTTTAAATCCTGGTAGAAATGTTCCCAGTCTGCTTACTTGGAAGCAGTGCTGGCTTCA
Organism: Melanotaenia boesemani; assembly: GCF_017639745.1. Lineage (NCBI taxonomy): Eukaryota > Metazoa > Chordata > Actinopteri > Atheriniformes > Melanotaeniidae > Melanotaenia > Melanotaenia boesemani. The sequence continues at coordinate 28,097,585 of NC_055689.1, read as the reverse complement.
GTGTTTGTTGTTTTGTTGTGTGAGAGTAATTAAATTTAATTCCAGAGAGCCCTGCATCCCACCGTCTGTGTGTTTTTTCTCCATACACTTGTGTTTAACCAACCTGCTTGTTAAAGCTCCTGTCTCTATTCCCATCCACAGTATTGGCACATTTTAGACATGCTGAGGGAGCTTTATGGAAACATGAGTGAGGATTGATTCCAGCTGTGTTTGGCAAAGAAAACACCTGTCTCTTCAGACTAAAAATCACCAGGAGGTCTATGAAAGAGCTGTCCAGTTCTCATTAATTTAGATTCAGTGAGTCTGTCCTTTTTGTACAAATGAAATTTTTATATTCTGCAACATTCTCAATATCAAATAACCAACAAATGCTTATTTTAATTGCCCTCTGAACTAAAACAATGACTGAGCATCTTCTCAAACTCATGTCAAGCTGGTTATCAGATTCTTATTTGGAAATTTGAAATTAAAAAAGAGAAGATCTATATTCTTAGGTATTGGTTATCAGGGGGAAAAAAAGTGTGACACTAAAAGTATTTCAGTGTGAAACTGGGCTGCATTTATCAAAGTGTCTTTCGAAACTGGTCAACACTTAACTGTTCTCCCTTTTCTGCATGATCTGCATTAATCCACCTCCACCTTTCATTCTGTCATCCCTTCCTGCATCAAGCCTCTACTCAGGTAGTTTTCTCCTTCGACGTTGGTAATGGCCCGTTGGAGGTTCGTGTTGAATCAAATGTCCCACTGAATGACAACCGATGGCATCGCATCAGAGCTGAGAGAAACATCAAGGAGGCTTCGCTTCGATTGGATGAGCTGCCTGTTGCCACCCAGGAGGCTCCTGCTGACGGGCATTTCCACCTGCAACTCAACAGCCAGCTGTTCATAGGTAGAAAGGATTTTTCATCTTATCATTTAATGCATGTAAAAAGTTTTTCTGTTTGATTGGTTTTAGACTTATATATAATTTGTAGGGACAAGAAGAAGTAGTTTGAAATTACAAGTATTTCAGTATAGATAACTTATAAATATGGTCTGATCTTTACTTCAATTTAAATTATCAACAAACACAAACTGTACAAACTTATCACAGTAACAGTTTCTACTTTTGTGATCTTTGATGAGAGACATAGAAGGTTGGAGAAATCAGTCATTTGTAGAACCAACCACCATCACTTGTTTCTTGTAGTTTCTGAGACTTGTGCAACAACAATGAAGAAATTTAAACCATCCCTTCATACAGCTCATTAATATTTCCTGGTCGTCTTAATTCACCAGAACTCATCAGATCATGTGATCAGATCAATGGCTTGGCTCTTCTAAGACACTGATATTATTCCTTGTCAGTTGCTCTGGTGTTAATGTATCAATTGTAAATTGGACAAATGTGGACCATATAATCATTTGGATTAAATAATACTATTAAGGGATGGAAAATTCAATATTTGTCTCATCTATTCATAAAGCAACATTTTCTCCAGTGGATTCTATCTTTTATCCATTCATTTTATTCTTTGTTTTTAATTCTTAATTTCTATGGAGTCCTTTAAAAATATTTCAGGGATTTATATATTAGATGTTTTATGTTTTAACAGAGCAGCAAACTAAGTGTTATGTTAAGTTTATTGATGTCCAAAGTCTGCAACATTTTCCCCCTCTTGCTTGGCATTTACTGTACATGTTTGTGCATACAAGTCTCTACCAGAACAGTTCTAGCCTCATCTTATCAACTAAAAAGACTCAAAGAGGTATGAGCTATCTTTAGCCCCAGTTTGCTTTTAATTTATTATTGTGCTCTGTTGTGATACATGTGGTTTTCTAAGGTCACAAATTCCATCTTACTCAAGGAAGAAATCCTGATGGTATGGTCTTCTTGATGGAGCTCTATTTTGGAGCCAGTTGCATTTAGTCATTTGAACCAGGCGGTGCATTGCTGACATGTGTGCCTGGTGAGTTTCATTTGTTGCATATGACTCTGAACTCTTAATAGAATCTATGAAGTCAGAGAACAATTAAAAAGTGCCTTATGTTTGCATCAGCTGCTTCTCATCCGAACATGCTGCCTGTATCCTCCAGGCTCGATAAACATTTTGAACAAAGAAAACATTTGCAGAGCTAGTTTTTAGGAAGATTCTGACACATTCATTATTTGATAACTAACAGTTTCTTGTTTTTCAGCTTTGGCTTATTACTGCTTCCAACTGTTCATTAGTAAACCTGGAAACTTGGATTGCATATCAAATCAGATGTATACATGACAAACAGAAACACACCTGCTTGTTAGACAGTGTGTAGGCTCTCCGCAGCTCTCAAAAACTTCTCTTAGCGACTATCATTAAAAAGAGGCATATTTACCTAATCACAACAGAAGAGTTAGTTTAAGGGGTTATATGTGGGATAGCTTAACAGCTGGATAAACCATACCAATGTGGACGAGGTCTCAGCTGCCCAGACTAAACCTGGGGATGAAAAATACTCTAGTTCAGCCA